>NC_090307.1:87117859-87737859 GCF_039906515.1 Pseudorca crassidens
ATTTGCATTTCTCTAATGATTAGTGATGTTGAGCATTCTTTCATGTGCCTCTTGGCCATCTGCATGTCTTCTTTGGAGAAATGTCTATTTAGGTCTTCTGCCCATTTTTGGATTGGCTTGTTTGTTGTTTTGATATTGAGCTGCATGAGCTGCTTGGAAATTTTGGAGATTAATCCTTTGTCAGTTGCTTCATTTGCAAATACTTTCTCCCTTTCTGAGGGTTGTCTTTTCGTCTTGTTTGTGGTTTCCTTTGCTGTGCAAAAGCTTTTAAGTTTCATTAGGTCCCATTTGTTTATTTTTGTTTTTATTTCCATTTCTCTAGGAGGTGGGTCAAAAAGGATCTTGCTGTGATTTATGTCATAGAGTGTTCTATGTTTTCCTCTAAGAGTTTGATAGTGTCTGGTCTTACATTTAGGTCTTTAACCCATTTTGAGTTTATTTTTGTGTGTGGTGTTAGGGAGTGTTCTAATTTCATTCTTTTACATGTAGCTGTCCAGTTTTCCCAGCACCACTTATTGAAGAGGCTGTCTTTTCCCCACTGTATATTCTTGCCTCCTTTATCAAAGATAAGATGACCATATGTGCGTGGGTTTATCTCTGGGCTTTCTATTCTGTTCCATTGATCTGTATTTCTGTTTTTGTGCCAGTACCATACTGTCTTGATTACTGTAGCTTTGTAGTATAGTGTGAAGTCAGGGAGCCTCATTCCTCCAGCTCTGTTTTTCTTTCTCAAGATTGCTTTGGCTCTTTGGGGTCTTTCATGTTTCCATATAAATTGTGAAATTTTTTTGTTCTAGTTTTGTGAAAAATGACAGTGGTAGTTAGATAGGGATTGCATTGAATCTGTAGATTGCTTTGGGTAGTAGAGTCATTTTCACAATGTTGATTTTTCCAATCCAAGAACATGATATATCTCTCCATCTATTTGTATCATCTAATTTTTTTCATCAGTGTCTTATAATTTTCTGCATACAGGTCTTTTGTCTCCTTAGGTAGGTTTATTCCTAGATATTTTATTCTTTTAGTTGCAGTGGTAAATGCGAGTGTTTTCTTAATTTCACTTTCAGATTTTTCATCATTAGTGTATAGGAATGCAAAAGATTTCTGTGCATTAATTTTGTTTCCTCTGCAGGGAATTCTCTGCATGGGGCAGAGCAGGAGGGAAGGGGAGCAGGTTTTGGAGTCAGGGGATCTGGTTTCTAATTCTGGCTCTGTCACTGTCTAGCTCTGTGACCTCCAGCTGGTTGCTCCCTCTGGGGGTGTGAGGGTCACAGTTTGATCATCAGGACATTGGGAACAATAGTAATCATCCTGATCATGGGGCTGCTTGGTCAAATTGCCCTGTGATCCGTGTATGTGGAAGCATGTGATAAGCCATTAAAGTGGCAAGTACTTGTAGAAATGAGGAGGTGCTCTTGACAGTGGGAGGACTCTGCTTATGGAGACATGCATTCTGGAACATTCTCTCCAGTTGCCCCTTTGGCAGCAAGATGGAATGGCTGGAAACAGGGATACAATGAGACGCCTCTATTCATGGCTTGCATAAATTAATTCCCGGAACTTTGTGATGGCAAGAAAGAAAGCTTTGAGGAGTTAGCATATGTAGTCACCAGAATTCAACAGGAAAAACCATCCAGTTGGGACAAAGAATGGCGCCTGAATCTCTGGAGGGGGTCAGGAACGCCAAATGCAAGAGCGAGCAGGTGTTACGTTTTAGCATCTGTGTAAGGTCCTATAAGAAGGGAATACAGGAAGCAGAAACTTAAAAAAATTTAATTAGATATGCAAGTATTTGAGTCCCCTAATTCCACCCTGGGGTACCTTATGGTAGGCAGCAAAATCAGGGGCTTTAGGACAACCCTTGAGTCCAGAACATTCTCTCCTGCTGCTTGAAATTCTGACTTTAGGGATTCCCTTCTTTGGGTCCTTTTTGGATTTTGATAAATCCTTTTTTAAAGTTTCAGTCGCTCCTGGGAGGGTCCATTCACCTGTTTTTTCTTCTTTTCTTTCTTTTTTAATTGAAGCAAATTTCACATAACATAAAATGTACCATTTCTAAGTGAATAATTCACTGCCGTTTAGTACACAGTGTTGTGCAGACACCGCCTCTGTCTAATTCCAAGACATTTTTATGACCCAAAAGGAAACCCCATACCTGTTAGCTAAGCAGCTACTCCTCGTTCTGCTCCTCCCAGCCCCTGGAAACCACTGATCTGCTTTCTATCTCTGTGGATTTACCTATTCTGGGTATTTTATGTAAACGGAACCGTACAATACATGGCCTTTTGTGTCTGGCTTCTTTCACTTGGAATGATGTGTTTGTTTTATTTTATTTTATTTTTTTGCCGTACGTGGTCCTCTCAGTGTTGTGGCCTCTCCCGTTGCGGAGCACAGGCTCGGGACGCGCAGGCTCAGCGGCCATGGCTCACGGACCCAGCCGCTCCGCGGCATGTGGGATCTTCCCAGACCGGGGCACGATCCCGCGTCCCCTGCCTCGGCAGGCGGACTCTCAACCACTGCGCCACCGGGGGAGCCCTGGAATGATGTTTTTGAGGTTCATCCGCGTTGTAACATGTATCAGCACTTCATTCCTTTTTGTGGCTGAATAGTATTCCGTGATACGTATATATCACATTTTGTTTACCCTTTCATCACGTGATGGGCATTTGGGTTGTTTCTGCCTTTTGGCTGTTGTGAGCAGTGCCGCCATGAGGTGCATGTACAAGGGTTTGCCTGAGTATCTGTTTTCAGTTCGTTTGGGTCTACATAAAGGAGTAGAATGACTGAGTCATACAGTAATTCTATGTTTAGCTTTCTGAGCATATGCAAAGCTGTTTTCCGCAGTGGCTGCACCATTTTACATTCCTACCAGCAGTGTACAGGGGTTCCAGTTTCTCCACATCCTTATCAACGTTTATTATTTTCTCTTTTTTGATGATAGCCATCCTCGTGGGTGCGATGTGGTCTCTCATGGTTTTGATTTGCGTTTCCCTGACTAATGATGCTGAGCATCTTTTCATGTTCTTGTTGGCCACGTATATCTTCTTTGAAGAAACATCTATTTTCAGATTGAGTTATTTGTCTTTTTTTGTTGTTGAGTTGCAAGAGCTCTTTATATATGCTGGATACTAGACCCTTATCAGAGATATGATTTGTGGATGTATCCTCCCATTGTATCCTTTCACCTACATTCATATGTTTTTAATTGCATCTTAGACCCTGCTGTTATGTGTGGATTTGATTAATAAAACTCTTGGAGGGAATCTTTGCTTCTAAGTTCTTGGTGGCAGTGGAATGTCTGTCCTGATGGATCTGTCTTTGCTGATGCTCCTGTAATGGCACACATACCATTTTTTGGCATCGTGGCATTCCTTTTGCCTTCTCTGTGGAAAAGGATGCCCAGAGCCCCACTGGGCATTTCTTATTAGTCCACAGGCCTCTGGGAAGCAGAGGGGGTTCAGGTACCTTCACAGCTAAGCATGTGCTGACCCTCTGCAGCATTAGTTCATGCACCCGGAAGTCCAATGACACCCTTTTCGTATTACTTACATTTAGTTAAGCACAGCAAGCAGCTTGGCTTTCCATGGCCCTGTCTTCCTCCTGATTGTTCTCCAGACAAGTCCACAGCATCTGGGCAAGTCCCAAGGCCATTGTCAGAGAACTTGGATGTTGCCTTGCAATCCCCGTGGTTACAGAGGAGATGTATTCTGGTTAGTAGCAACATGAAGATAGTTTTAGGAGCAGGGAAGAAACGGCAGACAATCCAGGCTGGGAACTCTCTTTGGCCTTTGCTCAATGGCTGAAGCAGCTGGGGCCCTGGATTCTTCCTTGGGGAATTGAGTTCTGCAAGCATCGTACCAGGCAGTCCTTGGCCACTTCAGCCTGCCTGAATGCTGTGTTTCTTTTGCTCCTCTGAGGACCGCATGGTCCCACTGTTTCCTCTTCACAGTGTGATCAGTGCTGCCCGCCTCCCCCTTGGTGCCCTGGATGGCACGGCCCCTGCAGCCTCTCAGACCCTCCCACCTCATGGGGGCCCTTCCCCATCCCCAGGGGAAGAACCGGGCCCCAGATTCCATCCACGCCTGCCAGACACATCCGTCTCGCCTCCGTCCCACGGGACCCCTGAAACAGAAAGCGATCTGGTTCCCAACACACCGATCAGACAGAAAATTAACAGACGTGGCAAAGCGCTGGGGCTCCTACTTTGGGGCGCTTGTAAAAGTAACAGGACACTTAGTTTTCAAAGGAAAGGCATTATGGCCACCCTTCCCTACATGTCCCAGAGGAAAGGGGAGAGCTGTTCTAGCTCCCTGTTTTGAACTAAAATGGTCATATATATATATATTTATATATATATAATTTTTTTTTCTACCCCACAGAATTAAGGCAGCAGCAGGTGTGAAAATAACCGCAGTGAGAGTCAGCAGCGAAGACCAGTGGGCAGTCCAGGAAGAAATTGACAATGACAGTGTTCAGACAGCAGCCACCCTCACCTGCGTGGGTCATCACCCGGACACACAGAGCAGGTAAGCGCTGAGATGCTCATGGTACCTCGGCAGTGGTGGGTTGGGGATGGTTGCAAATGCTGACGGGAAAATAATGAGTGTATAAATGAAGAGGTGCCTCTGCATTTTTATTTTTTGTGCCTTTTTTTAAAAAAAAATTATTTATTTTTTTATACAGCAGGTTCTTATTAGTTATCCACTGTATACATATTCGTGTATATATGTCAATGCCAATCTCCCAGTTCATCCCACCACCACCCTCCCCCCGCTCCACGTTCCCCCCTTGGTGTCCATACGTTTGTGCTCTACCTCTGTGTCTCTATTTCTGACCTGCAAACCGGTTCACCTGCACCATTTTTCTAGGTGCCTCTGCATTTAATGGGAGATGTGTTCTTTTGAATTCATCAGCTCAGCTCCGTCCTACAGCTTCTGAATGTATTATCGGATGTGCTGCAGGATGAGGGCTTTATCCTTTCTGCTCTTTATACATCAACGACCTAATTAGGTTGGCAGTCTCAAAAATTACCTGAACTCCTGTTTGTCACAGTGCAGGGTTTGATAACCATTATTTTAAAATTTTATTATTGTTATTGTTATTGTTGGCAGTGAAGAGCTGAAGAATGAAGTGGGGAAAATAGAAATGATTTAAGAGGCAAGGGGGAAATGTACATTTTAATGAGTGAACTGAGGGTGCCTCTAGCTGTCACGTAATTGTCTCCCAGTGCTTAAAGGTAGTGGTTTTGCAGCTATCACACCTGGGTATTGGCATATGGGCTCGGGATGTGAAGTTGGGGAACTTGGCACTGCTGGCAGCTCTTCTCCAGCTCCGATAGCAGCCTTGGGTTTTATGGGGCTGAGCTTGCCTGGGAAGCAGAAGGAGGTTGTTGCTAATAATCTTGCATCTGGGCTCCCAACAGGCAGAACGAGCTCTCACCCCTGTTGCCACAGTCTTTTCTACAGTCTCTTGGCCTCTCTTCTCTTCCCTTTTGACCGAGCAATGCTGGCCATGCAGTTCCCCCGGCTTTAAAACCACCAATGGCTCCCACTTCAGCCAGGATGAGACCCCTACTCCTCAGGCTGGCATAGAGCCCTGTTTAGATCTTTCACTTATCATCTTCTAGTGTCATCACCTGTTCTCTTTTCTTTCGTTTCTTGTTTTGTTTTTTTTTTTCTCTTTTTGCCACACTGCGTAGCATGCAGGATCTTAGTTCCCTGATGAGGGATTAACCCTGTGCCCCCTGCAATGGAAGGGCAGGAGTCTTAACCACTGGACCACTAGGGAAGTCCCTCTTTTCTTGTTTTTAAACCCTTTGAGGTCCACGATGTTGGGCACCAGAGGGGCACTGGGTGGATGAGTGAGGGAGCTGGTGGGTGGGTGGGTGGGAGCGTGAGAAATGGAGAGACTGTGTGAAGCTCTTGCCTTTTCTAATGGGTTTCTAGGCTGAGGGCTGTCTCTGCTTGGGTGACCTCAGCCAACCTCAGCTAGAACTCTGTTCTGCCTGGTTTTGAAGAGCTCTTTCAAAGGGAAAGAGTGACTCAAGTTGAGTGATCAGAAGCCTCTGACTAGGAATATTGATCAGGTGGTCTGGGTTCCTCTCACTCCCAGCTCAACATTCCGGTCATCATCCTTCACATCCCTTGACAGAGCTTTTAGTCTGCAGCCTCATGTGGCCCATGGTTTCCCTGGAAATCTGAATCTGCTGTCTGAACACTCCCCTGTCCTGAGCTGTCGATACCTGGAAAGAGTCTAGGATGTTTATATTTGCTCAGTTGCAGGTACTAGAATTCTCACCTAAAAGTGGCTGCAGCAATAGGATTTTGTCATCTCATGTGACAGGAAGCTTGGAGGTGGGTGGTTCCGTGGTTGGTTAATCCAGCAGCGCAATTGTGTCACCCAGGTGCATTCCGTCTTCCTCCTCTATCATGCCCAATTCACTGGCTGTCATCCTCCAGCTTGTTTCCTCACGGCTGCAAGATGGCTGCAGCAGTTCCAGGCATCACAAACTTATCTAGTTGTATACAAAGACTGGAAGGGAGGGGGGCTTCTCTTTTTGCCGGGAAAGAAGACCTTTCCACCTGGAAAGAAGACTTCCCCTGGAAGTGTAAGATCTCATCAGTAGTTCCATGCCTTTGCTCAAGAAGCAGGGTAGTCTGGAAAGTTGAATATCTGGTATTACTTTCAGACTTTGTACTGAGAGATAGTCTTTGATGTCAGGGAGAAGGATGGTCAGCTAGCAGTATCTGCCACGCTTCTTAAAGGTGGGATGTGTCCAGGGTCGTGCCTTGATCTCTGTTTTGACTCCACTGGAAGACTTCCTCTTGGTTTTGCTGGGGTGTTTATCCAGTGGACTTTGTCTGACTGATGCCCTTAGGTACCACACGATTGAAGCCCACGCAGAAAGGGCTCCTTGACTCCTTGTGCAGATGGAGAAATTCGGGGGGGACAGGTTCCAGAAGTGTCTGGATGCAGCATTCTTAGCAACCTGGCTCTGTCTTTCCTCTGGGTTGGCATCATCTCCAGCAGGTCTTCCCAGCATCAATCCTACTGGCTTGGTCACTTCAAGGAGAACGCTGTTCTGCTCCATCACATCCAGCGCAAGTCTTGGGGCTGCTCATCACTGGCTCTGCCTGGAGTAACATGGATCTTGTACTCACTCTGAACCAATCTCTGTAGCCAGCTGTAAAAGTAGGGGATGGGTGGGGCTTCCCTGGTGGCACAGTGGTTGAGAGTCCGCCTGCCGATGCAGGGGACGCGGGTTCGTGCCCCGGTCCGGGAAGATCCCACATGCTGGGGAGCGGCTGGGCCCGTGAGCCATGGCCGCTGAGCCTGCGCGTCCGGAGCCTGTGCTCCGCGGTGGGAGAGGCC
Organism: Pseudorca crassidens; assembly: GCF_039906515.1. Classification (NCBI taxonomy): domain Eukaryota; kingdom Metazoa; phylum Chordata; class Mammalia; order Artiodactyla; family Delphinidae; genus Pseudorca; species Pseudorca crassidens. The sequence goes on from NC_090307.1 coordinate 87,125,231, forward strand.
ACAACAGTGAGAGGCCCGCGTACCGCAAAAAAAAAAAAAAAGTGGGGGATGGGTGAACCCACCTGAATGACTTGGGCTCAGAGTACGGGAGAGGGTTCTTGGGGGAAAATGGGAGGGCAGAAACAAGAGGTGGCCAGGAAGTGACGACAGTCCTGCTGACCCTCTTATTGGGCTGGAGGAGCCCCAGTGGGATGCCTGGACTTACACCCTCAGAAGTCACCGTGTGGGTCTCTAACTCTCAGTGGTCTGCACATGGGAAATTGACTTGGTTGAAATACTGGCTGATGGAGTGGTGATGTTTTAAATTGAAGGGAAAACACAGGCTGTGGTTATCACTTTCGGTTCTGAGAGAATCAATTTTGCATTTTCTTTAGAAGAGATTAAAAAAGTTACAAGAGAAAAAAAGTTGTTACATAACCAGAGTTACATAAGTATCAGACATTGCAGCATCGTCTTCTCTGACTTCACTTTCCGTTTTTGCCCTTCCCTGTGCTGTTAGAAGGGCAGGGATTGTTGCTGGCATGACAATTTATGCTTATCTAATATCCCTCTAAAATCGCTTCCATAATCTAAATAAATAATTGCTTCTTTTTATACTTTTTTTTGGTTGTTGAATTGTGAGATCAAATGAGGTGTGAAATACCAGCTCATGGACTGTGCTTGTCAGGCTAACAAAGTGAATCTGTGAATATATCCCTAACAAAACATCCCGAGGAAAGCTGTTATCTCTGAATTGTGACAACCTTGGGCGGAATAGGGTTTTTAATAGAATATAAGGTACCAACTGCCTGAAGTTCTGTGATAAGAATTAAAAATGTGTCAGTATGGGAAGACTCAATGGGCTCGGTTAAGAAGGCAGAAAGGTCTTAATTCAAAATATTTTAATGAACACTCATTGTGAGGAAATGTGAGTAATAAAGATGGAAACCACAAGGGACTTCCCTGGTGGCGCAGTGGTTAAGAATCCACCTGCCAATGCAGGGGACGCCGGTTCGAGCCCTGGTCCGGGAAGATCCTGTGTGCCACAGAGCAGCTAAGCCCGTGCGCCACAACTACTGAGCCTGCACTCTAGAGCCCGTGCTCCGCAACAAGTGAAGCCACTGCAATGAGAAGCCCGTGCACCGCAAAGAAGAGTAGCCCCCGCTCGCCGCAACTAGAGAAAGCCCGCGCGTAGCAACGAAGACCCTACGCAGCCAAAATTAAATAAAATGAAATCTTAAAAAAAAGATGGAAACCACAAGATAACGAGTCGCATTGCCCAACGAAACGAGAAGGGATTAGAAAAATGAGCAAATTTGAAAGTGTTCAGAACGGAGAAAATGAAACCAAGAGAAATGAAAGCCGGATGATGGACTCTTGGTGTGGGAAACCACGTGCAACCAGCTAGGTTGAGATGAGGTTGCTTCTTCAGTGATTTCTGTCTGGCCGTTGGGACCCAAACCTCAGAGAAAATAAGGTGCCACTCTGTGTGGTCAGAAACCACAATGCAGAGCTCATTCTCATCTGAAAGTTGGTACAGAGGCAGAGAGAAGCTCCGGGGTGCACCATAGAAACGGGAGTCTGTGCTTCTCCATAGGATAGAAAAGCCAAACCCTAAATTTACCTTTGTTGTATATAATGAAAAGCATGGCAAAAACAAACTTCTGTTAATCGATTTTTGAGATTTTTCTGTGAAAAGTTCTTGAAAGAAATAGACACACCCCACATGATTGTAGCCCAGTTGAAGGTGAAATCGACCTCAAAGTCAAATGTTTACTGTGAAGTGTTACCATGTTTGAACATCTGGATTCACTGTTTCAGGAGTCTTTCTCGGCCTGCTCTAATCCAGAAGTGATTATAACGGGTTGAGCAGAAGAAGGGATCACCCTTTCAACTAACTTGACTGACTCATTGCCTTTTGTGAGATTTAGCAGTTGAACCTTAAGAAACAAACAATGGTGATAGAGGAAAAGTCACCATGTCCTGTGTCATTTTATGGATCCGTGAAACACGAACCAGGCTCAATCTTTTATTGTGCTTGAGGCGTCTTATTCAAGTTAGAGAAGAAGAAGGAGAAGAAGAAGAAAAGAAGGGGGAGGGGGAGGGAGAGGACAGGTCAGTGATGGTAACAGTTGCCTCTGTTTCTAAGAAGTATAAGTAGATTTTCCCCACCAGGCTCAGTTCAGGGTGGTTACTTTCCTTCTGTAAGATGTTTTATTGAGACGTAAAAGATAGAACACGTGGAACGTTGTAGTGCGTCTCTGAGGGCAGTTCTGTGTGATCGTGTTCCTTATTTATTTGAAAAACTTCTTGAAAAACCATATCATTTGGTGCCTGGCACCGTTGTAAGTCTTTGCGGGAAAACACACTTTTAAAACTCGGAAATCCTAGAGCCCTAGGAGGCAGATAACTATTATCGTTCCCATTCACCAGATGTGTAAACTGAGGCACAGTTTCAGTGATTCCCCCAGGTCTCAGAACCAGTCAGTAGCCAAAGCACTCTGCCTTTCGGGTCCACGGTCTTGTCCACGACACTGGGCTCTTCACGAGGCATGAGGAGATGCCCCTGCTGTGCACTCTCCTTCCCCCCCACCCCATCTTTCAGCTCTCTTGCCTTAAGTGGACTGAAAACTCAGTAAAAAGCAGCATCCACAGCACTAGCAGACCATCTAGCATGTGGAAATAGGCGCTGTAGTGAGTTGAAGGGTGGTCCCTCAAAAGATGTGTCCACATCCGAACCCCTGGAACTTGTGAATGTGACCCTGTTTGGAAAAAGGGTCTTTACAGAGGTAACTCAGAATCTTGAGAAGAGGTGATCATTCTGGATTATCTGGGCAGGCCCTCAATCCAATGACGTGTCTATATAAGATATATTCATTGCAGCTCTATTTACAATAGCCAGGACATGGAAACAACCTAAGTGTCCATCATCGGATGAATGGATAAAGAAGATGTGGCACATATATACAATGGAATATTACTCAGCCATAAAAAGAACTGAGGTATTTGTAGTGAGGTGGATGGACCTAGAGTCTGTCATACAGAGTGAAGTAAGTCAGAAAGAGAAAAACAAATACCATATGCTAACACATATATATGGAATCTAAGAAAAAAAAAGGTCATGAAGAACCTAGGGGTAAGACGGGAATAAAGATGCAGACCTACTAGAGAATAGACTTGAGGATATGGGGAGGGAGAAGGGTAAGCTGGGACAAAGTGAGAGAGAGGCATGGACATATATACACTACCAAATGCAAAACAGATAGCTAGTGGGAAGCAGCCGCATAGCACAGGGAGATCAGCTCGGTGCTTTGTGACCTCCTGGAGGGGTGGGATAGGGAGGGTGGGAGGGAGGGAGACGCAAGAGGGAATAGATATGGGAACATATGTATAACTGATTCACTTTGTTATAAAGCAGAAATAGCACACCACTGTAAAGCAATTATACTCCAATAAAGATGTTAAAAAAGAAATAGACACACAGAGAAGCAGGCCACGTAAAGATGGAGGCTGAGATGGGAGGGGTGCAGCCACAAACCAAGGGAGCCTGGTGCCACCAGAGGCTGGGCAAGGCATTGAATGGATCCCCCCTGGAGGCCCTGATGACACCTTGGTTTTGGAGCTCTGGCTTTCAGAACTGTGAGAGAATAAATCTCTATTGTTTTAGGCCATTACATTTTTGGTAATTTGTTGAAGCAGCCCTAGGAAATGAATACGGGGGCTTAATGACTACTTGGCAAATGAATAAATCAAGGCATCTCAATCCTAGATGTCTCTCAGAATAGCCTGGGAGTCTCTAAAAAGCACACACTCCTTAGACCCTACCCCTAATTGGGTCACAGGCATTGTTATTTAAAAAAAAAAAAAACCCTAGTGATTTTAATGTGTAGCCAGGGATACAGGAATAAATGAAATGTTAATGAATGTAAGCACCATAAAGAAGATAAAGGTACTTTGTTGTTTAAACAATTTTAGGATTGGAAAATGATTGACTTAGAACGCGGAATTCTTGGGTTTACAGTAGCATTTGCCACTGCACGCCTGGAGACCCCTGAGTACCAGCTGTCGCAACAGTTCAAAATCAAGATTTGATGCATAGAAACGTATCGTGCCCTGGACTCATCTGTAATTCTCTCTAGAAAGTGGCAACAGAATTCACCTATAGGAAACAGAGGACTCTTCCCCTCCCCGCAAAAGGGACCAGACCAGCTGAAGAAAAGAAAACAAATATTTAAAAAATATTTCTCCTCTTTTCCTAACCAGTGTGAAACTCTTTGTTCATTTATGCAGCTGGCTAGTTTCAGCCTAAGTGTAATAGACAGCTTCTTACTTCAAAAGGAATAGATGTTTAGCTGTAGAAAATTCAGAAGATACAACTGAGTAAAATGGAGAAGGTAAAGGTCATCTCTGAACCAAGGTATGAGTCATAGGCTGCCATTGTTCATAGTTTGATGAGTATATCTGCACATGCTCATTTGTTCACATGTGTGTGAGTATACATAAATACGTGATTTTTGTCAATACTAGAATCTGTTTACCTTTGAAAGCTGTTGTTTTCAGTAATAATGTAGAATAAATACATGGCAGCATCTTTTCATGTCGTTAGATATTTAACTATCAAAAGAATGATCAACCCTTTTGGAAAACTGATGCAAGTGGTGGATTCTTCCCCCCCCAAAACTACAAATAGGCACACATAAACATTGTTTTCTAACAATTTCAAATGAATGGGACCTTTCCGTGAACCTGTCATTTTTAACGTAATGTTTTAAAGTGGTACAGTATTCTGTTGATATGATAGAGGTGTGTTCCATTCATTTACCGTGTTTCGTTTTTTCCTCTTTAAAACATTGCTGCTGGCCATTTGTATGATGTTTTGTGTTTTCCTCCTTTTAAACATTCTCTTTTTTTAAAAAAATAAAATGTCTGTTGCATATTCCTGTAGATAAGTCTTTAGGAGAGAAAGCTGCAAGTGAATGGGTAGGTTCAAAAGACATGACTGTGTTTTAAGTTCGTGACGCTTTTGTGAAATTTTCCTGCCAGTTTGCACTGCCAGCTGCGTAAGAGTGCCTAGTTCTCCGTTCCTTTGCCAACTTCGGGCATTGCCTTAAAAAGATAATTTGATAGTTGAAATATGGCTGTCTGCTTGCATTGACGTAATTTCTGGTGAAGTTTAACAATTTTTGTCATGTTTGACTGCAAATGTTTTTCCCCACTTGTTGTCTTTAGTGTCTTGTTTGTTTCTTTTGTTATTTTTGTATTCTGACTTTAGCGATGTTGTAGGCTTTTGTGTTGTCCAATCCAGTCATCATTTTCTTTCAAGTCAAGGGCTCCCACCTGGAGGAGGGATGGTGTAGGGACAAGCAGGACGCGTGAAAGGCTCTGTCAAAACCCACCCGTGAGGCGCTTCCCTGTTGGTCCAGTGGGTAAGACTCCACACTCCCAGTGCAGGGGGCCTGGGTTTGATCCCTGGTCAGGGAACTAGATCCCGCATGCTGCAACTAAAAAAGATCCCATATGCAGCAACTAAGACCCGGCATAGCCAAATAAATACATAAATAAATATTTAAAAAAAAAAAAAAAGACCACCCATCAGCCCAGCCTCTGAGTGGTGTCAGAGAGAACCAGAGCCAGACGCTGGTTAAAGTGGTGGAGAGAGATTTTATTCAGAAAGTATTGCAATGAGGGAAGAGAGACCCCAGGGTAGAATTGGGCTCCATTCCCAATACAGTAAAGACAGCTGGGGGTTTACAGCCAAGAACAGAGTGGGCGTGGTGTCGGTAGGTGGCAAATTGCCAAAAGGAGACAGTGAAGGTAAGGGGCTTCTTGCTAGACTGACCAAACCAGATGCTTGCTGAGGGCAGGCCAGACCGATCAGACAGCACGCGTGGGCATGAGGAATTTGATTGGATAGGGAGGGTGATCAGCTATCAAGGGTGGGGTGGGATGCCTCTAAACTGACTTAGCAGGATTCTCGCTGTAATTGGGCTACGCAGGTGTGGCAAGGACACGGCCACCGTCAGGAGGAGGGAGGGCTCAGAGGAGCCAGTCTCAAGCTGGGTTAAAGCGAGAGTCTGTCCAGTGACTGCACAGGGCAGTGCTCACTGCTGGCCTGGCGGAGGCAGGTAGTGTGAGTGGGAATTAAACCTTGGTCATCTTAAGCCATTGAGGGTGGTTTTTTTTTTAATTGAAGTATAGTTGAATTACAATATTGTTTTAGTGTCAGGTGTACAGCAAAGTGATTTGTGTGTGTGTGTGTGTGTATTCAGATTATTTTCCTTTATAGGTTATTACAAGATATTGAATATAATTCCCTGTGCTGTACAGTAAATCCTTGTTGCTTATCTATTTTATGTATAGTAGTTTGCATCTGTTAATCCCGAACTCCTAACTTATCCCTCCCCCTTTCCCCTTTGGTAACCAGAAGTTGGTTTCGTGTCTGTGAGTCTGTTTCTGTTTTGTATCTAGAGTCATTTCGTTACCAGCCTGAGCCGGAACCGAACTCAGGTTTGGCTGCCCATTGTCTCTCAAAAATTCAATGTTTGAGAGACAAGGGGTGGTGGAAAAAGAAAAATGCTTTATTCAGGAAGCTGGTGACCCCGGGAAGAGGGCAGACTAGCGTCCCCCAGATGATCTCCCCATCGCCGATCAGGGGGCGAGAGCTTGTAAAGGAAAGCTTCCAGGGTGTGCACGTGAGGGCTACGTGCAGAATAGCAGTCAGCTCCGATAGCCATCTTGAAACTGGTCGTGTGGTGGTCTGGTCAGCGTCATCTTCAGCTCCAGGGTTGGTTTATTACCACTTTTCTTGAGGCCAGTTCCTGGAACTGTGCAAGCCGTGGATTCAGTGCGGCTCTAGACGGGGCAGCGTGTGTCATGGGTGTAGTCTGGTTATCACGCCATTAGCTTTTTCCCTCTGGTGGCTGCTTTAGTATCTGCAGAACGACTCAGGAATGTGCGTCAGACACTGTTATCTAAGTCCTTCAGGGAGGAACTAAAGATTCTGTGATGCTGTTGCCCTAACCATTAGCTGCCTCCGCCTTCTCTTTAGTGGCTCAGAGGAGGCCTGGGAGACTACAGCTTTTCCACAGACAAGAGACAGGGCACATGGAAGGGCCTTTGTGCATGGGAGGGCCCCTGAGGGCCCTGCGCGTTTTCAGTTTGTATTATTTTTTGATGCTACATGTAAGTGATATCATATAGTATTTGTCTTTCTGTATCTGACTTACTTCAGTAAGTGTAATATTCTCTGGGTGCATCCATGTTGCTGTAAATGGCAAGATTTCATTCTTTTTTATGGCTGAGTAATATTCCACTTTTTAAATACACACCACATCTTCTTAAACCAATTGTCTGTTGATGGGTACTTTCTATGTCTTGGCTATTGTAAATAGTGCTGCTATGAACATTGGGTGCATGTGTCTTCTTGAAGTAGAGTTTTTGTCTTTTCCTGATAGCCCAGAAGTAGGATTGCTGGATCACATGGTAGCTCTATTTTTAGTTTTTTAAGGAACCTCCATACTGTTTTCCATAGTGGCTGCACCAATTTACATTCCCACCAACAGTGCACGAGGGTTCCCTCTTCTCCACACCCTCTCCAGCATTTATTATTTGCAGACTTTTTGATGGTAGACATTCTGCACAGGGTGAGGTGATACCACATTATGGTTTTGAGTTGCATTTCTCTGATACCTAGCGATGTTGAGCATCTTTTCATGTGCCTGTTAGGCCATCGAGGTTTGAATTCACTTGTTACCACAACGTGAGTAGTCTATCCTGACTGATACAAAGAGTATCCAAATATACAGTTAAAAAATATGAAGATTTTTTTGGAGCAGTTTCAGGTTTACAGAAGGATTGAGTGGAAATTACAGGAAATTCCCACATTACTCCCCGACATACGGTTTCCCCATTATTAACACCTGGCATTATTAGTGTGGCACGTTTATTACAATTGATGAGCCAATATTAAAGATGCGTTCTTTGTTTTTTAAACTTAACTTTTATTTTATATTGGAATATAGTTGATTTACAGTGTTGTGTTAGTTTCAGCTGTATAGCAAAGTGGTTCAGATACACATACACAGATATCCATTCTTTTTCAGATTCCTTTCTCATATAGGTTATTATAGAATATCGAGTAGAATTCCCTGTGCTATACAGTAGGTCCTTGTTGGTTATCTATTTTATATATAGTAGTGTGTATATGTTCATCCCAAACTCCTAACTTATCCCTCCCCCGCTCACCTTTCCCCTTTGGTAACCATAAGTGTGTTTTCAAAGTCTGTGAGTCTGTTTCGGTTTTGTAAATAAGTTCATTTGTGTTGTATTTTAGATTCCACATATAAGTGATATCATATGATATTTGTCTTTCTCTGACTTACTTCGCTTAGTGTGATGAAGGCGCATTCTTGTTAACTGAAGTCCACAGCATACATTAAGGATCACTCTGTTGTACATTCTCTGGGTTTGGATGATACATAATGACACGTGTCCACCATGCCGGCATCCTACAGAATACTTTCACTGCCCTAACAATCCTTTGTGCTTCACCTAATCATCCTTCCCTCCCTCCCCCCCAAACCCCTGGTCACCCCTGATCTTTTTATTATCCTTATAGTTTTGCGTTTTCCAGAATGTCATAGAGTTGGGATCACAGAATGTAGCCTTTTCAGATCGGCTTCTTTCGCTTAGTAACATGCATTGAAGGTTCCTCCACGTCTTTTCATGGCTTGAGAGCTCATTTCTTTTCAGCACTGAATGATACTCCATTGTCTGGATGAACCACGCTTTATTTATCCATTCACCTGCCAAAGGACATCTTGCTTGCCTCCAAGTTTTGGCAGTTGGGAATAAAGCTGCCATAAACATCTGTGTGTGTAATCTTTGTGGGCTTAAGTTTTTAACTCCTTTAGGTAAACACCGAGGAACGTGACTGCTGAACGTTATGGTAAGACTATGTTTAGTTTTGTGTGAAACTGTGAAACTATCGCTGAAAGTGGCTGCACCATTTTTCATTCCCACCAGCAAGGAATAAGAGCTCCTGTCGCTGCCCCGCATCCTCACAGGTATTTGGTGGTGAGTGTTTTGGATTTTAGCTCCTCTAATAGGTGTGCAGTAGTTTCTCACTGTTGTTTGAATTTGCAGCTCCCTGAGAGTATGTGACGTGGAGCAGCTTTTCACGGGCTTATTTTCCATCTGTATCTCTTTTTTGGTGAGGTGTCTGGTCAGATCTTTGGCCCATTTTAAAAACTGGGTTGTTATTTCTTATTGCTGTGTGTTAAGAGGTCTTTGTAGATCTTATATGCCCATCCTTTATCAGTTATGCGCTTTGCAAATATCTTCTCCCAGTCTGTGGCTTGTCTTTTCATTCTCTTAATCAAATATACATATTGGGTAGCGATACCATGTAGGGAATAAGTTCAGAGGTTTCAAAGTGGCTACATTTATGTGATGAAGAAGTTTTCCTAATTCTCAGGATGGCTCGTTTGGAGCAGAAACCTGTATATTTGGGTGTTTGGGTGTGGTTTTTGCTAAAACAATGTGTCTTACTTTGTGCCGCTGAGTCTTCCTGCTGGCCAGGAGGGCCGTGCTGGCAGAGGACTGTATTCCTGGCAGGCTCATTCCTAGAAATTCCTTGTGGCCACCACATGGCCTCTGACTGTGGTCTCTCCCCACTAATCCGTTCTGCTACCAGCTGCCAGGCTAATCTTAAAATACCGCTTTCATCACCACCTAGTGGTTCCCTGTTGCCTGTCTCTGGAAGTCTAAACAATTGGCTTGACTTTTTATGGTCTTTTTAGAAGCGGGGTTCTCTCTGTCACCCAAGATGCTCAGAACTCTGGTGCAAGAGACAGATGCTGGGACAGCGAACTCAGCCAGTAGGTGGCGCTCTGTACAGTTTTAGGACAAGAGCCCAAGTGCAGCACAACAAAGAAGAGGATGCAATGGAGGAAAAGTCATCTCAGAGGAGGTGACATTTGAATTGGTCCTTAAAGGATGAGTGGAAGTTTAAACCTAAGCAGTTCTGGGAAGGTGCCCTATTAAGCCATTCTTTAAATAATACTAACGCTGTATTGTGTTCGTTTTCCAGAATGTTCTTTAATGCACAAGTTTGATAGTGGTTGGGTTGTCTCAGAATATGGAGCATCTGTGGAGAGGGGATGCATCTGGATGGGGCCGTTTTGAATAGTCTTGAAAGGTGCCAACGTGGGAGGAGTTTTCAGGGGGTGTTGGAAGCAGATCCTATTAAATGCAATGCTTATTTAGCACCTACTTTGTGCCAGGTTCTATGCTGTATATTATCCCTGTGAATTATCAAAATATACCCATGAAGAAGGTAGAACAAATAACCCCACTTACAGATGCGGAGGGTGAGGCTCAGATATTAAGGGTCCACAGCTAGGTCCATAGCTAGGACTGGTGGATCTGGGATTGGAACCCAGATTTCAAGATCCTAGAACAGCGCCTGGCACACAGTAGGCACTCAACAAACGTGTGTCAGATCATTCTAAGCCCAAGACTCCTTCCCCAGCACCAGGGAAAAAGAGAAGAGAGTGGTGCTGAAGAGAAACTCTGCCAAAGGTCAACACTTGGGCAGGATTTTGGTGGCCTCCCCAAATCCCCAATTTAAGCAACATTGTGTGAGGCTATAGGAAGCTCAGCCTCCATCATTGCTTTATCAGCTTCATGCATTATGGGTCCTTTAGACCCATAATAGAAATAGAAGTAGAGAACAGAGTTTCTCTCAGACACTCAAGTATCGTGGAGATTCAGACATGCCCTTTCTTCTTGAGTGCAGATCTTATTTCTTCTGTGTGATTTAACGTCTGTAGTTCCCTGATGCAGGCAGAAATTGAGCCAGAGGATACGGGAGGCTTTCTTTCCAAAGGTCTGCCCAAATGGTGATCTGCCATGGGAACCTTTGCAACAGATTTCTGATGGGCGGTTGATGAAATTAATCGAGGGTAACCTGCAAAGTTGATGCTCTTGGGAATGACTCTTTGTTTAACCTTTTAGGTTGGTATTTGTCAGAAACCCCAGCCGCTCCATTAAATCATTTTTATGTCATTATTGTGATGTATTTATTTACTTATTTTGACATATTTATTATGATGACATTATAGATGTCATTGACCAAATGACCACTGGAGCTAGGAAACGTTCCTCAGATCTGGTGCAAATCTTTGACAAAAGCAATCAAATGAACCTTCGAGCACTTCCCCCGCCCCTACACTTCCCTCACGGTTCCCTGGAGAAAATACTCTGTGATTGGAAAGTATTCATTTAATGCAGCCTGCCTCAACCAAGCATCAATTCCTGTAAACCTACAGAAGAGGTAGTATACCTGGTTACCTTTTTTTTTCTTTACTGTGTGAGCAGAAACCTCTATGTTTTTTTTTTTTTTTTTTCTCTATGTTTTCTGAAAGGACATCTGATTCGGTTTTATCCAGCTCCATGGCCAGCGTCCTCTGTTGCTTTCCGTGGGTACAGGTGCAACGTGTCTCCACGTTCTGTCACCTTGTATCCAAACATAACTATTTAAAGGCACTTGACGCTGTTTGCAGGAAGGATGTGCAGCCTTCCACCTCCAAAGACGTTCCTCCGTCTCATCAGAAGATCCACTTTTTTAATTAGTAGACTTTATTTTTTCTTTTTGTTGGTTTTTTTTTTTTACTTTAGACTTTATTTTTTAGATCAGTTTTAAATTTACAGAAAAATGGAGCTGAGATTTCCCATATACGTTCCCCACCACTCCACACCCGCTTTCCCCCATTATTAACACTTTGCATTAGTAAATTGCATTTGGTATAATTGATGAGCCAATATGGATACATTATTATTAATGAAACGCCATACTTAATTCAGATTTTTTAAAGTTTTCACCTAACGTCCTTTTTCTATCGCAGGATTCCACCCAGCACACGACATCACATTTAGTCACCATGTCACCTCAGGCTGTGACAGTTTCTCAGACATTCCTTGTTCTTGGTGACCTCGATGGGTTTGGGGGGGAGTGTTGGTCAGGTATTTTGTGGATGTCCCCCCACTGGGATTTGCCTGATTCCCCCCCCTCCTGATTAGACTGGGGTTATAAGTTTTGGGGAGGCAGACCACAGAGGTGAAGTGTCATTTTCATCACATCACACCGAGAGTGCCCACGACCAACACTATCTTATCACTGTTGACATTGACCTTGGTGACCTGGTGGCAGCCAGCGTCTGCTAGGTTTCCCCACTGTGAAGCTACGCCATCCCTTGCTGTCCGCACCGTCCTCTTGGAAAGGAAGTCGCAACGCAGCCCATACTTAAGGGTGGGAGCCTTGGTCCCCTCCCGTGTGGTGGACTGTCTGCAAAATGTACTTGGGATTTTCCTTGCTGCTCCATTTTCACTTCCCACACTAACTGCACCTCGTCTGTGAACTCCAGGACTGAAGGATTGACTGTGTGTCTGAAGGAAGGACTGTGTGTCTTTCCACACAGAGTTGCTGTTGCCCAGCGCCATGCGTGGCACATGTTAGGTGCTAAATAAGAAATGACTGTGGCTGCATGAATAATGAAGGATGGTCTAGTTAGGAACGCCTCACCTCCTGGACTTCTGCCACCCCTTAACAGAGAGGGACCTCAGCTGCAGCGTTGACGGTCGGTGGGTACACTGGAGATCTGGACCTCACGTCATCCATCAGAGTTTCACTTTAGCCGTTGCACACAGTGATACGCGTGTCCACAGAGTGGAACCAGAGTCACATGTGATGGAGGGTGACCGGCATGGGGCTGGGGCTGCAGTAGATAGGGTGGGCAGAGAAGGTCTGTGTGGGAAGCACCATTGGCTCTGAAATGGGAGTGTGGAAGAGCCAGCCACGAGATGATCTGGGGAAGGACTTTCTAGGCCGAGGGAAGAGCAGGTGGTGCCTGGGTGGTGGGTTGGAGCTCTGGGAAGCATCCAGCTGAGCTTGAGCCAGTGTCTACTGAAGGTTGTGTCTACATCCGACAGGCAACCTAAGGCATCACAGGTTCTGGGGTTCAGGATGTGGGTGCCTTTGGGCGATGCTCTTCTGCTAACCCCCTTGTGTATTTGCAATCCCGCAAAATTGGAATCTGTGATGTGTGTCTCCCGGGCTTATGTGCCCGGATGCTGGGTCAGCGGGCTTCCGTCTGGATCTGGCCTGTGGGCACCACTGCAGGAGAGCAGAGGATGGGAGGAAAAGGAGGCAGCGTGGAGACATCCCTTCTGTCGCTGGCCCCGGCGGTGGCTGCACCCTCCTCACAGCCCAGCTCCTGCCGGACGGGTAGCTGTGGTCAGTTTCCATCCAGGGGTCCTTGGGCTCCTGTCCGCCCACCTCCCGCCATTGCTCCTCTAGCCTCGAGGTGGTCCTGGCTTCTTGCTCTTCTGATCTCTGCTTTCTCACCGTCCCATCCTACTTTTCACATTTGCTGTCACTTGGGCAACCAATTCCCTGCCCTAAATTCCCTTTCTTGTTTATTCCTGAGGTAGTTTGTGTCCTGCTCACACAGTGGCCTGATTCAGTGAGGCTGGGGGCCAAGAGCTCCCCGTCACACTGAAGGTTTTTTTTTTTTTTTTTCAGTATGAAACTCAGAGTGCATGAGAGGAGGGCCTGCGGTGGTTGAGCCAGCCTTGGATTCTTGCTTCACTAAGTGTTCTGGAAACCCTGAGGAATACCCCCTCAGTGCACCTGAGCCATCCCTCACCCCATCGCTGCAAGCAGACGGACAGATTGGGGCCCTTGTCTCTGGTTCCCGACAGGGACTGCTCAAGTCGTCCCTTCCAGGGTGACACTGTAGCATTGCAAACCCCCTGCCTGAGGCCACCTGGTTGGGAGGGCCTGCTTTCTTGCTCTTTTGAGTGACATCTCTGTGATTATCTGGGGAGATATTTGCATTTGATTTCCAAGAGAGGAAGGAGAGAGTTGGGTTTGGTTGCCACTAAGATTGGGGTGCAGAAAGGAGTGGAGCCCCCAGCCCTGCCCATCCGGGGCCAGGACAGTCTCCCAGTTTCTCCAGGGAGAGGATTCAGACATGTCCACCCTGGTGCCCAACAAGGACACGCCAGCCAGCATCAGGGTCCAGGACTGCCCAGAAACATTTATCCACTCAATGTCTCTCCCTTGTGAAGTTTACATTCTAGTGGGAGGAAACAGACAATAATAAGTATTTACTATAAGATGGAGAAAAGTTCTAAGGAGATGAGGTCATACTGGAGTAGGGTGGTCCTAATCCAGTGTGACTGGTGTCCTTCCAAAAGGGGGAAATTTGGACACAGACACATAGGCAGGACGCCATATGAAGGTGAAAGCAGAGATCGGGGTGAGGCTTCTGCAAGCCAAGGGGCACCAGAGATCGCCAGCAATCTCTCAGAAGCCAGGGAGAGACAAGGAACAGATTCTCCTTTGAAGCTCACAGAAGGAACCAACCCTGCCAACACTTTGATTTTGGACTTCCAGCCTCCGGAACTGTGGGAAAATACTTTTCTGTGGCTTAAGCCACTTTGTTACGGCAGCCCTGGCAGAGGGGTACACTTCCCCCTTCTTCCTTTGTCCCCCTCCCGGGAATACAGATCTGCGACGGAACTATTTACAGTTCAGTGGCTGGTGTGGTTCCAGCCCATCTTTTTTTTTTTTAACATCTTTATTGGAGTATACTTGCTTTACAATGGTGTAAAGTTAGTCTCTGCTGTATAACAAAGTGAATCAGCTATACATATACATATATCCCCATATCCCCTCCCTCTTGCGTCTCCCTCCCACCCTCCCTATCCCACCCCTCTAGGTGGTCACAAAGCACCGAGCGGATCTCCCTGTGCTATGCGGCTGCTTCCCACTAGCTATCTGTTTTACATTTGGTACCTTATATATGTCCATGCCACTCTCTCACTTCGTCCCAGCTTACCCTTCCCCCTCCCTGTGTCCTCAAGTCCATTCTCTACGTCTGTGTCTTTATTCCTGTCCTGCCCCTAGGTTCCTCACAACCATTTTTTTTTAAGATTCCATATATATGTGTTAGCATACGATATTTGTTTTTCTCTTTCTGACTTACTTCACTCTGTATGACAGACTCTAGTTCCATCCACCTCACTGCAAATAGCTCAATTTCGTTTCTTTTTATGGCTGAGTAATATTCCATTGTATATATGTGCCACATCTTCTTTATCCATTCATCTGTCAATGAACACTTAGGTTGCTTCCGTGTCCTGGCTATTGTAAATAGAGCTGCAATGAACATTGTGGTAAATGACTCTTTTTGAATTATAGCTTTCTCAGGGTATATGCCCAGTAGTGGGATTGCTGCAGCCCATCTTCTTTTCCAAGTCTCAGAATGATCTCCCCAGGAGAGGATGCAAGTCCATTCCACCACCTGGGAGGGTTCTCTCTGGGCTCCAGGTGGCCTTTGACCCTCAAGCACAGCTCATCTGCAGAGCACAGATGTGTCTGGGTGGGTAATTCTGGTGGACACAGGAATCAGGGATTCATGCCACGTACTCATTTAGCCAATAGATATTTGGCCAAAAGCACTGATTAGGGAAGGAAACCCAAATAAGACCTTGAATGCAGGTAGCCCTGCCCACCATCTACTCAGGAGAGTCTGCCCTGGAGGGAGCATGAGACAGGAGGGTGGCCCTGCCCTTCCTTGGTCTGGATACACTTTCCCTCGGTTTCTCGTACCCTGAGCACCTCCACACACTGACTGACATCCTGGGGCTTGCAGATCTCAAATTTTCATGTAACATGACCCTAGCACAAGCCAGCTACCAAAAACAAGAGGTGGACATTTGGGTCATTTCCACCTTTTGGCTATTGTGAAAAGTGCTGCTATGAACACTCATGTATAAGTTTCTGTTTGAAAACCTGTTTTTCATTATTTTGGGTAGATGCCCAGGAATTGCTGGGTCATATGGTAATTCTGTGTGTAACTAACTGAGGAACTGCAGCTACTCCACTTCCCTTTCCTGCCAGCAATTTACAAGGGTGCTGATTTCTAACACATCTTCGGATGAATTAAGAAAATGTGGTCCACCTATATGGGAAAAGAGTCTCAAAAAGAGTGGATATATGTATGTGTATAACTGATTCAGTGTGCTGTACAGCAGAAAGTAACACAACATTGTCAATCAACTATACTTCAATAAAAATTAAAAAAAAAGAATATGTGGTCCATCTATACAGTAGACTATTATTCAACCATAAAAAGGAAATGAAACACTGACACAGGCTACAATGTAGAAGAACCTTGAAAACATGATGCTAAACAAAAGACGTCAGGTCCAAGAGGTCACATATTGTATGATTCCATTCATAGGAAATGTCCACAATAGACAAACCCACAGAGACAGAAAGCAGATTGCCAGGAGCTGGGGGGAAGTGAGTATGGGAAGTGACTGCTTAGTGGGTAAGGAGTTTCCTTGCAGTGTGATGAAGAACTTCCAGGACGAGATTGTGGTGATATTTGCACAACATTGTAATCTCCTTAATGCCACGGAATTGTATGCTGTCAAAAGGTTATGTGCATTTTACTGAAACCGAAACAACAACAACAGAAAAGAGAGAAGTTCTTTTCTCAGCAAAAAACACCTACAGTGTGCTTTAAGGCCCCTTTAAGAGATATTCAGAGGCTATTTCTGACATGTAATTTTTACCATCCGTGTGGTCTTTCAAACTAAACCCCTGTGCAAGAATCAGCACCCGCTCTGCTCGCTATAGGGAGACTTTCCAAGAATTAAACCTATTTTTTAAGAATGCAAAGCTAATAATTTCAGAGCTTCCAATTCCACGTGGGTGGTTATTCCATAGGAAGGATCCTAGCAAGGCTTTATGAGAATTAGCAATGGCTCCAGATTCAATCCCAGAGAGGTGTGACTCTTGAAAGAGCAAGGAGGCAAAGCTAAAACACCCACCACGGAGAGGCAAAGCAAAACTGGGAACAAGCAGATGCCCTGACACCCATGATCCACCACGTTGCACATGCAGGTCCAAACAGCAAGGAAGCTGACTGCTGTCTGCTCTCTAAGTGGACAAGTTGTTTTTCTTTACTCTTCTTTCTTTAAGGATGATTTCAAGGGACTCCCCAGGTGGTGCAGTGGTTAAGAATCTGCCTGCCGGGGCTTCCCTGGTGGCGCAGTGGTTGAGAGTCCGCCTGCCGATGCAGGGGACGCGGGTTCGTGCCCCGGTCCGGGAGGATCCCACGTGCCGCGGAGCGGCTGGGCCCGTGAGCCATGGCCGCTGAGCCTGCGCGTCTGGAGCCTGTGCTCCGCAACGGGAGAGGCCACAACAGTGAGAGGCCCGCGTACCGCAAAAAACAAAACAAAAAAAACAAAAGCAAAGGGAATTCCCTGGCTGTCCAGTGGTTAGGACTCCACACTTTCACTGCCCAGTGATCCCTGGTCGGGGAACTAAGATCCAGCAGGCCATGCAGCACAGCCAACAAAACAAAAAAGAAACAAACAAACAAAACCCCAAAACGAACAACAAACTATCCTTATTGTATTCTCCTTCCTTCCTCCTTAGAGCAGTTAACCCCTATCTGGAATTACATGCTTCTCCCTCTTATGTTTATCTAATGTTATTACGTAGATACTGCTAGGGTTCAAATGCTTGTGTCCCCACCCCCCCAATTTATATGCTGGAATCCTAACGTTCAAGGTGATGGTATTAGAAGGTGAGACCTTTGGGAGATGCTTAGAGGTCATAAGGATGGAGCCCCCATGATGGGATTTGTGCCCATATAATAGAGACCCCAGAGAGGTCCCTCCCCTCTTTCACCATGTGAGGACACTGCAAAAAGTTGCCATCTGTGGGTCAGGAAATGGGCCTCACCAGGTACTGAATCTGCTGGCACCTTGATCTTAGACTTCCAGCCTCCACAACTGGGAGAAATAAATTTCTGTTGTTTATAAGCTCCCCGGTGGGTGGTGTTTTGTTAGAGCAGTCCACACGAACAAAGACAGGTGCAATTCCATAGAACCGGGTCTGTCATATTTTCAAACTATGTAAATGACATCATGCTATCAGGATCGTTCTGTAACTTGTCTCCTTTCCTCAGTGCAACATTTCCTATGTTAAATCTTTGCCTTTCTAGACTTCGGTGCCCATTCTTGTATGTGCCCTCTTAAATGTTTGCACCAGGTCCTCTGGGACAGTGGTTTTAAACTGAGGGTTGTGACTGTTAATGAGTAGTGACAAGTATTAAAAAAAAAAGGGAAATTGAATAGATTAGCACAGAATAGAAAATATCAGAGTCCATAGCATTTAATAGAGAAAACTATTATTTCATGAAACCTTAGTGTTGCTCATGTGTGATTTTTCTGAGTGGCCATGCAAAATCTATTCCTTACTGGGGACTGGAGTAAAAAAATGGGATGTCCAAGCTCCAGGGTCTGTCCTAGCAATGAGATTGCAGCATCCTTGGGTGTACATATCTTCAGCTTTCTACCTGTGGCCAAACGGCTTTCTGAAGTGGTTGTACCAACTGGCAAGTTGTCGTTGAGTTTAGAAGTTTCTTAACTTTTGGAAAGGAGAGGAGTTTTTCAGAAGCTAGTCCCTGCCTGTCTTATTTGGGGTTGATGTTCTTCTGGCTTAGTTTTATGGATCTGCTGTTGGTGTTTGGTTGGGGAAACACTCATCTTAAAGTCTTGCCATTTAATTTCTCTGCTGTCAAGAGGCAGGATGAAGTTACTCCTCTTTTTCAAAGAATGATTGAAGTAGAAAATAATGACTGCAAAATGCTGTAGTTAACCATCAGCAGATAAGCTGATGGATCGGCTGTCACTTGGATCTTACTCCAAAGGGAAAGAAAAGGGTATTTAATCATTTTCAAAAAACAAAAGCAGCGGTGATGAATTCGATGCACTTTGACACTGAGTGACTCATTAGGAGGCACTGTTATTTTCCAGTTAAAAAAGGCACCTTGCATCTCCCCTTTGATTAAACAGTTGTGAAGCAAGGTCTTTGTTTTCAAGAGCCCACCAGGTCTCCTGAACTGTGTAGACGTACGAACTATTGGTACTTAGCATGGGGTCAGTTGGAATCTCCTGTATCCAGGTGGCAAATTGGTAGACTTTGAACCCGTTTTGTGTGACCTGCTGAATGTTTTTTTTTTCCCCCTTCAATTTGGGCCAGCATTTTAAAAATCAGGAGCTTTGACTGCAAATACACATTTTAGACATCTCTGGAGAAGCGGAAGGTCGGCAACATGGAGTCAGGCTGATATTGGGTGAGCACAACTGCTGATGCTGCCTGTGGCCGCTCAGTTTACTGAGCTCTCTTATTCACCACAGTCCTCTCCACTCCCTACTGTCCTCCCAAAACTGGGTAAAAAGCCTGAACCCAGTTCTAATGTGTGTGTGTATATGGGGATGGATGGTTCCCCCCATCACACCAAGCAGGGCTCCCACACCATCTGGGTGTCCTACAATACAACTCGATTCTGACTCTGTCTACCTGGAGTCAGCATCGGATCCCACAAGACTGCCCTCTCTTCCCCCACTGAGATGCCAACCGCAAGTCCAGGTTGCCACCTGTGCTTCTGAGTGGCCAGCTATACATCGTGAAGCTTCCGACGACCCCCTCCTGGGCTTGATTAATTTGCTAGAGCAGCTCACAGAACTCAGAGGAACTTTTTACTTCCTAAATTACGGGTTGATTATAAAAGGATGTAACTCAGGAACAGCCAGATGGAAGAGATGTGCACAGGGCAGGGAATGCAGACAGGGCATGGAGATTCCATGCCTTGTCTAGGCTACCGTTCTTCCTGAATCTCCACGTGTCCATCAACCCGGAAGCTCTCTGAACCCCATCCTTTTGGGTTTTTATGGAGGCTTCACTACAGAGGCATAATTGATTAAAAATTATTGTCCATTGGCAAGCGATTCAACCTCCAGCTTCTCTTCCCTCCCTGGAGGTCGGGGGGTGGGACTGAAAGTTCCAACCCTCCAATCACACAGTTGGTTGCCCTGGCGACCAGCCAGCATCCTGAGGTGAGTTCCAAAAGTCACCTCACTAACGGAACAAAAGATGCCTTTATTACTCTCATCATTTAGGAAATTCCAAGGGTTTTAGGAGCTCTGTGCCAGGAACAGGGGCAAAGACCAAATAGATCTTTCTTATTATAAATCACAGTATCACCCTGGGGTTGGCGGTTAGTTGGCACTTATCATTAAGCACACAGTGGTGTTTTTTTTTTCTTTTGGGAATTATTTCTTTTTTTTTTTAAATGGAAGTAGAGTTGCTTTACAATGTCGTGCCAATCTGGGCTGTACAGCAAAGTGACTCAGTTACACACAGGCAGACATTCTTTTTTTCATATTCTTTTCCATGATGGTTTATCACAGGATATTGAATATAGTTCCCTGTGCCCTACAGTAGGACCTTGTTGTTTATTCATTCTGTATATAATAGTTTGCATCTGCTGACCCCAACCTCCCACTCCATCCCTCCCCCACTCCCCTCCCCCTTGGCAACCACAAGTCTGTTCTCTATGTCTGTGAGTCTGTTTCTGTTTCGTAGATAGGTTCATTTGTGTCGTATTTTAGATTCCGCATATAAGTGGTATCATATGGTATTTGTCTTTCTCTTTAGGAAATATTTCTTGATATCACCACTTATTAGCTATGTGACCTTGAACAAGTTATTTGAACTCCTGTGCTTCCATTTCCTCAACTTTAGGGAAATTTTTGTATCTACTGGTAGGGCTGTCGTGGGATTAAGCTATTTTATCTTTTTAAACTGCTTACAGCAGGGTTTGGCACAGAGGACGTGACCTGTAAGTAATGCAGAATTAATATTATTATATCCACCTCTGGGTCAAGATCAACATAGAAGGTGATGTGCTTTAAAGTAAGTAAGTACCAAAGAATATTCCTGTATGGCTACTATGAAAACAAAAGATTTCCAGGTTGAAAGAAACAATTTAGAGCACCCGTTAGAAATAAACCTTTGTACCACTGTGATAAACACACAGAAGTGATGGATGGTGAAAAACGTAATGAACCGATAAAAAGGCCCAGATTTCAAGAGGGTTTCTTTCTAAATGTAGATTAGCTGAGTGCTGCTTTCGAGACCCACACTCGTGTGTTGTATCTGCAGGGGTCTCAGCCTCTGAGGGTGTGTGCTGACCCTTCTGGCGTTGAGACCCCCGCACGCCACCCAGCATCCGGCTGTGACAGAAGCAGCCCCGGTGGGATCTGGAAAGAGTCTCTCAGATCCAGGGACAAGGGAGCTTTTTAGAGGCAGAGAGCCAGGGGTTTGAGAGCAGAGATCTGGGTTCCACTGTGGTGCGTTCATCTGTGACCAGCTGTGTGACTTGAGTCAGGTGACAAACTCTCTGAACCTCTTCTGTGAAGTGGGAATCTCCTTGCAGGCTCACTGTGGGGATTAAATAAAGTACAATAGAAAGAACAGCCCAGGCTTTGTAAATGCTCTCTTAACAGTTTCTTCCCTCCGTAGAAATCCACCCTAAGGAGGCTGGGATTAGCAGGTACACACTATTATGTATAAAATAGATAACCAACAAGGTCCTACTACTGTAGAGCACAGGGAATTCTACTTCATATTTTGTAAAAACCTATAAGGGAAAAGAATCTGAAAAAGAATATATATATATATATATATATGTATCTATAACTGAATCACTTTGCTGTACACCTGAAACTAACATGATAGTCTACTATACTTCAATTTAAAAAAATCCACCATAAAGACTTGAATCCAAATGCTGTGTTTTTAAAGATTTTTTCCCCCTCTAACACTGATTTTATTGACCCCAAACACACAATTAGGCAAAAGCAAATGTATCCTTAAGGAGAATTTCAAGGTACGTTTTGTTTTTCTCCCCAGAAGCCCATTTGGATTCCATCTTTACCTGTTTCAAAGGCAACAGCAAATAAAGGAATAGCTTTGCCAGGGGCCTGGACTATGATTTATCAAGGAGCAGAAAAGACAGGAGGTTTAGAAAGTATTCGGGAGAGAAAATTGCTGTGAAACCTGTTGTCCGTGTGCTTTCACTGCCTCTGGGAAGATCGAGCTGGTGATTCTGAAAGAGAGAAGTAGCAGATAGCTGTTTAAATTTCATGGCAGCCAAGGTTCCTAGGATTGGGAATTTGAATAGTACCTATAAACTGGGGATGGTTTTGGGATTTGCCCGAATTGTCTACTGGGAGGTAGATACTCTAGTCATTGAAAATTACAGTCTGTAGAATCAGATCTGGGTTCAAATCTTAGCCCTGTCATTTCCTAGCTGTGTGACCTCAGACAGGTGACTCAGTCTCTCTGTTCCTCAGTTTCTCATCTGTGACATGAGGAAGAGAATAATACTTACTGTGAGGTTTGCTGTGGGGCTAAATGAGATAATTATCTGAAGGTTTTTTTTTTAAAGATTTATTTATTATTTATTTATTTATTTCATTTATTTTTGGCTGTATTGGGTCTTAGTTGTGGCATACGGGATCATTCGTTACAGCGTGCGTGCAGGCTCTTTCATGCAGTGCACTAGCTTCTCTCTAGTTGTGGTGTGTGGGTTTTTCACTCTCTAGTTGTGGCACGTGGGTTCCAGAGCGCGTGGGCTCTGTAGTTTGTGGTATGTGGGTTCTAGTTGAAGCGCGTGAGCTCAGTAGTTGTGGCACATGGGCTTAGTTGCCCCGCAGCACGTGGGACCTTAGTTCCCCAACCAGGGATCGAACTTGCATCCCCTGCATTGTAAGGCAGATCCTTTACCACTGGACTGCCAGGGAAGTCCCCTAAGTTTTTAGTACAGTGTCTAGAGCAGAGTAAGCCCTCCGTAAGTGATCTCCTTAAAAAGATGAAAGAAGAAGCTCTAGTTAGGAGCAAGGAACAAAGGCTCAATAAGGCACACCACCCCATGTAAGCCGAGACCATGGGAGGGGTTTTTCTCTGTGCCAACTTTTGATCATCATGCATAAAATCACAGTCTATCCTGCAAGTAGGGTTAAGTTTTGGACACAAAAATACATACCTTTCTATGAAATCTCTAGACACTATTTTGACACATGCTGAGTGGGCCAACGAAGATGATCTGGGGGTCAGAGTTGGCCCCTCCTCTCCAATTGCCAACTCTCAAACACTGAGCAATCCCTCTGAGTTGTGAGAAGTAGCCCAAGGGATGGGTGTGGCTGTCCAGTTTCTCCTTATGCTGGGGGGTGGGGAGTACATTCAGATTTTATCTTATAATTACAATCAGGACCAGGAGTCTCTGAGCGGCATTTGTGTGTGATGCGGCTTAAGGCACTTCTGTCTGTTTTTTTTTCTCCAAGGGAGAGAATGGGCTTCTGTTGGTTTCCCTTTTCCTGATCCGTAGCAGGAGACCCAGGCTGCAGTGGATATTGTCCCTTGTTGTTCTAGAGAAATCCACCAGGTCCAGCTGGTGGGTGGAGGGCTGCCTGTAATGTTGAGGTCTGTGGGAGAAACGTTTATGAGTGTCCGCGGCTGGAAACTTGCTTTATTTGGTGCAGGGAGAGAGCGTAGGACGACCTCTTTCTCTGTGAACTTCAGTGGAGCGCGAGAACTTCCTGAGGACCTGGTGGGGAAACTGATTTTGTCTCCTCTCTGTGATTACCTGTCGGTCCCGTAAAGACTCCTAAGTGGCAGTTCTGGGATCCCTGGGGGAAGGATTGACTGGACTCCTGCTTTTGGAGAGTTCTGGGGGGCTGGGTAACAATCACTGCTGTGGATACTTTCCCACTCCGTTTCCTTGGGAACAGTTTTCTTAAGATAGAAAGCAAATTTATCTTAAATTGAAATGGAAACATTATAATTAAACATTTACAACCAAAGCAGATTTATAGCTATGGTGGTTACATTTCGCATTGTCAACAGATGCCATTGAAACTAAATAACCCATTGGAACTGTAAGAAAAAAACCCAGTTTTTTCAAAACGTCTGCTAGCGATGGTAGTCTTTATTCTGTTTGTTTTCTCTGGTGCCTTAGTGACAATAAAATAGAAGGCAGTCCTGCACCGTGAAATTGAGCTGAATTGGGAAGGGCAAGGCTGGTGAAAGTGTATTTTTTTTCCAGTAATTTATTCAAGTTACCTTCACAGTAACTTGGGAAGGTAACTGTGGCAGGGAAATGTCCTATCTATTTGGGGTCTCTGCTGGGTGGAGGGAAGTGTCATTTTTTCACTTTCAATCTTTTCTCTTTTTTCTCTTAAAGATGAGAATAGGTCATTCGTTGACCTCATTTGCATACAAAAGACTTGGGGTCTCTAATAGGACAAAACACTCCTAATTACTGGAATGACATCTCGCTTTTATACAAGCTTCCTTAGTTTGCATGGAACATTCTTCTTTATTTCACTCCGTGTAATGCGAAAAGTAATGCAAGGTCATTGTCAGAAAATTGAAACACAGAAGCACAAAGAATCACTGTTACCATATTTTTCTAGTTCCACCTAATGCTCTTATTCTCCGAATTTATTACATTCTGTATAAACGATTTTCTCTCCTGCTTTTCTTGGCTTAAATTTCATCACAGGCATTTACGAATATAATTGTAAATATTCTGTAAACCTTTCACTAGCTCTGCGCTATTTCTTCAGATGGATGTTACGTAGTTTGCTTAATTTCTTGAATGGGGCCAGTTAGGTCGTTTCTAAATGTTTTTCTGATCTTAATAATTCTTGAAGCTTGGTCCTTTAGCTTATTTTCTTAGGTCCATTTGCAGAAGTGATGGTACTGGATATTGATATTTTAAAGGCTTATTCAGTGCTTTGGAAGACTGCTTCTCTGAAAGTATTAGCTAATACTTGTGATGGTCAGTTTTATGTGTTAACTTGGGACTAGACTATAGTCCCTGGTTGTTCAATCAAGCGCTAATCTAGGTATTTCTGTGAGGTATATTGTAGATGTGCTTGGTGTTCATCATCAGATGACTTTAAATAAAGGAGATGATCCTGGATAATCTGGTGGGCCTGATCTAATCAGTTGAAACACTTCAGGATAACTTTTATTCTGCCTTTGTTAGCATTTTGTTTTATTTTATTTTATTATTATTATTTTTTGCGGTATGTGGGCCTCTCACTGTTGCGGCCTCTCCCGTTGCGGAGCACAGGCTCCGGATGCGCAGGCTCAGCGGCCATGGCTCACGGGCCCAGCCGCTCCGCGGCATGTGAGATCTTCCCAGACCGGGGCACGAACCCGTGTCCCCTGCATCGGCAGGCAGACTCTCAACCGCTGCGCCACCAGGGAAGCCCTGTTAGTATTTTACTTAGTAATGTTTGCTATAGATAAATGTTATCTGTTTTTGTTGGAATGCAAATGCCTTTATTCATTTTTGTTCTGGAAGAATGATTTGCTTGGTAGTAGAAATCTAAGTTAGCAGTTATTTTCTGTCAGCACTTTGAATATAGCATGATACCGTCTTCTGGTTTACATTGTTTGTGTTGAGAAGTTACCGTCAGTCTATTTTTACTTTCAAGGCAATCTTTCTTTTTTCTGTGGCTGCTTTTTAAAAAATAAAAAATTCTTGGGCTTCCCTGGTGGCGCAGTGGTTGAGAGTCTGCCTGCCGACGCAGGGGACACGGGTTCGTGCCCCGGTCCGGGAAGATCCCACATGCCGCGGAGCGGCTGGGCCCGTGAGCCATGGCTGCTGATACTGCGTGTCCGGAGCCTGTGCTCCGCAACGGGAGAGGCCACAACAGTGAGAGGCCCACGTTCTGCAAAAAAAAAAATTCTTGAGGTACAATTCGGATACAATAAAACACACCCACTTTAAATGTACATTTTGTTGAGTTTTGACAAATTTATTCACCCAACTAATAAGTACCACTAGCAAGATGTATAATATTGCGATGACAATGAAAGGTTTCCCTGTGTTATTCCAACCTCCCCCACTCCTGTTCCCAGGCAGCCACTGACCTGCTTTCCATCTCTGTAGCTTAGATTGGCCTTTTCTACAGTTTAATATAGATGGAAAGATGTGTCTGGCATCTCTTGCTCAGCATAATCTTTTGAGATGTATCCATGATGTTGTGTGTATTAGTACTTCATTCCTTCACCCCTCCCTGGTATAGATACAATTTGTTATCTATTTGCCCATTCATGGACATTTAGGTTGTTTCCAGTTTCACGTTATTATGAATAGAGCTGCCATAAGCATTCATGTACAAATCTTTGTGTGGAAAAATGTTCACCGTTCCCATGGTTAAATAGTCAGGATCATTGGATCATATGGAAGGTGTATGTTTAATTTCATAACTGCCAAATTGTTTTTCTGAGTGACTGTGTCATTTTATACTTCCAACAGAAGTGTAGGAGAGTTTCAGTTGCTCCTACTCCTTGTCAACTTTTGACACTGTCAGTCTTTAATTTTAGCCATTCTAGTGAGTATATAAGGGTATCTCGTGATTTTATTTACATTTTGCCCTAATAACTAAATATTTTGAGCACCTTTCCCTGTGCTTATTTGGCATTCATGTATCTTCTTTGTTGAAATGTCTGTTGAAATCCTTTGTCCATTAAAAAAAAAATCAGGTTGACTGTTTTCTAATTATTAAGTTGTAAGAGCAGTTTTTATATTCTGGATACTAGTGTTTTAGTAGATATAATCAGCAAAATTTTCTTCTGGTCTGTGGCTTCTCTTTTTATTTTCTTACCAATTCCTTTTGTTTTTCGTTTTTTTTTTTAAAGTCTTCTAGCCATTGCAAAGCATTTATTTTCTTTCTTTCTTAAAAAAAAATTTATTGATTTGGCTGCGTCGGGTCTTGGTTGTGGCATGCGGGATCTTCAGTGCAGCATGCGGGATCTTTAGTTGTGGCATGCAGACTCTTAGTTGCAGCATGTAGGATCTAGTTCCCTGACCAGGGATTGAACCTGGGTCCCCTGCATTGGGAGCACGGAGTCTTAGCCATTGGACCACCAGGGAAGTCCTTACCAATGCTTTTTGAAGGACAAAATTTACCAATTTTTAATTTTATGTTTCGTGTTCTTTGTGTCCTATCAGTTTTACCCTGAAGTCATAAGGATTTTGTACTATAGTTCCTGGTAGGAGTTCTATAGTTATAGGTCTATAATTCATCAGAGTTTATTTTTGTATATAGCAGGAGGTAAAGGCCCAGGTTCTCTTCTTTTCTTTTTCCTTTTTTTCTCTCTTCCTGTTTGTCCCTCCCTCTGGCTCTCCTTCCTTCTTCTCTGCCTCTGTCCCTTTCTCCTTTCTTTGCTACCTTTTTTTTTTTTTTCCAGCACATTTATTGAAAACAATTCTTTCCCCATTGGAAGTATCTTGCTACTTTTGTTGAAAATCAATTGACTCTATACCTTTGCAAGTCTATTTCTGGGCTCCCCATTATGTTCCTTGTAGCTATATGTTTATTTGCCTACGTTATCTTGATTATTTTGAAACTAGGTAGTGTAAGCTCTTCAACTTTCATCTCTGTTTCAGAATTGTTCTGCTAGTGTAAGTCTTTTGAATTTCAATATAGGTTTTTTTGAGAATGCAGTTTCATGGGTAGATTCCCTAGGCCTCTGCCCCTTTGTGGGCTCTGGACTCCAGTATTTGCCGCAGCCCTGTGAGGCTGTCAGGAGCTCTCAGCCCCTCAGCCGTCTCCTCCGATACTGACAAATGCCTGCAGAGGGAATGACACCTCCAGTCCTAGGCTCATTCCTGGCCCTCCGCTGGCTCCTGGATTCTGGTGCAGTAATTCTTCCCTTTTTTGTTTGTTTCTCTGATGCCTTCATTAAGTCATCCTTACATTTTGAACAGCTTTTATTGTGTCCTCAGTAGGAGAGCTGGTTTGGATTATCCAGGCAACCATTACTGAAAGCAGGGGTCTTCTGGCATGATTCTGTTTTAAAAATTAAGATATAATTGACATATAACACTATATTAGTTTCAAGTGTATCACCTAATGATTTGATATTTGTATATATTGCAAAATGATTACCATAATAATCTAGTTAACATCCATCACCAACAGTTACAAAATTTTGTTTCTTGTGATGAGAACTTTTAAGATCTAATTTCTTAGCAACTTTCAAATATGCAACTCAGTATTATTAACGGAAGTCGCTGTGTTGTACATTACATGCCTATGACTTATTCATTTTATAACTGGAAGTTTGTACCTTCTGATCCCCTTCATCCATTTTGCCCCCCCTACTCCCCCACCTCTGACAACTGCTAATCTTTTCTCTGTATCTATGAGCTTGTTTTTGTTTCTTTGTTTCTTAGATTCCACATATGAGATCATACAGTACTTGCCTTTCTCTGTCTGACTTATTTCACTCAAGGTCCATCCATGTTCTTGCAAATGGCAGGGCTTTCTCCTCTTACGGCTGGGTCATATTCCATTGTATGTATAAACCACATCTTCTTTATCCATTTATCCATCCACGGGCACTTAGGTTGCCTCCGTTTCTTGGCTACTGTGAATATAATGCTGCAGTGAATATGGGGTACATGTATCTTCGGCTTGATTCTTTTTTTTTTTTTTTTTTTTTGCAGTACACGGGCCTCTCACTGTTGTGGCCTCTCCCGTTGCGGAGCCTGTGCTCCAGAGCGCAGGCTCAGCAGCCACCGCTCACGGGCCCAGCCGCTCCGCGGCATGTGGGATCCTCCCGGACCGGGGCACGAACCCACGTCCCCTGCATCGGCAGGCGGACTCCCAACCACTGCGCCACCAGGGAAGCCCTCGGCTTGATTCTTTCAACTGCTACAAAAGCGTCAGTCATTTAACCAGTCCTGTATTGGTGGATGTTTAGTTTATAAATTTTCTCTGTTTCCCATAATGGTGGGTTAATTATGTTTGCACATGTCTCATTATGAACATGTGTTAAGCACTTTTCTAGAAAAAGTTCCAGGAAATGGAAGTGCTAAGTCAGAGGGTTTGCACGTTTTGAATATTTTGAAGCAGCCAATTGGTTTCCAAAATCGCTGTGCTAGTGGGCACCCTCCCAGCAATGTCTGAGAGTTCTCATTTCCCTCCACTTGCCTCGGTGCTTGGTGTTATACAATCTTTAAAATAATGTCAGTTTGATGAGTGACAGTATCTCCTTATTTCATTTCAGCGACTGTTGGGGAAGTCGAACATCTTTTCCTATGTGTATTGACCATTTACATTGCCTTTTCTGGGAAATCTCTTTTCATATCATTTGACTATGCGTTGATTTTTCTTTACTGATTTATAGGTGCTCATTGTGTATTTTGGATATTAATTTTTTATTTATGTATCCAATATTGTCTTTACTTCGTCCTGTCCCTTCACTTTTTGTGAAATCTTCTGTTACATATGTTTAAAATTTTATGAGAGTCGAATTACCTATCTTATGTTCTGTGACTTGGCATTTTATCTCTTACACTAAAATCTTAAAGCTTGTCTCCTATAATTTTCCTAATAATCCTGCTTATTGTTTTGCATCCCAGTGACTTGTGTAGATATACAATCCAATATTAAATGTTGTTGTTGTTATTCACTCACATATTGTGAGCTTTTGCTGCCTGTATTTCGCTTTCAGATTTTGTGGTATGAATTTTAAATGAGAGCATGTGGTGACCTTTTTGTAGGCTGCAAAAGGAGTTGCTTTTCCCATCACATCTTTTCTAGTTTATTTTTCCTCTAATGATGACAAGAAGCCATAGCATAAAATGATGACAGAGCCCTGGGTCGAGCTCCAGGGGAAAACAGGCCGGAATCTTGACCACCACCCGGCTTGCTGTGTGTCTGTCCGTATGCACCCGGCTTGCTGTGTGTCTGTCCATATGCACCAGTATTTTCTCTCTTGGGGGCCTCAATTTCCTCTACCTTAAAATGAGAGTGTTAAGTCTGCAATCTCAAAATTCTTTTCCAGCTCTCCTATTTTTGTTAGGTTGGCCATAAAGTCCATTCAGGTTTTTCCGTAACATCTTATGGATGTTATATATAATATATACAATACAATACTAGCATGATGAAGCTGATTCTTTTAAAAGACTTGTATCAGTGTTGCTTAAGGCCTTTGGCCTGAAAATAAATTATACATTGAAAACCAGGGGCAATAAGATAAAATAAAATAAAGCTAAAACAAACATTGAAAACCTTCTCTAGCATAGTTCTTTCCCAAAGGTCACATGCAGTAGGTTAGTCTGCTTAGAGACCTTCCATGAAACATTTGGAATACGTTGGGAAAATACGTTTGGAAAATGCCTCATACTGTATTCTCTATTCATATTCTACTCTTGGAGATTCCAAATGCACATTAGCTTCTTAAACTCTGCCAGCTGATGGGGGCAGGTGACTGTCACCAAACCCCGGACAATGCAGGAATTCTCAGCCTGGTATGTGCAGACCCCGCTTGCCTTGTCCAATCACACCGCCCTTTGGGGTTGTCCCTGTCTTGTTAATTACTGTTTGGGCAGCTTGTCCTAATCCCCTACCCTCGGAACAGGGCCAGGCCTGACAGAAGACATCTCTTGTCCTTGCTGAATTTACTATTGTTTCGCTTCTGCACATGGCTCTGGAGAGCTGAATGGAGCTTTCAAGTAGGGCTTGTTTGAACAGAGATTTCTGGGTTCTGGCTTGGACCCACCTAGGCTGACTGTGCCCTGTGGAGAATGCCAAATTTGCATTTTCAGAAACAGGCAGCACAGTTATGATGATGACAAGTTTACAGTTAAGAAGCACTGCGGTCTAACTCTGATGTGGCTTCTGAAATCAAACAATAGGTGTCCGATAGGATCCTGGCGTTGAATTCACTGCCCCTCTTCTTCCTGGCTCAGTTTTCCACCATGAGCCTATTCAAGGCAGCAGTTGTTCAGAAAAATGGCAGAAGGAGATGTCTGCATAAAACAGAAGTGTGTGTGTGTGCGCGCGCGTGCGCGCGCGCACGCATGCGTGTGATGTTCCTGGTCATTCCCAGCGCCCCACGGGACGTGAAGGTGATCGGGTGAGGAATCCCTCTGTTTTGAAGCCAAATGCCAGCAGATAGCTTGGCCTCTTCATGAATTTAAGATCGTTCATATAGGCATTTTGCAAAGATAGAGCTGACACGGTAAACATCTTGCCGAAGGCATAAAAGAGAAAACATTTCTGTCATCCAGAAATCAGCATATTTATCTCTTAGGAAAACATTTACAAATATAGTGGTAAGGAGACAGAATCCATTCCATTCTGCGGGATCTTGTTAAACTTCTCAGTGTGTTGACTCTGCGTTTGAACACTTTCCTATTTCCTTTGCTGTTTTTCTCGTTAAGTGGATCTGGCGTCTTCTTTGATGCTTATTTTCAATGACAATGGAGACTGAAATATCCCTAGGTTAAGAAGTGAAATTTTAAATGCCATGCGCTGGTACTTTTCCTCCGCGCTCTGTGAAGCTAATAAGAGAACTTTCAACGTGGGTCTTAAAAATGAGTCTACGCTGAATTGGACTCATTAAAAACTGAAAAGACACCTCACCATCCAAGGCCCTCCAGCAGTCTGAACAGAAGGTGCTCTATGTATTAAAAGAAGAAATAAGCAGTTTGAGTTGAAGAGACCGCAACAAACAGCCATTGGTGATTCAAGGGAATTCTGGACTAATTCCTAATTGGGGGGTCGAGGTCGGGGAGAGTCTGGAGCGCTGTGGAGGCGAGTGCACATTTCAGGAGTGGGGACAATGGGGTAGAAGGAAATTGGAGGGATGGAGGGAGAGAGAATAAAGACCCGGCTGGGAGAGAGAAAAGGAGAGGAAACTTGAGAGCCCTGAACACTGGTGGTCAGCGCTGTCTTGGGAACGGAGGCCTTGGTTGAGAGACAGGAACAGAATGCTCTCAAGGATAAAGCCTGGCACTTCAGGACATCTGTGGGAATCACAGCTTGCACGTAGCGACTAAAGTAAATCAGATTTGAAATGGTGCCCAGTTCAGGAAGGCACAGAAGACTCTCCGAAAGGGCTTGAGAGAGATTTGCAAGGATATGGGGGTGCCAGGAGGTTTGAATAAGAAAGAAAAACACTGGGGGTGGGATGAATTGGGAGGTTGGGATTGACATAGAAACACTACTATGAATAAAATAGATAACTAATGAGAACCTGCTGTGTAGCACAGGGAACTCTACTAGGTGCTCTGTGGTGACCTAATGGGAAGGAAATCTAAAAAAGAGGGGATATACGTATACGTATAGCTGATTCACTCTGCTCCACAGCAGAAACTTACGTAGCATTGTAAAGCAACTCTACTCCAATAAAATTAATAAACAAAGCAAAACGAAACAAAACATAATAGCTATCGGACATTGAGCAAATCAATCTCCTTAAGTTCCAGTGTTTACATCAGTAAAATTAAGGCAACAGTGATACCTTTTATACAGGAGTTTGTAAGAATTTAATGAGAGAGTGCATGTGAAAGGGTCTGGCACGTTATATATTCTCGATGAATAATGTTAGCTATTACTGTTACTACTAATAGTAATACATGCTATTCTAAATCCTTAAAATGCAAAAGGCAGGTTTGTTGATCTCTGGCAATAAAGAAGGGAGAAGCTGGGAAAAAAAATACTAATCAAAGAAAGAATATGTGTGTTGGTGTGTGTGTGTGTTTTTGAAACGGTGTCCTTATTCTTTCTTGACTTTATTTTCTGAGTTTCCTGAAAAGGCCAGCGGACCAGGTGGCTTCCATATGTGGTTTTTGCCTGGGATAGATCGTTTTCGGGGGTTTGCGGAATTCTTTATTTTAAAGAAAGGCATCTGAAGGTGTGTGTGGTCACTCCTGTAGTTCATCAGAAGTTTGATCGCACCTCCAGCCCCTGTGGTCAGGTAGAGCCACATGACCATTTGTGGCCAATGAGTTGTGAGTGGCGGCGTGTGTAATTCACATGTAATTTCATGCCGGAGCATTTATTTACTGCTGTGGAACTTTCTGGAACTCTTCCCCAGGGGATTGGTTCTGGAGTCAAATGACAGGCAATAGACCAGGGATCAACACACTTTTTCTATAAAGGGCCAGGTAGTAAATATTTTTCGCTTTGCACAGCGTGCAGAAAAGCAGTAAGCAAGTGAGTACGCCATGTTCTGATAGCCCTTCAGTTTACGAAAGCCGGAGGCTGGCCGAATTTGGCCCGTGGGCCTCAGTTTGCTGATCTGCAGAGTAGCGCACCCAGCCGGTCCCTGCCAGGCCTGTCACATGAGCAATAAACTAATTTTTTCAGCCACTCTCAGTTCTGGGGTGGTTTGTGGCCTCTGCGTACCTAGACTGATAGAAGGTGAAATGAGGTCAATTTCTGGTTTATAAAAGTGAGGCAGCTTTCCTGGGAAGATGGTCAGGGTGAATCCCCAGACCGTGTCAGTTAAATCTGCATTTATTGATCGCCAGCTGTGTGCTCCTAACTGTTCTGATGCTTCTAAAACTGTTCCCAGGGAACAGTCAAAAAAGGTGTCCTGGGCTTCCCTGGTGGCACAGTGGTTGAGAGTCCGCCTGCCGATGCAGGGGACACGGGCTCGTGCCCCCGGTCCAGGAAGATCCCACATGCCGCGGAGCGGCTGGGCCCGTGAGCCATGGCCGCTGAGCCTGCGCGTCCGGAGCCTGTGCTCCACAACGGGAGAGGCCATAGCAGTGAGAGGCCCGCGTACAGCAAAAAAAAAAAAAAAAAAGGTGGCCTTATGAAAAGGATCTGAGAGCGGGGGTCCTGACAGGCCTGTGGGGATGATGGGGGTAGAGATTTTTTTTTTAAGTTCTTGCATGCACATTAAAAAACTATGTATTTATTTATTAAGGCTGTACCGGGTCTTAGTTGCCGCACGGGGGATCTTCCTTGTGGCATGCCGGGGGATCTGAGTTGTGGCAAGCATGCGGGATCTAGTTCCCTGACTAGAGATCGAACCTGGGTCCCCTGCATTGGGAGCATGGAGTCTTACCCACTGGACCACGAGGGAAGTCCCAAGGTAAAGATTTTTATTTGTTTTCCAGTCTACCTTGCTACTGCGCTCTCCTGTGAGCCTCTCCTGGGTCTCGTGTCTGTTTCAGCCACGCCATCCGTCACGCTGCGTCCTCTTGTGTTTATTTTCGCATCTCCCCCATACAATCTCTCTGTGCTCCTCCAAGGAGGGAACGCTGCCTTATTCATCTCTGTGTCCTCGGAGGCTGTCGCTTCGGAAATTCCTGTGGACCCTCAAATCCTGCGCCTGAACTTCTGGAATTTTACTTATAATTTCGGTAGCAAAATCCACGGAATTTCGAATTCCCACTTAAAACCTCTGCTCTGTTGGCTGGAGAACCTCTTTCCAAAGCGCACCCTACTCCACTTCCTTTACGATCGCCTCTTTTTCTCATCTCGGAGACACATCCTCGGCCCACGGCGCTCCCTCCCCTACACCGGCTGGCGGGTTTGGGCTGGGACGTGCCCTTGTGCAGCCTGCCCTTCTGAAGTTCATGCCCATTTTGTGACTCAGAGGGGACTTTTTATTCTCTCGCTTGATAATAAAGCTGTGTGTACACAGTGGCGAGAGGCTGAGAGGCGGGGGAGCTGCCAGGAACTGTGTCCTTCGCTCCCACCCTCTCGTCACGTTCTTCGCGGGGATTCATCCGTCTCTCCCTCAAGACTGTCTTTTTCCTCCTGATTTTGGCTTGGCTTGAACATTTGCTTTCAGACTTGGTTTGCTGATGTAATGCTACCACTTTGGGTCCTGTGTGGGGTGGAAGATGGATCAGTGCCCTGTGCTCGGAGCTGGAGCTGGGGCCTGCTTTCTGGGGTTCCCTGATGTCCGTATCAGTCAGAGCCTGCTTCTGCTGCTCACGGGGGCCTGATCCAGTTCGGCCAGAATGTGAGCATTTAGTGTGTGCGGGATCCTGGCAGGGCTCCGGGGATCTGGAACAGGCGGTTCCTGCTCTCCAAGTGTTCGCAATCCTGAGGGGACAGGCAGGCGCACACAGCCCACCAGGCGTCCTGCAGCCAGTGACGTACGCCAGAGGAGGGTTAGAGAGAGGTGGGGACAATCAGTTTGACTGGGGAGAGGATCTTACAGGTGATGGTGGAGCTGCCAGGGGCTCTCCTAGGGCAAGCCTAGAAGAGGAGCATCCTGGGGCAAAGGGAGAGGTTGGGCCGAGGCCCTCGGGTGTGTGTGTCCAGGTGAGCCTGGATCAGAGGCCCTCGGGTGTGCACGTCCAGGTGAGCCTGGATCAGAGGCCCTCGGGTGTGTGTGTCCTGGTGAGCCTGGATCAGAGGCCCTCGGGTGTGTGTGTCCAGGTGAGCCTGGATCAGAGGCCCTCGGGTGCACACGTCCAGGTGAGCCTGGATCAGAGGCCCTTGGGTGTGTGTGTCCAGGTGAGCCTGGATCAGAGGCCCGCGGGTGCGCACGTCCAGGTGAGCCTGGATCAGAGGCCCTTGGGGCGCACATCCAGGTGAGCCTGGATCAGGGGCCCACGGGTGTGCGTGTCCAGGTGAGCCTGGATCAGGAGCCCTCGGGTGTGCGTGTCCAGGTGAGCCTGGATCAGGGGCCCATGGGTGTGCGTGTCCAGGTGAGCCTGGATCAGGGGCCCACGGGTGTGCATGTCCAGGTGAGCCTGGATCAGGGGCCCACGGGTGTGCGTGTCCAGGTGAGCCTGGATCAGGGGCCCTCGGGTGTGCGTGTCCAGGTGAGCCTGGATCAGGGGCCCTCGGGTGTGCGTGTCCAGGTGAGCCTGGATCAGGGGCCCTCGGGTGTGCGTGTCCAGGTGAGCCTGGATCAGGGGCCCTCGGGTGTGCGTGTCCAGGTGAGCCTGGATCAGGGGCCCTCGGGTGTGCGTGTCCAGGTGAGCCTGGATCAGGGGCCCTCGGGTGTGCGTGTCCAGGTGAGCCTGGATCAGGGGCCCTCGGGTGTGCGTGTCCAGGTGAGCCTGGATCAGGGGCCCTCGGGTGTGCGTGTCCAGGTGAGCCTGGATCAGGGGCCCTCGGGTGTGCGTGTCCAGGTGAGCCTGGATCAGGGGCCCTCGGGTGTGCGTGTCCAGGTGAGCCTGGATCAGGGGCCCTCGGGTGTGCGTGTCCAGGTGAGCCTGGATCAGGGGCCCTCGGGTGTGCGTGTCCAGGTGAGCCTGGATCAGGGGCCCTCGGGTGTGCGTGTCCAGGTGAGCCTGGATCAGGGGCCCGCGGCTGTGCACATCCAGGTGAGCCTGGATCAGAGGCCCTTGGGTGTGTGTGTCCAGGTGAGCCTGGATCAGAGGCCCGCGGGTGCGCACGTCCAGGTGAGCCTGGATCAGAGGCCCTTGGGGCGCACATCCAGGTGAGCCTGGATCAGGGGCCCACGGGTGTGCGTGTCCAGGTGAGCCTGGATCAGGAGCCCTCGGGTGTGCATGTCCAGGTGAGCCTGGATCAGGGGCCCATGGGTGTGCGTGTCCAGGTGAGCCTGGATCAGGGGCCCACGGGTGTGCATGTCCAGGTGAGCCTGGATCAGGGGCCCATGGGTGTGCGTGTCCAGGTGAGCCTGGATCAGGGGCCCTCGGGTGTGCGTGTCCAGGTGAGCCTGGATCAGGGGCCCTCGGGTGTGCGTGTCCAGGTGAGCCTGGATCAGGGGCCCTCGGGTGTGCGTGTCCAGGTGAGCCTGGATCAGGGGCCCTCGGGTGTGCGTGTCCAGGTGAGCCTGGATCAGGGGCCCTCGGGTGTGCGTGTCCAGGTGAGCCTGGATCAGGGGCCCTCGGGTGTGCGTGTCCAGGTGAGCCTGGATCAGGGGCCCTCGGGTGTGCGTGTCCAGGTGAGCCTGGATCAGGGGCCCTCGGGTGTGCGTGTCCAGGTGAGCCTGGATCAGGGGCCCTCGGGTGTGCGTGTCCAGGTGAGCCTGGATCAGGGGCCCTCGGGTGTGCGTGTCCAGGTGAGCCTGGATCAGGGGCCCGCGGCTGTGCACATCCAGGTGAGCCTGGGCAGAGGCCCTCGGGTGTGCGTGTCCAGGTGAGCTTGGATCAGAGGCCCTGGGTGTGCACTTCCAGGTGAGCCTGGATCAGAGGCCCTCGGGTGTGCGTGTCCAGGTGAGCCTGGATCAGAGACCCTTGGGGCGCACATCCAGGTGAGCCTGGATCAGAGGCCCGCGGCTGTGCACGTCCAGGTGAGCCTGGATCAGGGGCCCTCGGGTGTGCATGTCCAGGTGAGCCTGGATCTGAGGCCCTCGGCTGTGCACTTCCAGGTGAGCCTGGATCAGGGGCCCGCGGCTGTGCACGTCCAGGTGAGCCTGGGCAGAGGCCCTTGCATGCGCACATCCAGGTGAGCCTGGTTCAGGGGCCCTCGGGTGTGCACAGGCAGGCACGTGCAATGGCAGGAGCAGGGACCGCCTCCAGACAGGCAGGTGGGGATGAGGTGACCTGAGTGCCCTCCTAATGGAGAGCAAGGCCGCTGTGAGCAGGGGTTGGGTGGGGATGAGCACAGCTGTGGTGTGACGGGTGTGTCTCAGGACGATGCCCCTGGTGGGGCCGGAAGAACGAGAGGCAGAGGCCTGCCGTGATGTAACGTCAGTGAGATTGACGAGTGGGAGGGAGGAGGGCAGAGATTCCAGGGCGGAGTCTGGCTGGAAGCAGCAGGAACCGGGCCAGATTCCATGTGGCCGACCGGAGCGGAGCAGGAGGCCGAGGTGTTGAAATGTGGGCCTGGAGAAAAGCTCTGGTTCGCGTGTATTTATTTTCAAGGGTTGCTCATGGCCTGTGACCATGGTGGCGTCACTGGCTGTACTTGCCCTCCCTCTGCAAACGCTGAAACCTGGCCAGACGACATGAAACGACTGCTTTCAGACATGAAACTGGTGGCACAGACCTGTGATGTACGAGGGAAGGAAACAAAGGCGGCTGCGACCCCAGGAAGCCAGCCAGGGTCACTTGCTTTGGGTGGGACCTTGCAGGGACTGGGGAGCTGTGAGCTACATAATTCCTGGAGATTCTTCAGGGCTGGGGGTCGGTCATGTTCGGAGCAGCTGGGTGGAAATCGGGGCATGGACTGTGCCAGGAGCACGGCCCCTGGAGGTGAGACGTATGTTCAAAGAGTCAGCTGTCGGGGGTGCCCACCTCTAAGGATGGCTGGCCTGGGAACCCTGATGGAAGCAGGTCCTGCCCTGAGTTGCTGTCACACTGAGTAGCATCATTGCGATGACCCATGTGGACGCTGGGAATGGAAGGACCAACAAAAATAGAGGAGGGTGAAGTCCTGTTCACAAAGCCACCCAGTGGGAGGATCATTGCCCACCCGGCTGTTCTTATCTTCTTTCTGCGCCCTAACACCCCCGTGTACAGACGAGGCCAGGTATGGAGTCATGCATGTTCACAGTATCTGCACACGCAAAGGTCCCACCAGCGATTGATGTCCTAAGTATGTTGCCTTACAGCTCAGTCTGGGTGTGGTCCCAGCATCTTCTCAGGACCTCAGCATCTGTCCATTGCACAGTCCCTTCCAGAACACCCATCAATCTTTTGCCTACGTGGAGACAACTAGGTCTCCTCAGGCTTGGGCTGGTTACTACTTTCGGTGGGACCATGCAGATTAACACAGGGAGGGGGCTAAAACTGAGGCTGCCGGGAAGACTGCCTCTTAGTTCCAATGCAGGGACCCTCTTCTGCATCTCGGGAAACACCAACTGTGTTCTTGGCTCAAGTCACCTTGGAGGTTGTGGGAGTCTGAATTCTCGGCAGCCTCCAACTCCAACCCTGGTCCCAGGGTCTTGCTGACCAAGGCACATCTTTCTAAAACTACTGAGAACGCATCTTCATTTTTCTCATTGAACCAAACACATCATCTCTACTCCAGCTGGATCCATCTCCTTCTTGAACCGTGGGAGTATCACGTTAAGTGTTTCTCTCTTTTTGAGTCGGGGGCCATTTCTCTGTTCTCAAGCCATAGCCCAGAGTCAA
The DNA here is from genome assembly GCF_039906515.1 of Pseudorca crassidens. Lineage (NCBI taxonomy): Eukaryota > Metazoa > Chordata > Mammalia > Artiodactyla > Delphinidae > Pseudorca > Pseudorca crassidens. The sequence goes on from NC_090307.1 coordinate 87,163,972, forward strand.
GTGGTGAAATAAAACTGAGTCCATCTGAGACCCCAGATGTCAGTGCATGTCATTGACACTGGATTTGAAGGGAAACCACTTCTTTTGAGGACTAGCTACTGACCTCATAGGCGAGGAGCTGGAAAATGTTCATGAAATCTAATCTCAGCCCTTCTTTGTCATTTTTTAATTCTGCTCTTTCTGAAGATGATGGACCATCATCCTTGTAGCTTTTCATTTTGGAAGTTCTTAAGAAGCTCTTTAAAATTCAGCTCCTCCCAGAAACTTATCTTTGTCTTCTATTTTCCCACATCTCCTGTGTTTTTCATTAATGAAGCAAAGGGAAGGGGCGTGGGTCTCTCCCCAGTGGAACCATCTGAGTTATGAGTCTGTTTATTGCAAAGGGCTTCCTTAATCATTTGAATGATAAAGGCCATCAAGAAGGTGATCTTATTGAGAAATAATATCAAAGTTAGATGAGAATGTTCGCCGGGGGAGGTGCTGACTACACCCAAGACAGCAAAGCTGGGAGGTTCTGGAAACTTCTTCAAGTAGGGCATCTCCTGTTGACTGTTTCAAAAGAAGATGCACTTCTGGGTTTGATGTGAAGCATCTCAGTTTTCAATTGATGACATTATTTTATTTTATTATTTTAATTTTATTATTTTTTATGGCCACGTCACGGGATAGCTTGCGGGATCTTAGATCCCCGACCAGGGATCGAACCTGGGCCCCCTGCAGTGAAAGTGCTGAGTCCCAACCACTGGACCGCCAGAGAATTCCCCAAATGATGACACTTTAAAAGCACCACGAAGGGCAGCACATCTTTAGACCAGTTTATAAACTTTGTAAGTGGCCCTCTTCCATTGTCTGCTGAAGGTTCTTTTGACGTTATGTTTTTTTCCCTCCAGAACCTCAGAACTCAGCCTAAATCTTCCATCCAAGTAGGGCATTCCTTTCAGGTTCTGCCGTGCCTGCTGTGCCTGACATCTGTTTTACCCCACTGGTCTCACCAAGTCAGGAAAATTGCTCCCCTGCCCCTTCCTCTTGCTTTGATCCCACTACCTTCCTCTGTGCTCTTCTTCTTTTTTTTTTTTTCTAGTGACAGAGACATCAATGGTTTAATGGATAGGGAGATCTTACATGTCTGAAGCAAGGTCCTGGAGCAACACACCCCTGTGTACAGCAGATGTCGGGCAGGACATGGCAGTAGTCTTTTCTCTGTGCTATTCTGCAGGTCTCCAGCAGGTCCTCTTCTTCTACCCTTCTACCCTTCTACTCATCTACCATTCAAAGGCCATCCCAGTTCCAACATCTTCTGAGAAACCCTCTTCAACTGGATTTTGAATTCATTTTGCCCCAATTCTGTGCATGAAGTGGTTTGTTGGAAAATATACTGGTCTCAAGGTCCCTAGCTTCATTGGCATTTTACGGGAGGCTCTCCTCAAGCAACAGAGACCCAACTCTAATGTCTTAATCCATAAAGGAAACAAATTAGCTCATGTAATAAGAAAATCCAAGGGGACCCCTGACGTCAGGTACAGCTGGATCTAGGTGCTATAATAATACCAGCAGGAATCTGTTTCTCCGTCTTCTGGATTTCTCTAGGTTTTGTTAATTTCCATTGGGGTGACAAGATGGCCCAGAGCAGCTCTAGGCTTTCACCCCCTCAGTAGTGCAGTCTTTTCACCATGGATACGCCTCTTTCCCCCGTGGTTCCAACAGAAATCTCAACTTGTGTTTCATTGGCCCAACCTGAGTCATGTGTCCATCTCTGAACCAATCACTGTGACCAATGAAATGGAGCACACTGATTGGCCTGGCCTCCTTCCCATGACGACCCCTGGAATTTCAGATGAACCTAGGGCCATCTGAGCCACAAGGACTAAAAGTGTGGCGTGCGTTTTTCTACTGTCATCAGAAAAAAGGAAATAGATGCTAGGTTGGCTCAAATCATATACGTCTGCAACACTTGGATCTCCGACAAAATTAGAAAATTTAGAATTTGTAAGCCAGGACTCTTAGCCAGTTTTATCCCTAAGTAGATAGTAATCCAGTTCTTTATTAAAGTAAGTGAATACATAAATATTTTTGTTTTTATTCGCTGTGTGATGTGCTTGGTTGTGTCTGTCTGTGCTGAACAGGCAGAAAGGGACAGCTTCTGATGAGCCTGGCAGTGAAGCTGGATTCTCAAGAATTACCCAGATAATTAAGTATAATTATGAGAAGTGCTGTTAAAGGAGAAACATTAGGAACTTCAGAGTGTAAAACAGGGAAGTCTGGTAGAGTCGAGGGGTGATGGCTTTCTTGAAGAGGGGACCTCACACTGAGACCTGAACGGTAAGTTGGTGTCACCTAAGTGAAGTGGTGGGCGGGTTGGGGGATGGGTGTTGTTTCCACATGCTCGTTAAACCCAGAATGGATACTGACATATCTAGCGGCATGGGTTAAACTTCTATAAAGACTTTTTTTTTTTGCGGTACTCGGGCCTCTCACTGTTGTGGCCTCTCCCGTTGCGGAGCACAGGCTCCGGACGCGCAGTCTCAGCGGCCATGGCTCACGGGCCTCCGCTCCGCGGCATGTGGGATCTTCCCGGACCGGGGCACGAACCCGCATCCCCTGCATCGGCAGGCGGACTCTCAACCACTGCGCCACCAGGGAAGCCCCTATAAAGACTTCTTAATAAAAAAAGAGCTGCTTTGAATTTTCTGAGGATGATTGTTACCACCTTACAAACTTGGCTGTCCTTTTTCTGGAGGTAAAATTGGTTGATCCCCTATCAGCAGCCGGTGAACTTTGGGTCTATATAATTACGTTGGTATTTTCGGTCTTTTTGAACCATCCACAAAGCCTCATGCCCAGCAGCCACAAGCCCATGTGAAAAGCTGACTAGCCAAGCTTAGGGATGGCATTTGGCCCCAAGAATGAAGTTTCCCACAAGAAAGCTAACGAGTACCCAGGATGTTGGAACGTTCTTGAAATGCTCATAATCCAGTGATTCCAACTTAAAGTTTGCAGGGTCAGAACTGATCTCCCCAGGGCTTCCCTGGTGGCGCAGTGGTTGAGAGTCCGCCTGCCAATGCAGGGGACACGGGTTCGTGACCCGGTCCGGGAAGATCCTACATGCCGCGGAGCAGCTGGACCCGTGAACTATGGCCACTGAGCCTGCGCGTCCGGAGCCTGTGCTCCACAACGGGAGAGGCCACAACAGTGAGAGGCCCGCATACCGAAAAAAAAAAAGAAGAAAAAAAAAAAAGAATTGATCTCCCCAATATTAAGTACACTAAAAGCATTGGACATCTCCTTCTGAGCTAAAGCTTCCATCTGATAACATTTCCAATCCTCTCCTGACCCAGACTACTTCATTCAAATCTTACTTGTGAGCCAATGGGTTTTCATTAGTGGCAGGATATTTTTAAAGTGCAATTTTCATCGCGCTCTGTTAGCCGACCCTCCCTGGAGACTGGAGTGGTCTGCGTGGCTACATCCTTGGGGATAAAATATCGCCACAATAGATTGGATGTTGATGGGCTGGGCTCAGAGGGTGACGTGCATTTCAGGATCACATTTCTTCTCCCTTTTCTAAGATAAACACTCTGTTAGTTGTTCATAGATTTCCCCCTCTTTGTGCTGATGACGTCTCACGTTTTTGATGTATAAAATCAATGTTATTTCTCTTGCATTTTCTCTATCTACGATTGTGATTGCCTACACTGACTGTCCTTGGAAACCCATGAGTGTGCACTTGAAGGAAATGAGCAAGTGAATTATCCAGCCACTTTACAGCAGGGTCCTCGCCATCTCAACCCGCTCTGGTTTGAAAGGAAGCCCTGGAGCCACAGCTCACCTCGAGCTTCTCTCTGCTGGGAGGGAAAGAATTAGAAGGATGGTAAATGGAGGGTGATTTCCTCCTCTCCTGTGTGGTCCCGGAAAGTCACTCAATATCTGTCCATTTGAAAGGTTGACCTGATGCTAATGGGGAAAAAATATTAACATAACATGAAGCCAGTGAATTTCTTCTCTGCCAGAGGTCACCTCTGCTGGGAGAGGACGTCAGTCAGCCCTGGGCAGCTGTGAGGTGAGAGGTGAACCTTTGGACTCTGTGGGCTGTTCTCTGATTCAGTCTAGAATGTCAGATGTCTGCTTGGGGCCGGGTTCCCTCCCTCTTCCGCTTTTGGATCAGGGAATGGGCAGAAAGTGACCATGATCTGCAGAATTAAAGCCAGTCTCAGCAGACACCAGCCATCACTGCAGAGTGTGGACCGAGGGACACCGGGCACCTTTGGTCTGCACGGTAATTGCTGTGTGCAAGTTACTTAGTTGCCCTGCGCCTGGGTTCTGGAATTGATTTCCAGACCAGACTGCGAGACTGTTAGCCCAAGGCTGAGCTCAGCGATCAGCCTCAGGGGCATAGGGTAATTATTTATTTTGCTAAATAACACAGACAACGCTCTGGCTTAATTATAGTAGTTTTGCTGGGAAAAAGAATGGTGATGTTTTCTGTGTCACTGTCTGTTATTAATGAGACTTTGCTTACTTTTATTGGCAAGACTCCGCCGTGCCCTTTGGTTTGAAATGATTTTCTAATGTGCCTGTGTCGTTTATGAAAGAGGAAGGCTTCCAGACTATCTTTTGGAGGTGAAATCATTGTGTTTGAGAAAGCCTGAGTGTTTATCTCTTCCCGAGTTTCAAGACTTGACTGTGTAAAAATATACCATCTTTACCATCTTCGTATGTCTCCGCACCATCAGTATTTGTTTTAATCCCAGCATTAAGAATCCCAAGTGTCAGGGCTCTTTTCAGGGGTGCTAACGATTAACCCCACTGACACTCAAGGGTCCTGGGTCTGAGTCCCAGCCCTGTCACTAGGTAGCTGCGCAGGGCAACTGAGTAACTTGCACACAGCTATTACCGTGCAGACCAAAGGTGCCTAGTGTCCCTCGGTCCACACAATAATTTGCCTTGGGCAAATTCTTTAACCTTTGTGAATCTCAGTTTCCTAATATGTAAAACAAGTGGGTTCATTCTTCTATTCACATATTAGCTGAGTGGCTACTGAGCCAGGCACTGTTGTAGGTATAGTACTAGGAATATGACGAGAGAAGCAGACAAGATTCCTAGTCACCAGGAGTTTATATTCCAGTGGGAAAGACAGACAATAAGCACATACGTGAATAAATGAGATCATTCTATGACACAAATAAAAATGTCATTGAGACAGTTGGGACTGGAGGGGGGAGGCTGCTTGTGGGAGGGGCACAGGGAAAGCCTCTCTGAGAATGGGGACATGGGGAAGTGGTGGTATTGGAAAGCTGATTAAAGCAAAGGAGCCAGATCTGCAAAATTTACAGGATGAGCCGCTCAGGCAAAGGAAAGAGCAAACTCTCAGCCACGTAGGCGGGTCCCTTGAAGTGTCATCCAGCTCTAAAATCCAGAGAATTCTGTGCCAGCCATTGCTTTTCTTTTTTTTTTGGCCGCGCTGCGCGGCTTGAAGGATCCTAGCTCCCCGACCAGGGATTGAACCCGTGCCCCTTGCAGTGGAAGCACGGAGTCCTAACCACTGGACCACCAGGGAAGTCCCCAGGCGTTTCCAGCTGTATCCCGCCGTTCTTTCAGGCTCGCCTGAGTCAACGCTGTTTACTTATTGTCCTGGGTCTGATTTTTGTGTCCTTACTGAGGTTTAGCTGGTGTCCCAAGCACCTCACTATTTATTATGTGTTAAACCTCCCATCTCTCCTGGCCTCTTGCTTCCCTGTCTGCCTCCACCAAGTGAAATTCAGGCTGGGACTCGCCCTGTATCATCTCTGTCAGTTTCATGCTCCACAGGCACACCTTGTTTCATTGCGCTTCGCTTTGCATGTACGGCGTGGTCTGTTTTTTACAAATTGAAGGTTTGTGGCGACCTTGCGTCAGGCAAATCTATGGCGCCATTTTTCTAGCAGCGTTTGCTCACTTCGTGTCTCTGTGTCACATTTTGCTAATTCTCGCAACATTTCAGACTGTTTCGTTATTGTTATGTTATGGTGATCTGTGATCAGTGATCAGAGATGCTATGATTGTAATTGTTTTGGGGCGCCACAAACTGTGCCCATATAAGACCTTGAACTTGGCTGATAAATGGTGTGTGTGTTCTGACTGCTCCACCAACTGGCCGTTACCTCATTTCTCTCCCTCTCCTTGGCCCTCTCTATTTCCCGAGACACAGCAATATTGAAATCAGGCCAGTTAATAGCCCTACAGTGGCCTCTTATGTGTTCAGGGGAAAGGAAGAGTCTCAGGTCTCTCACTTTAAATCAAAAGCTGGAAATGATGAAGCTTAGTGAGGAAGGCAGGTCGAAAGCTGAGACGGGCTGAACGCTAGGCCTCTTGCACCAAACAGCCACGTTATGAATGCAAAGGAAAAGTTCTGGAAGGAAATTAAAAATGCTACTTCTGTGAATGCACTGAAGAACGCTAAACAGCCTTATTGCTAATATGGAGAAGTGATGGTGGTTTGAACAGAAGAGCCAACCAGCCACGACATTCCCCTAAGCCTAACCCTAATCCAGAGCAAGACCTTACCCATCTTCCATTCTATGAAGGCTGAGAGAGCTGAGGAAGCTGCAGAGGAAATTTTGAAGCTAGCGGAGGTTAGTTCATGAGGTTTAAAGGACGAAGCCATGTCTGCATAACATAAAAGTCCAAGGGGAAGCAGCCATTGCTGATGTAGAAGCTGCAGCAAGTTGTCCAGAAGACCTCACTAAGACAGTTCATGAAGGTGGCTACACTAAGCAACAATGTAGACGAAACAGCCTACTCTTGGGAGAAGATGCCATCTGAGACTTTCATAGCTGGAGAAGAGAAATCAATGCCTGGATTCAAAGCCTCAAGGACAGGCTGACTCTCTCGTGAGGGACTGTTGCAACTGGTGACCTGAAGTTGAAGCTAATGCTCGTTTCCCATCCTGGAAATCCTAGGGTCCTGAAGAATTATGTTCCATCTACTCTGCCTGTGCTCTACAAATGGAAGAACAAAGCAGCTCATCTTACAACGTGATATACTGAGTATTTTAAATCCACCGTTGAGAACTACTGCTCAGAAAAAAAAAGATTCCTTTCAAAATATTACTTCTCAGTAACGATGCACCTGGTCACCCAGGAGCTCTGATGTACAATGAGATTAGTGTGTTTTCACGCCTGCTAACGCAACGTCCATTCTGCAGCCCACGGATCGAGGAGTGATTTCAACTTTCAAGTCTTATTCCTTAAGAAATACATTTTGTAAGGCTATATCTGCCACAGATAGTGATTCCTCTGATGGAACTGGGCAAAGTCAATTGAAAACCTTCTGGAAAGGACTTGCCATTCTAGATGCCATTAAGAACATTTGGGATTCATGGGAAGAGATCAAAATATCAACAGGAGTTTGGAAGAAGTTGATTCCAGCTCTCGTGAATGACTTGGAGGGGTTCAAGACTTCAGTGGAGGAAGGAACTGCAGATGTAGCCGCGCAGGAAATAGCAAGAGACCTAGAAATAGAGGTAGAGCATGAAGGTGGGACTGAATTACTGCAATCTCATCATAAAACTTTAACAGACGAGGAGCTGCTGCCTATGGATGAGTGAAGAAGGGACTTTCTTGAGGTGGAATCTACTCCTGATGAAGATGCTGTGAAGATGGTTGAAATGACAACAAAGGATTTAGAACATTGCATAAACTTAGTTGATAAAGCAGTGGCAGAGTTTGAGAGGACTGACTCCAATTCTGAAAGAAGTTCTGTGGGTGAAATGCCATCACACAGCACTGCATGCTACAGTGAAATCATTAGTGCAAGGAAGAGTGAATCAATGCGGCAAACTTCACTGTTGTCTTATTTTAAGAAACTGCCACAGCCCCTCCAGCCCTCAGTAACCACCACTCTGATCATTTAGCAGCCATCAACGCCAAGGCGAGACCTCCCCCCATCTTGCTGAAGCCTCAGATGATGGTTAGCATTTATTTTTGCAATAAAGTGTTTTTAAATTGAGGTATATACATTTTTTTAGACATAATGCTATTGCACACTTAATACACTATGGTATAGTGTAAACATAACTTTTAGATGCACTGGGAAACCAACAAATTCATGTGACTCAATTTATTGTGGGCTGGAACCAAACCCGCAGTATCTCCGAGGTATTCACTTTTCTTACCGCTCTCCCAGTGATTAGAAATTGCCTGAAAAATAATATGCAATTTAAGATTGTAATTCACCTATTATTTTCAGCAAGGTCTAATGATGAAAAGTGCTGGCATTTCTAACCAGTGTTGATATTATCCTAATTCATGAAGTGGATTAGGAGAACCAGGCAGCGACTAAATAATTGACGTCTTCAGAGGGCAAGGCGCTAATTCTTCCTATGAATGCATTATGCCTTTATGTGTCTACCTGGTATCTAGAAATGAACTACTCACTGACAGTGTCCGATGCATCTCAATACACTGCTAAAGAGTGAATAATCTTAGAGCCTGGTTCAAATCCTTTTGGGCAGGCCTGGACCTGGCTTCCCACCACCTTGGGACCCATTGACCCAGGGAGTCCCACCTGGATGGACAGACTCTGGCTCTTAGCCCCATTTCCAGTGAACACTACCCTCTACATATTATTGTAATTTTCTCAGGCCAGTTGCTCCATGGTCCATCTGGTTAAGCGAACCTCCTGAAGGGGCATCTGGTCAACCCACTAATCAGGACCCCATCTTCCAAACAGTTATTTATCATGATTATTGAGTTTTCTTGGTGTCCTCTTGAATCTTATGCCCTAATTCTGGCCCTGATGTCAGGCTTCAGTAACAACAGGAGGGTTCCTCCTTCCTGATGGCCCATGTCCCATGAAAGCATCTTGGCACAATCAGGCCACGATATTGCTTCAGTTCACTTGTTTGTTCAGGCTAGTGTTTGTCTGGTCTCTAAAAATTGCTTGGAGGATCCACGTATAGAAATATGTCTAGATATCAGGCAGCACTAGCCCCTCTCATGCTGGATTCCACTCATTAGTCTCCTGACCTTGGAGAACTCAGTGTCTTCCTGTATTCCTTCCTTCCTTCCTTCATACATGCATTCCTTCATGTTGAGTGCCTAAAAACGTGCTTCAGTTTTTCCATCTGAAACGTGGTTGTAACGATATCAACTTTAATAATATATAATAAAACAATAATACAATCCCATCTAGACTCTGTATTCAGATCTTTGCATCGCCAGCCCCTTGGGGTCATTCAAGCGTCACCTCCAAAGGCAGACCTTCTCTGACCATGAACCCAAAGTTGTCCTTCTTCACCAGTGTCTATCACATCAGCCTGTTTTCATTCCTCTCTAGCAATTGCATTTTGAAATTCTGCTTTTGCGTGTTTATCGTTTGTCTCTCTCTGTTTTAGAATGTCAGCTCCATGGGGGTAGGGACCTTATTGGTTCTTTTAATACTGTTATATCCTCAGCACCTAGAAGACAGTCTGGTGCGTAATAGATGCTCGTGAAATTATTTGTTGAATGAAGGTCAGGGCATGGGTCAAATGCCGCTCCGATGTTTGTGAGAGTATTTTGTTTCTTTTCAAGTTTCATATATATGATGAAAGGTAAATGCTTGGAGGACTTTGGCCCAGCAGTCTCTGGGGAAAGTCATTTTAGTTTTCAGAATCTTGGCCATCTCATCTGTAAAATGGCAGGAATGATAGTACGTGCCTCATAGGACTGTTGTGAGTGTTAATTTGATAAGATAGCATACGAACAGCACTTGGCGCGGGACTAAGTGTGAAGTCACCGTGGTGTGACGAGTTCATGGCACCAGACTCCATCTTCAGTGAATTCCAGAAATACGCGGCATTTATTTAATGTCCCATTGGAGACTTTTTTTCATTATCAATTGATCCAGCCCTTTAAAGCCCACTGCAGTGTGAGGTCATTTCCATAATGGTGAGTTCTCTGAATTTACTCTTTGGTTGTTAAATTGGAACTTTCAGAAATTCATCATGAATCTCCAGGTGTGATTTAAGTGGAGGTGAGCTTTCGTGGATTCCTCCTAGGTCTAAGTCTTGTCCTCTCCTAGGGCGTCTCTCTCTTCTGTGTGATGTTCATTAAATAATTTTTTTTTTTTTTTTTTTTTTTTTTGCTGCACGCGGGCCTCTCACTGTTGTGGCCCCTCCCGTTGCGGAGCACAGGCTCCAGACGCACAGGCTCAGCGGCCATGGCTCACGGGCCCAGCTGCTCCGCAGCACGTGGGATCTTCCCGGACCGGGGCACGAACCCGTGTCCCCTGCATCGGCAGGCGGACTCTCAACCACTGCGCCACCAGGGAAGCCCTAATTCAATAGTTTTTTACTAAGCACCTACTTGGTGCCAGGTTCTGTTCTTGGAGCTGAGTGGAGAATAAGATAGGAAAGGTCCTTGTCCTCATGGGCTTATTCTGTTGATGGAGAAGTAACATACATACGCACAAGTTAAGTGAACACACGTACATACATGTAAACTGTGTGCAGGGGTCGATGCTATGAAGACATAAGATGGTATAATGCAGTAGAAGAGGGCTATGCTTGGTTGTGAGGGGGTGGATGATTGTTTTAGATGAGGTGGCAGAGAAGACCTCCATGAAAGGGTGGCACTGAAGGAAATGGGAGGTCCAGGCACGTGGGTGTCTAGAAAGAGCAACTAAGGCAGAGGGAGGAGAAATTGGAGAGGCCCTGAGGCAGGGGTGTGGTGTGCTTGGTGTGTTTGGCAAAAAGAAGTTGGCCAGTGCCACTGGAGCATTGGCCAACTTCTTTTTGCCAAACAGAGGGGAAGTCATGCCAGAGAGATGCTGGAGCCTTTGTCTTCTGGGTGTCGTAGGCCTTGGTGAGGACCGTGGATTGTACTGAGTGAGGTGCGAAGTTATGGGAAAGAGTGGCTTATGTTTTCAAAGGATATCTTGGCTGCCCCTGGGGAGTCGTTTCTGGAGGAGGGACAGAAGCAGGGAGACCAGCGAAGCAGCTGTTGTGATGGTGCGGGTGAGAGATGATTCTGGCTTGGGTTAGGCTGCCATAGAGCAGGGAGTGAGCCCTCAGAATCTGGGCTTATTCCGACAGTGGAACTGGTTGGATTTGCTGACGTTTTGGAGCCCTGGTGTGTGAACGAAGGACGAGAATCAGGGATCACAGCAGAATTTCACCCGAGTGACTGGAAGATGGACTTGCCATTTATGGACCTGGAGAGACGTGCTGGGAGGGGCCGGCCGGGGAACAGGGTGGCGTCATGTGACTGCTGTTGGCCACAGCAAGTTTGAGATGCCTGTTCCACATCCACGTAGGCAGTCTGGAGATCAGAGGAGAGGTCTGGCCTGGAGACATAACTTTGGGAGCCCCCAGTGCAGAGTGGGTATTAAACACGTCATTTCATGGTTTCCTAGATTTTATCATCATCCCCTCAATTCACCTTTTCCCACAGGAGCTGGACCACATATTGGCTCCTATGCCATGATTCCCACACCTCGTCAGGGTGAGGTCAGGTCCCACCCAAGTCCGTAGACTGTCTCACTGCAGCCAGGGTGAAGCCGCTTAACGGGATGAGTGCCCAGCGGCGTATGGTGTGAAAATCTGTGCTGCGAGAGAGCGGCCCACAGTGTAGCGGAAGTCACCCTGTTCTTTGTCGTGTCATTAGTGGGGAAGGGGAAACAGGATACAGTCTTTTATGGGTAGATCTCACCAGGGCAACGGGTGAGATCCCTTCCTGTTTCGAGCATCACGGCTCTGCTCTCCAGAGCAACTTAACATGATTCACATGGTGCAGACGCCTCCGTACCCAGCCTATAGCGTTTTGGAGTTCTGAGTAGCTCACGGGCTAGTGGCCAGAAGTAGAAAAAGAGGCTCTTTGTAATTGGGGAGAAAGGAAGAAAGTGCTGGACTGTGAAAGTCTGAGAGCAGAGGCTCTACCACCTGGCGCTGCAGACCATCTCCATCCTGGGTCTGTGCAGAGGCTGTACCTTTCACAGGGGCCTGGGACCGTTTGCCAGCAAAGACCCCACTTGTTTGTGTATTTCTGTGACAATGAGTCATTAGTCTGGACCTGGCACTGGACAGTGAGGGGTAGGAGACATGTGCCTGCCCTTTAGGGTCTGATGGGAGACACACACAGAAACCAATGAAGTTTACATGCTAAAATGAGGGCACAGGGATGGTCTAAGGAGGGACTGACAAACTTTCCTGGTGGATCCAGGAAGACTTTTCCAAGGCTGTCCCTGTATCTGCCCGTAGTGACGACATGGGGATGGGCTTATGATCCAGCTCTGCCTGGTACCAGGACCGAGACGTTTCTTTTACTGCCAGGGAAGAGAACAGTCCTCCCTCCGTCACAGCACTGCTGTGTGGGTGTCTGTTTTCATTTCTCTCAGTTGTCTGGGAGTGGAATGACTGGGTCCTACGGTAATTCTCTGGTAACTTTTGGAGAAGCTGCTGGATCGTGCTCCCGCGCAGCTGTACCATTTTACATTTTCCAGCGACAATGTGTGACCGTTGCAATTTCTTCCCTTTCTCCCCAGCACTTGTTAGTTTCTGTTTTTTCTTTTTTCTTTTTTCTTTTTCTGGATGAAAGCCATCCTAGTGGGTGTGAATATCTGTTGGTTTTGGCCTAGACTATTTTAGCTCTGTTTTCTGTCCCTTGCCCGGAAGAGTTTTATTTGGTGCATTTTGGAAGGATGATTTTGATGTGTGGTGTCGGTAGGGATAATAAGTTCCGACCGAAGGAACTGCATAGGCTAAAGCGTGGAGGTGGGAAAGCCTAAAGGATGTTCAAGGAATTGCAGACGATCTGGGCTATTGGGAATATGGTGTGTGAAAGGCCAGGAGGTCAAGGTGAGGGATTGTGATTTGGGGAATCTTGGCTGTCAGACTGAGAAAGAGCTAGTGGGGTGTATGAGTGGACAGACTTAGTTCATTGTGCCGTTAGTTTCCAACACCTTTGCTAAATGAACATTTTTTTGTAGTTACTATGTGTGGACCAAGAAAGCTGATAACTTGGGGTTTGGTTGTGTTTTTTTGCGGGCGGAGTTTTGTATTTTTTGGAATGATTTGTTAATGCTTCTAACTTGACCAAAGATTGCAGCTTATACCTCAACAGAACAGGGATATTTTAAACCACACAACTGCAGACAAACTGGAGCGATACTGTTGTGAAAGTTTCTCTTTCTTCATTGGGTGGCTAATGAAATGAACAAAGAAATGCAAACTAGAGCTACGATGAACATCGTGGGAAGATTCACTTGTCTCTTAGGGGCTTAAGTTTCTACCACCTTTACTGGGGAGCAGTGTGCATCCCGGATGTTGTTTTGTTCTTTTTTTTTTTTTTTTTTTTTTGCGGTACGCGGGCCTCTCCCTGCTGTGGCCTCTCCCGCTGCGGAGCACAGGCTCCGGACACGCAGGCTCAGCGGCCATGGCTCACGGGCCCAGCCGCTCCGCGGCATGTGGGGTCTTCCAGGACCGGGGCACGAACCCGTGTCCCCTGCATTGGCAGGCGGACTCTCAACCACTGCGCCACCAGGGAAACCCTCTTTTTTTTTTTTTTTTTAGTCATTAAATGATTTCTCTTTGGTTATACAACAGTACAGAAGAACTAGACCTATAGTCCAGTCTTTCTAAACAACACAGCTTGCATAATACCTGGGGCACGGTAGGTAAACTGTAGATATTATTGGTCCGTCTCTACCAGTCCACACCTGTGCACACATGCCTTTTCGCCTAAAATGATAACACTTTTTTAGGAGTTTGGGATTAACATATATACACTACTATATACATAAATAGATAATCAACAAGGACCTACTGTATAACACAGGGCACTCCACTCAATATTCTGTAATAACCTAAATGGGAAAAGAATTTGAAAAAGCATATATATATATGACTGAATCACTTTGCTGTACACCTGAAACCAACACAACATTGCAAATCAACTATACTCCAGTATAAAATAAAAATTAAAAAAAGTAAAATGATGCACTTTTTTTTAACATCTTTATTGGAGTATAATTGCTTTACAATGGTGTGTTAGTTTCTGCTTTATAACAAAGTGAATCAGTTATACATATACATATGTTCCCATATCTCTTCCCTCTTGCGTCTCCCTCACTCCCACCCTCCCTATCCCACCCCTCCAGGCGGTCACAAAGCACGGAGCTGATCTCCCTGTGCTACGTGGCTGCTTCCCACTAGCTATCTATTTTACGTTTGGTAGTGTATATATGTCCATGCCTCTCTCTCGCCCTGTCACAGCTCACCCTTCCCCCTCCCTGTATCCTCAAGTCCATTCTCTAGTAGGTCTGTGTCTTTATTCATGTCTTACCCCTAGGTTCTTCGTGACATTTTTTTTTCTTAAATTCCATATATATGTGTTAGCATACGGTATTTGTCTCTCTCTTTCTGACTTACCTCACTCTGTATGACAGACTCTAGGTCTATCCACCTCATTACAAATAGCTCAATTTCGTTTCTTTTTATGGCTGAGTAATATTCCATTGTATATATGTGCCACATCTTCTTTATCCATTCATCCGATGTAAAATGATGTACTTTTGTGTTCTACTTTTTCATTTACCATTCTATCAGAAGAACTTCCAGTGTTGCCATGGTGTTCGTAAACACCCCTTCAGTGCTACAAATGCCAGTCCAGGGAGTTACCATCACGTCACTGCTTGTCCTCTGTTGGACGTTCACAGCTGAGGGGAACCTTGACAGATTTTATCACGTCCAGTATCTAGTTTTCATTGGTCTGGCAGGTGCACCCCTACTGTGTCATGGGAACTGTCCTCCCCACTCTCAGTCCGTGTTGTTCAGGGTGAGGTCACGCCCTTCGCTGTTCCCGGTGTGGCCACGTGTCCTGGGCTTGGACACTCCGATGACGTCACCCCTCTAGAGCTGTGATTAAGGCTTGGGCATGTCACCCAGGTCTTGCCAGTGAGACTCAACCATGAGCTTTTGTGTGAACAGTTTGGAAAAAGGTTTTCTTTCCAGGGAGCGTGTCAGCAGAAGGATGAGGGGGTCTGGACTCCCAAACACCACCTCCTGAACCTGGGGTCACAACACAAAGAAGTAGAGAGAGACTCTGTCCTGATGATGTTGTTTGAGCCCAAGATCCAGTCCGTCCACATTGCAATATTCTGTCATAGGAGCCAATACATTTTCTTTAGTTCTTTTTTTGTGTGGTAAAAAAAAACCCTCGTACCCTAAAATTGACCATCTTAGCCATTTTTTAAATGTATTTATTTATTTTTTTAATTTTTGGCTGCGTTGGGCCTTCGTTGCTGCACGCAGGCTTTCTCTAGTTGCGGTGCGCGGGCTTCTCATTGTGGTGGCTTTTCTTGTTGCAGAGCACGGGCTTTAGGTGCATGGACTTAAGTAGTTGTGGCATCGGGCTTAGTTGCTCTCTAGCACGTGGGATCTTCCCGGACCAGGGCTTGAGCCCGTGTCCCCTGCATCGGCAGGCGGACTCTCAACCGCTGCGCCACCAGGGAAGCCCTCACTGTGGTTTTGATTTGCCTTTCCCTGATGATTAGTGATGTTGAGCATCTTTTCATATGCTTGTTGGTCATTTGTATACCTTCTTTGGAGAAACGTCTATTCGAGTCCTATGCCCATTTTAAAAATCAAGCTATTATCTTTTGCTCGTTGTTGAATTGCGGGACTCTTTTATATACTACGGAAATTAACCGCTTATGGGATATATGGCTTTGCAGATGTTTCCTCCCATTCCGTAGGCTGCCTTTTCACTCTGTGGATTGTTCCTTTGGCTGTGCAGTTTTTCAGTTTGATGCGAGGCAGGGTGGTCTCCACTAGACCCCAGGTTTCCCATCTTCCAGCGGAGTGTCTTTTACCCTTCAAATGGTGAGCTGCTGTGTTTTATTTGTGAAATTGCAGGAGAAATCCTTCAAATGCAACTGCTTATTGAAACAGCTGCCTGCTAGTTGAGGCATGTATTCAGCTATAAAATAAAAACGTCTTTCTTGTATTTCCATGAGACAGGTGTGTGCAGAGCGCTGGAATCAAGATGAAAGCTTCGTTCCTCACGCCTTAGAGCCTGAGCCTCCAAACCACATTCCTCAGAAGGTTCTCTTGCGTGTTGTGAAGACAGATGTGCTCTAGGGAATGTCCAGGAACAGGCCGTATTCGAGGCAGGGAGGCTGTGTAACTCCTCTACATTAAAATACAATTTATTCTGCTTTCCAGTGACCATCTTCAAAAGGCATGTGCAGGTTGAAAATCCCATTTGCTGGTTATAGCTGGGGTCACCAGGGCAGAGCTGGACTCCCGCGTTAGGGATGGTACATGTGGGTCTAGGACAGCCAGGTGGAGCTGCTCCATCTCGCTGCAAGGAGGACAGTGTGTGACAGCTCCCAGCTGCTACCACCCACCCTCAGGGTCCCTCTGGGCTACAGAGCTGAGCTGAGGCCACTTTCTCTCCGGGTAGCCCCCAGCCATCGACTGTGGACCACACGGATTCTGTCTGGGCTCCGGCCATCCCTGCCCAAGGCTGGACTTGTCTCCCGGACATCTTTGCTCCAGAGCTCTGCGCTGGGAGCCTCTCCCTGTCCCATCTTTCTCCCTCCTCCTTCTCTCTCTCCAGGGTATCACTCTCAACTTCCTCACTCCCAGCTCCATTTTAGCATCTGCCTCTTGAAGCATCGAAATAACACAGGGTCCAAGATGCTTCCTCTCTTTACATCCCTGATGTTTCTGGCTCCTGAGCCGTTGTACCCAGTTTCTTTATGAGCCACGTCTCAGTGGCTGGTCTTCAACATTGGGGGTGGGGAGAAGAAATAGCAAAAAGAGGTTGTAAAGACAAGTTCCGAGTTCGTGTCACTTTGGAAATGAGGGTGGGAGCAAATCCAGACACCACGGGTCCTATTTGGGGAGGCCAGCTCCCCATCTGGGGTCGCTGATTTGTTCAGGGGTCAGAGTAAGGAAATGGTTTGGATGCCTGGACATCTTTTGAGTTGACATCTTTCTCTGGGAGTCGTTTACCCTGCTTTATCATCCTGCCTCCCCGTATTTCTTTTCTTTTCTTTTCTTTTGCGGTACGCGGGCCTCTCACCGTTGTGGCCTCTCCCGTTGCGGAGCACAGGCTCCGGACGCGCAGTCTCAGCGGCCATGGCTCACGGGCCCAGCCGCTCCGCGGCATGTGGGGTCTTCCCGGACCGGGGCACGAACCCGTGTCCCCTGCATCGGCAGGCGGACTCCCAACCACTGCGCCACCAGGGAAGCCCCCCTCCCCGTATTTCTGTAAGTGTTCATCCTCGCCTAGACCAGGCCAAGAGGAGAACCGTCTTGGTCGGCTTTGCTGAGATGAGGTAGGCACCCTCCCTGTCCCGGCCAGCTCTAGTTAACCCTGAGATCGCAGCTTAGCAGCACAAAGGAAAATGATTGGCTGGCGTAACTGATGCGTGCAGGGCAGGGCTGGCCTCAGGCACAGCTGCCTCTGGGGCGACCCGCTGCTGCCATCAGGATACAACCTCTGCCAGCCTCTGGGCACCGTGGATCCTGAGATGGTGCCACCCTGAGGTGGGTTCTCTCCTGGGTGTGGTAGGGGGGCCTCCGTCAATTCTAGGCTTACCTCCTGGCATCAGACAGCCCCCCTGGGAAAGATGTCTGTTCTCACAACTCCAAGCAAAGTCCCGGAAATGGGTTCTGACTGGCCACACCTGGAAGGAGCCCGGGGTGGAGTCAGCCCCACCTGGACAGAGTGGACAGAGTGAGGGAGAAGTTGATCCCTAAGAAGACTCAGGTGTGTGACAGGTAGATGTCACCTCACCTGGGTGACAGGTTTAGAGGAAGGTTTGAAAAAACGAGGTGTGTGTGGGACCACCCAGCACAGTGCCTGGCTCACAAGCAGTCAATGGAGGTTGTAGTTTAGGTTAGTATGATTGGCATTGTCATCACCGTCGTTACTATGGTATTTTATTTTATTGTTTTATATAACAAAATGTGTCAAGATGCATATTCCCTTTAAATAGAACTAAGAGGAAAAAAGTGAATTCTCCCTATACCTTTCTTAGTGATGGTGAGAAGTACATGATCTTGTCTTCTCTTTCTAGAACATTAAGGAAGCATTTGAGACATCAGTTAAGTTTTTTTCTGTATAAGGATTGCTGTTACCAATCCTGAGTATAAAAGTGGCTGTGCAGTTTAGCTCTGGTTTTTCTGGTGACGTTCGTTGGATATGTAACTTTGTCACCTACTTTTGTACCTTGTAATTAAAACATGATGTGTTTGCGTTCATGTCTGGGGAGTAGGGGGCTCAAAAGGTGTTTAAAGAAGGCAAGTTGGACAGTATGAGCCTATACATTATAAAAATGTTAAGGTTTGACTTTCGGGGGTAAGGCAAACTGTTATCATCTTTCACTGAGTTGAAATTCACGTAACGTAAAATTAACCGTTTTAAAGTGAACAACTCAGTGGCGATTGGCACATTTGCAGGGCTGCGCCTCCAGCATCTCTAGTTACAAAAACGTTTGAAGCAGTTGCTTCCCACCCCTGTCCTCGGGAATCACCGACCTGCTTTCCATCTCTGTGGATGTTTCATATAAACAGAACTGTACAACATGTGACCTTTTGTGTCTGGCTTCTTTCTCTTAGCAGAGTGGTTTTTTTAAAAAATTTATTTATTTATGGCTGTGTTGGGTCTTCGTTTCTGTGCGAGGGCTTTCTCTAGTTGCAGTGAGCGGGGGCCACTCTTCATCGCGGTGCTCGGGCCTCTCACTGTTGCGGCCTCTCCAGTTGCCGAGCACAGGCTCCAGACGCGTGGACTCAGTAGTTGTGGCTCACGGGCCTAGTCGCTCCGCGGCATGTGGGATCTTCCCAGACCAGGGCTCGAACGCGTGTCCCCTGCATTAGCAGCAGATTCTCAACCACTGCGCCACCAGGGAAGCCCAGCAGAGTGGTTTTGAGGGTCACTCACAGTGTAGCATGGATGAGTCTGTCGTTCCTTTTATGGCTGAACAATAGTCTGTTGAGTGGATTCACCACGATACGTTTATCCATTCATCAGTCGATGGACATTTGGGCCGTCTCCAGCTGTTGGCTATTGGGAATAGTGCTGCTATAAACACCCGTGCGCTAGGATCTGCGGGAGTCCCTGCTTTCTTTTTTTAGGGCCGTGGAGTATATACCTAGGAGAAGAACTGCTATAGTTCATATGGTAATTCTATGTTTAACTTTTTGAGAAAATGCCAACCTGTTTCCAGGATTGCCTTTTGAAAATAATAATGACAACATCTACCTTAATTCTCGGGCTTGAATGCCAGATGGGACCGGTCTTCCAGGAAGTAGACATGTGTAAAGCTGGTCTTCCTCACAGATATGCAACTCCATGGGAGACTGGAACAGAGTCTGGGGCTCATTTGCATCGGTCAGGCTCAAATGGTGAGAAATGATTTGCAGAAAGCATCGTAAAGCAGCATCTTCCTCTCCACCCACATCTGTAGCTGTTAGTGGATGGCAGCCTGTTATGCATGGACTGCTGAGTGTACTTTGGGAAAATCTGTCTGGATACGTGTAATCAGGTGCAGGACAGCATTACTGCAATCCTGAGTTAACGCCAGCCCTATTAGAAGCAGGCTCTCATCAGCTCCACACAGATGATAATTTATGTTTTCATCCACTGCACACTTTACTTCTCACTGGCTTTTGAATCAAACCTGGGTATGTATCTCCTTTTTTTAAGAGTACAGTACATTTCACTTTCACTTAAAGGCGTCCGAATGGATTACGAAAAGATTCAAACTCAAAACTGATCTTATCATAATTTAAAAAAATTATTGGGAGAAAAGGGAGCCACTTGGAGCCAAGTCATGCAGTTATCCCGATTTATGGTGCAGATTTTCTCTCTAGTGCACAATCCACCCCTTTCCTTATGAGAAAGAATTCTGAAGAGTCTTTAAGCTAAGTTAGTTAACTCTTCCTTCACCTGATTTTTCTTTCTTAAGAAAATCCCTTTATTTTTTTCCAAGAATCTGAATTTTTTTCTCTTCCCACTCTGAGACAAAATTATTATATTTTTGGTATTGGGACTCTTCTATTCTTCCAACCGTAATTAATACTGACCGACTGTCGAGGTTCTGAGGGGTAAAGTTCAAACATTCCTATCTTGGCATTTTGGATTTTTAATTTGCTTCCGTTTAAAGAGCAGATCAAAGCATTTTGGTTCTGTCAATTGGTTGAGTTGGGTTTTTTTGGCAACGAGAAACATCACGTGTTTTTTTTTTTTTTTTTTTTTTTTTTGCGGTACGCGGGCCTCTCACTGTTGTGGCCCCTCCCGTTGCGGAGCACAGGCTCCGGACGCGCAGGCTCAGCGGCCATGGCTCACGGGCCCAGCCGCTCCGCGGCATGTGGGATCTTCCCGGACCGGGGCACGAACCCGCGTTCCCTGCATCGGCAGGCGGACTCTCAACCACTGCGCCACCAGGGAAGCCCTAACATCACGTGTTTTGGTGTCTGTCTTATTAGCTGAGGTCTGGGTGACATTTTTTATCTTGGACTAGGCAGGGACTATTGCTTTGGGAAGAACAGAAAACCAGATGTGAGTAAAAAAAGGTAGTTTATTGGGAGGATGCTAGGTTAGTGCATGAAATTCGGAGGTCCACCAAATGACTGAGCTACAGGAAGATCAAAGCCAAAGGTATTTCTAAAGACCTCAGAGGAAGGAATTCCAAGAGACTCACTTCAGGGTTCTGTGCTCAATATTGTCTTATCTCTCAATCTTATTCTTTATTTTAATTCATTCATTCATTCATTTTGGCTGTGCCGCGTGGCTCGCGGGATCTTAGTTCCCCAACCAGGGATTGGACCCGCACCCCCTGCGGTGGAAGCGCGGAGTCCTAACCACTGGACCGCCAGGGAAGTCCCTCAATCTTATTCTTTAAACTCAGTTTATCCAAAGAAAATCTGATTGGCTCTTTGCTATCCCATGGACTGGCTTCCCATGGGTCAGACATTGCTCTGGTCCAATCAGTTGGGCTAGCTGTAGGCTGGTGGGGGAGAAAGAATCACCTAACACAGACGTAGCTGCTGGAGTCCAAACCTCGGAAGAGTCAGGGATGGGCTATGAGCTGAGGAGACACCCCAAAAGGTGTCCTCTCACACCCTACCCCTCTTGTTGGGTAACATCTATGTAACCTAATCTTCTCTACCTTTGTGTGCACGTACTACATGGTGAGAACATTGTTAAGTTTGGGCCACCCCACGTCCATATCTGCTTCTTTTCATGCAACGTCTTGACTTCCTTCTGGGGTCTTCCTTTCTCTTATCACGAGCATCGTGGATGGGCTGCAAATTAAGGTGTCCTACATGCACTGACCATGCTATGGGGACATCACCTGGTCAGTCAATCAGATGCTCTCTCCTGGGACGTTGAGTCTGGACTAAGTTGGCGCAAGGTTGGACAAGACAGTATGAGCTGTTACCAGCTGCCCTGGTTTCCGTTGTTTCTGAGACCTATTTTTTTAAGCTTTTCTTTTCAACCAGTGAGCTATAGCCACCTGGTGTCCTCCAACAAATTCGACAAATTCTGCTTAAGTTATTCAGTGTCTGTTGCTTATACCCCCAGAGCCCTAACTGATTCACTGTTGAAAGTCAGGAGAGTGGCTCTGAAAACTTGGGGGTGTGGGTCCTTTGTCAGAAAGGAGAGTGTCAGTTAAGGTCACTGGGCTGTTTTTACTAGGACCGGAAGATAGTCTCTAGAAATTATTTGTAAAAGAAGGGAAAAAAAGGCTCTAAAAATTCTCACTTAACTCAGTCTGGTCAGCTCTTGAACACCCTGATTCACTAAGGTTCTATAAAATCGCCTTCTCTCTTAACTGACCATATTTCTGATCGGTGCAAAGTGCGAAGGTAAAATGAGTTGCCTTTGGCCTCTTTTCCCTCCTGACACGGGTCTTCTTGTCCGATACTCCCATTTTCCCACCGTGATCCCTTGCCAGTGGTGTTCATCGCTGCAGTTTCTGTGCTGCTCGTACGTCACTACCACGCTTAGAAGGAGCAGCACACTGTAACATACTTAGCTGGGACAAGGTCTCCTCATTCCCCTGTGACCTTCGTGAGTGCTAGAACAAGGTCTGATTTCCCTTCTTACCTGTTAGGCCATACCCAGTACTTGGCACTTAGGGGAACTCAATAAATCTTGATCACATTGAATTGTGTTACTATTCTTTTTACCAAAACCTGTGCCTGAGTTTCCATTTTAGAATGCATTGAAGGTCTTGTGGTTTCATCCATTGAGTGAATTAAGAGCTCTGGGTCTTTCCTCTGGGGGAGGTTTGGAATCTGAATTTTAATGTTAAACGTGGTGAGATTAGGCAAGTTGGGCTGGAAGTAAAGACCCCACACAGCTGCCTTATGGCTTCTTGACTTTTGCCACTCGCTGCCGGTGGAACCACTCTTAAGCTACTGTTTCTCTCCATCTTCGATTCTGAGCACCAACTGCAGTCCAGACGTAGCTGTCATTTTTTTTTTTTTTTTTCTACTAGCTTTCAACTGTAGGACCTACTTGTCGTCCAGTTTAAGTATTGGCAAGAATACCAGAATTACCTGGGACTAGGAAAATAATGTGTGTGTGTGTGTGTGTGTGTGTGTGTGTGTGTTAGCACAATTATGGGCAGAGTAGTGGTGGTACAGGGCATCATAAAATTGCCCCTGGAAGGAATATCATTTATGGCTAGCTTATGCTGTATTCTTCTCAGCCCTGAGATGTGTCCAGTTAAAAAAAAATCTATATTTGAGCAAGAAAGAGCTGGTGAAGAGAAAATTAGAATGATTCCTCAGTGGAAAGGGCATGGACATAAAATCGGGTGTGATCCTTGCTTTATTGTAGTATATCACTCCACTGTATTATATGATTAGTGATAGAATATTAGCATATGATGTTGTGTGTTACTATATTGTGTTACACTGCATTGATTATGAGAGAGAGTAACTGTGATGTTAGACGGCTTGGCCCTACTGTGTGCTGGCTGTGTGACCTTGGGTGAGTTGGGATGCTTTGACCAAGAAACACATTTTTGAGGTGTTATTAGAACAGGGTGGCTGTACTTACAGCAGTCTGGTGCAGATGTGAAAAATTCTGGGCCTGAAGGATCATGGGTTCTCAATGTATTACGTCTGAAGGCCTTGAGAATTGATATCAGAGGCCTGATGGGCTGTGACAGTTACTCTTGAACTTCTGCAGTCCCAGAACCTTATTTTGCTGTGGAGTAATATTGTCTTCTAAATACGAAACTCTCAGGTGCTCTAAGAACCCTCTGAGGGTGTGGCCACTGCTAAATTTCTATTTCCTGGTGTCAGGAGACAAATGTGCCTAATTGTTGACCGTCCCCAATTTTTTTTTTGGACTGACTTAATATCTTAGTGGAATTAATTATGACCTCCCTTTGGGGTGGGGTCAGTTTTGATGTGTCTTGCTTGTGTTATTCTCCCTGCTGAAGTTAAGGGGATTGATACAGTATGCAGTAGCTCACTTGAAAGTGCTAAGATCAGAAGGTAAAGAATGCCATATGCCACCCCACTTAGACTTCCTGCTATACAATGCCATTTTATAGTGTAGCTTCTAGGGAAGAAAGGCATGTGGCTTAAGAAAGATCATCATTCCCTGGGCCCAGCAAAGGGACCAAGTTTCCAGAGCCCTGAAGACAAGGGGTGACACCCCAAAATATGGACTCATTCTCCACTCTACCTTCATTGGCCGAGCAGCTGAACAAAGGCCGCATCTCCCGATACCTGGCAAACAAATGCAGTATTGCCTCACGAACTGATTGCTTCTCTGAGGTACCTACCCGTGTATCTGGGGAGAAGCTTCGAGAACAAGTTGAGGAGCGGCTGTCCTTCTGTGAGACTGGAGATAGTCCACGAAAGAATCTGGATGTCATGAAGGAGGCAGTGGTTCAGGCAGAGGAAGCAGCGGCCGAGATTACTAGGAAGCTGGAGAAACAGGAGAAGAAACGCTTGAAGAAGGAGAAGAAAAGGCGGGCTGCGATTGCCCTGGCGTCCTCAGAAAACAGCAGTGAGACCCCAGAAGAATGTGAGGGGACAAGTGAAAGACCCAAAAAGAAGCAAAAGCAAAACCCCCAGGAAGCTCCTCAGGAGAATGGAATGGAAGACCCATCCGTCTCCTTCTCCAAGCCCCCCCAAAAGAAATCTTTTTCCAAGGAGGAGCTGGTTTGTAGTGATCCTGAGGAGACAGCTGGCAGTGGAAGTGTCACCAAGAGGAAGAAACCTTTCCCCAAAGAGGAACCAGTTAGCGACCCTGAAGAGTCAGGACGCAAGAGGGTCCCCAAGAAAAAGAGGAAATTCTCTTGCAAGGGGGAGCCTCTCAGCAGTGGACCTGAAGAGGCTGCTGCCGCGAGAACAGCAGCTCCAAGAAAAAGAAAAAGCTCCGAAAGCTTCTCCCAGGAAGACGAGATGGACACTTCCCTAGTGGGGCGTAACTTGCAGGGATATTTCCCAGCCCATCCCCTATAGCCCAATAGAAGTCAAACCAAAACCAAACAAAACAAAAACAGAAAGATCATCAGCATTGTTTTAAAATACAAGTAGCAGGGCTTCCCTGGCGGCGCAGTGGTGGAGAATCTGCCTGCCGATGCAGGGGACACGGGTTCGAGCCCTGGTCCGGGAGGATCCCGCGTGCCTTGGAGCGGCTGGGCCCGTGAGCCATGGCCGCTGAGCCTGCGCGTCCGGAGCCTGTGCTCCGCAACGGGAGAGGCCACAACAGTGAGAGGCCCGCGCACCGCGATGAAGAGTGGCCCCCACTTGCCGCAACTAGAGAAAGCCCTCGCACAGAAATGAAGACCCAACACAGCCAATAAATAAATAAATAACAAAAAACAAACTGAGTTGCCCACATTTAAAAAAAAAAAAATACAAGTAGCAGGGTACTGCCTTTGATTCAGCTATTTGAAGTCCTTGTTTTCTCAAGCTAAGTCCCTTATATGTGGAATCTTCAAAAAAAATGATACAAATGAACTTATTTGCAAAATGGAAACAGACTCACAGACTTCAAAAACAAATGTATGGTTACCAAAGGGGAAATGTGGAGGGGAGGGATCAATTAGGCGTTTGGGATTAGCAGATACACACTACTATATATAAAATGGGTAAGCAACAAGGACCTATGGTATAGCACAGGGAACTCTACTCAGTATTCTGTAATAACCTATATGGGAAAAGAATCTGAAAAAGAGTGGATATATGTATAACTTTATCACTTTGCTATACACCTGAAACTAACACAACATTGTAAATCAACTATACTCTAATATAAAATAAAAAGTAAATTGAAAAAAAAGTTAAGGGGATGACATGGGAATTGAACAAGATGAAATTTCCCAAAGACACTGTGCATCCCTGAGTAGCCTTGTCTGTTTCTCCTTACTGGATCGTTGTTGTTTTGAGATTGTGTTGAAACCACAGGAGGTCTGAATTACGTTCCCCGGGCGCTAACTCCCCAGTCTGCTTGGGAAGAGAATGCCTCAGTCTGTGTTCTAACTTTTCCTTTGTCATACTATTTAGCATATCTTTCAGGACCCAGTTATTCAACAGCCTTGGTGGAAGTAGGTTTATTACAACAGGTACCTCCCTCTTCCCAGGAAAATCAATAAGGTTCTTTCTTCCTTAGCTCCAGAAATGAAGGCTGTCTTTGAAAATGGAAGGTAAAGGCTAGACTTGCAGGCCAGTGGGCCTAGCACAGGGTGACTGGTCTCTCAGGAATTCACTGGGATATTCCAGTTGTTAGATTCTTTGAACGCAGCCCATCATAGCTCTTTGTATTTGTTAAGACGATTGATATTAGCTGCTGTAACAAATAACCCTGTATCTCAGGGGCGTAACACAGTCCAGCGAGGCCTGGATGGAGTTTCTGAGCTACATCCAAGTTCAGGCCGTGGACAGGGACTGCTTCTGTCCCGTGCGGTACCGTCTGGAGACTGTGCTTGTTGCCATGCCATCCTTAGAAGTTTCCATGGAAACCCTGGAAGATCTCACTGGGTGTTTTCAAAGGCCAGGTTTGGAAGTGGCTTATGTTACCTCTCTCCACATTTCATTGGTCAGTAGGCAGAGACAGGGCTTCAAGGGAGGCTGGCAAGCGTAGCCGTTCTGTGTGCCCAGGAAGAAAAAGCAGCGAGGTGAACGTGTGATATAGCCTTGATGCACTTGTCAAGTATATTTTGCCGTTTTCCACCCTTACGTTGTCTTCTTCTCATGGAATTACTTGTTTTCTTTTCCTTCCTTCCTTCCTTCCTTCCTTCCTTCCTTCCTTCCTTCCTTCTCTTTCTCCCTTCCTTCCTTCCCTCCTTTTTGAAAGTCACACTCATGTTCCGCTCTGGACGTCTGTTGAACTTGACCTTATCTCTTTCGTATTCGTCATTTGACTGTATGCTGTTGTGTCTTTTACTCTTTGAATGTTTCTGTGTCTCAGTCTTGTCTCTCCCACCATCACCTGCTCCAAATGTTCCCAAAGTGGTCGGCTCGGCTCCGAAGAAGTTTTCCATTTGTCTGGAAGGGGTTGCTGCTTAGTACCTACAGAGCGAGAGCAGTGCCTATTTTAGCTCTTAATTTATGCAGAAACCCTTAGCAAAGTAGAAATAGAAAGGAACTTTCTTAACTTGATAGACAGTATCTTTCAGAACCCTACAATAAACATTATGTTTAATAGGAAATCAAAGTTAGGACAAAAGAGGAGGAAGTGTGTTGGTATCACGGCTGACATTGTACTGATTGTCTAGCCAAGACAATAACACATGGGAAAGAAACAAATTAAAAAGATTATGTATCAGTTTTTGCTGCAAAACAAATCACCCTAAAATGAAGTTGTCTAAGATAACAACCATTTACTTAGTGTGTAATTATGCGAGGCTGCAATGCTGGTGGGGCTCAGCTGGGCAATTCTTTTTATGGACTTCTCTCTTGTACTGGTGGCCAGCTGCTGGATAGTTGATTGTTGTTGTAGCCACTAAGTTGGGATGCTTCATTTCACAGAGAAACCTAACTGATACAATTAGAAGAAAGGGGGCAACACGCTCATTATCTGTGGGTGATATTCTAGTCTACTACGAAGATCTTAGTATTAGGAACAGTACTGCATTGAAGAAACTGGTTTTATCACATTTAAGCATATGTATACCAATCAGCATTTTGGGGGGCCAGATGTTGATCCTGAGAGACTTTTTTCTTCAAGCGATGCACTTGCAATCATCATTTGCATATGCAACGATCCCTTTAATTATCTCTGAGTTTGTCTTTAAAAGCTTTCTTGTTATCCAATCTCAGATATCACCCACAGATGAATTCAGAGAAGTCGAAGATGGTTAGCACTTGACAGAACATGAGAAATCAGGTATTCACTACCTTCATTTATGGTTGAGAAAATTGAGGCTAACAGAGGTTAAGAGACTGGTCCATGGTCACACAGCTAGCGTAGAGCAAAAGTATGTGTTATCAGTAGAAATATTAGTATCATATTAGAAGCTAGGCTTTTTGATGCTGGGGTCAATGCTCTTCTGATATCACAGTCACAATTCTCTGACTTATGTCCACTTAAAAGAAGAGGCAGCCAATGGGAATGCTCCTAGATGGAAGAGGGCAAGAGTAGAACCCTCAACTGGTTCTGGCGTCTTTTGAACGCAGAATCTACCTAAAAACTTTTATGAAATTTGAGCATTGGTTGTGTACTAGTACAACTCAGTATGTCTTGGAGACATCAATGACCTTATATCACGTTGTTATTTGTAGGACCCTGTTTAAAGCTTAGCACTTAGAGTGGACAACCTTGTCTTGTTCCGCATCTTAGAGGAAATGGTTTCAGTTTTTCACCATTGAAAATGATGTTGGCTGTGGGTTTGTCAAATATGGCCTTTATTATGTTGAGGTAAGTTACCTCTATGCCACATGGAATCTACAAAAGATAATGGTTCTGGGGGCTTCCCTGGTGGTGCAGTGGTTGGGGGTCCGCCTGCCGATGCAGGGGACACGGGTTCGTGCCCTGGTCCGGGAGGATCCCACATGCCACGGAGCGGCTGGGCCCGTGAGCCATGGCCGCTGAGCCTGCGCGTCCAGGGCCTGTGCTCCGCAGGAGAGGCCGCAGCGGTGAGAGGCCCGCATACCACAAAAATAAATAAATAAATAAATAATGGTTCTGAAGAACCTAGGGGCAGGACAGGAATAAAGACGCAGACGAAGAAAATGGACTTGAGGACACGGGGAGGGGGAAGTGTAAGCTGGGACTAAGTGAGAGAGTGGCATGGACGTATATACACTACCAAATGTAAAATCGATAGCTAGTGGGAAGCAGCCGCATAGCACAGGGAGATCAGCTCGGTGCTTTGTGACCACCTAGAGGGGTGGGATAGGGAGGGTGGGAGGGAGATGCAAGAGGGAGGAGATATGGGGATATATGTAAATGTATAGCTGATTCACTATGTTATAAAGCAGAAACGAACACACCATTGTAAAGCAACTATACTCCAATAAAGATGTTAAAAATAAATAAAGTATCTACAAAAAAAACTTAGCAGTTATACATTTAAATAAATAGTTATCTATTTTTGAACTATGTATATCCACTTATAACATTTTAGTGATGTTGAAGGGGGAGGGTTACACCAGAGATTAATGTGCAAAAGATGCTATATTGTTCTCCTTTACTCTTAATAGCAATTAAAATATTAATATGATGAGCTGAATTCTTGCTAGAAGCCAGGCACTGTGTTGAACACTTTGCATATATTATCTAAGTAAATTCTCACAATAACGAGGCAATGTAGGTATTATTATCCACATTTACAGACGAGGAGACTGAGGTGTGATGGGGTTAAACCCAAGGTAAAAAAATGACAAAAGGGGGATTCAAACCCAAGTCTGTCTAGCCTCCAAGTTCAACTCTTGTTGATGTTTGCTCAGTAGGCCTGGGATAGTTTGAAAATAGGTATATACATTCTTACGACACTCCCTCCTTTAAGAGGTGGAGCTTAATTCCCCTCCCCTTGAGCGTGGGCAGGACTTAGTGACTCACTTCTAAGGAATAGGAGGTGGTGGGAGTGATGGTGTGTGACTTCCGAGACCAGGTCATAGACATTATTACGCCTTCCTCCTTGTTCTCTCCTGGATCTTGCATCCTGTGGAAAGCTAGCCACCGTGTCATGAGGACACCCAAGCAGCTCTTTGGAGAGGCCTGTGTGTTGAAGAACTGAAGTCCCCAGCCAATGGCCATGTGAGGGCGCCATCTTGGAAGTGGCTCCTTCAGCCCGTCAAGCCTTTAGACGATGCAGCCCCAGCCGACATCCTCACTGCAATCTCTTGAGTGACCCTGGAACTCTGCTCGATGTTACGTAACAACCTAAATGGGAAAAGGATTTGAAAAAGAATAGATGCGTGTATATGTATAACTGAATCACTTTGCTGAACACCTGAAACTAACACAGCATTGTTCATCAATTGTGCGCCAATATAAAATGGAAAGTTAGAAAAAAAGAACTCATCAGCTCAGCTCACTCCCTCTATCCATAGGAACTGTGAAATATTCATGGTTTTAATCTGCGAAATTGGGGGATAATTTGTTAGGCAGCACTAAATAACTGAATACAAGCCCTTCCAAGGTAGACGTGAACCCAGGTAGCCCTGTCTGAGTGAACGCCAACCCTGAGCTGCTAAGGGCTGCATTAGTCAAGTTCCCCTCAAAGTCACAACTCAATGAGGGTAGCTTGGTTTTCCCCCCAATGTCATAACGTTCACTAAACATTCAGGCGATGCTGCTTGTGGGCCACTGGGGTACACAGGTCTCAGGTGATACCTCTGCAAGAGTGGAGAGCCCTGTACCTGGCCTTTCACCTTCTCCAGTGTGGCTGCCTGTATACCTGTGAGCCCACAGGAGAATGGGATATTCTGTTGTGAGCTGACACTACCCATGTGGACCCAGCTGAGCTTACTGCATTGTCCCTATGACTCACAGACTCAGTGGATCGATAGACCTTTGCTTGTTTGACTCAACCATGGGGCCTGACCTGGGCAGAAAATGCAGCCAGTCTTCTCAGTGCATCAAAGACTGAGGATTTCTTTTCTGCTCTTACCCGAGACCACCTTGGAAGACATAGCACAATATTTAAAACAGACCACTTTTTTTTTTTTTTTACATATACATGTATCTATTCTTTTTCAAATTCTTTTCCCATTTAGGTTGTTACATAATATTGAGCAGAGTTCCCTGTGCTATACAGTAGGTCCTTGTTGGTTATCCATTTTACGTATAGCAGTGTGGACATGTCAGTCCCAAACTCCCTGACTATCCCTCCCCCCCACCCATCCCCCCCCTGGTAACCATAAATTCGTTTTCCAAGTCTGTGAGTCTCAAACAGGCCACTGTGAATGAGCAGGAATGGAAAAGGCAACCTCTTTCTCTGGGAAACAGGGTTGGGGTAAAAAGGAGTCTGCAAAGCCAGGTGTCAGATTGACAATTAAATCAGATTAATAAATTGGATTTTCAGGAAGATTCCTAGAAAAGGGGAGCATTTCATCCAGGAGGCCCAATAACCCTTTCAAGTGGAAGTGGCCCAGGGTCATGGGGACCTGGGTTTCCGTGGGTTTCTGAGAGCACCCTGCTTCCCCTCCCTCCTTGCCTCACAGGACTGGGGAGCAAACGGGGCCTTTGACCATCTGTGCAGACTGTTCTAGGTTCAGTTCAGATCTGAAGCTCAGCCTTTGTCTGTCTCCTGGCGTGACTGCTGGTCGACTTTTTTGCTGCTCTGTGTGGTGTTCTCCAAATACTGCTCATGCTGTTTGCACAGCTAATTGCATGTATCCCACGTCTGGCGGGGCAGGTGTGAATGCGGGCTGCGGCTTTGCCTCTTCCCCGTTTCTGGGTACCATGCACCCCACATCCCCCATGGCCTTCCCAAGTCCATCTCCCATCATCCTTTGCAGTTTCTCGACCTCAGGGGGACCTGCGGCCGGGACTTGGTGGACGCAGGTCAGGCTGTACGAGTGATGCTCTGGGCAGGCCATGGGGTCCTTGGGGTCCTGGAGGTGGTGGGGACTCTGTGAGAGTGACAGAAGGGCTAACGTGATCCTACCGTCAGCATCCCTGCTTCCCTTCTCAGCCAGCCAATCACTGCAGGGGTGGATGGGGCAGCGTCCGGAGAAAAACGCACCACCTTAGGCGGACACAGGCTCCTCTGGTCCTGTTTCTTGGCAATCACGTGAAGGAACCCCCTTTGTCCTTCACTCAGTCCTGCGAAGATTTCATTTAGCTCCTGAGAGGTGCCGGACGCTGTGGGTGTCCTGGGGACATGGTGTGAATAAAAAGGACACAGTTCCCGCCCTCTGAAGCTTACATTCAAGTGAGGGAGAAAAAGATGAACCCGTAAATGTACATAAGCACCTAATTTTGGGTGGCGGCGTGCGCTGTGAGAGTTCAGCGAGCTCTGAGAGAGAGAGTGAAAGGGAGGGGACGCAAATGCGGGCAGAGAAGTCCTGTCTCTGCAGGTGGAAAGCTGCGACCATGATAGTAATTCCGTGCAGAGCAGTTTTCTACCTGCTCCACACATGGGCTCCTTTAATCCTCTCAACAGCACAGTGAGGTCCTCACCTCCCCAGGCTCAGCTTCGCGAGGACCTTGAGCACACTGCTTGTTTGAAGCGTTTTGTCACGAGGCAGTTTGTCTTAGGTCCGTCAGTTGGTTCAAGCTAAGGCACAAAAGACATCTGGGAAGACGTTTGCAGTATGTAAAAGTTGCAATGGATCCATATTTCTATATGCCCCCCTTCTGCCCTCCAGAATCCGGAAGCTCTCTGGTGGTCCAGCCTAACTGGACACAGACACAGGAGTGCTGGCGATGTATTCAGCCTTGCCAGGCTGGCGCTCTGCAGAGCCGGCACCTCAACAGGCATGGGGCACACATCTGGAGGGTCCTGTGGGTCCCACCAGAGCTAACCTCGCATGACAGGCTCGCTACTTATTCTCTCTTGGCCCTCAAGCACTCTTGCACTCTCCTCTGCTGTGTGATTTGGGGGTTCATGCCAAGAGATCGAGTCACCTGGGCTCCCTTGCAGCTGGCTTCTGGCGGGGCTCAACCAGTGGGAGGCCTTAGTGGGAGACCAGAGGGAAGGAAGAGAAAGGTCCTTCCTGCATGTGTCCCCCCGCCAGGCTACAGCTCCTGCTAGATGGCCCCCCATCCACCAGCTCTCATGGGGCTCCAGCAACACTATTCTCCTCCACTCCCCCCATAGCCCTTCAAACTTGGGGCAGTGACAACTTTTTGCTGTCACTCACCTCTGGCTTTTCCAACATTCCTTGTTATTTCTCTTATCCTCGCTTGTTCCTCTGCAGATATTCCCTTCATCCCATACGATTCCATTAAACCAATATGAGTGGAACCCTGCTTCCTGCTGGGACCACTACGGGCGCACCAGGCAACAGCCCTGAGACTTCACCGTGAGTAAAGCAGTGAGCAGTGTGCCTGGGCTTGCTGATGTCTTCCTGCAGAGGACACGGGCAGATGGGATAGACCGTCCCCTGCCATATCCCACGTGTGCTGGGGTTACTGCGTTTTGAATAATATTGGGGCTGGAAGGATGTCGAGCATTCCTTTGGTGGCAGGTTCTTGAATATGTCTTGGTCTTTTAACACAAAGTCCTTTAATAAAAAAAGACTTGATATCTGACTGCCGTTGCTTGAGAGACTAGCCTGAACATTTTAAAATGCACTTTAGTGCAAGATGGTCGAGAAGCTGCGAGAGACGCTGAATTCATTTTGATCCATTTGAGTTGTAACAACACAATACCCTGTCCTCCTGAAACTATATTATCTTCAACTCTGTGCGTTCTTCACTTGTTGAGCTATGATGGATGCTAGTCACTTAGCTCTAGATTTTGAAACAGAAAAAAATAAACCGGGAAACGATCTCCCTGGATTTCAAGACGAGCTTATAGAATGGGGTTGGGAGATGTGTCACGGTAAGTGTTAGTAACTTAGGCATTTTAAGGAGGTTTCATACTGGCGTTTGGGTCCATTTTCTGGAAATGTGAGGGTGCCCATGGCCGGCAATACTAGACTTTAAGAAAGGAGGTTTGCTAGCACTTGATATTGACTTATTGCTCTGTTCGGCTCTCCCCTTACATCAGCTGAAACATGGCTGAATGCCACTGAAAGTCACCAGAGCCGAAATTATGAGGCAAGTGAGATAATGCCACTCGCGTATCGTGAAATACCGCGTCTCCATCTCATGGTAGACTTGAATGCGATCGTATTTATATCAGTTTTTTTTAGTTGCAAGCAGAAGGGGCTTAAAGCGGCTAACCAGATATCAGAGACAGTGCTTTGGCTCTAGTCCTGGGACAGTCCAGGGCGTGAATCTGGCTCCTTGGCTGGCGCTAGGACCTCCTAAGCTGTAATTCTCCCCTTGCTCCCGCCTCCGTCACCTCTTCGGCGTCGACGTCCTCTTTGCCTGCATCCTCAGGCAGGTGCTCTGTATAGGCTGAGAGCGGAATTCTACCAGCTCAGAATCTCCTCTCTAAAGAGACCAAGTTTCCTAATTTCCTCCACCCCGTTTCTTTCTGTGCTTTGCAAAGACCACTCTCTGTTTGTTAGTGCAGACTTTCTTTAGGTTGTGGACCGTAGCATGGATTAGGTCTCAGCTCTTTTCCTAACAAGCATATTCCGGTCATGACCTTGGAGCCAGGGATTGGTCTGGATCCTGTTTCTATGATTTCCTAATTGTGGCACTGTAAGAAAGTCACACAGCATCTCTGAGACTGCCCCATCGTGTGTAACTTGGCAATGATAGAGCCTCTCTCGGAGGGCCATGGTGAGATTTAAGTCATGAAGGCCCTGGCACAGTGCTTGGTACATGCCAGGTACCGGGCGGGGTGCTGTTATAAAACACCTGGGCTCATGCCTTGGCTCAGAGAGAAAGTTAACCCAACTGCAGAACCGTAGCATCCCTTACGTCTATGGTCGTCTCATTGTTTGGAACTCTTTTCTTTCACTTTATGCTGGTGGAGAACTGGACGGGGTTAGGTCTCCATAGCCAGGGGTGGGGTCTACAATGGCAGCTGGTTTCTGGAAAGCCCTGTCCCTTGGTGGGATGTGTGAGATTTTATGAAAAGGGGCTGCATGAGTGCTGACTGGTTCTCGGGGCTGAAGGCTGGTCCATGGAAGTATCTGCAGATGGACCACCTGTTTACCCTCTGCTCCCTGCTCCCTCCGTGAGTTTGTGCCGTGTTTCTGCGTGTGTGCCCGTGAGTGCATGTGTGTGCAGGACGTGCGTGCTTGCATGTGGCAAACTTACTACCGCCTCAGGGCCTGCACCCCTGCTGTTCCCCCATGTCCTCCATCAGTGAAATCTCGGTTCTCCAGTATCTGTTCTCAGAGGCGCCTCTTCTCACAACTCTGTCCAAATGGTCCCTCTCCCCATCTCTTTACCCCGTTTTATCTTCATCTCTGTGTATCTCTGCATCAGTCAGGATGGGCTCGTTGATGCGGTGATAACAAACCACCCCCAAGTCTCAGCGGTTTAAAACAGCAAAGGTTTGGGCTTCCCTGGTGGCGCAGTGGTTCAGAGTCCTCCTGCCGATGCTGCCGATGCAGGGGACGCGGGTTCAAGCCCCGGTCCGGGAAGATCCCACGTGCCGCGGAGCGGCTGGGCCCGTGAGCCATGGCCGCTGAGCCTGCGCGTCCGGAGCCTGTGCTCCGCAACGGGAGAGGCCACGACAGTGAGAGGCCCGCGTACCGCAAAAAAAAAAAAACAACAACAAAGGCTTATTTTGCACTCACACTGTGAGCCTCTCGGGACTCTGACCATCATAATCTCGAAGGCGGCCCAAACGGCGCCTCATCTTGAACTAGAGGCTTGTACTGGTGACGAAATACTTGCCCAGAAGGGAGACACACAATGTGTCGGTCAGGCTCCATCCAACCTCTAGTGGGCCAGAAAATAGGAAACGGCAAGTATTTAGGGCAAGTCGCTAATGACTATCAAATTCACTATTTAATAGTGGCCTCATTTAATTTTATATTTGCTTTGTAATAGTCTCCTTCTACCAGAATATAAACTCCAGGAGAGCAGGAATACCCCCCGCCTTCCTCACAACTGATCCCCAGTGCGGAGAACAGAGCTTGGCGCCCACGAGATGCCAACACGTTTTATCAGACGTTTGAATGAATGACTTACATAGTCCAGAACTTGAGAGCCAGCGAAGAGTGTAAGTTTGCGAAACCCTGGCAGGATTAGAAGCTGGGTATAGACTAAGCTTCTTTTTATGTCTTCCTAGGCACGTTGACCGTGATGTTCTGGGACAGTCCTAACTTAAGACATTTGGTTCCCATTAGAGGCTCACAGACCTCCAGCAACATGCTCTCATTCTGTGCTCAGAAAGCGTGGTCCCCCCACTCCTAGCATCTCTCGGGAGGATGAATCCAGCCAGTGTGCATCAGAGGAAGCAGACTGTGGCCTTAAGACGGAATAGAGTTTCCAAGGAAACTGGCTTCGCAGGCACTGACCTTGAAGGTTCAGAGGCGAAGTAGGAATTTCTCTTTGCTCGGATGTCCAAACTTGCCCTTTTCACCCAGCTGTGCCCCGTCTCCCAGCACACTCCTGCCCGCCCCAGCCCCGGTGGTGGAGGGTGCATGGGGACGCACTCAGGATGCCAAAGGTCGTCTGGCGGAATGGCCATCGCGAAGCCACAGAGCCGCTCATTAGTGCAGTCTGGCTCAGCCCCCGGAACAGATGTTACCTTTCATCCCGTGGTTTCAGGCCAATTAGTGGTCGTCTTCCTCCGAGGGTCTGACCTGGTGCTGACTTCCATCGGGTCTCATCATTATCTGGAATCATTTTCATTCCTTGAGATCATACAGAGGTGGGAAATGAGATTGATGTAGGGCGAGTACTGGGCAAGTTCAAGGTGCTGGTACAGGAATCCTACGTGAACTCAACGTCTCCGTCCCTGGAACCTATACACAGAGGTCTTTCCCTGTCCTGGAACATCCTATTTTTGCATCCTGTAATGGGGTATATGAATAGCTTTGCACAACAACAACAAAAAATCTAACTTTTAACCACCGTTTCCTATTATTTCATGCATGATTCTGGCTCATACTTGCTCCTCTGGACCAAATTAGTCTCTTAAATTATGGCAGGCTAGGCTCAATTCTATGTAAAGAATTTCAGGATTGCTTGAACAGATATAATCAGCAAAGGGGAAGTTGAAGAAGTTACATGCACATAATCCTTTCTAACTGCAGTTGACTTGAGACCCAATTTCTATAGAGTAATTGGCCTATAAGAAAGATTTTTTGAGGTTATTGTAATTAATACAGTGGGCCAAGTAGGAGATGTGATGGGATCATTGGGTTTTAATTAATCGGTGACAGGAGAATTCCTGTTTCCCGAAGGGGAGCTTCTCTCTTAGGGAGATTTACACACTGTGGGAATTAGAGGGGCCTGCAAATTACCTGCATTGAATTTCTGCCCAGCTGACATTTATTGAAAAGCTGCCGGGTAAATGGAAGGTTACAGGAATTCGAATCTGATTTTCGACCCAGACGGCATTCAGAATTCAGAATGTTGGTCTATTTGTGGGATTCTCTTAACTCTACTCCGTTTTAAGGTTAATGAGGTTATAGATTCTGTTTGGGTTTGTTTTTGAACACCCCAGAGTGTCTGTCTGTCTGTCTGGCTTGTCTTTCATTGTTTTGTTTGCTCCTGTGATGTTGAAATAACTCCAGGTGGTTTGGAGGTGCTTCGAGAATGCTAGGACCAAAGGTAGATATTTTACCTCCTTAGATTAAACTGGTAAAAATCACGAGTATTTGTGATACTCCTTGGAGAAGTGGTCCCTATTATCCTCACTTATCAGCGAGTCCACTGTAACAGTACCTGCCTTCAAAACATTCGCATCGGGCTTCCGTGGTGGCGCAGTGGTTGAGAATCTGCCTGCTAATGCAGGGGACACGGGTTCAAGCCCTGGTCCGGGAGAATCCCACATGCCGCGGAGCAACTGGGCCCGTGAGCCACAACTACTGAGCCTGCGCGTCTGGAGCCTGCGCTCCGCAACAAGAGAGGCTGCGATAGTGAGAGGCCCGTGCACCGCGATAAAGAGTGGCCCCCGCTTGCCGCAACTAGAGAAAGCCCTCGCACAGAAATGAAGACCCAACACGGCCCAAAATAAATAAATAAAAAATTGATGGAAGTGAAATTTAAAACAAGCAAGTCCGTGTATGGAGAGCTTGCTAAGTAAATTAAAAAAAAAATTAGCATCAGATGCAAGGTGAATAAGTTCTAGAGATCTGCAGTACAACCCTGCCTATGGTTAACAATGCTGTGTTATACACTTAAAATTTGTGAAGAAGGTAGGTTCATGTTAAATGCTCTTACCACGATGAAAAAAATAGCATTGGTGATTCCAAGTCCAGTAATGGCTGAGGAGTTGGTATCACGTTAATACTCTCACAGTTGACTCTGTGGAAAGTGCAAAAATACCCAGATACCTGAAGGTTGTAGAGAGTGACCAAAAGAAGCAGACACCTGGCACCAGGGAACAGCAGTGTGTGAATCACCCATTTTATGACTTACAGACTGATGGAAGGCCCCAGGCAGGGAAGCTGGAACTCAGAAAGTCCAGGCTTTCTCAGTGCCGTCATAAAGATGCCCACAGAGGAATATGTACATTGGAAGAGAGTGGGAATGAGTGATGCATGGATGGGCCCAGCTAGGGACGGACTGGGGGGACCTCACACTCAGGGATCCACATGTTACACTCTGAGGAAGCCAAAGAGGTGTGGGGTTGAAGGGTGCACTCCGAGATTGACAGCTCATTCATTCATTCATTCATGATGTATTTACGGAGTTCCTCCTATGGACCAGGTATTTTCTAGGCGTTGGAAGTGTCGCAGGGAACATGAAGAAGAATCCCTGCCCCATTGAGTTTACAACCTAGGAGACAGAAACAGCCCATAGCAAAAGCAAGTAAATAAATAGAGGAACTCCCCTACGTATGAACCTTCAAGTTGTGAACTTTCAAAGATGCGAACGTGCGTTCACATGTCCAGTCGCATAAGCTAGTTCACGTGTCTGGCGTACATTGTCACGTGCGTGCGTCCTCTGCAAGTGGCTGTGCTTCTGTGTCCTTTACTGTACAGGACTGTGTCGAGTACAGCAGTGCAGTATCTTTATTTCTTGCCTGTTCACTCGATGCCAGCCCCTGGATGCCAGCTGTTGTACTGTACTGCTGTGCTTTTCAAGGTCCTGTACTGTAAGATTAAAAATGTTTTCCTTATTTTTTGTGTGTGTTTGTTTTTTATGTATTATTTGTGTGAAAAGTATTATAAACCTATTGCAGTACAGTACTATATAGCCGATTGTGTTAGTTGGGCACCGAGGCTAACTTTGCTGGACTTAATGAACACGCTCTCGGCACAGAACTCGTCTGTATGTAGGGGACTTGCGGAAGAGTACGTTCAATGGCGTTAAGTGAGAAAAAGCAGGGGACAGGGGGGAGAGGGCTGGCCCGTGTAGGAGATGGGTCTTTCAGCAGCGTCACCTAAGGAAACAACACTTAGGAGGCAGCTTTTCAGGCCTTCCCTGAAGGTGAGGGTTGAGCTGTACAGATGTCGTAGGGAAGGGGGTCCAGGTAGAGGGAGAGGCAGTGGGAAGACCTCAAGGCAGCCGCATGCCTGAAGGAACAGCGAGGGACCGGACGGAGTGACCGAGGGGACAGTGGTAGCAAAGATGTTCAGGGAAATAACAGGCGTTGGGGCAGGGGGACCGGGTTGTGGAGGGCCTTATAGATCCTTGTAAGGAAATGGGCTTTTATGCGAATGAGATGAGAATTCCGTAAGGGTTTTGAGCAGGACAGTGAAAATATTTGCCTCTGATTTAACGGGGGTACTCTGGCTGCTGTGTGGAGAGAATAGAGTAGAGGGCTGGGGGCGAGGGCGGAAGCGAGGGATCATTTAGGAGGTGATTACGGTAACCGGGCAAGAGGCAGATAACGGCTTGGACCAGTGTAGGTGTAGTAGATACGGAGAGAGTGAAGGTATTTAAAAACGGTATTTCCCAGGTGGAAGTGACAGGCTTTCTGGACAGCACAGATGCTGGCTACTAAGGAAGGGGAAGCGCTCAGGATGACCAAGGTTTTGACCTGAGTAACTGGAAGGATAGATGGCCTTGCCTTTGATGGGGGTGTGGTCTTGGCCTTGGGGAAGAGCAGAAGTTCGGTGTCAAGTCTGAGGTGCCTTTTGGACCCCTAAGTGGAGCTGCTGAATAGGCAGTTGGACAACAGTCTGGAATTTGGGAGACAAGTCCTAAACCTCACGATCCTCTCTCTTTTTTTAAAATGTATTTTATTGAAGGACAGTTGATTTACCATGTTGTGTTAATTTCTCCCGTACGGCAAAGTGATCCAGTTATACGTATATATGTACATTCTTGTTTTATATCCATGATGGTTTATCCCAGGAGATTGAATATAGTTCCCTGTGCTCTACAGTAGGACCTTGTTGTTTATCCATCCTACGGGTAATAGTTTGCATCCGCTAATTCCGAACTCCCGCTCCATCCCTCCCCCACCCCCTCCCCCTTGGCAACCACAACAAGTCTGTTCTGTGTGTCTGTGAACCTCGCGATTCTTGCCCCTTTTGCCTCCACCCCTTAAGGGCCGTGAATCCTCCAGGTGCTTTGCTGTCCCGTGTCTGTGGTCTTTAAATGATGCTGTAGGTGCATGTGAGCTTCCTTCTGGTCTAGGGTTCTGCGGGCGGCCCATCTGCGGCCTGATCTCTGCTGGGTTGGCCGCGAACGTTCCCCCGGTCATCTCACTGTTGCGGTCCCCTTCATGGGGAGCCCAGTGCAATCCTTTGGGCAGGGTCTTGCTCCCGTATCTCAGCAGGGAGAACACCAGGACAGGTGATACATTGGCGCTGCTTGTAGCTGCCAGTTGGCCCCTGGTGACCAGGGTAGCCTGCAGGATGCTGGACTCATAGATGCCCTCCACAGCCACCTGGAGTCCAGCTAA
This sequence comes from Pseudorca crassidens, assembly GCF_039906515.1. Taxonomy (NCBI): domain Eukaryota; kingdom Metazoa; phylum Chordata; class Mammalia; order Artiodactyla; family Delphinidae; genus Pseudorca; species Pseudorca crassidens. Next base: position 87,203,959 of record NC_090307.1, read on the forward strand.
AGCAGCACACGTGGGGTGCGACCCGGGGACCCCAGCCTCATTAGCAGCTGCTCTCCTTAGAGGAGCCACCTGCCCCATAGGCAGAAGAATCCGCGTATAATGAGGCCCTCCCCAGGGTACGTGCAGAGAAACCCTGTGCAACACGACAGGAAAAAGGCTTTCACTGAGAAACAGACTCTTTGAAAGATAATTAGAGTCTTGTGTGTGCCTCTGCTTGTATATGTCACTGGGCCTGGGACAGAGGTGGGGACACGGTCCTTTCTATAAACGTGCCAGCATGAATGAATGAGTGAGTGTGATGTTTACTCTCCCTCCGGCATGATCTCTGGAGTCAGACCGGTGGTGAACCCCCGAGACTCCATCGGTACCTCCATCGGACTTGGAGGAGGATGGTCCTTGCTGAGGCCCCTGGTCAGATGGGGCCATGTGACTGGTTCCGTCCTCACTTCCAGACCAGAGCACTTCATTGTCAGGGAGAGAACGACTAGAGCTCTCCTTTCCCTTTCCGTCAGAGATCAAATGTTCTAGAGGCAGAACAGAGTGTACAAAGTGCTCTGTTTGTGTAAAAACGTAGCAAAGAATCACTCACGTTCAGGCTCGTAGGTGCCCGCACTATCTCTGGAGGACCAATGAGAAAACGAATAACTTTGTGCCATTTGCAGCAACATGGATGGACCTAGAGATGATCATACTAAGTGAAGTCAGTCAGACAGAGAAAGGCAAATACCATATGATATCACTTCTATGTGGAATCTAAAAAATGATGCAAATGAACTTACTGACAAAACAGAAACAGACTCACAGACTTAGAGAACAAACTTATGGTCACCAAAGGGGAAAGGTGGGGGGAGGGATAAATTGGGAGTTTGGGATTGACATGTACACACTACTGTATTTAAAGTAGATAACCAAGAAGGACCTACTGTACGGCACAGGGGACTCTGCTCAATATTCTGTGACAACCTAAATGGGAAAAGAATTTGAGAAAGGATACATGTATATGTATAACTGAATCACTTTTCTGTACACCTGAAACTAACACAACATTGTTAATCTACTATGCCCCAATAAAAAATAAAAATTAAAAAAAACCCCAAACAACCAAACAGCAGTAGATTCCATGAGTCATCGTGCATAACAAGAGTATCGCTCAAGGTTGGTAGCAGGAAGAAACAGAGAGAAGACAACTCTGAGAAGCTGTATTCAGGAAGTCGGTGGGAGGTGATTTCTGGTCCTTCATGTCCTACAAAGGTTTTCAGAATGTTGTCAGAAAGACAGAGGCAGAGGGGGGAAAATTAACTGTGGCAGTTGTCTTTGCTGTCTCTGGGCTTGCCATGGTGATGCTGATAGAATCAAATAAGCTACAAGTGAGGGTGAGTTGTTAGTGTGAGAAATAGTCCAGGACCTGGCAGCTGAGAGAGCGGAGGGGCCCATGGTGTTCGCTCATTATCAAGATTCATTGTTCTCAGCTGGGAAAATGTTGGTAAGCAACACCTCACACCAGTCTGTGAGGTTCTTTGAAATATTTAAAAATGGAAAAAAGAAGAAGAATTTAATATCTTTTTTTTTCTGTGGTTGGAAAGTGGGGCAATGAGTTGGTCGACTTATCATGAGCTGGTTTGAGTCAGGTGGAGAGTTTCTGGGAGTATTTACCGCAGAAAAATGGATTTGATATTTCAACAAAATGAGAATTAACCAAGCAAGGGAGAGCTGATGATGGTAGCTTTCTTTTTTTTTTTATTGAAGTGTAGTCGATTTACAATATTGTGTTAGTTTCAGGTGTATTGCAAAGTGATTCAGACAGACAGGCACACACACACACACACACACACACACACACACACACACATATATTCCAGATTATTTTCCAGATAAGCAACAATGATTTACTGTGTAGCATAGGGAACCACAATATATTCAATATCTTGTAATAACTTATAATGAAAACCAAAAAAATATATAACTGAATCACTTTGCTATACACCTGAAACTAACACAATATTGTGAATCAATTACACTTCAATTAAAAAAAATAATGCTACAATCGACACTGGTGCACAACGTTTTACGTGAACGTATGTTTTCATTTCTCTTGCATATATACCTAGGAGTGAACTTGCTGGTTCACGTGGTACGCTCTGTTTAGTTTCTTGAGGAACTGCACAGCTGTTTTCCAAATCAGCTGTACCATTTTACATTTTTACCAACAATGCATGAGGGTTACAATTTCTTCACATTTTTGCCCACATATTTTTGTCTCTTTTTTAAAAAAAATTAATTTATTTATTTTTGGCTGTGTTGGGTCTTCGTTTCTGTGTGAGGGCTTTCTCTAGTTGCGGCGAGCAGGGGCCACTCTTCATTGCGGTGCGTGGGCCTCTCACTGTCATGGCCTCTCCCGTTGCAGAGCACAGGCTCCGGACGCGCAGGCTCAGCGGCCATGGCTCACGGGCCCAGCCGCTCCGCGGCATGTGGGATCTTCCCGGACCGGGGCACGAACCCGTGTCCCCTGCATCGGCAGGTGGGCTCTCAACCACTGTGCCACCAGGGAAGCCCCTTGTCTATCTTTTTGACTACAGTCATCCTAATGGTTTGAATGTGGTATCTCACTGTGGTTTTGATCTGTGTTTCCTTAGTGGATAATGATGTTGAGTATCTTTTCATGTGCTTATTGGCCATTTTTATATTTTCTTTGGAGAAATGTCTATTCAAATGCTTTGCCCCATTTTTTTTTTGCTATTGAGTTTGTAAAAGTTCTTTATATATTCTGGATACTGATTTTTTTTATCAGATATATGATTTGCAAATATTTTCTCCCATTCTATAGGGTGTCTTTCCATTTTATTGATAGTATTTGAAGCATTAAAGTTTTAAATTCTGTTTCTTCTTTTTTTTGTGTGCTTGTGCTTTTGGTGTTATATCTGAGAAACCATTGCCTGAAGCAAAGTCACAGAGATTATTGCTTCTGTTTTTTCCTAAGAGTTTTATAATTTTAGCTCTGACACTTAGGTCTTTGATCCACTTTGTGTGAACAGCATCCTGCTGTTCTAGCTGATCGTTGCCACGTGGGAATGTGGGATAGATAGTGTTGCCTGCTCTTCCAATTTTTCCAAGAAGCCAGAAATACTAAATTTTTTTTGGTGTGAATATTCTGCATTTAAAAACATTGGCACCCAAGTCACATTTCGTGAAAACACAGTAGTGGAGGTGATTAATAACTATGGCCCTAGCCACGTGCAGCACAGGTACCACATTGTAACCTCTGGGCTTTCTATTTAACTTTCCTAGTCTGCTAGAAATGCAATAAATGAACACCTGTTCTTGGACTATTCCCATCTGACACAGTCTTACAATTTTTTAAAGGTTCTAGATAGCAATTGAATGAGAAGTCTTGAAATTAAACCAATGAGGAGAGAAGGTTTTGAGTCCAAAAGTCCCTGCTCTAAACTAGGGGCTTTTCAATGTTTTTAGACCTTTGCCTGCCGACTACAGTCTGATTGGTCAACCTGCAACATTCTTTCCACAGCGAGCTCAGAGAGAGCAGTCAAAGCAGACATGAGAAGGCAGTGCCTGGATCTTGTGAAATTGCAGAAGGAGATGATTTATTCATGCCAGGTTCTGAGAGCTGGTCATGAGGTCATGACGAAAAGAGCTGCGTGACAGGCAGAGAGATGGACTAAGGGCCCTCTTCCCGATGTGGATGAACCTAGAGTCTGTCATACAGAGTGAAGTACATCAGAAAGAGAAAAACGAATATCATATATTAACGCATATATGTGGAATCTAGAAAAATGGTACAGATGAACCTATTTGCAGGGCAGGAATAGAGACGTAGACGTAGAGAACGGACATGTGGACACGGCGAGGAGGGAGAGGGTGGGACGAACTGGGAGATGGGGATGGACATATATACACTACCACGCGTAAAATAGCTAGCTAGTGGGAACCTACTATAAAGCACGGGAAGCTCAGCTCGGTGCTCTGTGACCACATAGCTGGGTGGAGGGAGGCCCAGGGGGGAGGGGATACATGTGTACATATAGCAGATTCACTTCATTGTGCAGCAGGAACTAACACTACATTGTAAAGCAATCAGACTCCAGTTAAAAAAAAATTAAGAAAAAAAAAAGACCCTCTGCCCTGTTGATGGGTTTGGTGAGCAGAGGGGTTTGTGCCGTTCCTCTCTGGGAGGACTGGTGTCGGCGAAGGGGGAGTCACAGAGTGGGAAGGACGTCTGGAGGGGAAGAGGGTGTGATGAGGGGCCCCAAGCAGTGTTGCCTGTTGTCTGAGCCCATTCTGCAAAGATCGGCCTGAGTCCGACCTCCTCCAGGAAGCCTTCCCTGACTTGCCAGTTTCTCTGTCCTGCCAACACCGTGACACAGCCTCTCTGGCTTCACTAAGCACACATTCCTCTGAGCTCTCGCTCAGACTGTTGTTTGATATTCAGTGCTTCCTTCAACGGGTATTTAATGAGCACCAGCTAGGTCCCAGGCTGGGGACACAGTAGCGAGCAAAACAGGCTGAAATCCCTGCTTTCCTGGTGCTTATGTGTATGTGTGAGATACAGAGAGAGAGAGAGAGAGAGAGAGAGAGAGAGTCAACATAACAGATAAATAACTTAATTAGTATGTTATACACTAAGTACCCTACATACAAACGAGCTCCGTTCCTAGAACGCGTTCGTAAGTCCAGTTTGTTCATGAGTCTGACAAAGTTAGCCTAGGTACCCACCTAAAACCATCGGCTATATAGTACTGTACAGTAATAGGTTTATAATACGTTTCACACAAATAATACATAAAACACAAACACAAAAAAATAAAGAAAACATTTTCGGGGCTTCCCTGGTGGTGCAGTGGTTCAGAATCCACCTGCCAATGCAGGGGACACGGGTTCTAGCCCTGGTCCAGAAAGATCCCACATGCCGCGGAGCAACTAAGCCCGTGCGCCACAACTACTGAGCCTGCACTCTAGAGCCCGCGAGCCACAACTACTGAGCTTACATGCCACAACTACTGAGCCTGGCTCTAGAGCCTGTGCTCCGCAACAAGAGAAGCCCCCATAATAAGAAGCCCGCGCACCACAACGAAGAGTAGCCCCTGCTCGCCACAACTAGAGAAAGCCCGCGCACAGCAACGAAGACCCAACGCAGCCAAAGATAGATAAATAAATAAGTAAATACTAATTGTATTTATATAAACTATAAATAATTTGAAAATGAATTAAATTAATTTTTAAAAAAAGATTCATGTACCACAGTGTTCATAGCAGCATTACTTACAAGTGCCAAAAAATGAAAGCGGTCTTTGTTGCTGTGCGCGGGCTTTCTCTAGTTGTGGCAAGCGAAGGCCACTCTTTGTTGCTGTGCGTGGGCTTCTCATTGCAGTGGCTTCTCTTATTACGGAGCACGGGCTCTAGGCACGCGGGCTTCAGTAGTTGTGGCTCGCAGGCTCAGTAGTTGTGGCTTGTGGGCTCTAGAGCGCAGGCTCAGTAGTTGAGGCGCATGGGCTTAGTTGCTCCGTGGCATGTGGGATCTTCCCAGACCAGTGATCGAACCCGTGTCCCCTGCATTGATAGGTGGATTCTTAACCACTGTGCCACCAGGGAAGTCTTTTTGAATTAGTGTTTTTGTTCTTTCGGCTATAGACGTAGGAGTGGAATTGCTGGGTCATGTGGTATAAATATAAAATTGTATTTTTTTTAATTGAAAAAACCTTATTTAACTTTTTAAAAAGAAATCTCATTCTTCTGTTTTATTTTTAGGATAGGATTTATCATGACCTGGGCTTACCTTGTTTGTTTATTTACCTGACTATTAAGAGAGAAATCACCTCTATTTTGTCTACCAGTGAATTCTCCATGGCTAACACATATTCACTGCTTAATAAATGTCACTGAATAAATGAATATGCCAGGGATTGTAGTGACCATGGTGTTATGATAGGTTTTGACCTTTGAGAACTTATGTTCATAAGATTTAGCAGTTGTTCTCCTTGGTGTTCACCCAAAGGAGTTGAAAACTTATGTCTACACAAAAGCCTGTACACGGATGTTTATAGCAGCTTTGTTCATAATTGTCAAAACTTAGAAGCAGCCAAGCTGTCCTTCAGTAGCTGAATGGATAAATAAACTGTGGTCCATTCAGACAATGGGATATTACCCAGTGCTGAAAAGAAATGAGCTATCAAGCCGTGAGAAGATGGGGAGGGGCCTTAAATGCATATTATTCAGTAAAAGAAGCCTCTCTGAAGAGGCTACATGCTATATGATTCCAACTCTATGACATTCTGGAAAAGGCAAAACTCTGGAGACAATGAAAAGATCAGTGGTGGCCGGCCAGGGGTTGAGGAGCGGAGTGATGTACAGGTAGAGCACAGAGGATGTTTAGGGCAGTGAAAATACTCTGTATGAGACCATAATGGTGGAGACGTGTCACTGTCCATTTGTTCAAACCTATAGAATATACAAAACCAAGAGTGAACTGTAATGTAAGCTGTGCACTTCGGGTGATAATGATGTGTCCATGTAGATTCACTGATGGTAACAAAGGTACCGTCTGTTGGGGATGCTGATAATGGGGGAGGCTCTGTGTGTATGGGGGAAAGGGGTATATGGGAAACCTTTGTACCTTCTCCTCAATTTTGCGGTGAACCTAAAACTGCTCTAAAAAAATAAAGTCTTTAAAACAAAATTACATTCTAGTAGTAGAGACAGACCCATCTGATCAAAGCAGAGAATATCAATATACGTACCAGGCAGGCAGGAGAATAGGGCTCAAAACCCAGCTGACTGGGACTTCCCTGGTGGCGCAGTGGTTAGGAATCCTCCTGCCAATGCAGGGGACACAGGTTCGAGCCCTGGGCCGGGAAGATCCCACATGCCGCGGAGCAACTAAGTCCGTGTGCCACAGCTACTGAGCCTGTGCTGTAGAGTCCGTGAGCCACAACTACTGAGCCCACGTGCCACAGTTACTGAAGCCCGCGCGCCTAGAGCCCGTGCTCCGCGACAAGAGAAGCCACCGCAATGAGAAGCCCGTGCACCGCAATGAAGAGTAGCCCCTGCTTGGTGCAACTAGAGGAAGCCTGCGTGCAGCAACGAAGACCCAACACAGCCAAAAATAAATACATAAAATAAATAAATTACAACAACAACAACAAAAAACCCTGGTAGCTTCTTGTCTCCCAGAATGCATATGACACCCCCCTACACACAAAGTGACAGGGTGTCCTACTTGGTCTGTTGAGTGTGTTCAGAGACTTAAACAAATACGTATGGAACTCCTACACTTTTCCAGGCACCGTTCCAGCTGCCACAGTCAGAGCAGCAACTGTACAGGTACACTGTTGTCCTGGTGGCACGAACAGTCAAGAGAGGAAGTCGGAGTTCAGTCTCATTGTATTTACCGCCAGTAACCAGCAGGCTTACTCTGGGGCGTTTGCTCAGTGTAATCATCGTTCAGTATTTACCTGGCTTTTTGATCATCTTTTAAAATAATGCCCAGAAAAAGGTTCATAAGAAAAAAGCAGAATCCCTGAGACCAGAGACAGCCTCTCTTGCTCCATTTATAGAAAAAAAAAACTTATATGGGGAAAGCATCTCCGTCTGGTAGCTCAGAATTATCTAGAAGTTTGTGGGGAGAAAAAATAGTTTAGGTAAATGGTACAACCTGCTACAGAGCAGTTCACGCTTTTGAACTCTCCCTCGTTCTTTACTGCTCTCTCCCCCACTATTGCCTTCCCTCCCCACCACCCTCCCTCCGCAAAACGATCATCGCTGTCATCATGAGGGATCTGCTGAGAAACGGCAGGGTGCGCTTCCTGGGGACCAGCTGCTGGATTGGGGCCCATCCATCTCCCCTGCTCCCCTTTCTCCGCCTCCTTCTTGCTGGCGTGTCTGAGCTGCAGCCATACTGTGCACTCGAAAGCTGTCCCACGGTCACGTGGAGGGGGCTTAGCTTTTATTACAGGACAGGTTTCCATGGGAAACAGGGCCTCTGGGAAGCAAGTCCTTTTGGGAGGAGGCTGTGTGTTCTAGCTTGAGGGTAGAAACAGGCAAGCAGTGTTCCTGACCCTTCCAACACACACACACACACACACACACACACACACACACACACACACACTTCTCCACCCCAGGGAAAAGAAAAATATCTGATGATTATCTCATGACTGACCCTGGTTCCCCAAAGGCAGCTGGTAATTGTTAAATGGAGAGAATCATGGAACACTTTCTAAGTGGAAAGGCTCATCAAGAATAGATCAGGAACGGGCAAAGTTGATAGTTATAAACCCATTTCCATAGAAATGGACTTATTAGCGGGCACGCCAGCGGCCGAGAAGTCAAAGACCCCCTTCCTCTGGTTTGAGGGAAATGACTTAAAATAAAAACTGATGCATAAAAGTGACTCTGACTGGAGTGTTACTCCATTTGTAGCTGGTCTTGGGCAGGTTCCTGTAGCAGGTCCACAGGAGAAGAAGAACCCACAGTTAAGGGAGGGCCAGCCTTCCCACGCAGACCCTGCCCCCTTTGCCCAAAGACTGGCCACGTCTGCACCCCAAGACCGGAGTGCGGATATAGCAGGATTAAACTGCTGATAACAGAGAGAGTTACGGTCCTTTTCTTCTTGTGCTGGATTTTCACTTTCTCGGCGGTAGTTTTTCTGAAGTTGACTGAGTGCTGAGACCCAGGAGGCATTAGCAGCAGCTCCTTAGATCTGCTTACAAGCACGGTGCAGACTCAAAAGAAACTGAAGATCTGATCTGACAGGGCCGAGCATCTCTTACAGGAGGAGACTTAACAGATGGATAAGTGGAGAATCCCTGTGATCAGAGAAGTGACTTGAGGCTGGGGTGTGGTGGCTGGGAAAGGGAGGCGACCGAAGCCGAGAACCGAGCGCCCAAGTTCCTAAGCTCCTGAAATCCCTCTTGCAGGGCCCCGGGAAATAGGGCTCTCCTGTTCCCATGTGAGCCCACTGTCATCCTCTCATGACGCCAGGTCCCTTATTCAACACACATTCCCTTCCCCGTGCAAGGCAGCATGTGCAAATAGATAACGTGATGATTCATAGCTCACGGGTACCCACACCAGGACAACCTGGCTAGATAATTTTAATACATTTATACTTCAATTTAAATAGCCACTTCTGGCCGGTAACCACTGTATTGGACAGAGCAGTATCAGAGAGTTTCTTAAAACCTTGACTAAATGGAAAAAACGTTGGATGTGACAAATTCTAATGTAGTTCTGTTTGGGGTAGAGTTCCGTATCAGGTCACTGTAACTTAGTTTTGCCAACACTATAGCTGTACTATAGCTATTTTTTAAAAAAAATTATTGGGGTGTAGTTGATTTACAATGTTGTGTTAGTTTCTGCTGTACAGCAAAGTGAATCAGTTATGCATATACATACATCCACTTTTTTTTAGATTCTTTTCCCATATAGGTCATTACAGAATATTGAGTAGAGTTCCCTGTGCTATACAGTAGGTCCTTATTAGTTATCTATTTTATACATAGTAGTGAGTATATGTCAATCCCAATCTTCCAATTTATCCTTCTTCCCCATTGCCCCCTGGTAACCATAAGATTGTTTTCTACATCTGTGACTCTATTTCTGCTTTGTAAATGAGTTCATTTGTACCATTTTTTTTATTCCAAATATAAGCAATATTATATGATATTTGTCTTTCTCACAAGGAGCTAGAAGATTTAAAGAACAAATGTACTATAGCTATCTGTCAATACTGTGGTTTCTACCCTGTTCTTAAGTCTTCGTGGTTGGGGGCGTGGAGGAACTGTCCACGGTAGGAGATTCTGTTGGGCAAGCAACAGGCAACAGGCTTTTTTTCAAAACTCTTTCCTGGGCTTCCCTGGTGGTGCAGTGGTTGAGAGTCCACCTGCCGATGCAGGGGACGCGGGTTCGTGCCCCGGTCTGGGAGGATCCCATGTGCTGCGGAGCGGCTGGGCCCATGAGCCATGGCCGCTGAGCCTGCGCGTCCGGAGCCTGTGCTCCGCAACGGGAGAGGCTGCAACAGTGAGAGGCCCGCGTACTGCAAAAAACAAAACAAAACAAAAAACTCTTTCCCTACAGGTTGTGAGTTCGGTGTCTGGGCTGCAGATCTTGCCCTAGATCCCCAAAGACAGGGAAGAGGCTTCCCAGCTCATTTTAGTCCCGGCAGGCCCATTGTTGGTAAAGGAACAGGTTGGTTGGGGTCACTCAGGCTTTTGGAGCTGTGAATCCTTCACTCTGCTGTCATATTGCTTGGATCCAGATACAGCTAGATTCAGGGTGACGGTCAAAGACTTATGGAGCAGAAGTCGTCCACAAATCCCATGCTGGATGGCTCGTTGTTTTACCTCTCTGTTTAGTAACTCCTCCCATCCGTGTAATAGTCAGCCTATAATTTATAAGTTCATGTCCTTATGAGAGGCTCTCCCTGTGTAGAAAGATGCTGAGAATGACATTTGCCCTTTTCACTTATATGTGCCCCGTCCACTTTCTTCCCCCTCCTCCAAACACTGTGCAGTGTTCAATGTGGTCACTCCATGAATGAAGGCAGGGGGGGATTTCTTACATCCCACCCCATCCCATTGCAGGCTGAGGAAATGAAGAACCTGGCATAGCTCCTTATTCATGGGGGATTTCTTACATCCCACCCCATCCCGTTGCAGGCTGAGGACATGAAGAACCCGGCGTAGCTCCTTATTCATGTAGCTCATAGTTGATGTCACGGATGAGGCACCTTATGGGGTCCTTTCCCATCCTTGGTCTCACGATGCTTTCACAAGCCCACGTAGGCACCAATGTTCTCCCCAAATTCTAAAGCTCAGAGTTTGCACCACGGGTCCACAGCCACACAGGTCAGCAAGTAGATGTAGAAACAGCCAGAATCCAGGCTGTGCCTCACGATTGGAGTAATGGTGGCCCTAGGTGACGGTGTCGGGCCACGTCCCGTGTGTGGTACCTGGATCGTGGTGTCCGCAGGCGTGGGGTTGGGGAGGACTGAGCGGTGACAGTGCCCAGAGATGCAGTGCTGCCCGAGCTGCTCATTCAGGGAAGGACAGGGCCCTGAAGACGGATGGCCTGTCCACTCGGAGGTGTGGGCCGTCTGTGGGCAGCCTGTGAATCAGGCTCTGTCGACACCGCCTGTGACCTGTTGGACCTGGCGAGCCTTCTTTGGGTTGACCGAGAGGAATGTGGCAATTTATCGCGTTCTTGACACTCTGCTGAGTCTCAGGTTTTAAACTGCACTTTACTGTGTGTTTGTTTTGCAGAACAAATGGCTCCTTCTATGAGATCTTGCAGGTGGACTTTGGAATCGACAACAGCAGTGGCCTGGCTGGCGCCCAGCAGATCACCTGGCAGGTGGAGTACCCGGTGGAGGACGCCGCGAGGGAGCTGGTTGTCTCCGAGATCTTTGTCAGCCACACCTCCTTCGTGGGCATCGTCCCGCTCGCAATGGTGAGATGTCGGGCTTCGGAATCAGTGTCACAAAGATGTTTTCTCTGAGTACTTTTTTTTTTTTTTTTTTGCCTCGCCGTGTGGCATGTGGGATCTTAGTTCCCCGACCAGGGGTCAAACCCTGGCCCCTGGCAGTGAAAGCCTGGAATTCTAACCACTGGACCGCCAGGGAATTCCCTGAGTACTTTTAATATTCAAAGAAACGTGAGCATTTTATAATCTGCTGTTTTCTATGCACCTTGAAGTTGCTTGAGCAAGGGAAATACACTTAAGTTATATTTTATTTACTTGCTTTCTGTAACGCCTCCGTGGAAACTAGGGCCTGCTGTGTAAATCCGCTTTCCTTTGTGGACACTGCTGAACCGTGTCCCGGGGAGCCTGTGTTTTTTATTGCCTCAGCCTGTGTGCATCTCAGGATCGAGTGTTGTCCTGAGGGAAGACAGTTGCATTGAAATGCATCAGGAGTGTGTGGTGGGAACGGCCTCTCTATATGCTGAGTAAACAGCCCCTGGTCAATTGCCCTGAGAGTTCCCATGTAGCTTGGGGATTGGCAAACTCTAAAATGCAGATGGACCGAAAGAGCCTTGTTGGGAACTGACCAGATGAACCTGGATAGGGTCCCAGAGACCATAAAACCACATGTGTTTCTGTTTCTGGCCTGGGGGTGACCAGCTCTCTCCTCTGAGCTTGGCCGAAGCTCTATTCACAGTCAGGCTCAGGGAACACCTCTGAGAACAGTGTCGTGGACAAGGTTCCAGAACCTTAAAAGACGGTGCCGATGGGTCACAGGGTTAATAAACCCTGGGAGTGCAGTATTGCTAATGCCCTTTCCCACACTGGAAATGTCCAAATACATTCTGCACTGCTTTGACCTTCCTGTCTGGGACCAAAGCATGGGGGTCCACACCGAGCGATTCTAGGACAGTCTGGGGGTACTTCTATCATCCCTACTCAAAGTTGGATACCAGGGCTGAGATCCTTGCAAATAAAAGCCTCTGTCCTACAATTAATTCTGCAATCCCCATGTTTGTGTTCTTGACTCTTTGCCCCAAAACTCCCTTTCCCTACATCTCCCATATCTGGCTCCTTCTTGATTCGACTGTTAAGAGGCACCTTCCCTGACCAGGGAAGCCAAGCTGGCTCTCCATCCCCCTTGCCCATCCCTCTCTGTTTACATCTTCATCCTCTTCCATCTTCTTCATAGATATTATCAGTGTTTGAGGTTTAGGATTCATCATCTGTGTTCCTCCCCAGAAGGAGAGATCCATGACGGTAGGCTTCCCGTCAGTTTTGTCCACAGCTGTGTCCCCAGCACCTAGAACAATGCCTGGGGCACTCACGATCTGTCGAGTGACTGACTGAATCCCGTGCTGTAATCTGAGCTACCGGGATCATCTAGTTCTTGAAGGCTAGGCGGTTGGAGATGATCTACACCAGCAGTGATCTGCATTTTGGTTTGAGGGTGGCCACAGTTTTGTGGGAAAGAGCCCCGTGAAGGGGCAGAGGTGGATGGATGAGGATTTTGGGACAGAGTGAGACAGTCCTATGTTCCCTCTCCCAGGACCTTTCTTGTCAATTCTCCAGATCGACGAAGATCTGGCTGAGGTTGTGTCATCTCTTTACTCGAAGTCCTTAGGATTTTGCTGTGTGTCTCATCAGTAGCAGTCAGTTCCCTGGGACTTCTGCAGCTTCCTGCTACTTGTAACGATGAGGGTCGTGCCTTTCTCTCGTGGGCAGGTGTTGGTTCCGAGAGGAGCTAGAAAGTGATGTATGTTGACCTGCCAGGAGGCTGGAACCAGGACGGGGTATGGACCTGCAGTCAGCCCAGTACAGCCCACCGACCAATCCAGCTTGCCGCCTGCGTTAGTAGAAAATGTCTTATTGGAACACAGCCTCATTTGTTCTGGATTGTCTAGGTTTGCTTTAATGCCGTGATGGCAGAGGTGAGCATCTGGGACAGAAAGTGTATCCTTGGCCAGAACGTTAATGTTAACATCTTGTAGTAAAGTAACCTAAGGAGAATACTGGTGAATGGGGACTATTATTCTGTTGTTATAGGGCTTCAGCCCATACTGTCTCCTAGTGTGGCCTTTCCCAATGAGACCTTTGCTTGGTGAGACCCTCCAACGCTCTTTGGCCAGAGGTGAACTCTTCTGTCATGATGCTGCCTGAAGACCTAACTCATGGCACTGGTCTGAGTGGGGTGCTCATCACTGGGTCAGGGCACGTGGTGGGATGGGACAGAACCTAGGGCAGAAGGAGGTGGTGAAAGGTGGGCAAGGATGGAGAGCCTGGCAGAACAGGGAAGGAGGCCAAGATACAGGTCGGCTCGGACAACCTTTCCTCAGCTGCCAGCACTCCCCCGTGGGGCTCATCTTCTGTGCTGTTCCTGTATTAGTGACAGGTGCCTGGTGCAGCCCTGGGAGGGGTCCAGCGGATGCGAGCGGTGCACTCGTTTTGGCTGCATTGCCGGCGCTGGTCTGTTCTCTGTGGCACTCGCTCCGCCATCCCCCAGCTTCTCCCCCGCTGGAGCCAGCTGAGCTGCGTGCTCCTCCCTGGCTTCTCCGAGGAGGCTGTGGTCTGTCTGCTGTGCTCACCGCAGGTCTGTGGCGAGTAGTGTCTCCCCATCTGGCTGATCTTTACTTAGGGATGGTTTCTTGCATTTGGCTTTAATTCCCACTGGCTGGGAGGTGCCAGGGTTGGATGGTTGGGTGGTGTCATGTATCGCAGCGCACCTCCTGCATCCCCGTGGAGAGTGGCTCTGAAATGCCTCCAAGGGACCAGAGCTATTTAGTAAAGTTTGCGGTGGAACCAGAGTTGGTAGTTCATCCTTTCTCTTTAATCAGTTGTTTTAGCTGCTTTCCAAACCCGTAACTGCCAGAGTGGCCTTCAGGGGAGAATTTTGCCTACTGCTCTTAGGGTGTAAGTAACTTTTATGTAATTCTTCCTTCCCGCCCCCCTTCTTCTCCTTTCCCTTCTCCCCCTCCCCCTCCTACTTCTTCTCAGTGGCAACTAACCCTGGACAACTTAGGCATGATGTAAGGGTGCTAGATTACTCATCCATGGAATGTTCAAACAAAATTGGGCTTGCTATTGTATCAGAGGAGCGGAAGCCACTTTTGTAGTTAGGACAGAAAAACTTGAAGTGGAAGCACTCAGGTACACAGGAAGTAGGACAGATGATAAGCCAGGAACAGAACACAGGAGACTCAGGAACCATAGCCGGAGTGGGAATCCACCCACCCCTGGGCTGGGAGGCAGGAGGAGGTGATCCTGGGGCCCAGGGCTGGGGTCCCCTAAGGAACACCGTCTTTGGGATCAGCGCCTCTGGGAGCCAGAACCCATCAGGGGAAGGCTTGGGAATGGATCTGAGGGCAGACAGGCTCTGGCCGATGCCCTTTTGTTGTACGATGTGAGCCTGAGGTCCCAAGGTGTCCCAGAAGCCTGTCCGTTGAGAACCTGGCCACGCTGAGCCTCGGTCCTGCTCACGTCTTCTCATGGCTCACCCTTGGCCCAGAAGGCTCCACTTCGTTGATTTCTTGTCTCTTTCACCTTCAAAGCCCACTCTCACAGAGGGTTCTCCTGGCCACTCCAGCTAAATTCGTTCTCTCTTTCGTCTATAATTCATGCTTATTCACGTGATGCTTTGTGCATTGCCTGTCTCCGTCTGGCTCCAATCACGAGAAAGAATTTGAGCAGGGAGAGGTTGATATAAAGGACCGTTAATTATAACAGGGACTAGAGTGATGAGAGATTGCTTGCTAAGAAGTGAGGAGAACCCTGAAGAATATGGGAATGGCTGAGTCAGGAGCCTCCGCTGCCCTGGGACGGAGTTAGGGCATCTGAGCCAGAGGCCTTCCCCCAACCCTCCGAGATCCAGACCTTGCCGGAGAGGGTACATTCACAGCCTGCTGACTGAGGAGAAGCTGCTGAGGTAGCATACCAGTGGAAATTGCTGGAAGTCTGGGGACAGCTGTCCACAGGGAGCTGTCTCTTCAGAAGCACTTGCTACCAAACCACTCAAAGTGGATGCTGGTGAAAGCTGCAGGGCACTGGGTGCTGCAGGAGCTGGATACAAGGGTGGGGGGGAAGCCACCAGTGCTGGAAGAGTGCCCCAGAATCAGAAAGCAAACACTTTCCTACTCAAGTGTCTCTCCAGCGCCCCCTACTGACATAGCGTAACTCTTGCCCATTGGCAAAGGACAACTGTTAAAGGCTCAGATCCATTTTCCCAGAGCAGGTCATGGGGGGTGAATTTGGTTGGAGCCAAGAGGCACTGAACTGATTACCAGAATACTCTCTGTCTTCTCCACTGGATCACAAGCTCCTCGATGGGAGGGACCCTGTTTGTTTTGCTCACCAGATGTTTTCTCAGCACCAAACGTGGTGCCTGATACACAGTGTCTGCTCAGCAAATGAGCAAATGGTTATATTTACCATCAGAACCTGAACCCACTGGCTGGATAGCCCTCATCTGCTGTATTAGTTTCCTTTTGCTGCTGTAGCAAATCACCACAAACTTAATGCTTTCAAGGAACACCAACTTATTATCTTAAGAGTCTGGAGGTCACAAGTCTGAAATGGGTTTCTGCCAGTTTTGTTACCCTATTGATTTACCTGGTGGGGGGGCGGGCGTCCATACTGACAAAATTCTCAATTGTTTTCTCCTTTGAGTTAGTTGTCAAGGAAATATTTTGGTCAAGAGTACAGGCTCTTGGGTCAGCCTGCCTAGATGGAAATTTGGACCCCAACGTTTACTAGTTTTGTCACTTAACCTCTCTGAAACTCAACCTTCGTCATCTGTAAAATGTAAAAATGAGGTTGCCTGCCTCTTAGAGTTTTATGAGGATTAAAGACGTACTGCAGGAACACAGCTGACAAAAATCCAGGGGAGGGAGAGGACCCCAAACTCTCCTTGAGATCCACTCCCTCCACCCCCAATTCCATGGAACTCCTCAACGCTTGCTTAACCCACATTATTTAACAAACTCAAGTGCCTATTGTGAAAAAAAAAAAAAAAAAAAAGCACGTTGGCCTGGCACATTGTAAGCACTCAATGATATTTAGCCATCGTTGTTTTCATCATCACCATTGTGCTGTCTGACCACGTGTAAATATATGTGTCAGATTTGGGCGAGGGTCAAACAGAAGTTCAATCTCGGTACGGGTGGTGGATTCCCCACCTAGAGGAAAGAAAGAGCTCGATTTGATGAATCAGATACAGCTGTGGTGCAGGTGGAGAAGAATGATGATGGTGGGTAGGTAGTCAAGGCGGCTGCTGCCCCCTGAACATCTCACTCAACCTCACAGCATCCTCTGAGGAGGGACTGCTATCTTGGGATTCAACCCCAGTATTATGATTTAGAAGGTTGCTGCCACAGTGTGTGACCCTGTGTAGTGTGGGGTGCTGTGGACACCCCTCGGGTAGCAAACCAACCTCTACTTCAAGAAGGTAAATATGCAGCTTTAGGGGAAATCATGATAAAACTGGGAAGAGACCCCAGGCGTGGAAGCCAGGGTGGGGGCTGATGCAATAGTCCAGGCAGGAGGGTCTGTAGAAGGACAGAGAGTGGTGATGTACTCATCCACCCACCCATCCATCCATCCATCCACCCATCCGTCCATCCATCTGTCCATCCATCTATCCATCCATCCATCCATGCATGCATGCATCCATCCATCTCTTGGTCCATTCGTCCACCCATCTGTCCATTCATCTGCCCATCCATCCATCCGATGGTCCATCGATCCATCCATCGATTGATCAATCCATCCATCCATCCACCCATCCATCCATCCATCCATCTGTCCATCCATCCATCCATCCATCCATCCATCCGTCCATCCATCCATCCATCGGGTCAATCGTTATACAATCGGCCACTTATTTAGCATACACTGTGTGCTGGATTCATTACTTTTTGGTGCATGGAAAGGGATAAAATGGAATTGATGGAAATTTTGAGTTGATCACCAGGCCTTGGAAACCATTGTGTCTAATGTTTCCATTTTAGCAGACAGCACAGATGGTCAACACCTTCAAAAATCCCATCTTAAAAAGGGCAGTCAAAAAAGAGGAGTGTCGCAACCTAGGGCAATAACGATGTTCTCTGCATCATCTTTAAAATCTAAAATTTAAAAATAGTCTTTGTGCTGCCCCCTCCATGGCTGGGAAATGCCAACTTTGTGCCTGTTTCTCTTCCCTTCATAAAGAAAAGCCCTTCTTTTCTTTATGAAAGCATGAGTTTTCTTTTCTCCCCCACCCCCCCCCCAACTCTGTCCCTCATTCCCTTTCAACTCTCTGCAGTTTTATGTCCAATTACTGAACTTTGAGCTTAGAGATTTATTTCCGTGGGTGGCTTGGAGTTTAGGGCTGCAGCCCACCATTCCACTACAGTTCTTAAAACTAAAAAGCCCAGCTCTACTCATGCAGATCAAAAACACATTATCTTTCAAAAAGTTGGAATCAACAAATGAGCCTGCTTGGTGAGTTTCTAAGCAACTGGGCACGCAAGCAAGGAAAAAGCGAGAGATAATCAGATGCCTTTTTAGCCGTCTTGGCCTGAAACTTTAGAGCAAGGCCTGGGCACAAATACTTCTTTATTTCAAATAATATTTGTGTGTCTACTCTGTGTTCTAGTGAATGGCGATGAACAGACACACAGAGTCCCAGCCCTCCCGGTGCTTCCATTCTAGGAGAGGAGAGTACGGAATATAAGAGACAAGTACATCCGATCACTTCAGATAGTGATGTACGCTGTGGAGAAATTCGTGCTGGGTCACAGAACAGAGACCCTGGGATGGAGGCGGGCAGTGCTAAGCGATCAGGAAGCTGTCTGTCTAAGGACCTGGCATTTGCTCTGAGAACTAACTGACGAGCAGCCAGCTCCGGAAGGCTGTGCGGGAAGCGCATTTCAGGCGGAGGGAACAGTGCGCATCTCCAGGCAGAATTAAACTCGGTTTATTTGAGGAACTCAAAGAAGGCCAGGCTGTTGGAATGTAGACCGCAAGGCGGGGGTCGGGGGGGGGAGGCAGGGGAAAGAGATGAGATTGGAGAGGAAGCCAGGGGCAGCTTTTGCAGGCCTTGGTAGTAACAGATAACCTTTCGTGGGCTTTCCAGTGTCCAGTTATTGGTGTCTGTATTAGCCGCCTCTTGCTGCTGTAACAAATTACCGCAAGCATAGTGTCTTTAAACAACACAAATCTAGCTTACAGTTCTGGACATCGCAAGTCTGAGACGGGTCTAGAGGACAAAATCAAGGTGTCAGCAGAGCTGCATTATTTTGGAAGCTCTAGGGGAGAATCTCTTCCTTGCCCTTTCCAGCTTCGAGAGGCGCCCGCATTCCTTAGCTCATGACCCCATGTCACACATCACTCTGACCTCTGCTTCTGTTACCGTGTCTCCTTCTCTGATGCTGACCCTCCAGTCTCCCTCTTGTAAGGACCCTTGTGATCACGCCGGGCCACCTGCATAACGCAGGACACTCTCCCCAGCTCAGCATCCTTAACTGAATCACATCTGCAAAGCCCCTCAGTTGTGTAAGGTCACATGTTCACAGGTTCTGTGTCAGGCAGTGCCTCCGCAGCTGCGTGACCTTGGGCAAGTGACTTAAGTGTTCTGTGATGGCTCAGTTTCCCCATTGGGAAAATGGCCCAGGGCTGTGGTGAAGTCACATGTGGGAATTTCCCAGAAGAGAGCCTGGCATTAAATTAGTTGTCCGAAATAGGAGTGGTGGCCGTTAGCTCAGGACGGTAGTAGCACGCAGAGTGGACAAGAGGAGGGACTTCTGGCACCGTGGTATTTTGAGGTCATTGGATTAGACAAGACACGTGTGACGTGTAGAGAGAAGTGTTCACAGTGGGAGCCTGCAGAGCCGGAGGGGGACCGTGTCAGGGGAGCCCAGGCTGATGAACATTCTGACTCTAGCTTGCAGGTGGGGAGTTATGTCTCTGAAAGATGTTTTCCTTTCTTTCTCTTCGATTCTTGCTCCCATAGAGTGAGGCGTTCCTCCTCCCGCTTCCCCGTCCCCGCCGCCCAGGGCAAAGCCATGTGAAACCATATTGATTTGTTGGCACTCTGCTCCCTTGCTGTCTGGGTCCAGGCTGCCGGTCCAGCGGCTGCAATTCACTCCGCTTGCCTTGTTGAAATTCCAAGTGTTCTGTACACCCTGTATTTTCTTGGGATCATAGTCCTGATGGCGCAAAACAATCAGGGACTTAAATCGCTTGAAGCTCCTGCTTCATGTCACAGGGCGTCTCTCTCCCTCCCTCTGTGGCTGTTTTCTTTGCCCGTTGGCTCTGCATGTGGCCCAGGATGCAGAGGGGGCAGAAGTTGTCCTGGGAGTCTCCACCTCTAAGGAGGGATGTTTCGCCCCAGGCCAGGTCCAGCAGGCATCTCCTGGGCCTCTTGGGGTCTGTTACAGCTCCAGGGGGTCTTAAGTAATTAAGTCGGTAATTCAGAAAGCTTTGAAGGCTTGTGGATAGCTTTTTCCCCTGTCCTTTGTCTTTTGTTTTGTTTAAAACTTAAAAGTAAAATCGAACTGAATAGCGCTTGAATGCATCCTCCTAAAATCCTAAAATAAGGCTCAAGGGTTCACGGACTACCCGCAGTTCCAACCCCCTTCCCTAAATGAACTCCGTTTTATCCTTTTATTGTTTTCATCCAGGGCTCTGTATCTACCTTCATACACAGATACGTGGCTGCAGACAGCAAAGGATTTTGTTTTATCCGTGGCCTTGTGTGGAAACAAAGGGCATTGTGCTGCGTCTCACATTCTCTACAACCAATACTCTGTCTCAGAGGCTTTTTCATACCCGTGTGAATAGAGCTGCCTCGTTCATTTTTTAAAAACCTGCTCTTTAGTAGCCTGTGGTAGGCTATTCCGTAGTTTATTTCCCTACTGGTGAATACTTAGGTGGTTTCTATTTCTTTCTTTTTTTTTCTTCTCTCTCTCTCTCTCTTTTTTTTTTCTTCTACTACCATGAATCTTGTAAAACTCCACCTGATTTAAGGGTGAAAAGTGGGTTCTAGATCAGGTGCCGAAAGGTGTAAGGGGCTGTTAGAGGCAAGGGTGAAACTGGTGATCAGTCAATAGTCTGTTAGTTTCCTGGGGCTGTCATGAAGAATTACCACCAACTGCATGGCTTAACACAAGAGGGGTGGATTCTCTCACCGTTCCGGAGGCCAGAGTTCTAGAAACAAGGTATCAGCAGGGCCGTGCTGCCTCTGAGGACCTGAAGATTCTAGGTTCTCCCTTGCCTTCCAGCTTCAGGTGGCCCCAGGCATTCCTTAGCTTGTGGCCGCATCACTCCCATCTCAGCTTCTGTCATCACAGGGCTGTGTATGTGTCTGCGTCTCTGCGTGTCCCCTCCTTAACAGTACACTGGGCATTGAATTTAAGCATCCAGTATAACCTCATCTTAACTAATCACATCTGCACAGACCCTTTTTCCAAATAAGGTCACGTTCTGAGATTCCAGTGGACATGAATTTGAGGGGGGGGGGGACACTATTTAACCTACTACAGGGGTAAGAAGCGGGGAGGGGCTACACATAGGCCACCGACCTGCCAACTAAGATCTGGGTGGTATTTAGGGCAGCCCCGTCCTACACCTTCAACATCTTCAGTGCGATTTGATGCTCTGGAAAATGACTCTAAAAGGCTATTAGGTCTTTAGTCATTAAGTCAGCTACAAAGCCTTCACATTCTGTAGTGTTGATTAGACTCCACTTACCAGGAAAAGAAAGAGATTCCAATGCCTCTGAAAGGTATGTTTGTGGAACCCTGACTTCCAAAGTCCATCCAGATGACCTGCGTCCCCCTTCTTCCACCAAAGCTAGTGAGTCAGTGTAATTACTTGCTGGAGATTACATACAACACCTTGCTGTAGGAATCCAGGGTAAGCCTGACTCAGCGCTGTCTTTGAGGCTTTTCTTATATATAGAAAAGAGCAAGGTGGTCTGCAAGCAGCCGTTCCCTTGGCTATATAGTCAGAGTTTCACCTGATGGAGCCAACCTGTTCACAGCTGAAAGGAGCAATTTGAATTGTCCAGGAGAAGGTGTGTCCAGTGGACATGCTTTACAAATGACCAGAAATAACCATCTTGGTTAGATTGAAGCCACACGCTTTGTAAGTACCACCACAGGCACCTGTCAAAGTGCGGGATGCAGGTCAGCTCCCCACAGCCAAGCGTTATCCGGGCGCGTGACGCCAGTGAGCGTATTCAGTGAACCTATCGCCGCAGTGGCCCCATAGCTGGCTGTAGCTGTTCTGTCATTTCCTAACTTACTTAAAAATAACAGTATAAAAAGGATTGCCCTTGGAGAGTGAACTGGAGTCAGCTAAGTGGAAAAGGAGAAGGAAGAAGCCCATTAAGATGTTTGGTTCCACTGACCCGTGCCTTTCTGGCAAACCTTTGCTGACATATAATATCTGAAGATGAACTGGAAAAACAGACCCAAGAAGCAAGCCTAGGGATGAAACTGGTGGCTGACAGTTGAAGGAACGAAGGGATGGAAGTCTGGGTGTTTCTGTTACAGTAATGTGACATGACAGGTTCCCAAGGCTCTGTCAATACCATGAATATTTATGACCTATCTGTCTCACCAAAAACCTCCGTCAGGCGGCACATCCACAAAGACTCCTGCTCGGGAATTGTTCTGTTCTGTTGGGTGATGAGCGCTGAATGACAAAATTGAGATCAATTAGGTGAAGGGTTTGTGCTTCCGTTTAACACAGAGGCTGTATTCTGAAGAAATCAATTTCTTTTTGAAAAATAAAATCTCTTTTACTGTTGGCGGGTGACCTGCATTTTTTGTCACAAGATGGAGTTGCCCATATGCAAGTGTTTCTGGGTACTGACCTCCAGGGGCCTCCTCTGAGACTCAGGTTCCTGTTTTGTTTGCTTGTTTGTTTGTTTTTAACATCTTTATTGGAGTATAATTGCTTTACAATGGTGTGTTAGTTTCTGCTTTATGACAAAGAGAATCAGTTATACATATACATATATCCCAATATCTCTTCCCTCTTGCGTCTCCCTCCCTCCCACCCTTCCTATCCCACTCCTCTAGGTGGTCACAAAGCACCGAGCTGATCTCCCTGTGCTATGCGGCTGCTTCCCACTAGCTATCGATTTTACATTTGGTAGTGTATATATGTCCATGCCAACCTCTCACTTCGTCCCAGCTTACCCTTCCCCCTCCGCATGTCCTCAAGTCCATTCTCTAGTAGGTCTGCGTCTTTATTCCCATCCTGCCCCTAGGTTCTTCATGACCTTTTTTTTATAGACCCCATATATATGTGTTAGCATACGGTATTTGTTTTTCTCTTTCTGACTTCACTCTGTATGACAGACTCTAGGTCCATCCATGAGGTTCCTGTTTGAAATGACAAACCAGAGTCCTGGCAAAAGAGAGGACTTTGCCCACCTGTGTGCTGGTCAGTGAAGGGACAGCACCTTCTCCACAGCTGGGGAGGTGTGGAGGCATGTGTGCGTAAGAGATGTCAAGCTGCCGCAGCTTGGATCTAACTTGCCATTTACTTAAACTTTGTGATCTGAGCCGGCCTTTGGAGCCTCAGTCATCCTATCTGCAAAAGGGGTATGTAATATAATTCCTACTAGGACAACCTCAACAGGTTACTTTGAGGATTAAATGAGGCAACATTATATGTGCAGTTCTTGTTACAAAGTAAGAATACCATAGATGTCATCAACTTCTTTTTATTAGTTACCCAACATGCTTAAATGGGAGACATTTAAGAATAGTGGTGAAATTAAAAATATTTCCTAACAGGGTGGCGTGGTCACTGACCTCACGTGACCCACGGGACTAGATGCAGCTTGTAAGTAATTGTCGAAGTCCCTCCCCTCCCCCCAGCGCACACCAGCTGTACATCGGCCCCGCCTGAGAGAAACGGCAAGTTAAAATTCAGTGCTTTTTTTTTCTTTGCATAGCTTATCGCAGAGTCCAGCACATCTTTTTCTAAATAACTTTAATTTTGCAAACTGCCAAGATGGCGTTTTTGATTGGCTTGAACTTTTTCCGAGGAGAGGGGACCACAGGCGGCAGTCCCCAGGGTGCCCACTAGGTGGCGCTCACAGACCGACCAGCTCGTGGCCGCGCTGGGCCTGCGCTCCCCTCCCCCAGAAGGCTCCCGAACACATCTGCCCCCCGGGCCCAATCTTCTCCCCAGTCAGCTGACTGCTTCATCCAGCCCTTTGCTCACTTGCGAGTCCCGGTGGCCTCAAGTGTGAGAAATGAAGGCCCCTCCCGCAGCCCCACCCAGCGCTCAGCACAGCACATGAGACGCACCTGGCCCGCACCTGGCCCGCGGCCTCCGGCCCCTTGGACAGGTGCGGCCTCTCCGCCAGCATCACCGCCCGCCCTGCGGCTGGATGGAGCCTGCGAGTGGCTGCTTTTCTCGAAAGGCTTTATCATTTTAGTGTGAAATAATACATAGTCATTATAAAAATGTTAAACATAATAAAAAAGCCCAAATCCCAACACCCCCCCTATGACGTTAGTTATATTGGAGACTCATCATTCGGGGCGGTCTACATCCGTGAATCCACAGCGAGAGGAGTGGCTGGCTGGGTAAGTAGACGGTGGTTGGACACCATATTTTATAGCAACGAAATCCTACTCTAAAGCTGTATTTTATTCGTGAAGGTGTTAAATTATTTACAGATAAAGAGGACAAAGAATCCGAAGTAGAGTTGTATTTCATAAAAGAAACGAGCAAAAATAGAAAAGCTAGCCGACGAGAAGAGACTTTTATTTTTAAACTACTTGGTACATTTAAGACAGAAAAGTTTGTGGAAAAAACAAACCAAGGTTTGGAACGATTATTATTATTACTATTATTCTTATTACTGTCACTATAGCTGCTATTGCCGCCTCCACGTCCATCGCCACACCGTCTCTATTTCTTCCATGACACAATTTTAGCCGGTGACGTCGGCTCCTTGATTTGAAAGTAGAAGAAACGGCACGCTGAGATTTCTTGCCATTTCCCCCATCCGAGTATTTATTGGTTTTGCAAGTTTTACATTGTTAAAGTCTGTAACGTCGATGCCCTCCATGGAGCCTAGTTGCTACGTCCCTTCACTGTCAACTCTCTGACTACGGGAAGCCGGTCCTGCTTGCCTCATCCGCTTCATCCGTTACCCCCCGGCCATCTGCTGCTTTCCATCCTCAGAGATGGTGCATGCCTTTTATCTGCCGATGGCCTTTTTTTGATGCTGTTGGGGGATTACATTTGAATTCCTTTATTCCCACTGTAATGTGATCTCGAGGATAAATGAGGTTAGTCCAGTGGTTCATCCACCATAATCCCAACCTTCTTTAGAAACCGTAGCGCGCGGTTCCGGTTTAAGGGGTAGGTTGTCGGTCATTCCTTCACACACCTGCCCGTGTGCCAGGCACGGGGGTGGGAACCAGGACGGATGAAGGACACAGTTCTTGGCATCAGTGATGTCAAAAGGACTTTGTGCCCAGGAGCAGAATTCTGTGTGTGTGTGTGTGGAATTGCTTTAGAGAAGGATGAAATAAACTGAGGACGACCCTGCCGCGTCCTCCTCGGGGGGGTGATGCGCTGCCGCTGGGTGGGGGGGTGATGCGCTGCCGCTTGGGGGCGGGGGGATGCGCTGCCGCTCGGGGCGGTCACACGTCAGAGCCGAAGCGAAGCTGCTGGTAATGAGGCATCGTCCCCAGGGAGGAGGCCATCAGTCTGCATCTCCCAGGTGAAAAGGGTAAAGGGCCAGGGAAACAGCGCGAGGCGCAGCACGTGGCCGGGTCCCCCCGCCCAGCAGCTCCACAGGGTTCTTGTCTTTGGGATGCTAAGCCTCCTGAGGACAGGCACACAGTCACACGTTTATAAAACGCTGCGGTGCCTGCAGTGCTGCAGATACCACAGGTCACCGGGCTTAACATCAGCCTCTCCAGGACCAGGTTCGCATGTGGATCGGTGGGTGGTGGGCGTGAGAGCAAAGAGGAAGGATGGGGACAGCAGAACAGGCTCATTCCCCTCATCTCCCTAGTCCTAGTCTCCAAAATGCAGTGCGATTGGGTTTGAACCAGTTGGGTCATGATTTTTATATCTGAAGGAAAAACCCTGACATCAGTGGATAAGGTACATGTGATAGAAACCAGAGAGGAAAATTCCAAACAAGGCAAAAAAAACCCAAAGCAGGATCTCTAACAGATGCCTGCACTCCCATGTCCATTGCGGCAGTATTCACAGTAGCCAAGACTGGAAACAGTCTAAAGGTCTCTCGACAGATGAATGGATAAAGTGATGGAGCCGTCCAATGGAATATTACACAGCCTTAAAAAAGAAGGAAATCCTGTCCTGTGCAATGACAAGGATGAACCAGGTGGACAAGATGCTAAGTGAAATAAGTCGGTCACAGAAGGACAAATACTATATGATCTCACTTAAGTGAGGAATGTAAAATATCCAACCTTGTAGAAGTAGAGAGTAGAATGGGGCTGGAGGGAGGAGTAAATGGGAGGTTGCTATTTAACAGGGGTACAGTTTCAGTTATGCAAGAGGAATAAATTCTAAAGATCTGCCGTACAGTTACTGCAATGGTCCAGGCAGGACGGGACTGGACTTACACTGAGAAGGACGCTGAGACATTATCAAGGAGCAGAATTGCAAGTGTGCTTTTTGTTTGCTTTGTTTTTTCTTTTTGCGGTATGTGGGCCTCTCACTGTTGTGGCCTCTCCCGCTGCGGAGCACAGGCTCTGGATGTGCAGGCTCAGCGGCCATGGCTCACGGGCCCAGCCGCTCTGCGGCATGTGGGATCTTCCCAGACCGGGGCACGAACCCGTGTCCCGTGCATCGGCAGGTGGACCCTCAACCACTGCGCCACCAGGGAAGCCCGCAAGTGTGCTTTTTGATGGGGAGCCTTCGAGCTGGTTCTTTTTCTTGCCCTGCAAGGAAACCATTTGAGGATTCTGGATTTCATGATGAATTAGGAATAAAGTATTGATAATCAGCTACAGTTGTTGTTACCAGAGATCCCCTTTAAATTTGCCTCTACGTAATAGGAAATGGTTAGCCCGAAGGAAGTTTCTAAGAATAGGTGATTGGATATCAGCTACGTTTGAAAGTGTCACTGCGTGAGGCAGACTTTGTCTGCTGTTGTGATGTGTTGTTTATCATCGTGGAGATAAGTTGTGCTTCTTGTGACAATAAGCAATGTGTTGTCACAGCTGCCAGGCGTTTACGGGTTAATCTCTGAGGTTAATGAAGGCGGCTGATTCCCCGGGAGTCTGTCTTCCCGGCTCTGTGGACGCACCCACACTCTGAGGTCTCAGCCTGCCTTTCAGGTCCTGCTCTGTGTCAAGGTGTTCTTGGAGAGGGTGCTTATGCATGGCACAGGCGCCAGAGGTGGGAGCTAATTGTGCTTTGTTCCTGCTCAGCTGAGGCAAGAAGGTGGGAAACGGGTCAGCAGCACCCACCTTGGCAATGGATTTCAGCCCTCTCTGCTCGGTGGGAACATGGCAGAGAGCTTCTGTAATCCCTCAGGAACACTTGGTCACTCTATTCTCTTGATCTAAAGATCACAGATGTGATGGAAGGTCTTCAGCACTGGCCTGGGAGACACGTTTTATTTTTTTAGTTCATTCCTCTTTTGCTTTTTTCCTTAACATCTCTGTTTTCGTTTCCTTTCTTGAAAATTCAGATTCTGCTAAAGCGAACTATTGTAACCATCTAGCAAACCTTTTCAGATAGGTTCACGTTTCACTGATCACAGATTTAGAACACCCAGACGAGGGAACGTGTTGTATTCTTGTATTAGGACATGGAGGGAATTTCAGAATACAGGTGCTCCCGAACCTTCAAGAACATTTAACAAGCGCTGTGCCAGTTGTCATTTTATTGCCTGTCAGCTCCCACTCTGCCCTTCTCTTCCTCCTGTGGGATCTTGGAGCTGGACCCTGCAAACATGTTTTTCCTTTGTCAGCTGGTGCACTGCTGGAGTTTTCCAGCAGAGGCCGCTGGAGAGACAGGGCAAGATGTAGCAGGGGCCAGGGTTTTCTAACTGGCTTCACTGCGGTCTTGTTTTTGTCCCCTGTGGCACAGCTGCCAACAGCATGCGAAGACACTGTGGTGATCATCACCCAGTGAGTTTCACTGGCCCGCAGGTGGGTGACTTCCTGCTCACCTGCCGGGGACCAGCTTGCCCATGGCACCCAGCGTGCTCTCCATCAGCACGGGGCCGCAGCCACGTCCTCTGCAGTGAGTCTGAACCTCAGCTTTGGGGAGAGGATGCTCTTCATGTTTTATCCTTCCTTGGGCTCTCCGCCCCGGCCCTAGAGCTGGTCACTGGGGCTCACGTCTGCCATTCTTAGATTCTCTAGACTTCTTTTCTTCTCTCCTGGTTACCCACCTTTCATTAGTTGGAAATTCCCATCGTAATTTTTTCCTGATCAAACGACTGGTGCGGTTTCCGTCTCCTGACCGGACTCTTAACTGATATATCACCATATATGGTGATGTACTAACATCAAGAGACATTAATGGTTATTTCCCATAACCACTTCTGATTTGACCGATCATGTTTAAATATGTTTCCCCAGGATACTTTCAGGCTACCTTTTCAGTGAATGAAAGCATAATTTTCTTTAAGCTCACTAGAGGATCACAGATACTGAAAAGCAATCACGCCATTTCTTTTCTGAACACTTCATGGTTTAGACTGGAGATTCTCACTCTTTAGTTCCAGAATCATGTGGGGAGCTAGTTTTTTTTAAAGTAATGTATCTTTAATCAAATGCCTATAAAACATAACATTTATGTCAACTAGTCATTTGCAAGTCAACTCAGTCGGGGAGCTAGTTTAAAATGTGGATTCTTATGCCTCACATCTAGCGGCTGAGTACTCTGATTTACCATCAAATGGCCTTTTCTGTGTATATTTTTCACACTTAATCCTTACAACTATCCTGTTAAATGCCTTGATTTCATTTTACTGCGTTATGGCTCAAAGAAGTATCTTGTAGGCAGACGAGGGGTTGGTGTGGGGCAGAAAGCAAGCCCAGGGCTTTTGATCTTAGACCCAATTTCCCTTCCACTACACTGCTTTTCTAGCACAGAATGAAACCTCCTTTCTGTTTCTTTCATACACAGGATGAGGAAGTCGAGTCAGGCAAATAATTTCATTTTTCAAAATATTTTTTTCTCATCGAAGAGAATTTGTGAAACGGAGACACCTGTAGAGAAGAAAATAAAAATCATCTTTTTTCCCACTCGCTAGAGACACGTTGTGATGCGTGTAATTCCAGGTTCTTTTCTGTGCACCTGTCTTGTCTTTAACAAGAGATGGTCTTATTTCACGTTCTACCCTTTCGGGGTATTTTTGTTTGTTTTAGAGTCGGACTGGTTTGCTACCGTTGCATGATAAAGTTCCTTAGAATTCAGCTTAAAGCCACAGTCACTTAGGGTCACTCATGCGGTGTCTGGGCAGCTGAGGCAGCTGGGCCAGTGGGGGGAGTTCAGCTGGGGTGATCGCATGGGGTGCCTCTGGCTCTCATCCTTCTCCTGGGACCAGCCTGGGCCTGTTCTTTTCATGACCACGGTCGACACACAAGAAGGCAAGCAGACTCAGCCCTAAAAAAGAAGGAAATAATGCCGTATGCAGCAACATGGGTGGACCTAGAGATGATCATACTAAGTGAAGTCAGTCAGACAGAGAAAGACAAATACCATATGAGAGCACTTATATGTGGAATCTAAAATAGGACACAAGTGAACATATCTATGAAACAGAAACAGACTCACAGACATAGAGAACAGACTTGTGGTTGCCAAGGGGGAGGGGGCGTTGGGGGGATGGATTGGGAGTTTGGGGTTAGCAGATGCAAACTAGTACACATAGGATGGATAAACAACAAGGTCCTCCTGTAGAGCACAGGGAACTCTATTCAGTATCCTGTGATAAACCATCATGGAAAAGAATATGAAAAAGAATCTGTATGTATGTATAACTGAATCACTTTGCTGTACAGCAGAAATTAACACAACATTGATTGTAAATCAACTATACCTCAATAGAATAAATTAAAAAAAAAAAAAAAGACAAGCAGAAATGCATTCAGTGCCTTGCAGCCTGGGCTGAGAACAGGAACACTGCTTCTTTGGCCTCCTTGCCACGAGAGGACAAATGATTCTCTTTCTCTGCGTCTCGCCCCAGCCTCCTATATGCAAAGGAGAAAAACGCTCTCACCTTCTCCTGAGTTCCTCTCGGTAATAGCTCCTGTCACTTTGCGTTATCTATTTATACTCAAGCTCATTTAAAACACCATCTGATAAAATAACCTGTATAATTTTCTTCACAGTTGACTATGCGGAAAAAATAATCATTATGTTATTAGATCATGGCACTCTATTTGACGCGGGCTCTAAGCTCCCAGTGAAAGTGTTGAATAGCTTAAACTTCCCACAGAAATGGAAATGAAGAGGAAAATCCAGTCTGGGTTAATGCAGGCGCCTGGGACTCTCTTCACGGGTCTCCCTGCGGTGGGGGAACTGGATTTTTTTCCTCAGCAGAGGTGGAGAGAGGGGACCTCTGGGCTGAGGCTTGATGTGGGTGAATGTGGCCCTGCCCTTTGCCTGGCTCCGTTTTTTTAAACCACTTCCTGTTGTCAGCATGTTTTCAAGCTCTAGTCCAGACAGAACAGTGTAACCGGGCCCCTGAGAGTCCTTGTGTGATGTAATCCCATTGCAAGAAAACCGAAAGTCACACATCCAAAGCCCACCTCGTCACTCTCCCAGGCCCTCCCGTGGGTCCTCAGAGGCCCCACCAGATGGGTCCCCTTCCCTTTTCTCAGCTCCCTTTTCTTAGAATGTCACTATTTTATTTCTCTACAAGGTTCCCTGTACCTGTTTCTTGGACAATGGTTTAACCTCAGGATGTAGATAAACTTCTAGATCACTAGCTTCATTGCTTCATTTCATTTCCTCTTATTTGAAATCCCTTTCTGTGGCTTTAGAGTCTGAACTGTATCCATCGATGGAAATATCCGAATATTTCCTGGGGGGTGAAGGGCACACTGCTGTGTGAGAGGTAAGGAGAGGAGCACGCGGTGATCCAGGCTGCAGAAGAGAATTCAAGCTCTGCTCCTGCCGAGTGGCCTCCCAGCCTGAGCGTGCTCAGGACTGCCAAGTAAGGTTGTCCAGGTTGTGCACTGCTCATGGGCATGGCCACGGCCATGTCAGCCACACTCCAGACATTGTAGAGTTGGGAATTAAGTAGGACAGTCGTATAGCAGATGGCAATAAAGTGCCTCATTCTAACAAAATTGGTATATTATGACAATTTTCTGCGGGATGGAAGAGGCACCATCTTCTAATTTGCAATGAGCTAACAATAGCTTTTCTGAATAGAATTTTTTTTAGGGAACGTATTATTTCCTGCAGTGATCCAGAGTCATCATTCATTCAACACTTACCAAATATTAAATGAACACCTATTATATGCCAGTCCCAGGGCGAGGCCCGTGGGATGCAATGGAGAGTGAAAGGAACAAAAAACCTAGTCCCTCCATTCTAACTGGGAAGTCACCTGTGAAACGACCAAGGACACGCTTGGCTGTGTGATCACAACTGTAGGAGGTGCTATAATGGGCAAGTCTGGGGTGCTGTGAGAGCAGGAGATGGGGAGTGAGCAGATTTGCTGAGGGCCCCGCGGAGGCTCTGAAGGTTGATGAGGACCATGGTGGCAGGTGAGGTCGGACAGTGTCGGGGGGGTGTCTGAAGGAAGAAAGCTGTGAAGGCTTAGGGTTTCCTGGAGACACTGCAGAGCAAGTATGATGAGTTTACACAGTGCACGAACACCGTGTTAAGTAAAACCGAACGACATCGGGAGAAAATGCTTTCCTTTAATTCTCTTTCAACCTTTTGATTAGGTCAAGAACGAAGTCTCTCTTGGGTTCTACTGTTTTTAACAATTCGTAAACATTTACTCATCTTTCCTAGCGAACTAGTGAGCCTTTGGCCAAAACCTTGGACAGGCAATCCAAATATCATTTAATAATAGTGCTCTAATTACAGGTAGCCCTGTCTTTGCATGGTGGTGTCAGACCACGTCAGTGACCCTGCAGACCAAAACCATGCAAAGCAATCTTACTAATCAATGGGGAAAATTGTGTTTGTTTTGTGACCTTTAAAAAGTTTTGTCGGAACATTAAAACCACTCTCACTGTTGATTATAAAACGTATAGGGAAGTGAAAAAAACCAGTAAAACTAATACTGATTTGGAAAAATTGTAATTTAAAACAGTAGCAACATTGAGAAAGTATTTTATTTCCTTGTATAAAACTTATCAAGAACATTTTGAACAATGTTTATCTTCTACTCATTGTTTAACTTACGATAGGAAGTGAGCATTTTTTCCATGGTTTGGCAGACTGTCACACTCTTCAGATCTAGAATCGGCTTCTCACATTTTATCCTTTGCACTTTCAATGTCGTGAAAGATTTCCGAGGATTTCTTTAATGTGGGATTCGGTTGGCTGCTGTCATTTCCTCTGGGACACCTTTGGTGTCTTTGTTACGACCACTTTTTTTTTCATTTATGTTGATGAGTTCACCTGTGTTAAGTTCCTCTAACTCCATAGCTGTAGTCTCTGAACTCTTGACAGTGTCAACATTTGCTCCACCAGCCTGCTATTCTGCTATGACTCCATCCACATTTAATTTTAATTTTACTTTCAGCATCATCGCTTTTCATTTCTTTGCTGCATCTTCACCTCTGTTGGCCTATCCCACCATTCGATGATCCGTTTTGGCAGGTGGTCTTATCACTGAGAGACAAGGAGACAACACACTTTCATACTTTGCCGTCTGGGTGTGAACTGAATAACAGATGCACAGTTATCAGTCACCAACAGACTGTGAAGTAATTGATATGATTGGTCACTCATAATGACATCCTTCTCTTTATTCACATAGTAATTTGTGGGCTGAAGAGCTAGCAAATGTGAATAGCTAGCTAGAAGTTTGCACTTTATATATTTACTTGAAGTTTGTACTTTAGATATTTTAGTGAATAGAGTAGATCTTGGTCACTGAAAATTGAACTGTGTTGTAGGGGAGATTTGTGTTATTTAACTGAACTGTGGTAACTGACATCTGTGCATGGCAGAACTTTGCAAAGCAAGGACTGCCTGTATATTTAGGGTTCTTTTGTTATTAAGATACAGTGGATGTACAATATTATATGTTTCAGGTGTACCACCTAGTGACTCACAATTTTTAAATGTTATATTCCAGTTCTGAATATTTAGTTTTAAGTTTCTTTTTATTTGTGGTAAGTAATGCTGACCCTTTCCATGTATGCTACAGAAAATGTCTTTTAACAAGTACCATATGATATCACTTATATGTGGAATCTAAAATATGACAGAAATGGACTTATCTATGAAACAGAAACAGACTCACAGACATAGAGAACAGACTTGTGGTTGCCGGCGGGAGGGAAGTGAGGGAGGGATGGAGTGGGAGTTCGGGATTAGCAGATGCAAACTATTATATACAGAATAGATAAACAACAGGGCCCTACTGTAGAGCACAGGGAACTTTATTCAGTATCCTGTGGTAAACCATAACGGAAAAGAATATGAAAAAGAATATATATGTGTATAACTGAATCACTTTGCTGTATACCAGAAACTAACACAACATTGTAGATCAACTATACTTCAATAAAATAAATTTAAAAAAGAAAGAAAGAAAGAAAACGTCTTTTAGGGACTTCCCTGGTGGTCCAGTGGGTAAGTCTCCACGCTCCCAATGCAGGGGGCCTGGGTTCGATCCCTGGTCAGGGAACTGGATCCCGCATGTGAGCCACAACTAAGAGTCCGCATGCCACAACTAAGAGTCCGCATGCCCCAACTGAAAAAAAAAAAGAAAAAAGGATCCTGCATGATGCAATTAAGACCTGGCACAGCCTAAATAAATATTTTTTAAAAAGTCTTTTACAAATATGTATGTTTAAGTATCTAAGTAAAATCCTGTAAAATATGAATTGATTCAAAGAAATATTGATTATGGCCCATGATTATAGCAAACGTTTTGAGGACCATGCATGAAGGACTATAGTTTGGGAAGTGCTGCGTGGGTACCAGTGGCTGCACACAGGAGTGGTTGTGCTCCCTAAGGAAACGTCTCATGGAATATAGGCGGCTTTCTTTACTCTCTTCCCCCAAGTACTGTCTACGGGGCTGTCCTGGGCAAATCTAGCTATTGGTTCCCATCATCACTTCCTTCAATGTGCCTGGTCTAAGTATACAGCCCCACAGGGAAATACAGGAGTATTCTATGCACATTTCTTTGTAAAATCATGACATGTCTCTAGGCTGATATATAGAGACCCCAAACATTTTTCTTCCTAAATAGACACATAATATTTCATAGGATGAGCATAATTGATTTAATCAATCTTCTTTTGTGACACAAAAGAAGGGATTGTTTTTCCTCCCTCCCTCCCCCTTCATTCCCTCCTTCCTTCCTTCCTCCCTCCCTCCCTCTTCCCTCTCTCTCTCTCCTCCTTCCTTCCTTCTTTGCTTCCTTCCTTCCTTTCTTTCTCTCCTCCTTTCATTTTTTGCACTACAAACAGTAACGGAACAAATAAATTTTATACAGATCCTTATTACTGGGATTGCTGGATCAAAGAACTGTGGATTATTCATTATAAATGATATTTCCAGGCTCATATTCCCATCAGCAGCATATGAAAGGGTCCATTGTGTCTCTTCTTTGCCAGCACAGTATATTTTCATTCTTGACAGTGTTGGCAACGTGATTGGGGAGCGGAGGAGTTGATTTCGTAGGCGTCTAGCGGGGTCAGTGTTCTGTAGTTCTCCCTGGGAAATTCAGACGTGGACATGTCAAGATGGGGTTCATTGTTTACCATTGCAGAAAGTTTCTTTCCTTTGAAAAAGGATTTGGGCTTGGTCCCTTAAAGAGCCCTTGTTTTGATCTTGTCAAACATTTGTCAACACATCCTTTGAAGCATTTAACTTAGTATCTGTGAAGAAAGAAGGGGTGCTTGAGAAGATTCCACATAATTGTGGCGCTATAACACATTGAGTTGAATTTTTATCCACCTAGGTCTTTTGGGGCCAGAGGAATCATTCCTGTCACGATTAGGAATTTCCCCTTTGAGCACTTCCGTGGCCAAAGTCTCAGGGGAAGGAGGAGTGATAGTCTATTTCGCTATGACAGAAGGATGCATACAGCTCTTGAAGAAAACAGGCATTTGAGATTTCTGTCTGCAACCTTTATATCATCCTGCCGAGGTTATGGAGTCTAGTCTTTACACTTGGAACCCTCTTTATTTTAAAGGCTGTAAGCACTCAATAACAAAGCTTCAAAATACATAAAGCAAAAGTTTCTACAACTGAGAGGAGAAATAAATACATAAATCTACAGTTGTAGTTGGAGGTTTAAATATTTCTCCCTCAGTAATTGCTAGAACAAGTAGGCAGAAATTCAGTAAGTTGAGTCTTTGAGAAAATAAGTCATTTATCTAAGTCCATTCAGGGAGTGGAAGGTCCAGCATTCCAGGTCAAGAAAGACCCCCTCGTCTTCCCTGTACTGCAGTATATACACATACACTGTGTATGTAGAATATGTCTACAGTGTACTGCCACACTGCAGATATATTCAATCCCTTACTAAAATAAGTAATAACAAAACTGCCCCAGTAGAAACATTTCCCTGGAAGATAGACGGCATAGGTTCCTGCTCTGAGAAGATGTCATAACCAGCTCTGAGACCTTGGGCAGGCCAGGTGCCCTCTCAGAGCCTCAGTTTCCTCCTCTGTATGATGGGGATGGTCCTGTCTTCCCTGCTTACCTCTCAGGGATGCTGCGGATCTCTCTCTCTCTCTCTCTCTCTTTTTTAAAAAATAAATTTATTTTTGGCTGCATTGGGTCTGCGTTGCTGCGAGCGGACTTTCTCTAGTTGTGGCGAGCGGGGGCTACTCTTCGTTGTGGTGCACGGGCTTCTCATTGTGGTGGCTTCTCTTTGTTGCCGAGCACGGGCTCCAGGTGTGCGGGCTCAGCAGTTGTGGCTCACGGGCTCTAGAGCGCAGGCTCAGTAGTTGTGGCGCACGGGCTCAGTTGCTCCGCGTCATGTGGGATCTTCCCGGACCAGGGCTCAAGCCCGTGTCTCTTGCATTGGCAGGCGGCTTCTTAACCATTGAACCATCAGGGAAGTGCAACGCTGTGAATCTCTTGATATAAAGGTGGCGTGAGTGGCATGGGTGCTGTGGGAGTGAAGTCACAATTACTTTCAGGGGAGGTAGGTGTCAAGTGTAATTAGGAGAAAAAATTGATTAGAGCTCACTGAGCACACACCGTGGTGACCCCGGGGCTCTGTTATACACGGGAGTGTTGCTTTGGTCTCTAATTGAGACTGACGTCCTAAGCGACGATTGCTCTCTTAATTAGGCAGTCACTGGATTTAGGCCAGTACTGACTCTACATTGTTTCAGTCTACCTGCGAATCAGGTAAGCGTCAGGAGCACGTGGTGTCTCAATTCTTAAGGAGCCACTGAAAAGGACTTGCATTCCAGCCCTGCCGGCTTCTTAAACACAGCACGAGGAAGTCAGCCGCAACTCAGAGGCACGAAGTGAGGTTTAGAGCCCCGTCTGTAAAGCCTTCGGGTCAGCCAGGAGGCTGCTGTTTACAAGGTACAGGAGCCTGATCTGATTGGACCAGCCAGGGTCACGTGCCAGTTCTTGAACCAATCGCTGGGGCAAGAGGGATGCCAGAGGCTGATTGGCTGTAGTCCTGAGTCCCAGAATGCATTTCCGGAACAAGCGGTGGCATCCGCCCTGCGGGAGCCACAAGCGCTGAGAGGGGTCAGGGGTCAAGTTCCCAGGATGGAAGAGAATCAGGGCCGAGTTGGGGCCAGTGCTCATCTGACCACAGGAGTCTGGGCGTGGCCGTGTTCCGCTTGCGGAAACAGTGTCATTCTATCCTCTCTCTCTTTGGGGTTTTGATGACCCTTCAAAAACAGTTTCCAGAACCATTATGACAGATCAGCGTAGACCTTAGATTAACTCTGGTCTTCAGTGAACGTTCCACGATCTAAATTACTGGGTTCAGTAACTGTCTCTTTGCTTCAGTCATGCTTCACCTGCCT
The DNA here is from genome assembly GCF_039906515.1 of Pseudorca crassidens. NCBI lineage: Eukaryota > Metazoa > Chordata > Mammalia > Artiodactyla > Delphinidae > Pseudorca > Pseudorca crassidens. The sequence goes on from NC_090307.1 coordinate 87,240,582, forward strand.
TCCCCAAATCAAAAACAACTCATTAATTGAAGTGTCAAGTAAAGGCATGGATTTTTTTCTTTGTCTAGTAATAGGATTAGCTCAAATCAAATACTGAAAACTGCTTGTCTGGGGCCCGTCTTTCAAAAGGAATTTGGAGGAATTTACATGAGGTGGCAAGCCTGAAGGAAATGACTCCCGTGTAGCCATAAATATGCTCGTTTTTCTTTTCTGGAGGAGGTGGGTAGCCCGTCATCCACACTCCTTGGTAACCCCTGCCTGTGCGCGACCTGAGCAGGTGCTGTAAAACAGTATCTCAGACCTTCCATCTGCTTAGACCTTGTGGCCCAGCCAGTGGCATGTTTTAGAGACATGCGTGTCATTGACCTCATCAGAGAGGAGAGAGTGGCTTCCCGGGGACAGCTAAGTTAACACTACTCCTGTCTCTTAGAAATGGCCCACCATTGTTTTCTGGGTCAATTCTTTGAAAGCAAAAATGAAACTTTTTGACCTTCCAGAGTGTGTATACTGAATATGATGATTCCTATTTACGGGTAAGGAGGTACGGGCAATGGGTAATTGCTTGTTTTGCAGTTTGAATTTGTTATGAAATTTGTTATGAAAATGGAAGAAAAAACCACCCCAGTCGTTTCCCCAAAGTAGTGAGGGATTTGTTTGTTAAACAAAGAGAAAGCTCAAGCTTTTCTCTCAATACAGGTGAAGGCCAGAGTTTTGTTGTTGTTTTCCTAGTAACATAAAGGTCAGGGCTGGTCACTTTGTGCCTTACTTTATACAGTCCTGGAAAACAAGCCAGGTAGTGGATTGAATGGTAACTCCCAAAAAGTGATGGCCGAGTTCTTACCCACTGGTACCTGTGATGATGACCTTATTTGGAAATAGGGGCTTTGCATATGTAATTAAGTCAAGCATCTCAAGAAAAGATCATCCTGGCCCCTAAATTCAGAAACGGATGTCCTTATGGGGAAAAAAAGAGAAGGGGACTTCAGACACAGAGATACAGAGGAGAAACACAGAGCAGATGGCTGTGCGAAGATGGAGGCAAAGGTCAGAGTGATGTTACCACAAGCCAAGCGATGCTTGGAGCTGCCAGGAGCTAGAAGAGGTAAGGAAGGATCCTCCCCTAGAGCCCTTGGAGGGAGTGTGGCCCTGCCAGTACCTTGATTTCAGACTTCTGACTGCCAGATCTGTGAGAGAATAAATTTCTGCTATTTCAAGTTACCAGGTTTGTGGTAATTTGTTATGGCAGCCCTAGAAAATGAATACAAGCCAACTACGTGCTTAAAGATTCCTGCAAAGAAAGGATGCAGTTGGATTTGATGTAACACAGCTGGGAAAACAAAAATAGGTTTGCAGCCAGCAGTTCCATTAATTTGAATCCTTGGGGCACGACTTCACAAATGCTGGGGCAACACTGCAGAGTGACTTTGGATTATAATAATATAGTAAACTGCTTACTTTATATATTAATCTTGATACTTACATTTACTAAGGGAAAGATGGTGAATAATTTATCAAACAGATTGGAAGGATGGCTTTTATCCTGACATCACACATTTCCTCTTGTCAGGTTCAATGTGGAAAAAATAGACAATAGGACGTAATTTTCACTGAGTTCTGAGTCTTGCTACCTTCTTTCAGCCTTTCTTAAGACAGAAATTCTAAAATGCTCTGAGCAAAAAAAGTGTGGTTGTTTTGGTTAGGTTTGCTTATGATGCCATGCAGCGTCTTCTTTACAGACAGACTTCATGAAGGTTTCTTAGTTAGATAAGCTCTTCTGAGGTGGGTTTTCATTCTTGAAAGGAGAATGCTAGACCCAGGATTAAAGCGCCTACAAAACTACTTGGGTTTTGTCTTTCTGAGGAGGCGAGTTCCTGCTTTATCCCCCACGTCATCGGCGCTTCTTACTACCCTTATAGTCTATGTGAGTTCTGGTAAATACCAAATAAATCGGTATTTGTTACGTTTGTTCAAACATCTTTAATGACTCCAGGCTAGTACCAGACTCGGGGCGTTCAAAGCACACACCAAAGCACACCCAAGAGACAGGCCGCGCAAACTATGACACCGTGTGTGAAAAGGGGGCATTTATTTATAAGGTGCTATGGGGACATATTTGAGGAAGCAGTTAATTTTGACTGCGGGAACGTCACCTGGGAAGGCTTTGCATAGAGATAACACTTTAGTAGGGTCTTGAAAGATGAGTGGAGTTTTTCCATGAAAAAGAAAGATGAGGTAGGAGTAATAAAACCAGTAACAAGCCTTCACTGAACACCTGCAATGGGCCAGGCAGTGTTCCAAGTGCTCTAAAGGCCTTACCTTAATTATCACTCATGGCTGCTTTCTGAGGCATAGGGGGTTATTGACTACCTCTGACAGATGAGGAAATTGAGTCAGAGTGCGTTTCAGTGACTTTCCCAAGGGAAACAGGCCAGACGGGGAGCAGGGGGTCAGGCTCCCCAGCCTAACTTGGAACCATTGCACCACACCGCCAGCTCTCTGGGCAGAAGGGGGCAATGCGGGAAAAGGGGAAGTTGGCAACCCGTGAGTAGCTAAGGAGAGTATATGAGGTTTATCCACCCGAGGACAGTATGTGACACTTACCAGCTGCTGCACTGCAAGGAAGTGACTGGACCTTGAACTTCGGCTTCTTCACACAGTAGGATCAGCAGTGGACTGACCATTGGTAAATGGACCCACCTGAATCCTTCCTCCTTCCTTCCCTTTTCTTCTCACAACTGTTTATTGAATGGAAAATACTGGGATGCAGTAATGAACAATCAGAAAATAAGATCTAGCTTTTTGTTATGTTTACTGAGGGATATAATGTATGTTCAGTAAAATTTACCCATTTTATAGTTTGATGGGTTTTATGAGTAGCTAGATCACCACCATCACGAAGATATGCACCATTTCCGTCAGCCCCCAAAGCTCCTTCTTGCCTCTTTGTAACCATTCTTCTCTCTAGCACGTCTTTGGTGACCACTGATCTACCTTCTATCACTATAATTTTGCCTTTTTTTGGAATTTCATGTTAGTAAAATCATACAGTATATACTCTGGCTTCTTTCATTAGCGTAATTGTTTTGCAGTTCATTCACATCTTTGCATGTATCAGTAGTCTATTGCTGAATACTCTTCCATCGTATGGCTCTGCCCTAATCTGTTTATCCGTTCCCCAGTTAATGGACATGTGGCTTGCTTCCAGCTTTTGGCTCATATGAATAAAGCTTCTATGTTGTTGTAGGGATGTAAGTTTTCATTTATCCTGGGTGAGCACTCAAAAGTCACCCCATTGCCTTTTTTTTTTTTTTTTTTTTGCGCTACGCGGGCCTCTCACTGTTGTGGCCTCTCCCGTTGTGGAGCACAGGTTCTGGACGCGCAGGCTCAGCGGCCATGGCTCACGGGCCCAGCCGCTCCGCGGCACGTGGGATCTTCCCGGACCGGGGCATGAACCCGTGTCCCCTGCATCAGCAGGCGGACTCTCAACCACTGCACCACCAGGGAAGCCCCCCATTGCCTTTTAACTTGAATATTTTCTGTCTGTACAATCCCCCTACCCCATAGACATAATTCCATCATCTCCACAATTTCTGGGTCTGTTCCTATTGATTGATTTTCCTCCTGGTTACTTTTTTTTTTTTTTTTTTTTTTTTGCAGTACGCGGGCCTCTCACTGCTGCGGCCTCTCCCGTCGCGGAGCACAGGCTCTGGACGCGCAGGCTCAGCGGCCATGGCTCACGGGCCCAGCCGCTCCGAGGCATGTGGGATCTTCCCGGACCGGGGCACGAACCCGCGTCCCTTGCATCGGCAGGCGGACTCTCAACCACTGCGCCACCGGGGAAGGGGAAGCCCCTCCTCCTGGTTACTTTTTGATTTCCTTCTGTGGATGGTGACGTTTACCTTGTTGAGTGCTGGGGTTTGGTACATTGCTTTCGTGATGCTGACTTCGTTCTGGCATGCAGTTGTTTCTTGCAGATAGGTTTGATCCTTTTGAGGCTGCCTTTAAGCTTTGTTAGGGCAGGTCTAGAGCAGCCTTTACTTGGGCTAATTTAGCCCTACTGTTTCGGCATGACCCCTCTGAGCATTCTATCCAGCGCCCCCTGTATTGCAAATTCTCCGGCCTGACGGGTGGGGATGTGGACCCTTTTCAGCCCCGTGTAAGTTCTGGAATTGTTCAACTTGCTGCTTTCTGAGGTTTTCTCCTTGGCCCTGCGTGCACAGATGAGTACAGTCAGCCCTCTATATTCGCAGGTTCCACATCCCTGGATTCAACCAACCTCGAATGGAAAATATTTGAAAAAAAATTCTAGAAAGTTCCAGAAAGCAAAACTTGAACTGGCTGCACACTGTCAACTATTTACATAGCTTTTACATTGTATTAGGTATTATAAATAATCTGGAGATGATTTAATGTATATGGGAAGATGTTTATATGCCAACATTCTGCTCTTTTATATGAGACTTGAGTATCCGCAGGTTTGGTACCCTGGGGAGTACCAATCCCCTGTGGATCCCGAGGAATGACGTAGTGAGTCAGAGACCCCAAGGCTCCTCTGCAGATCTTAGGGATTCTTTCTCTCTGCCGCAGCGCCCTCCTCTCCGATTACCTGCCTCACAGATTCTAGTTGCTTTCACCTCCCTGAACGCCAGCCTCTGTCTTCTCGGCTCAACGAAACTGTGGAGTTTTATTTCGATTTACTCTTCTCAAGATAACCAAGGGACTCACCTTACGTTTTTGTTTTTGTTTTAAATTTCTGCCCATTTTCTAGTGTCTGAAGACAGTTGTTTCATGTATTTTGTCTGATTTTCTAGTTATAGCGGATGGAGCAGTTCTGGGTCATGAGTGGCAGCAGAAGCCCAGGAATTAAGCTTTGATGAGTGAGGTAGATCAAAAGCAAGTAAAGGAGAAGAAAATTTCCAAACTGTGGTAATTCCTATAAAATAAAATAATGTGTAGAAATAATGCAAGGGAGAGAGGAATCCAAAAAGACCCTCCCTCTCAGTATTAATGAGCTAGAACATGCAAAGTGCTCAGCATTCTACTGGCATGGCGTGTTTATGATTTTAATATTGATATTATTCTTTTTTTAACATCTTTATTGGAGTATAGTTGCTTTACAATGGTGTGTTAGTTTCTGCTTTATAACAAAGCGAATCAGTTATACATATACATATGTCCCCATATCCCCTCCCTCTTGCGTCTCCCTCCCTCCCACCCTCCCTATCCCACCCCTCTAGGTGGTCACAAAGCACCGAGCACATCTCCCTGTGCTATGCGGCTGCTTCCCACTAGCTATCTATTTTACGTTTGGTAGTGTATATATGTCCATGCCACTTTCTCACTTTGTCACAGCTTGCCCTTCCCCCTCCCCATATCCTCAAGTCCATTCTCTAGTAGGTCTGTGTCTTTATTCCCGTCTTACCCCTAGGTTCTTCATTCTTTTTTAGAATAAATTTTATTTATTTATTTATTTAATTTATTTATTTTTGGCTGCATTGGGTCTTCATTGCTGTGCGCAGGCTTTCTCTAGTTGGGGGGAGTGGGGGCTACTCTTCATTGTGGTGCGCGGGCTTCTCACTGCAGTGGCTTCTCTTGTTGCAGAGAACGGGCTCTAGGTACGCGGGCTTCAGTAGTTGTGGCTCGCGGGCTCTAGAGCGCAGGCTCAGTAGTTGCGGCGCACAGGCTTAGTTGCTCCGCGGCATGTGGGATCTTCCCGGACCAGGGCTCGAACCCGTGTCCCCTGCATTGGCAGGCAGATTCTTAACCACTGCGCCACCAGGGAAGTCCCATCATATTGATATTATCCTTACTAAGCAGAATAGCACAGTGGATAAGGGCACAGACGCTAGAGTGAGACTTTCTGGGTTTTAGTAATATAATTTCTGATAGTACAATGAGATATTTACTATATTAATCAAATATCTAGTGATATAAATTCTGGTGTGATTTTTGTGCCTCCACATTCTCATCTGTAAAATGGGGATGATAAGAGTTCCTCCTCATAGATTCACTCTCAGAATTAAACAAACAAAACTATGTAAGGTATACATGTTACCGAGTCCAAGCTCGTACTGCTCACCACACGACAAATCAATAAATAGAGAGATGAATTGTTGGGGCAAGGACTAGAGACCTTGCTGGAAAGCCAGCAGACTGAGAAGACGGTGGACAAGTGTCCCAAAGAACCATCTTACCTGAGTTAAAATGCAGGCTTCTTTTATATTAAAAGAGCAGGTGGTGTGGTTAGTTGTTACAAATTTCTTGGTGTCAGACTCCTTTGTTCTTGCAGCTGTCCAAGTAAGTCAGGTCACAATGTATCTATAAAACTCCAATGGGATAAATGTTATTCTCTGTTCTGCAACTTTTTATCTCTATATGAATGGGAAAGTGTTACACCGTTAAAGGTCAGAGCCTTGAGAATGGGCTCTCCTGTGTATTTTAGGCTCCAGGCAACATTCTTAACTTGTAGCAAAAGCAATAGAATACAAAGGTTAAAGTAAAAGGAACAGATTCCATATGGAGTCCGATTTGTTCTTCCCTATTACATACATAGAACCCACACATCGTAAGTATTCCACAGAGCCTGCTAATTTTTGTTGCTTTTCGATTACTTTTATGCCCAACAATGCCTTGAGCTGAACAAGCGTTTTTAGCTGTGTTGAGCTCTACTGGGAAGACTTGGTGGGCATGACCGTGTTGAGAACCCTGGTGGGTGCACCCCATTTCCAGGGGCATTTTGCCCACTGTCCCAGCATGTGACAATGACCCTCCGATCTGGAGCTGGGCGGAGTCAGCTGCAGCCGAACGGCCCAGGGTGCAAAGGTGGAGAGGGCTGGCCTGGGGCAGGTGAGTCCTTCAGCACGTGCACTGAGCCACTTTTGTTCGTTCGTAGCAGAAAGCGCTGTGACTCACAAGCTCCAGGTCTTTTTTTTCTCTCTTTCCCGTCGCCTCTGTCCCTGTCTTCCTTCCTGCCAATCATGGCCTGGCTTCATTTCTTGACTCACTGGCTCTCTGCCTTTCTCCTCCATTTGTCCGTGTCCCTGTGTCCTCTCACCCAATCTGTCTTTCTCTCTCTATCTCCCTGTCTGTTTCATGCTCTCTGTCTCTTTCTCTCTCTGTAGGGCCCTAAGTTCTCAGTGTTTCTTTCTCTCTCTTTTGGACCAGAAGCTCTTCCTCTCCCTCCCCTTCCCTTCTCCCTCTCCATCTCTCTCTCTCCCTCCCCATCTCCCTCCCTCTCTCTCCCTCTCTTCTCCATCCTTCCACACATGGGGTCTGACTTAAGCATTGAGAACCAGCCCAACGCCTCCAGCCAAGCGTCTAACCCGTCACTGCACTCACCAAAGCACCAGCGAGTTCACAGTCACTGTGCAGGAGGGCTTATCCATATTAAAATAAAGTTATTATTGTGGGCTTGGGTTTCAACAGAGCTAAGCTTTTCCTCGGGAACCATTTCTCTCATTAGTGCCATCAGATCTGGTTTCGATTTTAACTGAACCGATGTCACTTGCTTGCTGAGTCTCTGGCAACTGGAAGTTGTGTTAAATTTTAATTTACTTCAAGCTGGATGAGAAGGTGTCACCCCGCTTCCCCAGACAACAAAAAACACTATTTACAGGTTACAGTTGTAATTAAGGAAGTGCTAATAGTTAAGTAGAGGAATGAATTGGAGAAAACACGTATAATTATTATTCAGTGTTGGAGCTCAGAGGTGTGGATAACCTGGACCCACCTGAATTGGGGGAAGCAGAGGAAACAGGAATGCCTGGGAGTGGAATTTAATCTCTGTGAGTTCTGTCGCTCTGCCTCTCCGCCTTTCACATTGCCTCTGTGCCTGTCTCTGTGTGTCTCAGCTTCTTGTGCTCTGTTGTTCTCTCTGCCCGTCTCACTCTGTCTCTGTCTGACTGGCATTTTTCAAACTTGTGTGTTTTCGTTGTCTTCCCCCCTCTCTGTTTTGCTCTGTTCTAAAGCTGTGTGTTCTCTGTCTTTGACTCTCACATCACAGTTGGATGGCTTCGGCTATGTTTGAGATCTTACTGCATCCCAGGCAGTGCGGGGGTCACAGGAAGAAAAGAAACCTGGTCCCTGTCCCCATGGAGTTCAGTCTCTTCATGGCTTTCATTGGCCCAGCCTCCGTTCCCTACAGAACCTCCCTCCCTACAGAGAGGTGTAGGGACTCACCCATGGATAGCCTGTCGTGTCGGCCCTGGAGATAAATTTGACCTTAAGGCCCATTGCACAACCGTCTTTCCTGTGTGTGACCCCTAATCATGTCCATTAAGGAGCATTTTCCCCCTCATGCTCGTGGTTACCCACAGTAATGGGCTTGCCCAGGGCACTGGTGATGCCTGATGGAAACTCCTTCCGAATAACTTCTGCCTCTTCCCTCAAAGCTAAGACGTCTGGATAGGATTTTCGCAGTGCTATCCTGTTTGAGAAAACTTTCCTCGTGTTATTCAAGGATTCATAAAGAGCTGAGTTTTGAAATCACTTACTGCTTTGTGTATAATAAATGACCAGAATCCAAAAATAACTACCCAGAGAGAAAGAACTGGGCTGACTGCAGTTACATAATACAAACAGCGGGGCTGAGAGCCATTAGTTCAGTTGGAGCCAACCTCTTGCTTATCTCTGAGCGAAGTTTACATCTGTCTTGCAGATCCAGAACTTCACAGGCTGGGGGAGAGTCTGGAATGGAACGTACCAGAAGCCACATGTGGTCGCGGCGTGGGGCTTGGGGACTACTTGGCCATCTCTACACAAATGGAATCCTCACCTTTGTAAAACATCTTTTTATCGGTTTTAAAATCAAAGCCTCTACAAATCTATCATATCCTTAAAACTTTTGAGTGAGGCCAAGTAGATTGTTAGGTCCATGTTACAGGTGAGAGGCTGGGAGGAGAGCTGTAGCACGGCAGCCAGGGCAGCGGGCTTGGAGTCACGCCCTGGCCGGGCTGCTTAGCAGAAGAGTGATTCTGGCCAGATTAAGGAATCCTTTTCAGTTTTGGTTCCCCCGTTCGTACAATGAGAATGAAAATAGTAATCCTTCAATAGGGATGTGTGAGGATTAAGTGAGATTAGTAAAACCAATTAATATTTATCAAGACGTACCAGGCGCTGTTCTGTACTGCTTTTATTGGTGTTAGATGTCAATTCATATTATACTGTATTTATTATAATTATGCATTATTAACAGGTAATGCATGTAAATCACTTAGCACGGTACCAGACACTTATCTAAGTGTTTAAGATTAATTGTCATGAATTATGTTCAGTAGGGATGTACCATATCTTCTATCTTTGTTCATTTATTCATTGACTTGCTTTTATTGTAGGTTCTTTTGGTTCTTCATGGGATTTAAAAATTTCCCATGAATCTGAACAAATGCATTTGCCAAGTACTTTCGCCGAAATTCCCCAAATGTTAACATCTTCTCTACACAAACACACATTATCACCGTTTCTATGAAACGTTTGAGAGTTGTACACACAATGATCCTTTACCTGTACATACTTCAGCGTGAATTGCCCCCAAGCCCTTCCATAAGTAGAGTGAAATTATCAAAATCAGGAAATTAATACTGGTACTAGGATTTATGTCATCCCCAGACCTTGTTCAAGTTTCATCGATTGTCCCACCAACAGTCCTGAAAGCCAAAGAAAAGCATTTTTTCCTGTTTGAGGATCTGATCTAGGATCACACACACCTTTGTTATGTCTCTTATTCCCCTTTGATCTGGAAGTTTCTCAGTCTTTGTCTTTCAGGCTAGGATGTACTTGAAATGTACAGACCAACGCTTTTGTAGAACGCCCCATAATTTAGGTTTGTCTGATGTTTCTTCATTATTTTTTGTTGCGGGGGGGTGAGGGAGAACACTTCAGAAAATGTTATATCCTCTTTTAGGACATGTGGTGCCTCTTTATCCCATTACTAGTGACTTTATCTTTGATCACGTGGATAATGTGATGTATGCTAGCTTTTGGTACCATAAAGTTACTGTCTTTCCTCTTTGAAATTAATAAGTCTCTCGCACAGAGGTACACTGACACTCTACAAATATCCTCCTTCTTATCGTACTTTTAATCACTAGCAGCATCCGTAATGATCCCTGCCTGAAACAATTATAGTGATAAATGGTGGTTGCCGGATGATGGTATTCTAATTTCATCATTCTTTTTTACATTTATTAGTTGGAATTCTACCCTAAGAATGAAGTTTTCTTTCTCCTCTGTTTGTTTGTTTATATCAGTGTGGACTCAGAAGCTTATTGTGTATTACATGTAATATATTATATATTTTATGTTATATTATTAGCACTTACAGTTATTTGTAGTGTTGTAAAATTGTCCCAGGTTGGCCAGTGGGAGCTCCTTCAAGCTGTCTCCTGGGTCCTTTTGACACCTGTTCGAGCACTTTGTTACCTTCTGGGTCCACAATATATTTTAGGCTCTTTATCTTGTACTTTCTGGCCCTTGGCCCTAGAATCAGCCATTTCTCTAAGGAGCTCTGTTTCCACTCTTGGAGAATGGTGTTTAGAACTAAAATCTGGGTCTAGGTGTGCTGATTACCAAGGCACCATTGTCTGTATCTAAGCCCTCTCAGCGAACGGAACTCGGAAAGTACATACATACACACACACCCCTACACTTACACACATAGAAACACGCCTACACCCACCTTCCCCAGGAGTTCATGCTGGTGTTTCTAATTCCAGCTCATGACCACAGAGTGCACTCTTCTTTCCATTTTTAAACTCACTTCTCTAGCAGTGAGAATACCCGGCTCTCATTAACCAACATATGTTATTTGCTCCATCCTAGAACACACTAAAGTAGCTTTGGAATTGCTAACCCGTACTGCTGTGGAAGACAAACCTAAATAGAATTCAGTGTGTTTAAAGTTACTTTGATCTTTAGCCTGAGAGTATGTAGTCAAAATAATACGCTGAAAAGTTACACGCAGACCCGCCTCTCAGCTCCCGTGCTGTTGGCCGCGCAGCTTCCAGGTGTCCCCGCTCTGGTGACACGGGGCCGGGAGACGCCCTCCTCAGCTCCTTGCCTGGGTGGGCAAGTCAGGCTCTAGGGCCGGCAGAAATCCTCGTTTGAGGGTCCCACCGAGTTCCCCGGTCAGAGTGCTGCAGCTGAGTGGAGGGGCTGCTTGGGACTACTGCTCGGGTGCTACAGAAAGCCTTCTTGGAATCTGACATGTGATCACTTTGGGACCAGTGGCCAGCTGCCCCTGACTTGGCCACATGAAGGCTCAGACTGTCCCAGCCTCTGAACTGCAGAGAACCAAGACTATTAGCGTATCTCTCACCACCATGAATGCAAAGGTAGTTCAATTAAGAGTATCAGGAGGACATCTACAAAGCCCAGACTGGCATGTGCAAGTTCTGAGGAATGGTGGAATAACCCAATGTATCTGGGGGACCTTTGGAGACAGCTGAGACAGCTACAACAGGGCAGTGGCTGACACCGAACTCATAGCCCATCTTCTCCAGGGTCTTGGTGCTCCAGCCAGCTGTCAGGCCTGAGCCTCTGAGGTGGGAGAGCCAAATTCAGGACATTGGTCCACCAGAGACCTCCTGACCCCACATAATGTTAATCGACGAGAGATCTCCCAGAGATCTCTGTCTCAAAGCTAAGACCCAGCTCCACTCAATGACCAGCAAGCTCCAGTGCTGGACATCCCATGCCAAACAACTAGCAAGACAGGAACACAACCCCACCCATTAGCAGAGAGGCTGCATAAAATCATAATAAGTTCACAGACACCCCCCCACACAACACCAGACGTGGTCCTGCCCACCAGAAAGATGAGATCCAGCCTCATCCACCAGCACACAGGCACCAGTCCCCTCCACCAGGAAGCCTACACAACCCACTGAACCAACCTTACCCTCTGGGGGCAGACACCAAAAACAACAGGAACTACAAACCTGCAGCCTGTGAAAAGGAGACCCCAAACACAGTAAGTTAAGCAAAATGAGAAGACATAGAAATACACAGCAGATGAAGGAGCAAGGTAAAAACCCACCAGACCAAACAAATGAAGAGGAAATAGGCAGTCTACCTGAAAAAGAATTCAGAGTAATGATAGTAAAGATGATCCAGAATCTTGGAAATAGAATGGAGAAAATACAAGAAACGTTTAACAATGACCTAGAAGAACTAAAGAGCAAACATACAATGATGAACAACACAATAAATGAAATAAACAATTCTCTAGAAGGAATCAATAGCAGAATAACTGAGGCAGAAGAAAGGATAAGTGACCTGGAATATAAAATAGTGGAAATAGCTACCGCAGAGCTGAATAAAGAAGAAAGAATGAAAAGAATTGAGGACAGTCTCAGAGACCTCTGGGACTACATTAAATGCACCAACATTCGAATTATTGGGGTCCCAGAGGAAGAAGAGAAAAAGAGAGGGACTGAGAAATATTTGAAGAGATTATAGTTGAAAACTTCCCTAATATGGGAAAGGAAATAGTTAATCAACTCCAGGAAGCAAAGAGAGTCCCATACAGGATAAATCCAAGGAGAAACATGCCAAGACACATATTAATCAAACTATCAAAAATTAAATACAAAGAAAAAATATTAAAAGCAACAAGGGAAAAACAACAAATAACATACAAGGGAATCCCCATAAGGTTAACAGCTGATCTTTCAGCAGAAACTCTGCAAGCCAGAAGGGACTGGCAGGACATATTTAAAGTGATGAAAGGGAAAAACCTACAACCAAGATTACTCTACCCAGCAAGGATCTCATTCAGATTTGACAGAGCAATTAAAACCTTTATAGACAAGCAAAAGCTAAGAGAATTCAGCACCACAAAACCAGCTTTACAACAAATGCTAAAGGAACTTCTCTAGGCAGGAAACGCAAGAGAAGAAAAACACCTACAATAAGAAACCCAAAACAATTAAGAAAATGGTAATAGGAACATACATATTGATAATTGCCTTAAATGTAAATGGATTAAATGCTCCAACCAGAAGACATAGACTGGCTAAATGGATACAAAAACAAGACCCATATATATGCTGTCTACAAGAGACCCACTTCAGACCTAGGGACACATACAAACTGAAAGTGAGGGGATGGAAAAAGATATTTCATGCAAATGGAAATCAAAAGAAAGCTGGAGTAGCAATTCTCATATCAGACAAAATAGACTTTAAAATAAAGACTATTACAAGAGACAAAGAAGGACACTCCATAATGATCAAGGGATCAATCCAAGAAGAAGATATAACAATTTTAAATATTTATGCACCCAACATAGGAGCACCTCAATACATAAGGCAAATGCTAACAGTCATAAAAGGGAAATCGACAGAAACACATTCATAGTAGGGGACTTTAACACCCCACTTTCACCAGTAGACAGAGCATCCAAAATGGAAATAAATAAGGAAACACAAGCTTTAAATGACACATTAAGCAAGATGGACTTAATTGATATTTATAGGACATTCCATCCAAAAACAACAGAATACACTTTCTTCTCAAGTGCTCATGGAACATTCTCCAGGATAGATCATATCTTGGGTCACAAATCAAGCCTTGGTAAATTTAAGAAAATTGAAATCGTTTCAAGTATCTTTTCCAACCACAACGCTATAAGACTAGATATCAATTACATGAAAAAAACTGTAAAAAATACAAACATATGGAGGCTAAACAATGCACTACTACATAACCAAGATATCACTGAAGAAATCAAAGAGGAAATCAAAAAATACCTAGAAACAAATGACAGTGAAAACACAATGACCCAAAACCTATGGGACGCAGCAAAAGCAGTTCTAAGAGGGAAGTTTAGAGCAATACAATCCTACCTCAAGAAACAAGAAACGTCTGAAATAAACAACCTAACCTTACACCTAGAGCAATTAGAGAAAGAAGAACAAAAAACCCCAAAGTTAGCGGAAGGAAAGAAATCATAAAGATCAGATCAGAAATAAATGAAGAAAATGATAGCAAAGGTCAATAAAACTAAAAGCTGGTTCTTTGAGAAGATAAACAAAATTGATAAACCATTAGCCAGACTCATCAAGAAAAAAAGGGAGAAGACTCAGACCCATAGACTTAGAAATGAAAAAGGAGAAGTAACAACTGACACTGCAGAAATACAAAGGATCATGAGAGATTACTACAAGCAACTATATGCCAATACTATGGACAACCTGGAAGAAATGGACAAATTCTTAGAAAAGCACAACCTTCCAAGACTGAACCAGGAAGAAATAGAAAATGTAAACAGACCAATCACAAGCACTGAAATTGAAATAGTGATTAAAAATCTTCCAACAAACAAAAGGCCGGGACCAGATGGCTTCACAGGCGAATTCTATCAAACATTTAGAGAAGAGCTAACACCTATCCTTCTCAAACTCTTCCAAAATATAGCAGAGGGAAGAACACTCCCAAGCTCATTCTACGAGGCCACCATCACCCTGATACCAAAACCAGACAAAGATGTCACAAAAAAAAAGAAAACTACAGGCCAATGTCACTGATGAACATAGATGCAAAAACCCTCAACAAAATACTAGCAAACAGAATCTAACAGCACATTAAAAGGATCATACACCCTGATCAAGTGGGGTTTATCCCAGGAATGCAAGAATTCTTCAATATATGGAAAGCAATCAATGTGATACACCATATTAACAAATTGAAGGAGAAAAACCATATGATCAACTCAACAGATGCAGAAAAAGCTTTTGACAAAATTCAACACTGATTTATGATAAAAACCCTCCAGGAAGTAGGCATAGAGGGAACTTATCTCAACATAATAAAGGCCATATATGACAAACCCACAACCAATATCATTCTCAATGGTGAAAAACTGAAAGCATTTCCTCTAAGATCAGGAACAAGACAAAGTTGCCCACTCTTACCATTATTCAATGCAGTTTTGGAAGTTTTAGCCACAGCAGTCAGAGAAGAAAAAGAAGTAAAAGGAATCCAAGTCCAAAAAGAAGTAAAACTGTCTCTGTTTGCAGATGACATGATCCTATACATAGAGAATCCTAAAGATGCTACCAGAAAACTACTAGAGCTAATCAGTGAATTTGGTAAAGTAGCAGGATACAAAATTAATGCACAGAAATCTCTTGCATTCCTATACACTAACGACAAAAAATCTTAAGGAGAAATTAAGGAAACACTCCCATTTACCACTGCAACAAAAAGAACAAAATACCGAGGGATAAACCTACCTAAGGAGACAAAAGACCTGTATGCAGAAAACTATAAGACACTGATGAAAGAAATTAAAGATGATAAAAACAGATGGAGAGATATATCATGTTCTTGGATTGGAAGAATCAATATTATGAAAATGACTCTGCTACCCAAAGCAATCTACAGATTCAGTGCAATCCTTATCAAACTACCAATGGCATTTTTCACAGAATTAGAACAAAAAATTTCACAATTTGTATGGAAACACAAAAGACCCCGAATAGCAAAAGGAATCTTGAGAAGGGAAAATGGAGCTGGAGGAATCAGGTTCCTTGACTTTCGACTATACTACAAAGCTACAGTAATCAAGACAGTACGGTACTGGCACAAAAGCAGAAATGTAGATCAATGGAACAGGATAGAAAGCCCAGAGATAAACCCATGCACATATGGTCAACTTATCTTTGATAAAGGAGGAAAGAATATACAATGGAGAAAAGACAGCCTCTTCAATAAGTGGTGCTGGGAAAACTGGACATTTACATGTAAAAGAATGAAATTAGAACACTTCCTAACACCATACACAAAAATAAACTCAAAATGGATTAAAGACCTAAACGTAAGGCCAGACACTACAAAACTCTCAGTGGAAAACATAGGCAGAACACTCTATGACATAAATCACAGCAAGATCCTTTTTGACCCACCTCCTAGAGAAAGGGAAGTAAAAATAAACAAACGGGACCTAATGAAACTTAAAAGCTTTTGCACAGAAAAGGAAACCATAAACAAGACAAAAAGACAACCCTCAGAATGGGGGAAAATATTTGCAAACTAAGCAACTGACAAAGGATTAATCTCCAAAATATACAAGCAGCTCATGCAGCTCAATATCAAAAAAACACACAACCCAATCCAAAAATGGGCAGAAGACCTAAATAGACATTTCTCCAAAGAAGATATACAGATTGCCAACAAACACATGAAAGGATGCTCAACATCACTAATCATTAGAGAAATGCAAATCAAAACTACAATGAGGTATCACCTCACACTGGTCAGAATGGCCATCATCAAAAAGTCTACAAACAAGGCTTCCCAGGTGGCACAGTGGTTCAGAGTCCGCCTACCGATGCAGGGGACACGGGTTCATGCTCCGGTCCAGGAAGATCCTACATGCCACGGAGTGGCTGGGCCCGTGAGCCATGGCTGTTGAGCCTGCACATCCAGAGCCTGTGCTCTGCAACGGGAGAGGCCACAACAGTCAGACACCCCCAAAAAGTCTACAAACAATAAATTCTGGAGAGGGTGTGGAGAAAAGGGAATGCTCTTGCACTGTTGATGGGAGTGTAACTTGATACAGCCACTATGGAGAACAGTATGGAGGTTCCTTAAAAAACTAAAAATAGAGCTACCATACTACCCAGCAATCTCACTACTGGGCATATACCCTGAGAAAACCATAATTCAAAAAGAGTCATGTACCACAATGTTCCCTGCAGCACTATTTACAATAGCCAGGACATGGAAGCAACTTAAGTGTCTATCAACAGATGAATGGATAAAGAAGATGTGGCACATATATACAATGGACTATTACTCAGCCATAAAAAGAAACGAAATTGAGTTATTGTAGTGAGGTGGATAGACCTAGAGTCTGTCATACAGAGTGAAGTAAGTCAGAAAGAAAAACAAATACTATATGCTAACACATATATATGGAATGTAAAAAAAAAAGTTCTGAAGAACCTAGCGGCAGGACAGGAATAAGGACGCAGACATGGAGAGTGGACTTGAGGACATGGGGAGTGGGAAGGGTGGGATGGGATGAGGTGAGAGAGTGGCATGGACATATATACACTACCAAGTGTAGAATGGATGGCTGGTGGGAAGCAGCTGCATAGCACAGGGAGGTCAGCTCGGTGCTTTGTGACCACCTAGCAGGGTGGGATAGGGAGTGTGGGAGGGAGATGCAAGAGGGAGGTGATATGGGGATATGGGGATATGTATGGCTGATTCACTTTGTTATACAGCAGAAGCTAACACACCATTGTAGAGCAATTATACTCCAATAAAGATGTTGAAAAAAAAAGTTACATGCTACTCCTAGATTTTCATAGCTAAAAACAGTGAACTTTTCTTCTTCTTTTTTTAAACAGTGAGATGAGAAACTTTATTTAAGAAAGCATTAGATGTTTTTGTAAGTCCATTAAATTTTCTTTGTGATTTACATGAAAATTCTGTTTCAATGTTTGTATATGGATAAGGAAATTTTTTCTTTTAATTGAAGTATAGATGATTTACAATATTGTGTTAGTTTCAGATGTTCAGCAAAGTGATTCAGTTATACATATATATTTTTGGATTCTTTTCCATTATAGGTTATTAAGAGATATTGGATATAGTTCCTTGTGCTATAGAGTAAATCTTTGTTATTTATCTATTTTATATATAGTGGTGTGCATCTGATGATCCCAAGCTCCTAATTTATCCCTCCCCTCCCCTTTCCCCTTTGGGAACCATAAGTTTGTTTTCTATGTCTGTGAATCTGTTTCTGATTTGTAAATAAATTCATTTGTGTTAATTTTTTAAATTCCACATATAAGTGATACCATATAATATTTATCTTTGTCTGACTTACTTCACTCATTATGATAATCTCTAGTCCATCCATGATGCTGCAAATGGCATTATTTCATTCTTTTTTATGGCTGAGTAATATTCCATTGTATATATGTACCACATCTTCTTTATCTATTCATCTGTCAGTGGACACTTAGGTTGCTTCCATGTCTTGGCTATTGTAAATAGTGCTGCTATGAACATTGGTGTGCATGTGTCTTTCCAAATTGGAGTTACAATCCCACTCCTGGGCATATATCTGAAAAAGATGAAAACTTATTGAATAAATTGGGGACTATTTCCTCTTCTAATTCATGGAAGAATTTCTGAAAATTGGAGACAATTTTTCTTTAAGCATTTTTTAGACTTTACTGGTGAAGCCATGTGGTACTGGACTTCTCTTTGGGGGAAATATTTTGATTTTTACTTCAATCTCTTTGTTATAGGTCTACCAAAATTTGAACTTCTCCTTGAGTCAGTTTTGGTAGTTTGTGTCTCGCTAGGGATTTATTCTTTTGCATCTCGTTTTTAGCATACTATTGCTCTAGTATGCCTCTATAATTTTTTTGTTCCATAAGCTTGGTCCCTCTTTTATTCCTGATTTTAGAAGTCTGTATTCCATCTCTCTCTCTCTCTCATCAATCTAACTACAGCTTTGCCCATTTTTAAATCTTTCAAAATAACTTACTCTTGCTTTATTTTTACTGATTATATTGTTTTCTATTCCTTTTATTTATTTCTACTCTTTCTTATTTCTGCTTGGGTTTGGGTTTAGTTTGCTCTTTTTATTTTATTCCTGGTCCCTGAAGGTGGAAGTCTAGGTTACTGATTTGAGATGTTTCTTCTTTTATTGCATAGGCATTTACAGCTATAAATTTCTGTCTAAGTATGACTTTCTCTGCATCTCATAAGTTTTGGTATGTTGTGGGTTTTTTTCACTCACCTCAAAGCATTTTTCTAATTTCTTTTGTGATTTCTAATTTCTTTTGTGATTTCTTCTCTGAACAATTGGTTGTTTAAAAGGAAGCTTTTACATTTTCACTTGTTTGTGGATTTCCTACATCTCCTCCTCTTATGTCCTTCTACTTTCTTTCCATACTTATTGGAGAAGATACATTTCAGTTGTTGTACTTTTCAACTCCAGAATTTCCATTTGGTTCTTTTTATCATAATTAATCATAATTTATAGCCCTTTACTGGCATTCTCTCTTTGGGGAGACATCTTTCTCATACTTTCCTTTAGTTCTTTAGACATGATTTTTTTTTTTTTTTTTTTTTTTTTTTTTTTTTTTTTGGTTCTTGGAATGTATTTGAAATAGCTGATTTAAAATCTTTGTCTAGTAGATCCAACATCTGGGCTTCTTCAAGGACAGTTTCTATTGATAGCTTTTGTCCTGTGGCTGGACCATGCTTTTTTGTTTTCTTGCCTTTCTCCTAAATTTTTTGTTGTTGTTGAAAAGTAGACATTTTAAATAATATAAGGTAGCAACTGAAAATTAGATGATGTCCCCTTCCTTGGGTTTGTTTTTATTGTTGTCTGTAGCAGCAGTGGTAGTAGTTTGTTTGTTTAGTGACTTCTGTGAATGAATTCTGTAAAGTCTCTATTCTTTGTTGCACATGGCCACTGATTCTCTGTTTGGTTAGGTTGGCGGTCAGCCAGTGATTGGACAGAGATTTCCTTAGGCATCTGAAATCAATGCATCCCAAACTACCAAAGGTCTCTTTGAGTGTGTTCACACATGCCTTCAATCCTCAGTCAGGCATTAGACAGCTCTGCCTTAGCTTTCACTTCCTGCTTCCATAGAACTTCAAGGTCAACCAGAGGTGAGCGCTTAGAGCTTTCTCAGGTCTTCCTTGAGTATGAAGGGGTCCTGGGCATGCACACAGCCCTAAGTATAAGCATGGTCTTATAGATTCCCCAGAATATGTATTAACCTTTCAAAGCCCCCTGGACATTCCATTCCTCATCTTTTCCTATTAAGCTTTTTGATTAGTCTGTTGTTTGTCACAACTGTTATCCACTGCCTCAGGCAGCTAGCTGTGAAGTTAACTAATTGCCTGTAATTGCTTTAAACAAATACCTCTACATAAAAAGCTTTTCACACTGGGTGAGTTCAGAGTCAGGTCAGATACAGACAGCTTTCCAAGTGGGATCTTCCAGGGAAGTAGCAGACAAGTCAAATAACAGCAATTCTTTGGGAATGAAGTTTTGAAAGATCTCCAGCCCTGATCTGCTCTCTGTGGCTGTCAGATTGTGGTTATTTTTCTGTGAATGTGAGCTGTTATTTTTCAAAGCTACTACTGAGCTGGAGAGTAGGGAATGGGAGTGAGTCAAGTTAAAATGCCACAAAATTCTCTGTTTTTACCAAGATTCAGCCATTTTTCTTGAATAAATGCTCTCCTGGCTGTGCAAACCTTTGTTTTATTTCTAGAGTTCTGAAAAGTTGATTTTGACTCTTTTTTTTTTTTTTGGCCAATTTCCTCATTGCTTTTACAGAGGAGAGAATTTTCAGATGTCCCTACTTTGCCATTTTCACAGATGTCACACTAATGTGAAGCGTTAATGGAAACATCTTCATAAAGGAATATAAATATGCTTTCAAGACATGAAACCTAGAGCTGGCACAAACAGGAACACAATAAAAGAGTTGTATTCTGATAGATGGTGAATTTTTAGCAGTCTCTGGCACCAGGGGATGATTTAAATGTAATATTTAATATGACAAATTGCTTTCTCATTGTGCCAGAGGCAGGTTGAAACTGCCTTTGGGATTTTTGAGAAGCTGTTGGTGGACACTGGAAACCATTGTTGCAAAAATCTCAGCCACACACAGAAAAAGCTACAGAAGGAAACATGGTCGCAAGTGTATTTGAAATAAAATCAAAGCTCCGATTGGTTGTGATGTGTTGTTATGAAAAATAAAGTCACCTCCCTTGAAACACAGTTTGGGAAAATGATGATAGTGTCTTCTTTAAAGGCTGTGAGCTTCTTCAGGGTAGAGATGGATGTTTATTTTTGTATTTTCTCTTTCCCTAGAGCCCAGCATGTTGCCTAATCTCATGTGCATTAGTGAAGACCTTCAGTTTCAAGTGACATAAACCCAATTAAAAGTGGCTTAAGTAAAACAGTTTATTTTATATCTCTAAATTTCCAAAGATAACAGACACAGATGTAGCTGTGTTCAGGAGCCCAGAAATCTTTCCTGGAAATCTGTCTGCCTCCTACCGTTGTGTCTGATTTCTTTTGTTTGGGTTTCACTTGAATCAGTCTTTGTGGACATGGAGATGGAATACCTTGATGGACCACAATTTGGTTAATCTGCTCATGAGTGAAGCCTGATTGGGTGGCCTGCGTCGGTGCCATCCAAGCCACATTCATTGATAGCAGAGTGGGATGATACCCAAAGGAAAAAATGAAATGTCATTTCAAAAAGAGGGAGGATGGGTGGATGTTCAGTATCCATGGATGTACATCAAGCAAAGTTAATGCCTGTCTGTTACACACAGAAAACACCTACACTGATTTCTCCAATTGTATCATGAGCTGAATTTAGCAATCTGTTCTAGAACTGTGGTTCCGTCTCTGTTCTTCGTACACACTGTGATTATTCCACACCATTATCCCGCCTTTGGTGGGTTCTCATCTCAGCTTCTGCACTGCTTCCTGCTTCCTGTCCTCGCTGTACAGCTTACATGTAAAAGTACATAAATTTCATCTCCCTGGTGACTGTGGCATCCTCAGGAACATGGACTATATTTACACTCTTTTGGGTGTATCTCCTTGAGATTCCATCTAGAGGAAAAGAAATATGTAAAAGAACAGCCAACAACTTAGTTTTTCATCTCTCGTAGATTGGGTTGGCATTGTTTTCAAACATTCATTACAAAGCTGATGTTTCCTATTGACAAGTAGGTACTATTTACAGCTTTAATATCAATGAAAAACAATCTATAAACTGGGAACAATACTAGTAATTACTTTAGGAGGGTTGCTGAGAAAAGTCAATGAGCAATTAATTACATGTAAAGTACTCAGAACTCTCCTCCTCCTCCTTCTCCTCCTCTGCTGCCTTCTTCTCCTTCTCCTTCTTCTTCTTCCTCTTCCTCTTCTTCCTCTTCGTCTTCTTCTTCCTCTTCCTTCTCCTCCTCTTCCTCTTCTTCTTCTTCCTCTTCCTCCTCCTCCTCCTCCTCTTCTTCTTCCTCTTCCTTGTCTTCTTCTTCCTCTTCTTCTTCTTCCCCTTCTTCTTCCCCTTCTTCTTCTTCCTCTTCTTCTCCCTCTTCCTCTTCTTCTTTTTCTTCCTCTTCCTCTTCTTCTTTTTCTTCTTCTTCTTCCTCTTCTTCCTCCTCCTCTTCTTCTTCCTCTTCCTCATCTTCTTCCTCTTCTTCTCCTTCTTCCTCTTCCTCATCTTCTTCTTCCTCTTCTTCTTCTTCTTCTTCTTCTTCCTCTTTCTCTTCTTCTTCTCCTTCTTCCTCTCCCTCTTCCTCCTCCTCCTCCTCTTCCTCTTCTTCTTCTTCCTCTTCCTCCTCCTCCTCCTCTTCCTCTTCCTCCTCTCCTTCTTCTTCTTCCTCTTCCCCTTCCTCTTCTTCTTCTTCCTCTTCCCCTTCTTCTTCTTCTTCTTCTTCTTCTCCTCCTTCTCCTTCTTCTTCAACCGCATCTCTTACCCTTTTTCACATTTGGGGTGGAGAATGAGGGGCTGATTTAGAACATTGAATGTGGGACCCGCTCAGTGCATGAGCTAAGAGTAGGGGCTCCCAGGAGTGAAAGGAACACTTGAAATGATGGTCTGTGTGGTCCATTCCGGTGGAGCCAGTTGCTGAGTGTTTGGTGAATCTCACTGCTGAGCTGAGTTGCCCCGTGTCCAGCAGCTTCTCTAGTTGACTTCTTCTCTTCAGACGAGTGTGGAAGTAGTATCTCCACCACAGTCCCTTCGTGAACCCACTCAGTGGTTCTCTAATTCATTCGTGAAGCACATCTTTTGCAGCATCCACTGTAATCTCTGTATTTAGTGTGTTCTTGTGGCTTGTTATGTGCCATCTCTGTTCTAAATCTGGTACATAGATTGACCCATTATATCCCCATAAGGTCACCACACAGTAGGTGCTTTTATTATCCCTGGATTTCAGATCAGGGAACCCTGGCACATGGGGAAATATCTTGTGGCAGGTGCCGTTAATGGATTATAAAAAGCCATTTACAAACCCCTCCTCCATGACCAGCTCCACTATCAAAGCCCACTTCCCCAGCCTCCTTTACAGGTGGGCTGGCCGTGTGACAAGCTTTGGACTTCCTGATGATGAGGAGCAGGTGCAGCAGGTGACCCCTCCCCCCTCAGCCTTCCCCCCGCTTAGACAGTGGATGGAGATGGCTGGTGTGATAGATGCCATCTTGCTATGTTGAGGGAGTGGCCAGGAGAGCTGCAGAGAAGTAGTAGCCCTCCCCTCACTGAGTCACTGGACCAGAGCCAGCAGACACATAGCTCCAGAATTCTGGTTATGAGTGAAGCGTATAAACCCGTGTTGGGTTATTTCACTTGAGTCAGATTTTCTGTAACTGTAGATCCTCACCGAATCAGAGTCTGAGCCAGTTTCAAACACAGTCCAGTCCCAGAACCCATGCATGCTCTCTTCTGCACTGCTTCTCCCATGCCAGATACTGTCCCGGGTTCTCTGGGTGCAGCGGAGGTCAGAGCAATGATGGCTTTGACCCTTGGGGAGTTTACAATCTCAGGAACAGTCAGAGATTAAAACATAAACACAAAATAAGTATATAGTGACCACTTGTGGTTATTACCATGCAGGACAGACTAGGTGCTATGAGAAATAATAATGCAGTGCTAACACACACTGTGAACAGGCAGAAAAGCCCTGTTTCTCCAAAGAAGTGGACATTTACGCTGAGATCTGAAGGATGGAAGGAACAGGGAGGCGTGTTTTCGGTAGAGAGTTCTGCATATGAAAGAGCGGAAGGCATGAATGAGATTCACTGTTGGAAGAACAGAAAAGTCCTGTGTTTGAGGCTTGACAGTGATGGGGGGCAGCAGGAAGGGGCAAGAAGGAGCTAGAGAGGTGGGCGAGGGTTAGGTCTCTCCAGGTCAGCGAGTTTGGCCTTCATCTCTAAGAACCCTAGGATGTTTTCAAAGAGTTTTAATTTAGGCGAGAAATCATCTGAATTATATTGAAATAAAAAAGATTAGCTTCCAGCTGCTGTGAAGAGAGTGGGCACAGCGAGGCCAGTTAGGGGCCGTCATGGTTGTCCAAGTGGGGGGCATTCTCCCTCCGTGGAGGAATTGGTCCTGGGGATGACAACAATTTGACCGATGGGAGATTATAGGAAGATAAAACCTACAGAACTTTGAAGGATGTCAGAGGAGGAGAGAAATTAACATGATGTCAGTTTCACAATAGTAGCGCAGGGATTGTGATTTCCCGGGCTTGGCTGGGAAATCCCGGGGAGGGGGCGCTTGGAGGTTTGGGGGTAGAGGGCGCTGGTGGTCAGCTCAGGAGTGCGGAGGCTTATAACCTGCAGCTAGTTCTCTTCTCTTCTCTGTGCTGCTGTCTTTCCTAATTTGAAACCAAAACGAAGACTGTGTTCACTATGTGAATAAGCCCTGAACATAGGCCGTCGTTTACCAAATGAACCTCGAGCTAAGATTTGGCAAATATCGAAAAGAACTCCTGCGCTGTGTGCGAGGTGTGTCTGTAGGGCACAGACAGTTTTGTAAATTGTAGAACAACAACTAAGGTCGGAGGTAGCCTGCTGGTGACCCCTCCCGGGGCTCACGGGCGTGCCTGTGGCTGACACGCGCCCTCTTTTCTCCCGCACAGGACACGGAGGTTCTGAACACGGCCATTCTCACCGGAAAGGTGGTTTCGGTTCCCGTCAAGGTCGTGGCCGTTCAAGAGGACGGTTCGGTGGTGGACGTGTCGGAGGCTGTGGAATGCAGGTCTGCGGATGAAGACGTCGTCAAGGTACGGCGGGCTTTACCTCCAGATCCCCAGGCATTCGGTCCTTTCCCTCCCTTTCTGTCTCGGGGCTGCTCTGAGCATCCCAGGCTCCGAAGGGCTGAGACCGGGATGAGGATGCTGAGGACGGAGGGAGTGATGGCAGGGACTCGCCTGGAATAAGAGGAGGCTGCACGCGCCGTGCTGCTTCCTTCGCCCGTCTTAATCTTGAGCGGAAACAATTCTCTTCCCATTCTTTTGCTCATAGGACAATATTTCCTGAATTTTAGCCAGCTACCTGCCATCTTCGCAATTTCTGCCAACTTCCTGTGCCAAATAATATAATTTACTCATTATATTTTCTTTAAGTGCCTCACTTTTCAACCTTAAATATCTTAAATGTCTCATTAGAAGACAATAAAATTCATGAGCTTGATGTACTAACTTTTTCTTAATATACATAAAAATAAACGACTATTAACTTTTTAAAAAGTCCATCCATGTGCCCCCTAACTTCACTTGGGTACCAGTGGGACACAGCTCACAGTCTGGGGAAATCTGGCCGTGGCACATTTCTGCTGCGTCCTGCATCCTAATTAGCTGGATTTAGGACTCCATATTCAGCCAGGAACCGGCCCACGATGTTTTTCCACATCTGTGCAGGGGTCTGTTTGAGTCACTGAATTTAGAGTTTCTGCCCGTTTTTTCTTGGCGCCCTGATCGGCAGTTTCCTCTTGCAGCAGAGACCCCGAGAGAAAGGACTTCCATCTTCAGAATGATCCTTCCTCCTCTAAGCTGCGAAGAGAGCTCCCAGGTCCTATGTCTTCGTTCATTTTAGGAAAACACAGCACCGCTGAGTTCTTCCTTCTTTCTGCTCTGCGGGCTCCTGTTCAGAGGTGAAATGAAACTTGGTCCCCGTCTGAAGAACTCTGTGGTGGACAGAAAATTCTGCAGGGTTTTCCCTGTGGCGGAAAAGATCTGGAAGAGATTCCTTCCTTCTTACAGTGACCTGCAGGAGGCTGTGCCTTAAGCCAGAGATGGTTTTGATAAGGAAGAATTGATGTGTCTGTGAGACCTAATTACAAACAAAATTAATCCTTAGGAAACCCCGATTTGACATCGCCTTCTTTCTGGGCGGAATGTTAATTCTCCCCTCGAGACAGAAGGTGGACTGGCTTCAAAGGACACACAGCCTTGCCCTGGGGCTCCTGGCAGGCCTCGGACTCTGTGGGCAGGTTTGATTAAACAAATCTAAAGCCTTCGATATTCTGAGTCTAGAAAGATCTGAGCCAAGTCATACAAACTCATCTGCACAGAATGAAAAATATTGATTCATTGCCCTTGGTTGCCTTTGAAAATGCCTGTTACTTACCATCCCCCGTCATTCCAGGAGGGAGACATTGGGATGGCACATGGAGGTGGCATCTGTGTGGTTATGCCACCCTGGGCTCAAACAGATGGCTCAGCTCTGTAGACCCCTCAGCCTTGTTCCCTCCCGAGAGCCTGGTGTGGAGCCCCCCTGGGCGGGACCTCCACTGTCCTGCCCTGGAGAGCTCTACCCTACAGAGGCAAGCCCAAGTTCATGGATCCCATCGTTGCCGTGTACTTGGCTGTCTCCCCTTTGTGGAAATATACTAAAAGCATCCTCCCCTGAGCCTGAGAGAGAAATTGCTTTGGAAGGCGTAGTTTCTGGCTCAGCGGTCGCTTTCGTGGCCTCATGAAGATGGGGCTCTCCTCTAGCTAACTGTGGCCTGATCTTAGCAAACGAGAGCGTGCAGATCCCCAAGTGCAGAGCTGCTGTAAGACGTTTCTAGGGGAGCCCAGGCTCCGTTGCAAATCCTGGCGCCTGGGTCAATTGAGGGGCATTCACTAAATGGCTGTGATGCATTTGTCACAGCTTTCGTGTCAATATTTGTCATAAATTTTGTCATAACGCTAAGATGTACAGCGTCGTCCTCAGAGCTGTCCGCTGGCCTGGGCATCACCCCAGGGGCACCTAAACACGTGGGTGCTCATTAGCACCCCAGGGAGAGACCCCCTTGGTCTGTGGATTTGTCAGCCAGTCACTTCCTCACGGTGCAGGAAACGCTGTGTGATTCCCCAGGGAGAGTCTTGCAGGTTTCACCAAAGATCGTCATGCGATGGCAATTCTGAGCGTTGGGATTGTGACTTAGGTAAGGGACAAGGTATAAATTCAGGACGGTGTTAATTGTAGTGATACACAAATCGGCTTCTTCGACTTGGGACCGTATGACATCAGGGGGAATAAATCTGAGGACATGAAGGATGTTGAAGGGCTGGAACCTTGGCGAGATTGGAAGCGATCTGTGTCCCATTTTAAGTGGACAAGTACTTCTGTGTTAAAAAAAAACGCATAGAAGATGCATATTAATTGCATGTGTGTGTGTGCAAGAAACCTTGGCTGTTTTGTTCACAGTGAGATCTGATGAACCAGCTGTGTTTTTTAATTGAAGTATCGTGGATTTACAATATTGTGTTAGTTTCAGGTGTACAGCATGGCGATTCCATATTTTTATAGCTTATACTCCATTAAAAGTTATTACAAGATCATGGCTCTAATTCCCTGTGGAACCACCTGTCTGAAGTGGCTGCCACAGGCTGATATGATTTTTGTTGGCATTAATGGGTGCGTGACCCCAGAACAGAGGTCACAGGTGGGCAGACTGCAGGCTGCATCTGGTTCAGAGGAGTGTGTGTGTGTGTATTTAATTTGCTGCCATCCTGTAAAAATTGGCAAATCACATAGAAATCTGTATTTCTAGCCTCTTATGAAATTCACAAAGTTGAGTAGCCCTGGGCCCACACTGCTTCCTGTTACCCTCAACCCGGAAGTGAGCAGAGGACGCCCCTGTGCGTAAGGCCGGTGCATCCAGGTCACCGCAGTCTCCACCCTTTCCTCTTGCCTCCCGCGTGGAGGTGGAGGGACGTCTGTGATTTCTCGTCACACTTGTGCAGCTGGTTTTTTGATAGTAGGTTTCAGAGGAAAGGGAGCTATTTCTTGTCCCCTGGTCTCTATAAGTCAAAGATGATACATGTCACTCGTCCCTCTGATGGAGAATTCTGTGTCTTTCTAGGCATAAGTGGAAGCTGGAAATTGGATCGTATTCTGTCAGAGTGTCTGAGGGGCTGAGGGCCCTTGAAATCAAATCACAGGAGAAATGATTGAAGGAAGTGTGAGTGTTGAGCCTGGTGGTGAGAAGAAAAGGCCCAGGGAGAGGTGAAGAGAGAAACATGACAGCTCTTCTGAAGCCTTTCAAGGGCCATCCTTCGGAATATGGGGTAGATTTGTGCTTTTTAGATTTCAAGAGTGGAAGTCAAAAGGGAACCACTCTAGCTCAACATAAAGAAAAAGAATGCAGAGGGAGTGAGTTTGGGGGGCGGGGGTAGGCTTCCAAACAGCTGATGGCTGTTCAAATCTTGACTCCGTGGGGGAGCACCTTTATGAGCTAGTAGTAAAGTGTCATTCCTATGGCTTTCCCATCAGGAAGTCAGTTGATAAATTAAGTTTTCTGAATTTGCAAAGGAATTTTGTTTCCACCCCCATGACCTGGAAGGCACGTGTGTCAGTTTCCTCTTGCTGCTGTAACAAATGAACGTGAATTTAGTAGCTTAAAACAATGCACATTTATTATCTGATGGTACTGGAGGTCAGGACCCTAAAATGGTTTGGTTGGCAGGGCTGCGTTGCTTCTGGAAGCTCTAGCAGAGAATCTGTTTGCCTTTTCCAGCTTCTAGAGGCTGCCTGCCTTTCTGGGCTGTGGCCCCTTTCTCCATCTTAAAAGTCAACATCGTAGCATCTTCAAATCTCTCTCTCTCTCTGACCTCTGGTTCCATCACCACCTCTGTTTCTCTGGCTCTGAGCCTCCTGCCTCTCCCTAATAAGGACCTTTGTGATTACATTAGGCCCACCTGGCTATCCTTACCTCGAGGTCCTTATCTCAAATACATGTGCAGAGTCCCTTTGCCACATGTATTAGTTTCCTAGAGCTGCCGTATCAGTTCCCACAAACTCAGTGGCTTAAAACAACATAAACCTGTTCTCTCCCAGTTCTGGAGGCCTGAAGTCTGAAATCAAGGTGTTAGCAGGGCCACACCCCCTCCAGAAGCTCTAGGGGAGGATCCTTCCCTGACTCTTCCAGCCTCTGGGGGCCCCAGGTGTCACCGGCTTGTGGCCGCATCCCTCCCGTCTCTGTCTCCATCTTCACTTCTCTTCTGTCTCTGTGTGGCCTTATTCTCCTATAAGGGCGTTCGTCATTGGATTTAGGGGCCACCCTGATTCACAATGATCTCATCTCACTATCCTTAAGTTAATTATATCTGCAAAGACCCTGTTTCCAAATAAGGTCACATTCACAGCTTCCCGGGGCTAGAGCTTGGATATATCATTCTGGGGTCACAGTTCCACCTACCGTGTAAGGTGACACATTAGAGGTTTGGGGGATTAAGATCTAGACAGCTTTGAGGGTCTTTATGCTGCCAGCAACAGCACATTTGTGGTTCTTTGCTAAGTGTCTTTCAAGGTCTTCAGAGGGAGGAAGAAAAATGCAATCTCCATGTTGTAATTGTGATTTAATCTTTCAGTGTCTATCTTGCCGACCAAGTGATGGCCTTCTGTGTTTAATGTGTTGGTAATTGTACTGTTGGTCAGTGAGTTGCAGTCTCCAGAACCACAGAAGCCCCGGCATACGTCACCAGCAGGGGATGAACTCATTCACGCTTGGAGAGAAATCAGTGTAAACTCATGCTGTCTTGAAGAGGGTACCCTCCAACTTTTGGCTGCAATAATTAAGTTTCCAGCCTTCTGGTATCAGCCGGACTTGAAATAATGAGATGCTAAAGGCCTCCTAAAAGGGTATTAACATTTTAAAGCCTTCTCTGCCCCAGGGAAGGTCTTTATTTCCAAACTTCGTCTGTGAAGGGCAAGGGTAGGCGGCAGATGTGCTGTCGGAGAAAAAACACAGAGGTTTCTGCCGCTTGTGTGGGGTCACTAAATAGAGCCCAATGTCACCGCTGGAGGATGCAGGAAGCTTCGAGAGAGCAGCTGCATTTCCTGGGTCATCACGTAGCCCCTGCAAAAGGCCGTGTGACCCGATTTTCCTTAAGTGGTTGGATTCACAGAGAGGATAAGGTGGAAGGTGGGCGTGTCCTGAACATGGTCCTTAGAGAGGCATCTGAGAGCTGATGTCACTGAGCCGGAGACATCGCGATTCAGGTGGAGGGGGCTGGACAGGTGGAGGGGGCAGTGGGACCTGGCAGGCCCGCGGTGAAATCCTGTGTGGGCGAGCTTTCTTTTGCTTTGGTTGCAAGTGACAGAAACGCAAATCCAACTGTCTTAAGCCCGGAAAGGGGAAATATATGGACTCATGCAGCTATAGACGGAGTTAGATCCAGAGGCACATCTGGACTCGATTTCTCTCCTTCTCTGATTTCTGCCTTCTTCTGTGTGGTTTTCACATCTTTTTCCTGGGCCCGTGCTACTTCCTGGGCCCAGCATCCCTCCCCGGCTCCCTGCATCTGGACACGCCCCAGCTGTCCCTCCCCGTCTCTGCATCTGGACACGCCCCAGCTGTGTCCTCTGGACTCTGGCTCAGGTGCCCCTGGGATCTGTGCAGCCGCCTCCTTCCTGCCGTTCTGCATCCCGCCTCCCACACCAGGGTCCTCACCTCTGTGCTTCTGTGCCCTGTGTAGGTGCACGTATTAGGGACTCAGCATGTCGTGTGTCCCTGTACAGGTGGCAGGTTTGCCCCTGGAGGGCAGGTCCGTGTCTCACTTGTCTTCCTGCCCCGAAGGGTCTGTTAGAAGGAGCAGCGAGAACAGCCACAGCCCACGGTGACACCACGCCAGACTCTGGTCCACTGGTTCTTTACACATTGCAGCCCCCGACCGCCCAGCACCCCGACAGAGTAGGTACTACTCTTATGCCCATTTTACAGCCCAGGAAACTGAGGCGGGAGAGGTTTAAGTGTCTGGGCTCAGTGGGTGGTGAGTAAGCATTAGTCCACTGCGTGTGCGAATTCATGGTACCGAAAAGTGGACACACAGTCCCTTTCTATTTCCTCTCTCCTGTAAAGACAGAATTAAAGACAGGTGTTTCTGAAAGTCCACATTTTATGTAAGACTTTTGATTGTTGGCAAGTCATCCAATTGAAAGAGATGTGCAGACGCGTTTTGCCCGGGGGCTGTGGTTCTCATCTTCCACGTGTCCTGCACCGTAGGAGGAGATCAACCTAATGGAAGGTGAGGCCCAGGCACCTGGGGGGTGGGATTGAGGACCTTGTTGGGATCCCGCAGTGCTGATGAAATAGGTTCAGGACAGTCTCTCTGCACTGACTTATCTCCAAAGGGCCCTTGTCTGCTGTGGGCTCC
Source organism: Pseudorca crassidens (assembly GCF_039906515.1). Taxonomy (NCBI): domain Eukaryota; kingdom Metazoa; phylum Chordata; class Mammalia; order Artiodactyla; family Delphinidae; genus Pseudorca; species Pseudorca crassidens. Next base: position 87,271,731 of record NC_090307.1, read on the forward strand.
AACGGGCTTCCGGAGAAACCCTCAGACGGGTCCTGATGTCATTAGAAGGAGATGGAGAAAAATCCAAAAGTGGTTTAAGCCCATTTCTTTCTCTTTTGGCAAGGCTCGGCAAACATGCCTACAGGAAACACCGTTCTTCTGTTTCTCGGCATGAATTTCCTCCCCTTCACCCGTCACCAGGAGCCAGGCAGCTAAGAATAAGTTGTCAGGCAGTTTGGACGTTATTGCCTAATTTTGTCCTCCTTGTTGCTGGTAATTTGGACTTGCATTGTTCCATTCTGATGGGAGATGTGTCATATATTTCCTGTTGGCCAGAGGATAGATACTGCTCCATCCCCAACCTTTTGTTCCTGTCAGCATCGTTCAGATTTCAATATTAATGAGATCTTTTGTTCCTTTCTGTCTTTAGCATCTCTAATGAAGAACTAACATTCTGGAATTGTTTGGGCATCATGCAGAGAGACCTTGGGACTAGCCAGTGTAGATCTGCAGCCGCCCGGCTTCGGGCCCTCAGTAAACAGAGCCGCACTGGGGAGATGGTGTTACTGAGGTCTTGGGCCGACACCGAATTAAATCTCGGAGGCAGAGTTTTGGGCGCACCAGAAAAGAATAGCTTCATTGCTTTGCCAGGCAAAGGGGGCCACAACGGGCTAATGCCCTCAAAACTGTGTGTCCTGACCTGGAGGGGGGTAGTGAGGAGTTTTATAGCAATGGCTCAAAGAGGGCGTGGTCAGCTCGTGGACCTTCTTCTGATTGGTTGGTGGGGCGGTACCCGGGAGTCGGCATCATCAACCTTCTGGTTCCTATTGGTCTGGGGTCTCCGTGCTTGTGGGCAGCCGACAGTTAACTTCTCCCACCTGATGGGGGTTTCAGTATCTGCAAAACGGCTCAAAGATATTGTTCTGTGTATCCCTTGAGGGGGAGCCAGGACCTGCCCCAAGGCTGCACTCTTGTCTCCTGACTGCTCCTCCCTTGTCTCTGCATCCCATCTCTTCCTTTACTAACAACTGCTTGAACCTGCCCGTTGGAACTCAGGGAAGGTCACGGAGGCTGAATGAAGCCTATTTCCTGTAATGAAGAAATGGGGGACACAGAAAGGCTTTTGTGCCCAGGAGCCCACAGGGTCCTGCTCAGTATCAGGTCTGTGACTGTGTTTCGAATATCAGGCAGGGTCAACTACGGCCGCTGTGCCTCTGTCTCCTGGCACATTTATCCTTGATGTTTGGGGGCTTGGTTCACAATTTAAACTCCTTCCGTGAGCTTTGATGGTGGGCAGAATGGATCAGCTTCGTATTCAAATTCATTGAGTTTCCTAAAGACACTCAAATCATTTCAATACACTTAATTTTAAAAAAAATTTTTAATTTATACAATTTTTAAAGGTTACTTTCCATTTACAGTTATCACAAAATATTGGCTGTATTCTCCGTGTTGTACATACAGCCTTGAACTTATTTATACTCAGTAGTTTGTGCCTCACACTCCCCCACCCCTATATTGCCCCTCCCCCTCATTTAAATAAACTTTAGACGTTAACTGTCTAAGAAAAGTGATGCACAGGGCATTTAATTATTGTTGCCCAAATACAGGTCACCCAGTTGCTAAGTGCCAGGGCTGGGGTTTGACCCCAGGAAGCTTGGCTCTCGGCCCCCGCTTTACAGAGAGCACCCCAATTTCACAGGGAACTTAGCCCTGTGAACTTAGGGTGCCTATTTCAGGGGCAGGCTTCTTTCCCCCCTACTTTGGGATTATCCGTACACTGACTTATTTTATACATATCCTAAGATTAAGATTACTTTCCAAAGATAAAAACGTAGCCCTCTTCTCTCTGAAACATTTCAGATGTCTAGAGGGACATTCAGGGATGTTAGGAACTGGTGAACGTAAGAAGAAATCCCACAAAGAGCTAGAACTGACTTCTTCAGCCAAGACTCCCTCGTATAGCAGAGACTCAGTGAGCGTAGATGAGAGAAGTCTTCGGAGAATCTCACCCATTTTCCCCGGAATATGCAGGAGTCTTGCATGAGCAATTCATTCATGCTTTATTGATATATATCGCTACGCTGAGATGGACTTTGAGAAAGTAATGCTGCCTTTAGCAGCAGGTGGAAATACAGATTCTGTCTCAGTCAGAAACAACGGGATAAGGTTTTCCTGGGACCGGATGGACTGGATTACGTAGCCACCTACTAAACAAATGGGCTCATATCTCTTCTAATTCATTTTCAAGAGGGACGGGCTTCCAGCAGGCAATGATCATTTATATTCAATGTATATACGCAGTGTATTCCTTCTAAAGGACTCTTGGATTCTTGCCTGGAGACATTTCAGGTTTAAATGCAAAGAGACGGTCTCAGATTTCAAAGCACTGCTTTCCACTCCTATTCCCCCCTGCAGCTTGCCTTACCCTTCTTAAAGGGCCCCTCTGCAGATGTTTCAGATCATTTTGACCACTTCTGAAGCTCAGTTTAACAGGCTTTTTTTTAAAATGAAAGGCCTCAGCCCGAAGCGATTGCCCTAATATAGTCTTTTTTTTTTTTTTTTTTTCTGTAAGCGGGCCTCTCACTGCTGTGGCCTCTCCCGTTGCGGAGCACAGGCTCCAGACGTGCAGGCTCAGCGGCCATGGCTCACGGGCCCAGCCACTCCGCGTCATGTGGGATCTTCCCGGACCGGGTCACGAACCCGTGTCCCCTGGCACCAGCAGGCGGACTCCCAACCATTGCGCCACCAGGGAAGCCCTATAGTCATCTTTTAATGCTCTGGACAACAGAGCAGTTTCCATAATCAAGGGTTTCAATCGTGTCACTCCCCAGGGAATACTTTCAGAGAGATGAATTTATCCACGGCTTCCTGACATCCTTTGTGTCTGACACTTAATAAATATTTGGGTTACACTCTGACTTCTTTTCCTGTGAGCAGAGTTTGTAGGGAGAGCAGTCGGTGGCCGTATGCTGAGACTGTCTGTGTCTGAAGCCCACTCATAGGGACGGTAGACTTCCATGTGCCTTTCCTGACAGCCCCTTTCAGTGAAAGACTGATACCGAGGATCTTGAAGGATTTTCCAGTTCTGATACCAGTGCTTGCACTGTGGCCTGGGTTGGGACAGAAGGGACTTTGGTTAAGGATATTGGGCCAAAGCATTTTGGTTTCATAAATAGGATATAAATAATATAGAAAAAACAAAACTTGTGATAAGACCCCACTTCCTGTCATGTGCCAATCCAGACATCACTAATCAATCCCAGCACTCCGTCCTTCGACAGCCCAGATTCCTTCTCCAGCAGAGGTCCCTTGAGCAGCAGCTAAGAAGTGATTTGCATTGGCAAGTGAGACGAACATATTTCCTATTGCTGGTAAAGTCTGTGGGGAACTAGCAAAAGTTTTGTTAAGCATTGAAGAGCATGATGCTAATGAGGCCGTGATGTGGACCTCAAAGTTTGATATATTGGAGGGAGAAAAAAACCAAAACAACATTTCTGTGCCATTGCTCTGCATCCTGTCATCCGTATCAGGATGTCCTTAGGCCAAAGGTCATAAAATGATAGGCCTTGAGGCAAATCCAGACCCCGAGACGTGCCCCCAGACAGAGCAAAGTACTTTGAAAATGTATATACTTAGATGCCAACATTCAAACATTAGTAGATTTCACCAGAGCTCTGGAATTCCGTTTCTCTCGCGAAGTCCAGAGGTCTCTGAACACAGCCCATGTGGTAGCTGTGGGCTCAGGGCAGTGGCAGCGGTGGGCTCAAGGTAGTAGCTGCTGTCCCCTTTGGGCAGGGTTTGGGGTGCTCCCTCAAGTTTTTCACCATCCCCAAGTTCCCTGACCTTCACAGCAGACCCACCTTCCCCATTTATGTCACCTCCCTGGGCCAGGAGGGATTTGATTGTTTTTTTTTTGTTGTTTTTTTAATTGTAATTTTAATTTAATTTTATTTTTTTAAACATCTTTATTGGAGTATAATTGCTTTACAATGGTGTGCTAGTTTCTGCTTTATGACAAAGTGAATCAGCTATGCATATACATATGTTCCCATATCTCTTCCCTCTTGCGTCTCCCTCCCTCCCACCCTCCCTATCCCACCCCTCCAGGCGGTCACAAAGCACCGAGCTGATCTCCCTGTGCTATGCGGCTGCTTCCCACTAGCTATCTATTTTACGTTTGGTAGTGTATATATGTCCATGCCACTCTCTCACTTTGTCACAGCTTACCCTTCCCCCTCCCCATATGTTGAGTCAATCCCTGGAAGTTCCACCATCCCTAGCCAATTGTGCTGAAAACAATCTGGGTGAGTTATACGGGTAAACTGAAATCTATTACAAATATATTAGATAAGTTAGTTGTATTAAGTGAGATGGATTAGACCAATGTATTAGATGCAATTATTTTAATTCATTGCTAACATAGGTAGAGGTTTTCACAAGGCAGAGTCACATAGTGTAAGAACAGCTGTAATTTCACCATGGGGGCTACTTCTCAAGCTGTTCAGACTGGAATTTTTATACCCAGGATTTTAATTAGCCCACGTCACACTGGCAAGGACTCCAAGTTGATCAAGGGGGTGAATTCCAGGGACTTCTGTGCTGCTGAGGCATTGCTGTGCTTCCCCCCTTCCTCCGTGACTGGCTCAGCCTGGCTGGGGTATGATTTGCTGGTCTCTCTGGAAATCGCCGAGAGTGTGAGTCTGGACGCCCAGGCTTCTCTTGGCAGGGCTGAGCCAGTCTCATCTCTGCCAGATCTTCGCTTGCGCCTTTCAACCCCCCTCTTTTCTACATTCTGATTTTGGAGAAATTGGTGAGGTCATCGTTGGCATTTTTCTTTTTCCCTTCCCCTGGAGCCTCAGAGATTAAAAAACTCTCAGCTGCCGGTTTTTATACCTTGAGGTCTCAGTTCACAGCATTCTTTGATAGAAAAGTTTCTTTTCTTAGGGAAATTTTCAGAAGTACTTTCAAGATAAGTTTGGAAAACACAAACCCTGCAGACCCTCATTCCCCTGAGAATATGCTCATCCTGCCACAATGCCTTTTTTTAATGTGACTAATTGATGCTTAAACCCCGGACACCTAAGCTTGTGACTCCTGTGCCGATGGAGCCTCGTTCCCAGCACTTCTGTCCACCAGGTTCAGTGTCTGCAGTCAGAGCTAGTGCAGGAGGCTGGGCAGCGCGATATGCTGGGCTCTCACCAGATGAACAGCTCTTAATCCCTCCGGGGCCACCGTTTGATGACTAGGAAGTGCTTGGATCTTTTCCTAAATTCAAAAGCGTTCGTGGTGCTTTGAAACTCTCCCAATGTTGAGGGGTAAAAAGCTAAAATGAACACATTTCCCAGATAAGCGTATGCTAAACTTTACAACAAACCATCATCTTGGGCCTCATTTGCTGGCGTGGTTTTCATAAGGGGCACGATATTGGAAGCACTCGCCTGTCAGGGTACAATCACACCTTGTTGAACGTGATTTGATTGGGGGTTTATCGTGGAGGTGACCCAACAAGCAGAATGCAGGAGCTGACCCGTGATGCTTGCCGATGAGCGGGGAGACGAGGCTGGGTGGGAGCGGCTGTCCGTGGGTCTGTTGTGGAGGGCTGTCCTGAGCATCTCGGACGAAGGTGACTTGAAGTTTGGTGGGCTGGAGGCAGCCAATGAGGCCCGACCATCTTGTAAACACCATACAAACCTTACTGTTCTACCAGTCACTGTTTTTTGTTTTTTGTTTTTTTTTACTGTACGCGGGCCTCTCACAGTTGTGGCCTCTCCCATTGCGGAGCACAGGCTCAGCGACCATGGCTCACGGGCCCAGCCGCTCCGCGGTATGTGGAATCTTCCCAGACCGGGGCACGAACCCGTGCCCCCTGCATCAGCAGGCGGACGCTCAACCACTGTGCCACCAGGGAAGCCCCCAGTCACTGTTTTTGACAGTATTTTGCACAGGAGTCTGTCTCTTCCACAAAGACCTCCTCGAGGGCAGAGACACTTGGGTTTGCTTTATGTCCTCAAAGCCCTGCCGGGAACCCAGCATGTATCATCACTGAGTGTTAACCTCAGACTCTCTGTGACCTCTCTGTGCCTTTGACATGGATCCTCGTCCTCTCTGGGCTGCGCAAGAGTTGCATTCTCTGAGGTCTTTTTTAGCACCAAGACTTTAAGATTCTCTAAGGAAGGCATGTGTTTTGGATGAGCTAGGAAGGGACGAAGCGCAGTGGTCTCCATTCTGCCCACGCTGGCTCCGAGATCTGCCTTTGCTGGGAGGCCTGGACGATCAGTCAGTTCCGGGCTGGGTGCTGGGCACACTGCTTCGGAGAGAGGAAGAAATAACATCCCAGCCATGGTCCAACTAGGGAGGTGAGACTGATCTGCATGAAGAAAGAATTGATAAGAATAAAGGAGCCTGAGAGCAAAGCCTCATGATCAGAACTTGACAGTGAATTAAGGAATCTCCTTAGAGTGGAGCTTTCAGTGTAGTGATGGGCATGATGGATGGGTGAGGCGGGAGGGGCTCACAAGACCTTCCCGTTCCTGGTTGTACGATCCTGAGCAGAGCACTTCCTCTCTCATTGATTCTGCGTAGTTCCCGTATGTCTACAAGGTAGCAGGCCTTGTGCCACGAGCCTGAGCTGCAGAAAATTAAATAAGGCAACATGCTTGTCCTTAAAGGCTTGCCTTATCATCTAGGAGGGGCAGAGAAGTAAGCATTACTATATTAAGTCAGAGTCTATGAAGGTACAAAGGTGGATAGAAGGTTCCTCGAGCCAAGATCCATGGACTTACCTCCTAGAAATCTTCATGAGAATTGCTTGACTTTGCATATCCATTTTTTATGATAGTCTATAGACTGTGTAAGCAACATGCACCGTTGTCAGTAGACCCAATCACTGCCACTTGGTTTCAGTTCTAATGTTTGGCTTTGTGTCCATGATTGTATGAGGGGCCCAAAGGGCTTGGAGCTGTACCACATGAATAGTTTAACTCTTGAGAATTCAACTATATGCATTTGGCCCCAAATAACGCGGTGTCCTTACACTTACATGCATACATATACACATATATGGGTAGAAACTGTGCATCTTTTAATCTGGTTATCTCTGTTCCTCTGCCTGGTAAAGTATTCGTCAGTGTATGTTGGCACAACTGGTGGGGGGCACTTGAGCACAACAAGAAGAGTCTCCCCATCTTCCAGAGGTGTGTGATGCCTTCTTCTGGTGGCCAAGCAAGTGAGTCATGGTGATGGTGTCAATGACCTCTTGCCTTCAGGAAGACATTAAAGACTGAACTGAGGCCTCCAAGAAACGCTTGACTAATGAAATGTTAGAAGAACTGGAAGATACTTTTACAGAAGGTGTAGGTGAGAAAGCACACAGGGAGAGCCAACACACTATAAATTGCTCGAGGGTTCTGAGCAGAGAGAAATAATTGAGTAATTTGCATATACCACCCATCTGTACAATTGCATGCTACCTGTAGTTTTATATATATATATGTTTTATATATCTATATCTCTATCTATCTATATATCTTATGCATACATGTTACTACATATTTTTTGTATTAAAAATCAATGTATTAAAAATCACCAGTGTGCCTGGTGAATGAAAATAGGGATTTTCTTGTATAATACTGGTTGGGTGCAATTTTGCTTCAGTTAACTTTAGAACCCAACTGCTGTTTGCATGGGACATTGAGAAAAGAAAGAGGTATGTTATAGGCAAATGCTGTATTTGTGCCAGCTGAAGGCCAATTGACATTACCGACGAAGGAGCAGAAACTCAGGTTAAATTACCTGCTCAGAATCACACGGTATTATTCAGCACACTTCAGTAATGTTCTAGGGGAAAAAAAAGATGATGGAGGTGGTATGTTTACTTATCGAAGGGAAGGGGTAGACAGTTATGACTCAGAGAGGGGGATGCCTCTGACCAGCGAAAGCATAGTCTGGGGACCCACTGGGGACAGGAGAGCTGTTATGTCCTAGAGCTTCTTATTGTATAAATCTTATTGTACAAACTTTAATGAGGGAACTTAGTCACCAGGAGCACATAGCTGTTTGCTAGAGTCAGGCAGGCCTCTTTTTAACAAAACAGCTTAAATTTAACTCAAACTGGTTACTTTAGATACAACGGAATCCCCCTAGTGCCCTAAATGGTAGTTTTTATTACACTTCTGCCTAAAGACTGAGACTTTTGCCCCATAGGGGAGACAGAGGATATGGAACTGTGTAGAGTTTCCGCAGTGGCTGCTGTCCCCCTCCTGAGCCAGCTGTCCCGGGGATGCTGCTAGCTCTTCCCTTGAGGGCCCGATGGGATTCGTACAGCAAGCCTGGGGGTTACAAGCTCCGTTGTTTACAGGCTCTAAAGCTTCACACTCACACCAGCCCCTGCGGGGCCGTTAGCAAGTCAGTACAGTTTTTCCCTTGGATTCTTTTTTTTCTAGCTTATGTGACATCCAGCAGGGTCCACCCTGGGGAAGCAAATGCTCGATTTCTCTTCCTCCCTGTGGGCATGTGTCTGTCTCCAGATTCCAGGTTAGTCTGTAGCCCTGCATCAGCAGTTCTCCGATGGGTTTAAGAAAAGCTTTTAGTTTGCAGTTTGGTAAGGGCAAGAGAAGTGCTCTTTTCAGCCGTCTACCTCTCTGAACTGCAACTGGAACTTGGCTGACTTGATTTTGTCTCTGATTTTTATCAAGCAGAGGATAAGCCAGGCCCCTCATTTTAAGAATACTTTTAAGTGAAAACTAAGAATGAACTGAATATAGAGAGGGGATCAGCGGTTACCGCAGCAGCTATTTGACCAATAGAAAAGGACAGTGTTGGGTCAGAATACACCGCTTGGGACACTGGCCCTCCGTTACTGGCTAGGTGACCTAACTGAGCATTAGTCTCCTCATCTGTAAAATGGGTAAAGGATAACTTTCCCACAATGCTCCAGTGCAGGATTTTTTTCAGATTAAGGGCCAGTTTTTATGGGATCTCACCAGCATTTTGTAAAAAGTGAAGGAATAGAATGGACTGGACTGGAATGGCAAAGAGTGGAGTGGAGTGGAATAGAATGGGATGGGATAAAACAGAAGAGAAAATTCAGAGTGACTGGCAAGTAATGAGGTTAAGTATTTTTTCATGAAACTTTGGCTTTTGCCTTTATGTATACTTTTTGTGTATTGGTCCTACTGTAAGATGTATTTTCTAATGTGGGTTGTGCTTCAAACACTATTTGAGACACATTGTCATAGACTGTATCAGTTAGTTACACCTGCATAACAGACAGCCCCAGTATCTTAGTCACATGCCACCACGAGCTTTTTTTTATTGCTCACAGGTCTTCAGATCAGCTGGGGTTCACCTCATCAAGGTTGCAGACACCAAGAGGGCAAACCCAATCCTTTAATTATGTTTTTTTTAAACTTTTTATTTTATGTTGGAGTAGAGTTGATGAACAATGTTGTGTTAGGTTCAGGTGTACAGCAAAGTGATTCAGTTATACATATACATGTACCTATTCTTTTTTCAAATTCTTTTCCCATTTAAGTTGTTACATAATATTGAGCAGAGTTCCCTGTTCTGTGTTTTCAGTATTTTATGGAGAAGTTTTTGTTAAAATTCTGCTGGGCAAAAGGAGTCATTTGCCCAAACCCAACATCGTTGAGATAAAGCATATTTTACCTCTGGTGGGGGGAACCACAAATTCACAAGGCAGAGGGTGAGGGTGCAGTGTTGGGTGTGGCACTGAAATGTACCACATGACGCAATTGAGAATGTCAGGTGGAGGGGGAAATTCCCTGGCGGTCCAGTGGTTAGGACTCTGTGGTCTCACTGCTGAGGACCCAGGTTCAATGCCTGGTCAGGGAACTAAAATCCCACAAGCCATGTGGTACGGCCAAAAAAAAAAGAGAGAGAGAGAGAGAGAGACTGTCAAGTGGGATAAATTGTAAAACGCTGTATGTGTCAGGTTTCGTCTTTAAAGGTGTACCCCTCCTTCCTCCTTCCCATCTGTCCCCCTGCCGTGGGCTGAAGAGAAAGGTCATACATATGTAAGAGGATTCCTCACTTATCTTCACCTTTCGGTCCCGAAAATGTTCCTTGATGTCTCCTTCTTTTTTTTTTTGCGGTACACGGCCCTCCCACAGCTGTGACCTCTCCCGTTGCGGAGCACAGGCTCCAGACGCGCAGGCTCAGCGGCCATGGCTCACGGGCCCAGCCGCTCTGCAGCATGTGGGATCTTCCCGGACCAGGGCACGAACCCGTGTCCCCTGCATCGGCAGGCGGACTCTCAACCACTGCGCCACCAGGGAAGCCCAGGAAATGGTGATTTTCTTTGATTGTTTTCTGCCTGAAGCTCCAGGTGACAGGCAACTCATTTCTTCTCTCATCTCAGTCTCCGAACTCAGAGTGGGTATTTGGTGAGTTTGGCATTAGTACGGGGCCATTGGGTTGTACAGTGCACGCTGGAAACTCTTGTGTCGACTTAGCATGGAAGAGCTGGACCAAAGATCAGCCCTCAGAAGACACTTGCTGTCTGTTAAGTGATTTTTGTGGTGCATCTTATTTAACACTTAGGGCAGGAATTATCATCCCTTGTCTCATTTCTCTGTGTCCCGTGCTGGAAAGCGTCCTTGCAAAAGCTTTCCGTATCACATTCCCCCACTTCCCATTCTGTCATGAACCCACACCATCAGAAGTTTTCCTCTTCTCCGCCGAAGTCCCTTTGTCAGGGTCTCCAGGGTTCACGGCCAATTCCAATGGTTAGCTTTCAGTCCACAACTGATTCGACTTCCTCTCAGTGTTTGATATCAATCCCACCCTGTCTTCGGAGAATCTTCACCACTTACCTCTGAGATACCATTCTCTCTCTCTGGCCTTTCCTTCTTTTTCTTTTTTCAGTTTTTAAAAATGTTTTGGCCATGCCGCGCGTGGCATGTGGGATCTTAGTTCCACGAGCAGGGATCGAACCTGAGCAGGGATCAAACCCGAGTTCCCTGCAGTGGAAGCACGGGGTCTTAACCACTGGATCGCCAGGGAAGTCCCCCTGGCTTTTCCTTTTTAACAGATTGGCCCCATGTTGTCAGGTCCTTATATCCGTGAGCTCTAAGTGTTAGCAGGTTCAAAGCTGAAATGTGGGCTATGATTCAATCTCCTGCCTTTAAATACTGCGTTTGCTGGCATAATCCAAGTTTATTTCTTCAGCTTGAGCCCTTCTCCACGGACTCTGCACTTGTGCTTCCAACTTCTTACCTCGCGTCTTCATTCAGATGTCTAATAAACATTTCACGTTTAGTATTTTTGAAATGGAACTCCGGATTCTTTCTCTCTTCCCCACATCTGCCTTCCTGCAGGCCTCCCTTATCACAGGGATGGCAATGCCATTTTTCTGGTTGCTCGGGCCAGAAACCTAGCAGTCATCTGTGGCTTCTGCTTCTCTCACACCCAACAGCCACTCCAGCAGCAGCTCCTGCCAGGGCTGCCTTCAGAGGCATCCTGACCCTGACCACATCTCATTCCCTGCATCACACCACCCTGATGGGAACCTCTTTCACGTCTCTGTCGCATGGGCTCCCCTTCTGCCACTCCTGCTAGAGGTATTCTGTTATATCGTCCAATCATGCTACTTCCTTGGGCGCGAACCCCACAGCTTCTCATTATACTTACACAGTGGAGTACAGTCCAGCCCCCCTGGCTACTTTTGGGCTCCCTTGCCCTCCTTTTTGGTCCTTGAATATGGCAAGAACACGCCTGTCTCAGGGCCTTTGCACTTCCTGATCTTCTGCATGTGCTCGTGACTCACTCCCTCACTTCATTCAGGCCTCTAATCAAATGTGATCTCTCCAGGGAGGCCTTCCCTGCCCATTCTAACTAAAGCCATTGTCACTGCTTTCTTACCTTGTTTGATTTTCCTTTTAAGCCCATCTCGCTACCTGATATTACATTTATATCTAGGTGTGTGTTGGGTTTGTCTGTCTCCCCCATTCCACAGTCAGTTCCATCAGGGCGGGGACTGTATTGTTCGTCACTCTATCCCCAGCACCTAGGACAGCTCCTGGGTCTTCATTGACATTAAATCAATATTTACTGAATGAGTGAATGATTTATTCTTAGTTTACAGATGAGGGATCTGTGGCAGAGAAAAGCTATGTCAAAATACACTGGGACTCTGAGCTTGCTCTCTCCATCCTCCAATGATAGGATGGGAGGGAGTCCAAGCTGGAAACTTCGGTACCCATGGGTTCACGGATGCAGAATCTGAGCCCGGAGATGGAGAGTGACTTATTCAGGCATGATGAGGGGAAGAGTTTGGACAAGGACCCAGGTTACTGGACCTCAGGCTGAGGCACCGAGCTGCTGCTTCCAGCTCCTTCTGCCTGGTCTTGAGTACTAGCTATCAAGCTGGCCTCTAATTAATTGATACCTCATGCTTACTGACACCCCGGTGGTGGCCTGGGGCCAGGGCAGAGGGAGCAATGGACCAAAAAGGGGCACAAGGGATGTTTCGGGAGGATGGGGGTGTTCTGTGTCCAGGCATGACGGTGGTTTCACAGCGTATGCACCGTCAATCTCATCCAACTCTACCCTCCAAACGGATATGGTGCATTGAACAGAAATTACACCTTGATGAGTTTCATTTAAAAAATCCCAACGTGTGTATTGAGGTCTTGCCTTTCCCAATCAGGTCTTCCTTCTGTGGGCTGTACAGAGGGGGTAACACACAGTTTGAGGACCCCCTGCCCCCCGATTCAGAGGACCTGAGTGTGAATCCCTGCTCTGCCTCTCACCAGCTGTGATCTCTGCTCAAGCTGTCTCTCCTGGGCCTCATTTTCCCCATCTACGACATAGGGACAAAACACTTCACGAGTGGGATATCTGGAGGATTTAATGGCTATCATTCTATGTAAAGTTTTAAAAACAATGCATGATGCATAGTGACCACCCAATACATGACAGCTATGATTTTTGCTCTTTGTACTTCTTGGGGATATAAAAGCTTAAGGCAAAACGAATATTTTTTGAGTACTCACTGCTCCTCAGACAAAATGTACTTGCTAAACTTGGTAACAAATACAAAATGTTTGATTTGATAATTGAATTGAAAGATGTTTTTTCTTTACATAGTTTCTCTTTGCCTATCTTAATATGTAATTCAGCATTTATCGTGAATTTGTGAGAAACATACTCTTTGATTATATAGCTTCCCCCATTCCTCAAATCTTTTTATTCTTCATTAATACACAAACACACATAACATATATTTATAAAATTAGTATTAACGCGTCCATATAATTCTAAAAATTTTTAATTTTATTGAAGTATAGTTGATTTAAGATGTTGCGTTAGTTTCAGGTGTACAGCAAAGTGATTCAGTTATATAAGTGTGTCCATATAATTTTAACTCCATCATTTTTTCACTAAATATTATATCATGATTATTTTTCCTTTCTCTTAAATTTTGTTTAAATTTATTGTAGGATCCATAGTGTTTAATTTGTATGCACTGCTATCTATTGAACTAGGCATTGTTTCATTTTTATTTTCATTACGAACATTGCAGAAGGCTCCCTTCACTTTATTTACCTTAAACAAACACCATTTACCCTTCTTTAACTTCTCTTACCGAGTTGCCAAGGAGAGAGACTGCTTCCATTGCCGTGATGATGTAGGTTTTTTCTTTCTAACACATTTCTCAAGACGGGGAGGGGTTAATTAAGAGGGAAGCCTTGTACAGCAGGGGCAGCTCCTACGGTGCAGACACAGATGCCTCAGCCGTCTGGCAGACTCAGAGGGAGGGCACTGATACACAGACTCAATTCTTGCTTCTTTCCTGAATAGAAAATGAAGCGAATGCTGTCTCTCACAAGATCCCCAAAGGAAACATATTTACATCGGGAGACCACCGTTTGCCTCTATTACTCTAAAGTACTGAAACTGTGAAAGTGTAATTTGACAGTAAAACAATGAGCCTCCAAAGGCAGCCTTCCTAAAAGGACATGGACAGGCCACCTGGCGCATGCTCACAGATTAACCTGGCACGAGCCGTCATTTTCAATCTCCACGTTCCTGTCCTCAACCCTTCTTATACTAGGATTCACGGCATTGGCTGTTCCAGCTTCCTCCGGGGGCTCAGAGAGCCCTGAAGGTATCTGTTGGTTGAGTGGTGGGAACCTGATCTAATCTTTACCTTGCAGTGTCTAGCTGTCTCTTCCAAAAACACACACGCCCTCACCGTGGGACATGACACAGGTCAGGTCTCTCAATTCCTAGCCAGAAGGCCGAATCCGCCACGGGGAATCCAAATTTCTCATCTCATTGACCTCAGACTTCCTTAGGATTTGGACTAGGTTTCTTCTACCAGCCTATCTCCTCTCATGATATCCAGAGCATAACACTGCCTAAGCCACCTTCTCCCACTTCTAACCCAGACGCAGGCTACTCCTGGGGCACAAGAATGAATGGGACCCAGAGGAAACCAGTGTCGTACTCACATTGAACACCTATGTACTGAACACTTTATGTGGGCCATCGCTGCGCTAGAAGTGGAGACACAGGAGATAAGAGGAGACAGGTCCGTGGTCTCAAGCAGATCACTTCCAGGTGGAGAACAGAGATAGGAAACAATAAACAACCAGGAGCATGCAGAGAGTGATAAATATTGAAAAGTAAATCATGAAATATAACACGGATAGAGCAATCCAGTGTAACTAACATCGTGTAAGCAATATGAATAGTATAACATACTGTCAGTAACACAGAAATACTGTAAATATAGTTTACATAGTAGCACACACAGTAAATTAGATAGAGGAGAGTAGTAGAGTGGCCAGGTGAGGGGCGCGCAACTTTACATTAGAAATGACTCAAGCAATCCCTTCTGAGAAGTGACATTTGAGCTGAGTTCCTACATCATTTAGGCCACTTTCGGTGGCAAGTAACAAAATACCATGGACCAAAATGGCTTTGACAACAACAGAAAGAAAAACACACGATAAGAAGTTGAAAAGTCAGGTGGTTCCAGGTGGGCTGGTCCGGTGGTCCATCCAGGTGGTCACTGAGGATGTGGTTCCTTCCGTCTTTCTCTCCTTCCATGCTCGCCGTGTCAGCCTGGTCCTTGGCCAGCCCTCCTAGGCTCTGAGATCACCATTGCAGCTCCTGTTGTCACCTCCCATGTGGCAGCATCCAGTGGGAGGAGGGACCACTTTCTGGGCATCTCGAAGCCAGGAGGCCCTTCCCAGAATCCCCAGCAGACTCCTCACTCCTCCTTGGCCAGAATTGTGTCACATGCCTTTCCCTAAGCCACTCACTGGCAAGGAGCATATGGCTGGACAGAAAAAAGGAAGATGTGTGTGTGTGTATGTGATGGGGCAGCGGTGCTGGTGTGTGATTGAGTGGCCCGTAGACAACCAGTTATATCTGCCTCAGACCTGAATGACAGGCAGGTCTCAGTCACAGGAAGATCGTGCTAAGGCCTCCGGAGGGGGATAAGCTCAGGAGAGCCATGGGAGAGAAGACCCATGGGGGACTGGTGGGGAGTGTGTGCAGGGTGGGCAGGGAGGGAAGCGCAAAGGGAGCCTGGAGAAGGAGGTAGTACCAGGTCCTTAGGTCTTGTAAGCTGTGATCAGGAGTTTGGACTTTGCCCCGTGTACCGTGGGAAGTCTCTGGCGGGGACTGACGTGAACAGGCAGGGGGGATAGCACTGGGCCAGGCGTCAGCAGTCCTGGGGGCTGGCGGGCATCATTACACACAGGTGAAGCCCTGGGAAGTGATGTTCCCTTTCTCTACACTGGATTCGGTCCAGGTAAAATGAAAATCATGATGCCCGCCCCACAGCGTTATTTGTGGGGCTTAAGGCTTTGAGAGGGGAAGGCAGTGAGGTCCTATACCAATAAGAGGTACCTACTGCAGTTAATTCTCATTATTTGCAGTAGTTATGTCTTATAAAGTCACTGCAAACACTGAATTAGCAAATACTAAACCATTCCTTCGAGAGGAAATAACACATGCACACATACGTACATCTCATATAGATCATCATAATCCTGAAAATTCAGGACAGTTGAGGTCTGTACTGTAGAAGGTAGGATGGGGAAAGTTCTAGCAGTAGGTGACGCCCACCTGAGCCAGAGGAAGCTGAGGGCGGAGCCCCCTGCTGCATCCACTGTAGAGTTCTTGTCAGTAAGGAGCCTTGTTCTCTTGAGATGGGTCTGCGTGTAGCCACTGAGCGCAGGGGTCTTTAGCGGTCTTAGCGAATGTCTCCCGGGGCAGTGCTCTGGAGGGAAGGCAGGGGTTTCTCTAGAATGGGTCTTCCACCCCTTTTTAAGTACTTAAGGAAGGGCAGTCGGGCTCAGCACTGGGTCCCCATCGCAGGAATTGAAAATAAGAACATGGCGCTCCATTCCATTTTCTGCTCTAATAGAAAATCTTGTTCTGATTGCTCTCTTTACAATCCTGGGCACAATAATGCAGATTTACATCCCTCCAACATGCCCTAAAAGACAGCTGATTTGCTCGCCTCATGGTTTTTCTTCTCCCTTTTAAAAAGTAAAGCAGACAAAGAGAGGGGACGGGCGAAGTAGATTCTTTTAAGCTTCGAAAAGTGATTGAATTGTCTTTTTTTTTTGCAGTACGCGGGCCTCTCACTGCCGTGGCCTCTCCTGTTGCGGAGCACAGGCTCCGGACGCACAGGCTCAGCGGCCATGGCTCACGGGCCCAGCCGCCCCGCGGCATGCGGGATCCTCCCAGACCGGGGCACCCGTGTCCCCTGCATCGGCAGGCGGACTCTCAACCCCTGCACCACCAGGGAAGCCCCTGAATTGTCTTTTTTCAACTCCCACTGGAATTTCAGGGGGAGAAACACATTAGCTGCCACTTTCCACTGCCATCTGCGGGCAGATTTGCTGCTCAGGGTAGTAGAGCCTGGAGGGCAAGGGGCTGTGGAAGGCTAAGTTCTGACAGGGTGGGGAAGCGGCTCCCCAGATGAACTCAGCCTGACGCAGTTTCCCTCCAGCACGGCTGCTCATTGCTTTGTGGCCCAAGGTTATCAGGTCAGTGTCACTGATTTCTGCCCATCGTCCCATTAGTGGCCTTGGTTAATTATGCTTAAAGATTCCTAAAGGCGTTGGTGCCATTGTGAGGTGGCAATGCCAGGAACCTGTGTCTGCGAGGCTGATGCGGGAAGGGGTTTAAGCATCTCGTTAGTTATCTTCTCCTCAGTCTTTGATTTCACTCTACAGTGAACCAGGCTCATCTTTTCCTTCTCGTGGGAGAAAGTTCACATTCACGCCCTTTTTTGGGGGGAGGAGGGAGGTGATGATCATTTGTCCCGAACAACATGGAGGTTTGTTCTTTGAGTTTCGACCTCGGCACTGCTGACATTGCTCTGAGCCGTTCACCTGTTCACATGGAGGGGGCAGTTGGACGTGTGCACCTCGGGCTTGGAAGAGAGGCCTGGGCTGCAGGTACTGCAGTCTTCGTTTGTGGCTTGCAAAACGGGCTGCCTGGTGGCATTCCAGGTGAGCTGGGGAGTCCTGACAGCAGCCCAGCACCACACGGTACCCCTCAAAGTAGTGTGTGACCTCCAGCCAGTGACGTCGCATTGCTGGCCTCAGGTTCTTCATCTGTAAAATGAGATTGTGGACCCCTGGCAGTTTTGTGGTTCTGTGCTGAACTGAGTGTTGGTTTTGTGTCTTCTGCACATAACGTGACCTTTGCTCCCTCCCCCGCCCGACCCAGATACATACGTAAAAGACATTCATTCTCCTGGTGGTCCAGGAGAGAAAGTCATCAACGTTTTCCTTGCTTATCCGGAAGACGTGAAGTGAAATGGGGGCTTACGTTGTCTAACAGCCAACCCGCGAATGCATGCACGCTGAAGCGTACCTCCGCGTGCTGAGTCAGAAGTCCGTAACAAAATGCTGCGTCCTCACCTCCATCCTGCAAAATTATTATAGTGTAATGGGGCAAAAATAATTACGTCCACATTTCTAGTGCATTCCATGAGTATTTTCCTGCAAGGATTTTAATCTAGTGCAAAGCTCTCTTGGTTTTTCAGGGGAAAAAAAATCCCCTTTATGGCTAGACCGAAGTGTTGTTTTAGTAACATATAGATACCTTTTCAAGCATCTCCAGATACGGTGCAAGAGTGAAGTGTGTTGCAAGTGGGGTTTGATTAGCGGTGGTTTGAGTACATAAAGGAGGTGAGGTAAAGGGAGAAACACACACACAAAAGGCAACAAAGGTTATGGAACTCCATTAAACTATGTTTATGATTTTACTTGTCAGTGGTTCGTAATACAAAATGGTTTTCCTGGAGTCTGTTTATCAGCGTTTGTCCCTAATTAGTGCCTACAAATTACCTTCTGTTCAAGTCATGTTCTCCTGGTTGTCTTGGGTCTCATAAATCAGAGCTGTTGCAGGTCATGAACTTTCATTGTCAAGTTTCTCACGGGCTTTTTCCTGCTGATGCATCTGGAGATTCTGTCCCCTCCCCCAAGGTCTCCAACGGCTGCGATTCGATTTTTGCGAATGGGAAGGAGATGAAGAGCAAAGTGGACACGATCGTGAACTTCACCCACCAGCACTTCACCTCCCAGTTAGAGGTCACCGTCTGGGCGCCCAGACTCCCCCTGCAGGTCGACATCTCCGATACGGAGCTCAGCCAGATCAAAGGGTGGAGGATCCCAGTGGCTTCCAACCGAAGGTGAGGAACCAAGGGGGTGGGGGAAGGAAGTTCATCGAGGACTGTGGTTCTGAGGTTCCTGGGGCTCCGCTCTGAGGCAGACGTCCTCAGGGACCCAGGCCCTAGGGAAGCTGCATCCACAGTGGGTAATAGTGGGATCGGAGTTCAGATGGATCTGACTTGGGTACTTACTTTGACAGGAGGCGATTATAATAGGGATAATAATCATCTCTACCTCGTAGAATAGTTGCTAGGATTCAGTAAAACGATGCAACTCATAAGGAGCACCTAGCACAAGGCCTGGCATTTAAGGGAAGAGCTCTTATGGTACTTTTTTTTTTTTTTGGCGGTACGCGGGCCTCTCACTGCTGTGGCCTCTCCCGTTGCGGAGCACAGGCTCCGGACGCGCAGGCTCAGCGGCCATGGCTCACGGGCCCAGCCGCTCCGTGGTATGTGGGATCTTCCCGGACCGGGGCATGAACCCGTGTCCCCTGCATCGGCAGGCGGACTCTCAACCACTGCACCACCAGGGAAGCCCTAAGGGAAGAGCTCTTTTTCTATTCCCTACTTCCCTGTTCCTCTTTCCTACCTTACCTCAGTTTCCTGCTTATAAATGCCAACCATCCTCTATGAAGCACAGTACAATGGTTAAGTTGTGGGCTCTGCAATAAGGCCACTGAGTTTCACCCTGGCTTTCTCACGTATAGCTGTGTGACCTTGGGCAAGTCACTTAACCCCTCTCTTCCTGTTTCTTCATCTATAAATTGGAGATGACAATAGAGTTACTGAATAGAGTTATCCCAAGAATTCAGTGAAAGGATACATCGTGCAGTAGACAGAATTCTAAAGATAACATCCCTTCAAGAGTCCCATCTCCTGGTTATTCAGTCAAGCACAAATCTGGGACTGCCGTGAAAGGATTTTACAGATGTAATTAAAATTCTAAATCCGTTAATCTTAAAAGATGGAGATTATCCAGGTGGGCCTGACCCATCAGTTGAGCCCTTTGAAAGCAGAAAGTTTTCTCTAGCTGGTAAATAGTACCATACAGTATGAAACCTTTAAGAATGGACATGTTTCTATTCAGCGTAATTCCCTTGAGATCCACCCCAGTCGTTGCATGTTTCCATAATTCATTTATTTATTTTGCTGAGTGTATCCCCTGGTAGGGAGTATCACAGTTTGCTTAATCATGCGTCCATGGAAGGACACGTGTTTTTTCTAGTGTGGGGCTATTTTGGATAGAGATACTATGACAAAAGCTTGACATACAAGCTTTTGTATGAATGTAGATTTTCATTTTTCTGGGGAAGATGCCCGAGAGGGGAATTGTTGGGTTGTATGTTAAGGGCATATTTAGTTTTTTTTGTTTGTTTGTTTTTTGGGTTTTTTTGCGGTACGCGGGCCTCTCACCGCTGTGGCCTCTCCCGTTGCGGAGCACAGGCTCCGGACGCACAGGCTCAGCAGCCATGGCTCACGGGCCCAGCCGCTCCGCGGCATGTGGGATCTTCCTGGACCGGGGCACGAACCCGCGTCCCCTGCATCGGCAGGCGGACTCTCAACCACTGCGCCACCAGGGAAGCCCAAGGGCATATTTAGTTTTAAAGGAAGCCAGGCTATTTTCCAGAGAGGCTGCTCCATTTTTCATTCCCACCAGCAGTGTGTTAAGTCACCCAGTGACACACACATCCACATCCTTACCAGTGCTTCAGAAGGTTACCTGCAGTGTGGTACCATTTATGATGATATAGGAAAGAGAAAGATTAGTGGTTGCCATGAGTTAAAGGTGGTGTAGAAGTGTAAGGCAGTACACAGGCCACCCCTGTGGTGACGGGCCCGTTCTGTATCTCGGTTATGGTGATGGTTACATGAAGCTGCATGTGATAAAAATCACATAGAACTACATACACACACACACAAATGGGTATTCATGAACCTGTCGAAATCTGAATAAGCTCTGTGGTTTGTACCAACGTCAATTTGCTGGTCTGGGTATTGTACCACAGGTATGCAAGATGTTAAATCTGGGGGGCTGGGTAAACAGTATACAGGACCTCCCTGTATGATCTTTTAAACTTTCAATGAATTTGAAATGACCTCGAAATTTAAAGTTTTTTTTAACACAACAGAATGCAATTGTTTTATGAATATGGTATTTCTAAAACTTCATTTATTCACTCACCACTTTTATGAGACTGCAACTTTTGAGTACCACCTAGAATACACTTACTGCTGTTCTTTTTTCAGTTTTATCTATTTATTTAGGAGAAACTCCACATCACTATCAAAAAATAGCCAACTAGTAAAAGTTAATGCAAAGAAAATAAAATATTTTTATTAAATTCTGAGTAGATACAGTTGTTTGTCTGAATTTGTCTTTATGAGCTGGGAGAGACTAGCAGGTATCAGAGAGCCCTTAAAGATCGCCTGGCACCAAACAGAGACGTTCCCTGGGATATAATCAGGATGATTGAAAAATAAAATGGAAATAACCTTTCTGTATGTCAGTCAGTGTTTTTACTGCCACCTAAAATCATCTCACTTAACAGCAAGGACACTTACCCCTCACTTTGGGAAACTCAAATTGCTAGGTGCTGGTGAAATTTTTTTCCTGTAACTAATAATCTAAACTCAAATTAATTTTTCCATTTTAAAGAGTGTTGAGAAAAAAAAAATCTCATTTCTTTTACCAGTCAAGTCTGAATTAAACTCAGTCTAAGCGATCTCCCCCCAGTATGATAATTTACTTTATGTGCATCACCAATAGAAGATGGTAGAACCTGTGAAAGCCAGTTTTACTTTTCTAACCTTGAGGGTTAACCTTTCAGGGAGGTGGAGTGACATGTTGTTAAGAAAGTGGGTTTCAGAAGTGATGTGGTGCTCGTCCCAAACTGCTAATAACGAGCTCTCTGGGCCTCGTGTTAACTGCTCTGATCCTTGGTTTCTTCGTGTAGAAACAGGAGCACGCTTCAGGGCTGTTGTGAAGAGAAATGAAGTCCGTTATAAAAGGGGAGAGAAAGGGACTTCTCTGGTGGTCCAGTGGTTAGGGCTCCAGGCTTTCACTGCCGAGGGCCCGGGTTCGATCCCTGGTTGGGGAACTGAGGTCCCACAAGCTGTGCGGTGCAGCAAAAAAAATTTTTTTTTAATCTTTAGAAAGAGGGAGAGGACACCAGTAGAGGGACAGCGGCCAGGCTTGGACTCCGCGTCGAGGTGACCGGTTGTGTGGCTGTGACCCAGTTGCCCCTTCTCTCTGTGCCTCGGTTTCCTCACCGGCGAGATCAGCTCCTAGAATACCCTGTTCCTCGGGGCCTGTGCAGGTGACGTGGGTCACTTGTGTGTGGCTGGCAGGTGGCACATGGCCCATTTACGTCAGCTCTTTACGGGAGCACGCAGGGCAGGACCTGGCACACGCTAGGTCTAACCCAGCGCGTATAAGTCTCTGCCCCTTTCTCCCCTGACCCAAGACCCATCCACCGAGGGCCACAGACCAGTCAGCAGCCATCAAACCAGGTCCTTTCGTAAAGGACACGGGACAGGTGTATCTCGAGGAGAAGGTTCTAGAATGACCGAGCCAGAGAGGGTTTCTCAGGGCAGGTGTGGGTAGGCGAGTAGGGGGACAGGAGGAAGGGGGAGAAGCCAGGACGCAGGTGCCAGACGTGGTTCAGTAGTTTCAACACCTCTGCGGGTCGGTGACCACTCAGATCAGGGCGGATGGGAGGTAGGAGGCTCTATCCTGATCACCTTTAGGGCCCGGAGCTCAGAGGAAGCTGCTTCTGTAGAGATGGAAGGAGCTGGGTGTGGGCACCATCCCCAGGTGATGGTTCACGAGGGCCGCCCTCAGGTGTCGTCACACCTGGCCTGCATCTCCTCAAGCACACCTGCAGGGCGGTAAGGGGGGTCCTTGTCATCTCCACTCCCAAGGCGAGGTGCCCATGTGGGAGTGACTGATGGCTCAAGGCCAGCCTCCACACGGCTCTTCTGATCCCAGACCTCCCGTTCCCTCCTCTAGCCCCAGTTCATCCCCGCACGGGGGATCGTGATGAAGTTGCAGACTTCCAGAACACAGGACAGAGATGCAGCCTCTGCCCGTGTGGGGCTGGTCCCCCCACCTGGTGCTGGGTGGGCGCGGCAGGGGCCGAGCTGGGCTTCTGTGCTCCGAGCACGTGGCAGTACACGTGGCGCTCGGTGACCACCAGACAGTGCCCGGGGAATGAACGAAGGAGCAGACGGCGGGTGACCCGATGGTGAGCAGCTCACACCAAGCAGGGCAGAGTCACGGGGAATGAGGACAGAGGGGGGCGCGAGACACCTCCCCGCAGCGATGACGTTTGCTCTGCCGTGTGTGTGTCCCAGGCCCGCCAGAGACAGCGAGGACGAAGAAGACGAGGAGAGGAAGGGGAGGGGCTGCTCTCTGCAGCATCAGCGCGCCCTCGTGCGCGTCCTCACCCAGTTCGTGGCCGAGTCACCCGACTCGGGTCAGCTGAGCTACATGCTGGGCCCCGACTGGCAGTTTGACGTCACTGACCTCGTGATGGATTTCATGAAGGTGGAAGAGCCGAGAATTGCTCAGCTACAGGACGGCAGGACCCTGGTGGGCCGGGAGCCGGGCATCACCACCGTGCAGGTACAGGCACCCGCCCCTCGCCGCCTCCCACAGCCCCGGTCTGTATTGATAAGGGTCCAGGTAGATGCTGTCGTGCAGGGCGGTGTGCGCCTGTGTCAGAGAATCATGGGCAGTAACAGGGTTCGTCGGTTCTAACAATCTAGACTCAAATTATATCTCGTGTTGAGAAAAAAATCTCATTTCTTTGACCAAAGCTGAATTAAACACACAGTCTAAGTAATCTTTCCCCCAATATGATAGTTTACTTTTCATGTATCACTGATAGGAGACAGTAGAACCTGTGAAAGCTAGTTTTATTTTCCTGAACTTGAGGATTAAACATTTAGCTATGTTTCACCTTAACAGTGGACAAGAAATTAAAAAATAAAACGTATTGCACTAAAATTAATAAAAAGCGCTCTCCATTTTATTGTAGTAATAGGAAAACTATTTTCTAGCCAACGTTGACGGGATAATTCTGCAGAAAGAGTGCAGCATCATTTTTGAATAACAAATTAAAATGTTAATTTGGTAAACGCTCAGAGCTAATTAAGTCAGATTTTAGGTTTTGCCAAAGTTAATTTTTGACAAAGCTGTACTCAACATTATATTTTCATTACTCTTCTATGTCTATGTAACAAGTCACCACCAGTCTCCCAACTTAAAGCACCACTAATTTATCAACTCGGAGTTCTGAAGCTGGGGAGTCCAGGTGAGCCTGGAGTACCAAGCCAACTGTACCACAAGGCTGTGGTCAGGGTGTGGGCCAGGCTGGGCTTCTGTGCGGGCTTGGGAGAAGGATTTGCTTCCCAGCTCAGGTTGCCGGCAGAATGCAGTTCCTCGCAGTGTGGGCTCGAGGACACTGTTTCCTTGTGGACTGTCAGCCAGGGCTCATTCTCTGCTCCTAGAGGCCACCTGCCTTCCTTCTCATGGGGCCTCTCCATCACCAGATTCTCACTCTTTGAATCTCTCTGACTCTCCCTTCTTCCACCAGCCAGGGAAAGCACTCTGCCCGTGTGATTACAGGGGACCCACCCGGCTAACCCAGAAGAACCTGTCTATTCTAAGGCCAGCTATGCTATATCCTATAACATAGTCGGGAGGGTGATGTCTCATCATAGTCACAGGTTTGAGAGATTAAGCGGGACCTCTTGGGCAGGACAGGTCTAGAAATTCTGCCTCCTAGATATTCCTCTCCACTTGTTAGTCACCCCCGCTTGCAAGCTAGATGGTGCATTCGGAGTGGTTTCTTAGAAGGAGAATAAGATTCTCTTTCCCACTTTGCTTTCCTGGTTTATCCGATGATGACACAACAGCCCACGCAATGGTGATTAACGGCCCGTAGTGGACATCTAACTGCCCACGGAAAAGAATAAGTGCGGGGAGAGATGGCCGAGCACGGATCCGTTAAAGTTTTACCACAATTCTGCCATTTTCACACCTAAATATTAGTTGTTGGAAAGATGTTACTCTTTGGTGCTTGGTACCCAGGTGGGCAAGTTTTAGTTATTGCCTTTAAATTAAATCATGGTTTGTTTGGGTTTTTTTGTTTTTGAAAATACAGTGCTGTTATCATGATGTGAATCAAAGTAAAGAAAAGGGACCAAGATGATACTTGTAAAACTCCTTCACTTGGAGAGCATAATTGAACAGGGGCGTAACACTCACACACACAATTTCCATACGTGCACTCGTGTCGGGAAACCTGGGAGAACACGGTGGTGCAAACACCAGTTAAGGAGTTTTGAATGGTGTGAGGGGCAGAGACTGAGGTGTCTCGCTGACCCTGCAGGTCCTGTCACCTCTCTCTGACTCCATCCTGGCTGAGAAGACGGTGACCGTCCTGGATGACCGTGTCACCATCGTGGACCTGGGCGTGCAGTTGGTGGCCGGCTTGTCTCTTTCCCTGCGGCCTCACAGGTTGGACAAAAGAGCCATCATCTCGACAGCAGTTGCCCAGGATGTGCTTCGAGCCCCACAGCAAGTAAGATTCCAGAACCCGTGCGTCCCTGGCCAGTGGAGACCACTTCTCTCTCAGTCACATCCCGCAAAGGAGATCCGTAGAGAGAGCACTCATGGCCGGGACTGGTGACTTTGAAGCTTCTTCCTGTTTATCCAGTCTGTCCTGTCTCTGAGGAAAGTACTCAGCGGCTTAGATACATTTTCCTCTTAGTGTTTCTAATCCATCCACCACACGCCCATATGCGACTTGCTTTAGAGCAGCCTTATCTGTTTTAGGCACAGTCCGCTGCTAGACCGTGACCAGAGGCTCACATGTTTTCCCTTTTGCCAAAGCAGGTGCCTTTTGCTACAGTAAGTCCCCTACATATGAACGAGTTCCGTTCCGAGAGTGCGTTCGTTAAGTCCAACAAAGTTAGCCTAGGTACCCAGCTAATGCAATCGGCCATATAGTACTGTACCGTAATAGGCTTATAATACTTTTCACACAAATAATACATTAAAAACAAACACAAAAAATAAGTCTTTTTTTTTTTTTTTTTTTTGCCGTACGCGGGACTCTCACCGTTGTGCCCTCTCCCATTGCGGAGCACAGTCTCCGGACGCGCAGGCTCAGCGGCCATGGCTCACGGGCCCAGCTGCTCCGCGGCATGTGGGATCTTCCCGGGGCACGAACCCGCGTCCCCTGCATCGGCAGGCAGACTCTTAACCACTGCGCCACCAGGGAAGCCCAAAATAAGACATTTTTAATCTTACAGTACAGGACCTTGAAAAGTACAGTAGTACAGCGCAACAGCGGGCACACAGGGGCTGGCATCGAGTGAAGAGGCAGGAAGAGTTACTGACTGGAGGAGAGGACGAGGGATATGGTAGAGCACTGCTGTACTCTATACAGTCCTGTGCAGCAAAGGACACAAAAGCACAACCACTTGCAGAGGATGCAGGCACGTGAAAACGTACGCCGGACATGTGAACTAGTTTACGTGATTGGACATGCGAACGCATGTTCGCATCTTTGAAAGTTCACAACTTGAAGTTTCGTATGTAGGGGACTTACTGCACTCAGAAATTCCATTTCAGCTACTTGAACAAGCATGGCTAATAGGCACCCAATCACCACTGTTGACAATTATTGCCAACTCTCAAACTCTCCCCCATCTTTAAACTTTGACGTGTCATTGATAAAGATACCAGGGCACTGTGCCTTTCAAGCCAGCGGGTCTCATAATGCATCCTTCCTTAAGTGCTTCCAGCCAGTGCATGTTCCAGCAATCAGCATGGGCTTCCTAACAAAGAACGTTCAAAGGGATATTCTCTTGAGCAGGCGCCTGACTAGTTGCACCTGAATATGATTCAGATAAATTGTCTGATCTTTCAAAATGTTTTCAGAAAGGTCAAAGTCAAGTTCTGTTGTCTGGCATGCAGTAAATTAATATACACTTTCATGCACTTGTTAAAGCGTATTGTTTGTTTCTCACATCAACTATAGCTATAGCTTAGGGCCGAGTCCGCTTCCAGGCAGTGTCGAGAGCTATTCACGATGATAAAACATAGAAATCAGTTTTTCTCAGATCGTACGTTTAAATAATATTACATAGGAAATCGCATTTACATTTGCAGGTTTGAAGGAACCTGATTATAACAGAATGCTTTGCTTTCATTTTTCTTAGGAAGCAATAGTCAGTTCTTGGATTCTGTTCAGTGACGGTTCGGTGACACCTTTAGACATTTACGATTCCAAGGATTTTTCGGTTGCTGTCTCATCATTGGATGAAATGGTGGTGTCTGTCCAGGCAAACCTTCAGTCCAAATGGCCGGTTGTCGTTGCAGAGGGGGAAGGGCAAGGGCCCTTGATTAAACTGGAAATGATGATCAGTGAGCCCTGTCAGAAGACCAAGAGGAAGAGCGTTCTTGCCGTGGGTAAAGGGAACGTCAAGGTCAAATTTGAAGCAAATACTGGTGAGCACCAAGGAGGCACCAACGACGTTGAGGGCGGCAGTCGGGAATATAAAGACCACGTGAGGAACAGCATAGAGCGTGAAGGAGGCCAGGAGAGGGCAGTGCAGCAGTGGTTCCAACATGGCGCCCCTGGCGGCCACGGGGAAAGAACCAACCAAAGCACAACCGCGCAGTCTCCCATGGAAGGAAAGGATAAGAAGCTGCTCAAGAGTGGTGGTCCAGACGCCTTTACAAGCTTCCCCACTCAAGGGAAGTTACCGGAACCCCATAATCCTAGTGACCTTACGGTGACCTCCAGGGGGTTGACCGACTTGGAGATCGGCATGTACGCCCTGCTTTGCGTCTTCTGCCTGGCCATTTTGGTTTTCTTAATTAACTGTGTGGCGTTTGCCTGGAAATACAGACACAAAAGATTCGCCGTGAGCGAGCAAGGCGACATCCCCCATTCCCACGACTGGGTCTGGCTGGGGAACGACGTGGAGCTTTTGGAGAACCCGGTGGACGTGACCCTCCCGTCGGAGGAGTGCACGACCATGATCGACAGGGGGCTGCAGTCCGAGGAGAGGAACTTCCTTCTGAATGGCGGTTCCCAGAAGACTTTCCCTAGTCAGCTGCTCAGACCTTCTGACTTTGTCTATGAGAAAGACATGAAAAACGAACCTCTGAGTTCGTCCGGCCCAAAGAGGAAGAGGGTCAAGTTTACGTCCTACACCACCATCCTCCCGGAGGACGGCGGTCCGTACACCAACTCCATCCCGTTTGACAGTGATGACAGCATCCAGTGGGTGTGCCCAGACATGGGGCTGGGGGCGTCCCAGGGCTTCAGAGAGTACATGGAGAGGCTGCAGGACCAGATGTAAACTCCTTTCTCATGTCTGTATTCACCTTTATGCCTTCTGCTTTTTGAATGGTGGAGCCCGAGTCTGACCAGCAATAGGGGATGAGTTAACAAAGCTTCGTCTGTGGCGGTCTGGCGGGATCCCTTTCGAAGCAGCCATCAGGGAGAGCAAAGGCAGCTGGGTTTGAAGCCAGGATGTGCCCCAGATAAGCTCCCAGGGGGTCCTGGAGAAATTCTGAGACCACGGTTTTCTCTGCTGCCTGGTACTAGCTCAGTTCAAATATAATAAACCAGACCCCACAGACATTGTTAATCATCTCGTGGCGAAACAGCCGTGTGGAATTAGAAAAGACTTGGGTTTGATTTTTCTACTCCTAGACCTTTTAAAGCACAGTGGACATTTCTTGCCCTTGGCCTGAGATTGGACACACGTGAAAGCTGCTGAATGTAGCCGCCCATATTTGTTACGAGCACTGCTCATTATTTTTATATATCTTTGCACCTGCACCTGGTTCCTTTGACCTCTGCAATTCTTTTTGAAACATGAAGACAAGCAATTTCATTCTTTTCTCTGAAATCTGTTTGATTTACATATGAATTTTAGTCCCTGTGGTGTGCCACGTCCTGTTATTTCCTGGGTGTCTGTGCAGGCGTTCAGGGTCTTTCCAGTTTTCCTCACTGCATCCCTTAGGGGCAGTGTCTAAGAAGCTTAGCCTCATGCCGTCTTTCTTTCTTTTTGTTGTTGAACTTTCTTGTATCAGACGGGGACATGGGATTTTACTTAAAATATTAATATACTGTAAGAGAGGGCCGTCTTCTTTACAGTTTTCTACATGAAGCTTAAAAACTTTGGAGAAAAGTTGTGAACAGTGAACCTTTCCTTTTATCTTCTGCTTGCGGGAGTCATGAGGACCTCTTTCCTGGGGTGCATTTCTGAGGACAAAAAAAAAGTCCTCAAAATAGTTGTATTTATACTAATGTTTTGTGGTCAACACCATTTGTTATCCAAACTGAAATCGAAATCTAAAAATGATATGCAGAGAAAGGAAATTGCATAGCAAGTATCTTCAGATTAAACTTTTCTCTTACCAGAACAAAACTTTTTAAAAACAGTAAATGAAATGATGTTTCAACTTAGCAATATGTAGAAATCTACCCATACAATGATTTCCACCCACCACCAAAAAAAAAACAAACAAACAAACCCAAAACATATATCTATCCTCAGTCATGACTCTGGCAGAGATAAAACCTATACAGGGTGTCCATTAATGGAGAACAGCAATGGGTTTACCCCCCCAAATTCATAAAATAAATGACTTCCAGAAGCTTGAGAAGCAATTGTGATGAAAAACCATAGCTATTGGGAAATCGAAGTGGCAAGAGAGAAAAAAAAAAAATCATGATTCCTGCATAATTTTTAAATAAACAATGTTTTTCAAAGAACAGCAAAGCAAGAATTTCAGATTAGGAAACCATGACAACGTTCTACGAAGATGCGCTAGCTGGAAAATCAGACACTGGATGAGTATATGCCTCATTCTGAGCTTTCTTGATCCATTTGCATCTCTGAGAGGTAGAATTTTAAAGGCCCAAACAGTCAAGGACCTGCAGGAGGTGTTGAAACAGTTTCTTGACTCCTGATGGCTGTTGACTGGGCAATTCAAAAGGGTGTGCTTCCCTGGTTCTCTTCTAGGGTTCCGTGGACAGGAGTGTGACAACCAGCCTTCTCCAACCGCGACACGGCAGACACAGAATTCTCCTTGTGTCTCTTGCCCACAGGACTACAGTACGTTTGTAAACTGCACCTAAGTTACCAGTGATAACGCTGCCTGACCTCAGAGGCTGGTGTTCAGTTGCTCTTGTGTTTAAAATGGGGGTTAGGAGCTGAAGCTGCTGAGGTTCCCCAGATCTTCCAGTTTGATTGGGGAATAAAGCCAGGAGACCCAGGCATCAGCTTCCAAAGGAGTTTGCAAAGAGATGGCTGACACCTTGTAGGAAGAGCGCCTCTGGTGGCCAGAGGAAGCTGCCTCTGCTTTTCAAATGGCTTGGCAAGGAGGTAGCTCAAAGAGAGGGATTCAGGCACTCGCTGAAACATAGCTGTCCCCGGGAGCCCTGCTACTCCTGGCAGATATTTTCCATTTTCTCTCCCTTTGGGTCTTGGACATTCCAGACAGGGTAGGGATGTCATTTCTGAAGCTGAGGACCCTCAACTAATACAGGGGGTGAGTCTCTCTCTCACACACAGCAGGCTGCCTCGCACTGGTAAAATAAGACTTCCCGTGGGTATAATTCGGGAGGGGACAAAGGAAGTTACTATTGTCACGGGGAGCCTTATTAAGGGGCATACAAGTTAGAGCATCTCCTGTGGTCCGAGTGCTTGACGTGACGCAGGAAGCAAACGGGAGAATCAGGAAGGGCCAGGGGTTTCTCTGCGGAGCCGGGAACTGACCGTGGTTCTGAAGACGCCTCCCTTGGGTAAGCGAACAACGTCACCCAGAGTGATGCAGGCTACATAAACCACCTTTGCTGGTTTCTGTTGAGACTCAGTCAGTTCAAAATAAAGATCAAATGGAAGGTTTCAGGGCAGCGATCCCTTTTACCATACCACACACACTCCCATATATGCACACGCACATACGTATTATACCCACGTGTGTGCGTGAATAGTGAAGAATCAGAAATTCAGTTTTTTTGTGGGAATCAACACTGTCAGTTGTTCTCAGCTTTGGTGTGGACACTATTCAGCTTAACAGAATGTCACTGAAGTTCTTTCCGCTCTAAATATTCCCTGCTGACTAGAAACTATGGGTTATATCGGCTTGTTTTCCAACTAATCAATTTAAAACAAATAGGAACTATACCTCCAAAATATTTCAGCTCATATGGGGGGGGCATGGGACCCCCCTGGTGGCACAGTGATTAAGAATCCATCTGCCAGTGCAAGGGACACGGGTTCAATCCCTGGTCCTGGAAGATCCCACATGCTACAGAGCAACTAAGCCCGTGCGCCGCAACTACTGAGCCTGCGTGCCACAACTACTGAAGCCCGCGTGCCACAACTACTGAAGCTCGTGCGCCTAGAGCCCGTGCTCCGCAACAAGAGAAGCCACCGCAATGAGAAGCCCGCGCACCGCAACGAAGAGCAGCTCCCGTTCGCCGGAGACAGTGGAGAAAGCCCGCGCGCAGCAATGAAGACCCAATGCAGCCCAAAAAATATAAATAAATAAATAAATAAATAAATAAAATAGGGGGAAATGACGTAAATTGCTAAGGCTTGAAATATGATTCGCTGAGGGCCATGCATTTGCCTGGATTTCCCAGGTTCTTACGGCTGAGATATCCAAAGGACAGTTGTCAATAACCTGAAAGAAACGATGTCAATAGAGTCCCTTCCTCTCCCCTGAGAATGGGATGTTCAGACTCCCCTTGAGGCAGACACCAGCAGCCTCTAGAGGGGACACCAGGCCGCGAGCTCCATGAGTCACACGGAGGGCAATTCAGATGCCCCATGAGGGCCAGGTGACCTACACCCGTGGAGGATGTGAGACCACTGTCTCCAGGGGCCAAACAGGCTGCTTTCCAGGCCAGCGTACAGCTATCAAGGAGCAGCTGCCACACAGAAGTCCTGGAGTTAAACCTACAGTGTTGCATTTGAGAGAAAGAAAGAAGAAAAGACACTGGAAGTTTCCCCTGGAAACTTCCCCCAAAGGACACACTGGCTAGCAGATCTCAGGATACGCTGTGTGAACCAAAAGGGAATAACTGACTTCCTGGCTCTTTTCTTTTGCACACTGGTCAGCCTGAGTTCCCAGACTGCAATCATCCTTAAATCGTAGGCAGAGAGTTTTTATTTATAAAGATTGCAGGGAAAAAATGGATTAATTTCTGTCCCTTTGCTACATCTGTAGATGAAGTATTTTGTACTTGGATAACTTTAAGTTTTAGGAAGTCTGCCCTTGTGCATGTTGATCACCATTCTTGTCTCACTCTTTTAGAAGGGTGTCTTCCCAATGTTGGGACCACAGTAAAGTGTCTGAGAAGATCATTCATTCCAACTCCACTGACCACAGAGGGTGGTTTCATCTAAATCTTTCCTTTACCATTGACACCATTGTTTTTCTACTCTTGTCAACTCAAAAATGGCCTCAATTCTCCGTTCTAGTCTCTGTAAATGACACGGTAGATGGTTTATAAACCCAGCGACCATCTCCTCCCTCAAAATTATATTACGTGTAATGTATTGCGTGTCACCTGTTGTGTAAAGGAACAGTATGGGTGGTGGAAGAGTTACGCTAAAATACGGATATAGCAGATATTTTTGTATGTAATATAGGCAATATACTGAAACACTGAAAGGTGTGTTGGAATAAATACGTTTTAACATAAAAGCATGCAAAGCTATAGCTTTTAAATGTACAGACATCCCGCTCAGAAATACCTAAATTGATTATGGGAAAACCTCAGAACCTGACGTCGTGAAATGCACTCAGTTAAACGTGCAGCCTTTAGAGGACATGACTTCTGTTGGGGTTGTTGATGGAATCTGCCAGAACATTTTGATCTTCCTCTTCCTTACTTTTGGATTTTTTTCCCTTTTTCTTTTTCTTTTTTTTTTCCTGGAAATATCTCAGAAATAAAGTGACATCCTTTTCCAGCATAAAGGTATATACTAACCACAGGGTAATTCATCCTTTTTAACATGAAAATAAACATTTAAACATTCTCCAGTGGTTTCATTATTTTATCCACATCTTTTGCTCGCAGCATCTCTATGATTTGACTCTCTTTATATGTTTTTCTTTTTAGCTGGAGATTTTAACACCTTTGACGCAGCAGTAAATGGAAACCAAAAGAAAATGTTTCTTGAAAGTTGCAGATAACTTTGACCTTTGAAAAAGGTAAACTTTTCATGTGTTGTCCTAGCAGACTGAGGGACACTTCTTCCCTGAGGTTTCAGAAGGAGGACTCCTGTTTCGCAGGTCCCTGCCCAGGGTCAAACTATCTTGGACTCAGTGCTGACATGTAATGCGTCAGCCCTGCCGTCTTCTCCCTTTTGGTCTCTACTTATCTATGACTCACTCCTGTTTCCATATTTGGGGCAGGGGCTTGTGGTGCTGAGAGTCCAGAATAGGTAGAGCTCTAGACGTGTAAGAAAAACACAAGAGAATCGGGGATCCTGCTTGGAAGGCTGATGATGTCTCAGCTGAAAGGTTGCCGGGTGCATTGCTGAGTCCCCACAGCTCTCTGTGGCTTGGATGCCCTTTCTGACGCTGCCAGCATCATCTTTGGCATTTTGGCAAATGGCACTCCTCGTTATCAGGATGAAAAGGGATGTCTCTATGGCAGTAACTTGACATGTCATAATAAATGCCCCACCCCGAGCCTGATCTTTCACTGGGCCCTCCAGAGATCATATGAGGAAGTGAGTGTCAACCTAGGAATTGGCCTTGTGAAATGAAACCTGCAGAGTCACAGGCTTCAGATGAGCCCAGATGCTTTCCCGGTTTCCACACATGCCCCCATCGGCAGGATTTCTCACACTTTGGGTGAGTGTTTCCCACTAACAGCCCCTTCTTCTTTTTCCTCCTGGAATGGTGGAGGACAGAGCCACAGACCCCGAAGGCTCTCCCCAGATCTCAGCGTGCATGTATGCAGTTTAGTAAAGTTGGTTTCTGAAAGAGGGAACAAAGAAAGTTTGAAATGAGGCTTGTAAAATAGTGAACCCTTTAGGTTTAGACCTCTGTGTGAGCAAAACGCAAACACTGCATTGCAAACTTTTTGATACTGAAATGCTTAATGCCCGTTAGTTTCTTTATGGTTTTATACAATTTAGATCAGTTACACAGGTAGTTTATTGGTTTATATAATTTAGATCACTTACAGAGGTTTTGTGTTGTTTGCTTTAAACATTCTTTTTAAAACACAAAAAAGTGCAGAAACATTCTAACCTGGTTACAGTGTTTGTAGCCTTTTCTGAGTCAAGATGGCAGGACATGATCACATTCCAGGTGGGAAGTAACAATTCAAGTCTGATAGGGAAATTGTGCTACCCGTCCAAGAAAGCAGCCATGCCGTCCACTGACAAACTGGACAATCTTCCCATTTCATGAGATGCCTTTATATTTTCCATGGCTCTTGGTCAGTTGTTCTGATGAAACCTTTACTTTTAGCTTGAGGACTGCAATTTCTTTAGGTGCTGCAGCCACTGAGGTCAGTTTATACATCTACGCCGCCCACCGGAATAAAGCACTTTACAAACAGAGGGACGGATATTGCTTTGGGATTCAGGGTCCGTGTGATGTTGACTTTTCCACCCCCTAGACAACATTACTACTCTAAGATGGCTTAAATCACTTCTGACCTGAAACTTCTTTCTTTACTTCAATTGGTCAAAGAATGTGAGCAACGTTTTCTTTTTCCCTGATAAGGTTGGAGCTGAAATGATCTGCTATTTTATTGTTACCTCTTATAGGAATCTGAGTCACTGAAGGAAATAACCCAAGAGGCCAGTGTAGACACCTCCCTTTTGATATAGTTTTTTCACTTAGAGATGCTTCCTTCGACAGTGTGCCTTTTTTCCCCCGGTTGTGATCACTGTAGGGTCTCCATTTAAGCCATGTATATTCTCGCATAGCGTGCTTTATTCCCATAAATATTTTAGGCTGACAAGGGCCACACGCTGGGCAGTGTTAAGCACACCCTTCCAGGTTTTCAACACTTTACTTTACTATTCTGGTTGGTTGTAATGCCACTTGGCGTATCTGAAAATTTGCATCAGATCTGCTACCATATCAGTTACTCCGGAGCAATGAATGGTTCAGTACCACCAGCTTATGTGCCAAAAGATGCCAGGACTGGCAGACGGAGGGACCCAAGTACTTCCTCTGCACACAGACCACCAAGCAAGTGATTCCCTCTTTCTGTAGTTGTCTTCCCCTGGGAGCCTTTTTCTGGACTTCTAGCAAAAGGGCATCAATTTAAAACCCAACGTGGATTCCAAGAACAAACCCATTGCCCGAACCCCGTGACAGTTGGTGTTCTAGGTACATCAGTGCAGGTTTAAGCAAACGCCCAAACTGTGAAAGACAGGGGCTGAGAGTGGAGAATGAAATAATAAGCAACTGATCAAAGCCAGGAAAAAAGAAGTAGCTCTGCCACTCCCTGGCACACAATGAATCGTGTACAGCAGATCCGTGCTCTTGCAGGGAGTCACATGTGTCTCCCCGTGGCAAACAGTTTTTCCAGTGCTGCTTATCTGTGACACGTGTCTGAAGGGCATGCTGTTCGCTGACGATTTAAATCTGTATCCTCAGCCGTCAGTTCCCAGCCCCAGACTCTTCTCGGGTGGATCCCATCCGGGCTGCCAAATACAGGGGGTGACCAAACCCACATCACCCAGCCAGTTCTAAACTTTTGAGTGGCTTCAAGGCCACGAACACAGTGGGAAAAAATTCTGTCTGGCGTTTGAAAAAAAACAAAAGGGGGGTGTGATCTTCTGTCTCCGTTCTTCTGAGTTGGATTCTTATTCCCTGGTAAACACCAGCTATTATAAACAGAGCATGCTGTTACAGCATTGTGCTTCTCTATACTTTTTTGGTTGTGTCATGAACCCGTCTCATACTACCCACGGCTTTCAGTATGACTGATCCGTTGTATCTGTCCCACAGTATATTTAACCTCTCTGTAAAGGCACTTCCAAACATCTTGAAAATGAAGAAATGAAATGTGTTGGATGATTCCTTGTCATAGTAAAACAATCAATGGGTAAGCGCCAGGAAATTATCTCATCCTCTCATAATTGTTCAAAGGAAGATATTAAGAAGTTTTTAGTTTCAGTGTAGGGGCAGCTGTCTTCAGGGTTTTGAGGACAGTCATTGGCCGAGACCTTGAGAATCTGAGGAAAGCATGGTGTATTTAAGTGTGAGAACAAGATTCCGAAGGAAAGAGGCTTGCTTTTGTGCCCTAGGGCAAGCACTCTGGCTAACCAGCCAGTTGAACGAACTTTCCCTACATTAAGAAGGTTCGTTCCAGAAAGATGACAGTGGTGACTTTCTGTAGTGCAGACAGGCAAACTCAGTTCTTGGAGAAAGCCAAGAAAAGTCCATTTTTCCTTAAGGCTTATAAAGTTAAATTTTAATGAGCAGAAAAGGTTTATTCAGTTTTGTCCCTGCCAGCCGGGCAGAAGTCAATTCTGTTTATAAAATTGGAGTCCCAGGAATACTAAGTGAGGCATCAGACGTTCCAATTCACATTCATTGTCTTGGGACGTGCTACATTTGACTCCGGGACAACTCACACATTTCAGTACATTGGGTCTCCTCCACCCTGTAAAGTTTAACCGGGAAAAGGACTCTCATCACACCACACTCATGCCCTCTACAGATGATTGGCTCCACAGCTATGTTGCCTGAACTAAAAGGATGGCTGAGGAATCCTCTGCAAAATTCAGCTTTAGGAAAGCACGTGCCCTCCCAGGACAGAGGCAGGGCAGCTGCCTCAGGCACCTGTGATAACCTTGATCCGACGTCCATGCTCCCAAGTTCACCGCGATAGTTACAGGGGCCAATGGCAGCTTCTCAACCAGGTGTTTACAAAACTCCCTTCCCTTCACGCAAAGGGCAATGACTATGAACAAAGCATGACTGGGCTGCAAACATAGGTTCTTGGTTTTCTGGGTTTTTGGTGTTTTTTTGGCCGGGCTGCAGGGCTTGCGGGATCTTAGTTCCCAGAGCAGGGATCGAACCCGTGACTCCTACAGTGGAAGCGGGGAGTCTTAACCACTGGACCACCAGGGAAGTCCCCAAACACAGTTTCTCTGCCTTGACTCTCGTTTAAACAATGCGGTCAAGCAGAGCTCAAGGAGGCAGCCTATCCAAGACATTTGAAGCCACTTTGGAGCCAGACTGATGGACATGAAGAAACTCCAGGTGAGTTTCCAGGGGGATCTGGACTGAACCGCACACGAAGGAGACTGCTGCTTGCTCCACGATGCCTCAATGCTGTTGAAAATGGATTTTTTTGCATCCTAAATTTATAAATGATGCTTGACCTAAAAATAGTTCACATGAACTTGAGTGTTGTATATGCAGATATTTTTATATTAAATGGCAAGATTAGCAACAGACGGTATGGAAGTTGACACTCCCTAATAGTATTATTTTTTTCATAGAACACAGGGGGAGCTTTTATTTTTTTTTTTACTTTATCAAAATTTTAAGACCATCTATGACCTAGGGGCTTTGTCCCTTTCAGCAGAAATCAGAATATAATTTGGATGGTACAGTTTCTGGTGTCCTGTCCATTGAAAGAATAACGTCCTTTACTGTGTGCATTGGAAAGGTGATCAGAGAACCAGGGAATGGAGCATAATTATTGCTCATCACTGTATCCCACATGGGGTAGATCTACCTGGGGAGGATTCCTCCCTGCTTAATCGGGAAATGCTACCTTTGAAGCTCATTAGAGGAGAAAGCAGCTGCTCTGGGCCTGAAGGATCTTTAAATTAATGAGGTCTTTGGTTCTGATCCTTTTCTGCTTCTCAGGGAGGCTCCAAACTTCCTGTCCAGCCTTCAGTGATCTGAAATCCAGGTCTGACCTCGGGAGACCTGCCCCAGCCCTAGGGCAGTCCTAACCCCTGTACCCAACATTTAAAATGCAAAGAGGGAACTACTGAACCCAAAATGACTTGCAAGATAATACTATGCCATCTCCACTCGCTGTGAAGTTTAGAACCCATAACATTTTCGTGACTTTTGAAAACAACTCACGGGTGAGATAGCGTTCCGAGCATTTCTGAAGGCGTATAGTGATCACCAAGAAATTGTGGCCCATTGTGAACAGTAATGAGCTGCTTAAAGCTAGATATTTTCAGAGGCAAAATAATCATGTTATCAAAGAATTACCTGTCACATTTCCATGTGGTTTTATTATAAATGTTCGAGATGCCTTGGAGTAGAACCTCTAGGTGGAAGGACATTTGGGGTGTCTCCTGAGCCCTCGAGAGAACCCTGGTTCCAGGGACCAACCATCTGGAATTTTCTCTTCCCAGTGATGAGGCATGTGTTCAGAGAAGACACAAGTCACAGGAGACCTATTAGCAAATTATGGAACTGAGGGTACGTAGCCGAAAGCGGGGTCTGGCTGCTCGCCACTCAAAAGCCAATAAAGAGGCAAGTTTATTGGAAACGAAAGTTTGGTTTATTTCGGATGCTGGCAACCGGTGTGTGGGGTTGAACTTCTGTCCAAAGATAGACAATCAGTGGGCAAGAGCTTTTATAGACGGAGGGGAGGGGCTGCATGCAGAAACAGCACAGGCAGCTCCGACAGGCATCTTGAAATTGGTCAGCGGTCGTCTGACCGGTGTCATCTTGATTGTTTTAAGTACGGTTAGGCTTCAGTTCCAGGGTCGGTTTGTTTCCATTTCTTTGAGGCCAGTTCTCGGAATTGTGGCAGCTTATGTCATGGCTACAGTCTGGTCATCGTGTAGTTCACTTCTCCACCTGGTAGGGGTTTCAGCATCTATAAGACGGCTCCCAGGACACGGCTCAGAATATTATCTCTAGCCCTTGAGGAGGAACTAAAGGGCCTTGACGATGCTTAGTGACTAAACCGTTATTATTTGATCTCCTTTGACTGTTTTCCTTTGTTTCTGCATTTTCTCACTTCTCTGATTCAACTTATTCTTCGGCCACGGTTTTTCCACAGATGAAAGAGGACATGGGGGAGAAGGACCATAGGGCCCTCTTCCGTTTCAGGTACATTTATCACTTTTCATTTTATCTATCTGTGATAACGAACCTGTAGTTGGGAAATTATTAGATACTCTTTAAAAACGTATGTTACCTTAGCCTTCAATATTCTAGATATTAAAACCACCAAAATGTTTTACTGGACATTAACATAAAATTATAGAACAAAGCAAGAAAACTCCAGATTGCTTTCCACGTCAAGGGGAATATTTCCATTCATATGAAATGCCCAGTAAAGAGCTAAAACTCACTTGATTAATGTGACAGTAAAGGGTCAAAAATGTTAACTTTGTTACCAGCTTCATGGATGCGACAAAAAGGCAATCAAACTCCATGTCTGTGGGTCCCTAACACTTTCGGGAGGAGAGGGTGCTGGCAGTAGCGACTGTAGGTGGTGTCGTTATGGGCATGTGAAATTGAAATACTGTTCCAGGTA
This sequence comes from Pseudorca crassidens, assembly GCF_039906515.1. Lineage (NCBI taxonomy): Eukaryota > Metazoa > Chordata > Mammalia > Artiodactyla > Delphinidae > Pseudorca > Pseudorca crassidens. Next base: position 87,310,923 of record NC_090307.1, read on the forward strand.
GAGGGAACAGAACATGCAAAGGCAGCCAGTTCCATGTGCTTGAACCCTCAGGGTCAGGGGATCCTGGCTGGGTTGGGGAGCCTCATGGCCGAGCCTGTGTTTGGGACTATGATTCTCGCAGGGAGGGGTCAGAGGCCCCCAGCAGGCAAGAGATGTGACCTGAATTGTAGTTTAAAAATAAACCTAAGGGGCTTCCCTGGTGGCGCAGTTGTTGGGAGTCCGCCTGCTAATGCAGGGGACGCGGGTTCGTGCACCGGTCCGGAAAGACCCCACATGCCGCAGAGCGGCCGGGCCCGTGAGCCATGGCCGCTGAGCCTGCGCATCCGGAGCCTGTGCTCCGCAATGGGAGAGGCCACAGCAGTGAGAGGCCCACGTACCAAAAAAAAAAAAAAAAATCCATTTTATAAGAACGAATCTGTCTCATATCAGGCCAAACACTAAGATGACATTCGCATTAGAAAACTGAAACCAGCTGCTTTTACTTGTTCCTTGATGTTTGTTTATAAAAACAGGATTGAAATAGAATTCACCTACCACACCATTCATTCATTGAAAGTGTACAGTTCAGTAGCTTTCAGTAGATTCCCATCTTGACCATAATCGATCTCAGAATATGCTCATCGTGCCTAAGAGAAACCCTATCCCACCACCAGGTTACTCCCCAAGTCTCCCAATCTACAAGCCTAGGGAACCTCTGATCTACTTTCTGTGTGCATAGGTCTGCCTTTTCTGGGCATTTCAGATGAATGGAATCACGCAACATGGGGGTTTCGTGACTCGCTTCTTTCACTCAGAACAACGCTTTCAAGGTTAAGATGTACCTTAAGCTTGGTACACCTAGTACACCTGGATAGACCTAAATATAAAAACTAGAATTTACAACTTCTCAAAGAAAGCATAGGAGAATATTTTTCTTTCAACTTTGGGGTCGGCAAAGCTTTCTTAATCTAAAGTCACGAGGTCATTTAGCAAAACATCAATAAAATCGACTTCATCAAAACTAAACACCTGTTTTGCAAAAGACATCATGACCAAAATAAACAGGCAGAGTCCACAGAATGGGAGAAAATGTTCTCGGTGCGGAAGACTTGTATTCAGAATATACAAAGAATGCCTGCAGCTCCATGAAAAGACAAACAGCCCAGTTGAAAATGGGTCAGAGTTTTGAACAGAAATTTCCCAAAGGAAGATCTGTGATGGGCACAAGAATGAGTACCTTCCACCGTTTGCTGTCAGGGAAATGTCAGTTTCAACGATGACGCGATACGAGTGCATACCATCTATCATGGCTAATATTAAAAAGAACGAAACACCCAGCGTTGGCAAAGGTGTTGAGGAAACATTTTCCGACATTGTTAGTAGAACTGTAAAATACTATCACTGCTTTGGGAAACATCTTGCCAGTTTCTGGTTAAGTTAAACATATACTTAACATATTAGCTAAGAATAGTGTTCTTTGGTGTTTATCCAAGAGCAATAAAAACATGATTCTACAGGAAGACATGTGCATAGCAGTTTTATTCATAATACACACCAAACACAGAAATAACCCAAACAGCCATCCACGGGAGAACAGATAAACAATTGTCTTTTTCAAACAGTGGAATGTAACTAAAATAGGAACACACTTCCGAAGCATGCAACTTCATGGGCATAGTGAAATGAAAGAAGCAAAACATGAGAGTACTTACTATGTGATTCCACTTACATGAGTTCAAGAATAGGCAAAAAAAAAAAAAAAAAAAAAATCCAAGGGGGTAGAAATCAGAGGAGTGTTTGCCTTTATTGTGGTGTGTGTTGACCAGTAGGGGCGTTGACGTGGGTGATGGAAATCTTCTTTGTCTTGATCGGGGACTGGCTGGCATTGGTAAAGCCCTTTTTTTTTCTTTTTTTTTTTTTTTGCGGTACGCGGGCCTGTCACTGCCGTGGCCTCTCCCGTTGCGGAGCACAGGCTCCGGACGCGCAGGCTCAGCGGCCATGGCTCACGGGCCCAGCCGCTCCGCGGCATGTAGGATCTTCCCAGACCGGGGCACGAACCCGCGTCCCCTGCATCGGCAGGTGGACTCCCAACCACTGCGCCACCAGGGAAGCCCGGTGAAGGCCTTTTTAAAATTCACCAGACTATACACTTAACACCTGTCCCTTTAACTGTATGCAAATTATACTCAAAATAATGTCATGAAATAAAAATCTTCCAAAAAATACAAACAAAGCGAGCAACCCCCAAATACCCGTGGTGAGGACCTTTTTGCTTCTGTCCCTACTTGTGGCCAGATTTACCCCAGTCTCAAAATTGCTCCCCTTTGCCCTCCTCCCGCCTCACCCCCGCACCCCCCAAAAAAACAACCAGAAGAACACCGGGCAGGAGAATTGGGAGAGGGAGATTTCCGTGACCTTTGTGGGCGGGACCAGATTTCGGGCTTGGAGGGAGGAAGACCTGAAATGAAGAAAGGAAGGACCCACCTTGACGCCCTGAGCCCCAGGTGCAGAGCATGGGAGACTGGCTTAACTGGGATGCTCTTGGTTTCCCGTGGGACCTGCATGGGCTGGTCATCTCTGGCTCAAGCATCCTTTTTCATTCCCACCTTTGTCGTCGTGTGTGCGCCCTGGCAGAGGAAGGTGGGACCACCCTTCCTTACGGCACCTCAGGCCTCCTCTCAGCCTCATGAATGGTCTTCCCTGGGCCAGGCTTTTTTTTTTTTTTTGGAAGAAATTCTATATCTTTAAAAAATATCTTTAAAAAATATTTATTTATTTAGGCCGCCCCGGGTCTTAGTTGCGGCATGCGGACTCTCAGTTGCAACGTGCATGCGGGATCTAGTTCTCCGACCAGGGATCAAACCCTGGCCCCCGGCCCTGGGAGCACGTGGAGTCTTACCCACTGGACCTCCGGGAAGTCCCTGGGCCAGGCTCTTGATTGGGGTCCACGTGAAATATTCCATGGGGTTCCGTGTGGCCTGTCGTGGCCCAGCAGGGGACTGGCCCCCAAAGGGCCCTTCGGCACTGACCGCCACAGCCTGTTGATCATAACTCGTCTTGGAAAAGCTGGGCAGGATGTCTATGGTGTTGTCTGAGGTTCTGAGACAGGTCCTGGTTGGGGTTTCCTTTGGGAGATGGTGGTAAATACTGCCGATTGCTTTCATAGTCAATACACAAATTATTTTAAGGAAGGAAAAAATGATAGCCTGAAGATTTTCCGCACAAGTTAAAACATATCATAGAATTCATGATGGTCCCTAGAAACAAATGATCTCCAATCTCAAGTGACTGAAGGCCAAAAAAATCTCAAGTGGTTAAACCCTTTAGGATGAATGGCAACGGCGTCTGATATCACCAATGGATGATTTGGGAGAAAAATACTGACCTTCGGGAAAGTCTAAGCTTTCATGGGAAGCAGAAGGAGGGAAAGTAAGAGAAAGGGGTCTGACTGAACAGAGAACAATACTCAAGCAACGCTGTGCACGGAGAATCGTCAGAACGAGGGTCAGCTCAAGGATGGCAGAACCACCTGCTTTCCAACAAGGTACACGAGGAGTGACAACTTGAATACAAAGAACGAATCAGAAAACAATTCATCACATCAAAGCTGCTTAGTAGAAACCACACTTTCTGCAGCTAAGTTAGTGCCAGGAGAAAGTTAGGAAATATACAAGCTACCAGGAGGGGATCAAATAAACAAAGCACTCAGCATCCAATTACACTCTCCAAAAGGGAGCCAGGATCTCTGTAGTCAGAGAGTGCTGTCTGAAAGGGAAAATTGAAAACTCCGGGAAGATTAAAATGCAGCCTGAATTATAACAACAGCATGTGATGAAACTCTACAGAAAATTACATGAGGAGATGAATCACTTGGGGATAGAGAAGAAACTTTCCAAAATGCATGAAAAAAAAAAATCAGCCACACCCCTCAGAAGATGTAGAATCAGGAAGGAAGCAGTCTCTTTTGTCCACGTCCGTTTATTTAAGAGATTAGAAATTTCAGAGAATTGGCTGGTGGCCCTGAGCACCACGAGAAAGCACAGGGACGTAGGGAAAAACAAAGTTCATGGCAGACACGAATTATCTGGAGTGGCTTAAATCAGAGCTTTTATCAAAAGGTTCTTATGCCCCTGCTGTTCGAATACAGAACTCGGCAGAAGCTGGAGGAATGAACGCGATGAAAAACTGAGTATTTAAACTGCTAGATTTATTTCCTCTCTCTACTGCCCAAATTCAGTAGAAAAAAATATCATCTCTAATGAAAGTAATTTATAGACATATTATTTTGTGCCTGCCTTTTTGATTAGATGTTGGGATTGGGGCAGGGAATTTAACATTTAAGTGCAAGGGGTTTACCTGTACTTATATATTATCTAAGCATTTTGCAGCCCTCTCTCCAACTAGGTTCCTAGAAATCGAACCTGACAGGTGGCTCATGGAGGAGGGATATTGCTACTGCCCAAGCTGTCTATGACATGTCCAGATCTCACGAATATAAGATTAATCCCTTCCAGATGTTTGCTTGGGGTATATCCTCTTTCTCTGGATTGCAGGCTCCAAAAAGCAGAGACTGGTTCCTGATACAGAAGCTACTATACCCCAATAAATAAAAAAAAAAAGCAGAGACCAGTTCCTGATACCAAATCTACTATACCCCAATAAAAAAATTTAAAAAAAAGCAGAGACCAGTGCCTGTTACAGAAGAGTGCTTGAGGACAGTTGGTGAATGAATATTTGAATGGACGAGTTTTATGATTGTCAGGATTCTCTGTCAGGATTCTCAGGATCGACAGTAACTGAAATCCATCAAACAAGCAAAAAAACACACCCAAACTCAAAACCAAACAGACAGACAAACAAAAAGAACAACAACAACAAAAAAGAAAACAAAAAACCAAGGAATTTATTGGCCCTTGTAAGTGTAAAGTCAGGGATATGATTTCAGGCATAGCTTGATCCAGCTGCTCAATCAATATTCCTAAGAATCTGAAGCCACCCCCCCAGACCCATTCTCTTTCTTCATCTCTCAGATATGTTTTCTTCTGCATTGACCTCATTTTCAGATAAGCTTTCTCCATCGTTAGCAGATAAGGACCCGAGTTGATCTAGAATGACTTTCTGCCAGCTCAGTCCCCATAAACACACATTTAATTGGAAAAAGAGACAGAAACGAGGAAGCTCCTGTGCCTGGAAATTGCTGGCAGCCATTTTGTGATCATGAGGTGGGTGTGACTAGGATGTAGCCGGCGGTGTGGAGAAGAAGCACAAAGAACAGAAAAGCACCGGGGCCATGGAGATACTGTGGAACTGCTGGACAGAGCTGCCCCGAGGTGCACTGTGCAACTTTATGTGAATCGATAAGTTGTCTTCACTTTCTAAGCCATTTTGAGTGCAGTTTTCTCTTATTTGCAATGGAGAGATTTCCAGCTGACAGGGACAAATGGCATGTTTTGTGTGTAGCCAAGAGGCACTTTAAAGGATTTTAAAAGTACATTTATTTGTGATGGAGGAGAAGTGAATAAGAAGCGGAAACCAACCTTACAGTTATTTTCAGAAGCTGCGTGACTAGTTTCCTCCTTAATGTCCCCATTTTTCAATCCACTGGTGAAAACACCCACTCCCACCTCCTCATTCTAAAGCCAAAACAAGAAACAAGCACGAGCACCTATTAGTGGACTTAATTTCATGTTGGTTGCTGGGGGTGTCACAAAGATTGATTAGGTACCAGCCTTACTGTTGAGAATGAGGTCACGATTGAAGTGTAAATTGAGGACGTAACACACACAGCCCTGTGGGCTGGGCTGGCTGTGTAATCTGCAGGTGGGATTAAATAAAAAAAGGATAAAAGTACCAAGGTAACAAAATATTAAGCTTTTTCTTGTGGTCTCTCTCTCAACTTATGGTATTTCTTATTTGCTATTTAGTGCTGTTCTAGGTAAATAAAAATTTTAAATAATGGCAACAAATTTTGCCATTAATCTTTATACTGTGCAAGACCAGTTTTAGATGTAAATACCCGTGCATTTAACCTGTATGCAGAATCATCAAATATCAGTGCATTTAACATGCATTTTATAGATTCTAAATGCATATGTATTTTCTTCTTGCCAGGACAGTGGAAATGTTGCACAAAACCGACTCAACTCTTTTATTTCACATCTTGAGATGCACACATTCTATGAAAAATCTCTCCCTTCAGCTTGCTGATGAATAAGGGAGAGATGGAAAGAAAAGGAACTCTAGATTGTTTCTTTTTTCTTTTCTTCTAGGTCATCCTTTTCAGGATCAGTAGATGCTCAGTGTAGGAGAGTAACGTGAGTTGGAAAGTCCATGGTAGGGTTCTCTGGTCATTCATGCTTCTTAGAATGCTGCTTCTTTTTGCATTCAGAGCAAGTTCAGGTTCAAAAGGAAAGTGAGGGAGAGGGTCAGTCAGTGACCCTGCTTGTCATCTGAAGATGGATCCACTGGCGATCCGGTATCACGGCTGCCATATGAGAATGGGGCAGCAGGGAATAGCAGACACACACGTTACATGTATGTCCTCTGCTCTCACGTGTGGCCTGATGCTTCATCTGACTTCCTTTATAAACACAAGTTCAAAGATAAACTTGTTAAGAATTTTAAGATGGTGACACCAGAGCATTAAACCAACCACGGGGCCCTTCTTAGCCTGGGGCCCCATGCACCTGCCCAGGTCACACACCTGTGCAGTTGGCTTTGCCTGCAGCGCATGAGAGGAAGGAAGTTGTTGAGATTTCATGGAAGTGGTGGCTTTGGAGACAATGAATGAGGGCGAGGGTGGCGATACAAGATTGGTTATTCCTGGGAATGGAGTGGGGAAGGACCGAGTAGGATGAAGGACAAATCTAGTGCCCTGGGTCTGGATCTTCCAAACTCAGAAGAGGGAAAGCCAGGGGTGGGAGTGGGTTTTGAGGCACCATGGACTGTGGGATCAGAAAACCATGATTGTGAATCCAGCCATGGTCACGCAGATGGTGCAGAATGTTGGATGTGACTTGCCCTCCCTGATCTGTTTCTCCATCTGTTTATGGGGAGAGGACTCCCTCCCTTGTAGGGTGATGGTTGGGAATTAAATGGGATGAGACAAGACGGTTGACATTTAATCCATCTTATTCTCCTTCTGCGTATATACTATGTCTTGCCAACGGTTGGACTCAACATATAATTGTTAAATGATTGGGTTGAGGCCACCCTGTCCTGGATGACACCCTGAATGAGCACATGCAGACAACCCATGATATCCACGCTGGTCCCTTGGTGGAACGCTGGGACCAGGTCAGGGCATCACAACGACCTTTGACGTTACACACTGTGCCAGCTGTCTCATCCGGCCGCACGCTTGGGGGATCCTTCAAGCCTTGTCTGAACATCCGAAGGAAGAAGAACTTCCAGGATACTTCTATTAACAATGATAAAAGCTGCCATCCTCCCCGATAACTGAGATCCTATTTACCTCTGAGTTTTGCAATTAAGAAAATTGAAGCTTAGACATTAAAACAAACCAGCAGAGGCAGGTAACAGATCTAGAATTTGAGCCCAGGCCTCCAGACTCCATGTAGCCCATTATTCTCCACCCTGTGTGTACTGTGTGGTCCCCCAGTTTGGGGGAAAACCCATCTATCGCAAAGCGTCTCAGAGAGTGGAGGTGACACATCGCAAAGAGGCTCAGCTTACAATCTCACCGCGACATTCCGGAAGGGAGGTTTGACTGTGCAAAGCGAACTCCTTGAAGGATGGTGAGGAGAGACACTTCGAGCTGAATCGTCAGGCGGCTCCGTCAGCTGAAGACCAAGGAGAAATGAAAATAAAACAACTCAAAAATCAAAGTCACATCTGCCAGAACATGTGGCCCGTTTGGGCAAGTTTTCAACGGGCTGCTTTGCAGACCACCACCTCTGCTTTGCAAGGTGAGACCACATCTGCTTTTGTGTCCCGGTTTCTCCCATAAAAACTGGATGTCCCGTCATCCCTTCCCCTGACTTTGTTCCTTGTCACATTGATGGCTACACCGACAAGCTAGCTACGTGCGGTCAGTAGCGCATCCTCGTGTACAAGGTGACACCAAATAGACTAGAAGCAGTAAATGAAGAAACAAACCAAAAAACCCCCAGAACCCTTTAGCTTTAACAAATTGACAAGTCTGTTTTCCTCGGAAAAAGGAGAAGTCAGGGGCTTCCCTGGTGGCGCAGTGGTTGAGAGTCCGCCTGCCAATGCTGGGGACATGGGTTCGTGCCCCGGTCCGGGAAGATCCCACATGCCGTGGAGCAGCTGGGCCCGTGAGCCATGGCCGCTGAGCCTGCGCGTCCGGAGCCTGTGCTCCGCAACGGGAGAGGCCACAACAGTGAGAAGCCCGCGTACCGCAAAAAAAAAAAAAAAAAAAAAGGAGAAGTCAGGAATAAATTACCCAGTAGTTTTTGAAATAGAAAACATAGTTGTTACCCCAGAATATGAGGCTGTTTGTAGGAAAGTTGCAGGCGTATTAATTCTGCATAGGACACGATCGGCCTCGAAAGAAAGTGAGTCACAAAGGGAATCTGACGGCCTCACGCTACATTTAGTACCATAGTATGTCCCCAAACACCCAGAGCTCTCGTCTCTCGGGGAAAAAGCCAGCACCCTCACCAAGACCCATACGGACACCCCTGCTCTGGTCTCCTGCCCTCTCTGATCTCATTTGCCGCCCTCACTAGCTCTGCTGCTGGCCCTCTATCCCCACTGATTCCCAAACACCGGGACGGCTCCTGCCTCAGGGCCTTGGTACTTCTCTCCCTCTGCCTGCAAAGATCTAACCCCGGCACCGCACCCCTCACCTTTCAGAGGAAGTGAGTGTATAGCTCCCTCCCCCTCCCCCTGGAGGGAAGCCGGGCTCCCTCCCCCCAACCCCGGAGGTCCCTGCTCTCCTGACCACACTCATTCTTTGCATCCCCGCACTCCCTGTCTCCCTTTCCTGGTCTGTATTTCTCCAGAGCGGTCATCATAGTCTCCCATGCCCTCCAATCCACGGCTCCCCCTTCTGGAGTCTCAGCCTCACGAGGGCGGGTCCCTGTTTTGGACACTGTTGTGCCCTTAGAGCGTAGAGCAGCTCCTGGCACACGGAAGGAGGTCAGCCAGACTTGTGAGTGGGTGGGCTAGAGAAGAAAACCTGCCCCCCCAGATCCGGGCTCAGCTCTCTTTCTAGTCTGAATGGTAGATGCCAACGGTAGGGGTCTAAGTCTGTGCACAGAAAACACCTACCAACGGATCATTTCCCCACCACCAACAGATGCTTACCGTGCTAGGATGGGACCAAGAAGCAACAGTAATAAGAAGTGTTCTCTCTCCAACATGGCCTTCTACCAGTCATTGTGTCAGACACAGGCAATTTGCAAATATGGGGGGCAGTCCTAACAACCGACTGCAGACGGGTTGTATCCTGCCCATTTCGAGAGGAGGAAACGGAAGTTCACAGAGGTGAAGCCTCCGGTGTAAGGCCATACAGCAGTGCAGCCAGCTCGGAAGATGATCCAGCTATAAAATTGTAGGTCAGGACCCAGACACAGAGGGCAAGACCCTGCCGGCTGTTCCCTTTGTTGTCATTGCCATGACAATCCTGTTTATGGGGGACCTTTTCTAAGATGAGCTCTGAGCTGGGGCGTGGAAGAGGGGAAGCGCTGGGGTCTTTATCTGGCCCGCGGAGCACTGATTTCTGTACTTTAGAATTTTATGGCTGACACTTGGAAAATCAGGCTTTGCATTGTAAGGCATCCAGTTCCCTTGCTTCTCTTGAAAACATGGAAGTAGAATTTCAACTCTCTAGAAACAGGTGTGGGTAGAGAAAGGGACCACCATCCATCCGGCCCACGTGTGTGGCGAACATTTACTCATTCTTTCTTTCTTCCAACAAATATTTATTGAGACCCACTCTATGAGAGCCGTTGTTCCAGGCACTGGGGATGTGATGGTAAACTGAACTTATACTTTTGAGGCAGGAGACAGATAATAGACAAATAAATAGGTAATTATAGAGTAGGCTCGGTGGGGTAAAGATCTATGGAGAACAGCACAGCATAGCGAGTGGCTGGTGGTGGAGATGGGAGTCGAAAAAGAAATAATCAACAAAGACCCACTGGTAAGCTGACATCTGAGCGTGGACTAAAGGAAGTGAGTGGGTAGGCCATGGGATATCTGGGGGAGGGGAGTGTTCCAGAAAGAGGAACGGCAATTGCGAAGGTCCCAAGCCTAATGCACGCCTGATGCGTCCGAGGTCCAGAAAGCTGACCAGAGCTACACCAGGGGAAGAGCAGCAGTGACGCTGACCAAAGGGCTCCCATCTGGGAGCCACGGGGGCTTGGAACATTCTGGAAGCGGACAGGCGACATAAGCAGTGGTGTTTTTGCCTGCCGAAAACAAATTTCCCTTGTAACACGTCATGTCTGTTCCCAGCCCGCGGGGCTCACGGGGTTAATCACGTGGCCCCACCCACACGGAAGGGGTTGAGCGTTAGAAGCCTATTGCAAAGCAGGACTGACAGCTGCTGTAGAATTATTATCTTATGGACGTGAGCACAAAGATGTTTACTGAGACAAGTACACAATCAAAATGATTCAAAGAACTAAGAGGAATTCCAGCCTGAGAATTCTGCAGTCAGGTCATCTCCAAGGCTCTGGGTGTGACTGGTGTTGGACTCTGGGCAGTTCTGAAGGGACTTTTATTCTAGTGGCTGACTCGGCAGCAAAAAGGGTGAAGTCGTCAAACCACACAGAGGTCAAGAAGCCATCACAGGTGATGGATGTGACAGTTCCACCTTGTCCCGTTGTCCGGCTGCCCTTCTATCCTTTCATCCCGTGTTGTATATTTCTCCAACATTGAGCAAGCTTTATTGCAGAAAAACACATTATATCATCGCTTTCCCGATGCTCAGATTCAGAAGTCAAGCCAACAGCCATTTCTGCCATGGGGAAACAACAATGATGGATTCTTTACGCATGCAAATATATTCTGTGTGACGCTTTAGATGTATAATGATAAGACACTGGAAGATAATTAAATTAATATTTTAAATACCATGCCCTATTTAAGTGACAGTTAAGCTTTTGGAGGGATCAGGAATCATCACATTGTTTTATTCTGCTGGGTAAATACTCATCAGGCTGTGATGACATCCTCTAATTACCTAGGGCTTGGGGGAAAATTAGATTTCCTTTGCCACCTGTAGCTTTAGCTCCTGGTGTCCTCGAGGCCAATGGGGAGGAGCCCTTCACCACACCAGGTGTCCTTCTGCTGCCAGGTAAGTTGTTGGAGCCGCTGAGAATGACTCTGCTTAGCTCAGGGTTAAAGTCTAATTCTAGACCTGGAAAAGTGGATTAATGGCCAGATCTAATCACGAACAAATAATGGAATGAGGTTCAGGCTGATTAGCTGTGCAGATTCATTATTTGGTTTAAGGGAAAGTGCACATTTCTCTTCATGAACAGCATCTGCTCACAGAGCAGAGAGTGGGTTTTTACGTGCGTGTTGCGCGTGCGTGTACCAGATACTCTGCTACGTGGGTGCCTGCAGGCACAGGGTCTCATTTAATTCTCGCCCTGGCTGTACCATCTGGGCATGTCATTATCCCCATTTTAGGGGTGGAGGGAACTGAGGTTCACAGAGGTGGATTCCTTGTCCAAGGTCACACAGCGAAGGGAGGAGTTGAGATTCTAATCCAGGGACACCTGCCTCCGAGACACCCCGAGACGATTTTGCAAAGGTCACTGGACTCAGTGCAAAGCTCCCACCAGCGACCCCAAAGCAAAAGGCGACCTCGGCATTTGGAAGAGGTGGGGTCTCTTCCCCTGGTGCGCAGGGAAAACCTCCCTCCGGCCTCGCCCACCAGCCCCAGGGCCGCGGAGCCTTCCTCCACCGGGAAGGTGGCCAGGTTCAGAGTCTCCGGGTTGGGCTCCGTCCGTCCATATATAGCGCCCCCTGTCGGCCCCTTGGAGCGTCTCCGGGGTCCGCGCGGGGCGGGCTTTGCGTGGGCGCGCCCTCTAGCGTCGGCTGGCGGGAATGCACCGCGCGGCGCCAGGACCTAGAGGCGGCCACGGCATCGGAGGCGAATTCGCTCCCAACCTCACAGCGCAGCCTACTCCGCTGCTTGTGTCCCTGTCCTTTCCCTCTTTCTTTTCTTCCTTCCTTCCTGCCTCCCTCCCTCCCTCTCTTTTCTTTCTTTCTTTCCTGTTCTGTCCTTTCTCGCCACTTCTAATAATCTAATTGAATCGGTGAACCCTCTTGCACAAGGGCACAGACGCAGCTGGAAATTTCAAATTTTTGCGGATCACAGGCCCTTTCCGAAGGTCATTCACAGGAGTCCTGGCCGTATCAGGCCTTCTGTTTTAAAGAGAGGATCAGGCCATTTAAATTTCTGTTTTCCCCCCAGACTTCTTTACTTAATACAAATAAAGCCTACATGGAACTTCCAGAAAGGTGGTATGTTCTCAGTGCTCACGTTTGAATAAGCAAGTGCTTTTAAATTGCAAAAGGTATAATACCTAATGCACAAGACACTTGGAGGATTTGGGGACATCATTCCCAGCACAGTTCAGGAAATGCAGACAGAAGTTTTCACTGGTGTGATGAAGGGCTGTTTGCTCTGTCACCGGATGTGTACCTTTCTTTGGATGTGACATCAAAAGGCCCAGCTTGATTGCTTTAAGAACGTGGAGACCGAGCCCAAACTATATTTGCTCTTAACCCCCCACTAAGGTACCCTGATGGAAGCGTTTGGCTTCTGTCTCCTGTTTCCAGCACCTGGGCATGTGCGGGCCCAGGGAGTGTTTGAGTGCCCCCCGCTCCTGGAAGCTTCCTAAGGCTTCTGGTAACAGCAGTGGCTGCCTTAGTGAGTGTGTGTGATGTGCGTCTGGACTTGTCGCATAGCAGCCCCTGAAGGAGGTGGATGACTGACCCCCTTTCTTGGAGGAGGGGAGTGGGGTGCACAGGGATGTAGTTATACAAGCATGAGGGGCATGAGGAATTGCACCCAGGGACGTCTGGTCAAGAGTAACCCCTGAGCTATCCCGATTCTGCATGAGGAATACAGGAGAGAACTGGGACTCAGAAGGGGGAACAAGCTGGGTTACACAGTGGGGGGACAGCTGAAGGCTGGCTAAGGTGCAGAGTTCCTACCTCTAGACCCCAAATGCTGACAGTGGTTGTTAAGATTCAAAGATGCTTCTGACAGAGGGACACAACACAATGACCCTCAGATAGATGGAAGGCAGAACTCTGTTATTTACAGCTCCTGTTGAAACGGAGCAGGACCCTATGATCCGTGCCCCTACCCCCATGTCCTCGGCCTGCTTTTTGTCTGTGGAAAAACTTTAGCCAAAGAATAAGTTGAATCAGAGAAGTGGGAAAATGCAGAAACAAAGGAGAACAGTCCAACAAGACTAAATAATAATTGTTTAGTCACTAAGCGTAGTCAAGGCTCTTTCGTTCCTCCTCAAGGGCTAGAGATCATATTCTGAGCCGTGTCCTGGGAGCCGTCTTGCAGATGCTGAAACCCCCATCAGGAGGAGAAGTGAACTACACGATGAGCAGACTGTAGCCATGACATAAGCTGCCACAATTCCGAGAACTGGCCTCAAGGAAATGGGAACAAACCGACCCTGGAACTGAAGATTAACTGTACTGAAAACCATCAAGATGACGCTGGTCAGACGACCGCATGATCACTTTCAAGATGCCTGTCACAGCTGCCTGTGCTGCTTCTGCGTGGAGCCCCACCCCGCCTCTGTCTATAACAGCTGTTGTCCCCGATTGTCAGCGGGGCGTGGTGGGGAGTTCGCCTTTGGACAGGAGTTCCCCTCCGCCACTGGTTGCCGGCACCTGAAATAAAGCAAACTTTCCTTTCCACCAAACTTGCCTCTTTATTGGCTTTTGAGCAGCGAGCAGCTGGACCCCACTTTGGGTTATACTATGAGAGAAGGCTGCCAGCAGGGCCACCAGGGGGTTGCACCTGGGGACAGGTAACAGAAGCTGGGCTGTAGGGGACAGCAAGCAGGGTGGGTGTAGCTAAGTTTTGAGCTCCCCCTGTGGATTGGCAATTTGAATAATTTCATGGGCTCTTGGGCATGGAGGCTGTCCCGAGTGGCACCTGGTCCAGGGCACTTACGGAGGTACATTGTGGTTGGGAGCCCCATAAGGCAAGTGGCTGGGGGGGGTGACTTAATCAGCTGCTCGAGAAGGAGAATGGACCCTCCTCTAACAGAGACCTCAAAACCAGGTTAAGATAGCATGAAAAAACCAAGCAAACAAACTGTACTACACAGTCTGTTACTTGGGAGGGCCACGGGCTGTTTCCATGAGAAATGTCTCCTCCATCTTCCAGACTGGTTTTCCCCCGATGTGTTGGCAGGACCAACTGAGACAGTGAACGAGGTTTCTTCCTGTTTTCCAGTGGAGGAGATGTAGGCACAGAAAGTTGGAAGGACGGATTTCAAGACACAAAGACAGCCGGGCCAGCCCTGGACCTGTGTCTTTTCTCCCACTTCCTTGGCTGGTGGTGTTTTTTGGTGAAATCACCCATCTCTTTAGAGCTCACGATGCACAGCTGATGACCAGGCACTTCTTCTGTGTTGTTATTATCCTAACGTAATTACCTTGGGAAACATCTGTCGTTGAACACGGCACTGTAGGCACAGCCATGCCCGATTGATTTCTATTAATTCCACTCATAAATCATGGATTAAAGTGGATGCAGAAGCAGAGAGCAATGTGGCAGGAGTTGGGGGACAGTGAGATGCCATTAGAATTTCCCTTGTAGGGAAGTGGCTGGAGCTCGGTCCATCTCCCCGTTGGCTACTTTCTCTTCCCCTCACCTGCTCTGATTTCCTTCACAGGGGTCAGAGGCTGTCCACTCAGCCCTGCATCCTCTCACGTATCTGTCACAGGAAAGTTCTTGCTCTAATGATGGAGAGAGGCTTTCAATGCCGACACCTTTCAGACCCATCCTCCCATCTTTGATATCCTGTAAGGTGGTGCCCTTGTCAACTTCGCTTATATTTCCTGAAGGATGAAATACATCAGCCTCTGTGAGCCGTGCTTGTTCCTGTGTATGCAGCCCAGGCAGGACCTAGGAGACCTTGTGGTACAGAGGGGAGAAATCACCCCCGTGCTGTCTCCCTCCGGTGAGTGGAGTTGAGTTTCTCTGCCAGCCCAGGGGCAGCCTGCACTTCTGATGGCATTCAGAGGACACCAGACAGGCTGAGTGACAGCATCTCTGGGTTCCTGGGGACCCTGAGCAGGAAGTGACCCCGGGAAGCCCATGGCCGTGATGGGGATGACGCCCCACTAATGAACGCATTTCTCTGCTGCACCTCAGCTGCTAAACTGCATTTAGCAGCGGATCCACGGCCAGCATGTGCGAGAAGGCAAACGTTTTCATCTGACATTTGGTTTGGGAACCATTTGAAAATGCAACCTTGGCAGGACAAAAATGTACTTCTTTTCACATAATTCCAAATCGACCAGCCTCATTTTCCGCTGACAGGATGTAGGTTGGGTAGATTGGTCACCCCACTGCACCATTCGGGAACATTTTCCCATAATGAGGCATTTAACGATGAGCACAATAGCCGTTCCACTGTTTCTCTCTAACTGCCGTGTCCATCAGTAAATCACCAGAAGAATAATAATGAGCATTTTATTCAGCAGGTCTCAGGGGTCAGTGCTGACCGTGAAGATGTCTCTGCATCATGCTGGGGGCGTCGCGGTGATGTCCTTCCACTGCTGCAGTATGGAGGGAGCTGGAATGTTCTCGGTCTGAGCCCCTCAGTTAGCTTGTCTTCATCCCTGACTCTGGTGGGGACAGTGTCGTTTCTCACTGGCCAGCTTCCTAGAGCCCAGCTCCATCCTGTTACTGTCAGGAAAGACACACATGATACTCTTTACCTTTTCCTTTTGGTTTGCTCGGAGACAGTAACCAGGGATGTGTTCAAAAAATTTTTTTGAAAACCCAGATTTTCCTTACGATTGTCAACTTAAA
This sequence comes from Pseudorca crassidens, assembly GCF_039906515.1. Taxonomy (NCBI): domain Eukaryota; kingdom Metazoa; phylum Chordata; class Mammalia; order Artiodactyla; family Delphinidae; genus Pseudorca; species Pseudorca crassidens. The sequence continues at coordinate 87,326,923 of NC_090307.1, forward strand.
AAAATGCATAACGTGAGAGGTGCGAGTTAAGTTTTATTTGGGGCAAAATGAGGACTGCAGCCCGGGAGACAGCGTTTCAGGTAGCTCTGAGGACCTGCTCAAAGAGACGGGGAGAAGGTCAGAATATATGTGATTTTGGTGAAGGGGGGGTACATGCAACTGAGCACATATTTTTTGCAGAAGGTTTCTGCCAGTCATGAGGAGCAGACGTCACCACGAAGGAATTTAGTGCTTTTCTAGATATGAAGAGACACAAGAATTGGGCTCATAAAATCGGCTCCTGAAAATCTCTAACATCTGAAGACCTGTTCTTCCAGTTTTTCCCAGAGCACAGAGTGCCTTCTTCCTGCTCTCCACCCTGAACTCCTTTCAGGGGGCGCTGAAAGTCAGCGGCTGCAGCATCACATGATTTAATCCTTGTAGAGGTAGATGGCAAGAGCCAATGGTGAGTGCCCATTTGTAGTTGACATGATACGATGCTTCTAATCTCCGCTTTCATGGAACAAATATTAATTTAGCATCTACCACGAGGCAGACATTTATTTCCTCGGTTGTGCCCATTTTATTAGTAAAAGAGGTGGAACGACGGTCAACTGAGAAGGCGAATGGGGGGTAGATGCTGGGGCTTTGAGGTGAGAAAACACAAGCACACTGAGTGAGAAAGAGAGGCAAAAGTCCTCCCCTCAAGAAGGGCATTTGCGAACTCCCCTGGTGGCGCAGTGGTTAAGAATCCACCTGCCAATGCAGGGGACATGGGTTTGAGCCCTGGTCCGGGAAGATCCCACGTGCCGTGGAGCAACTAAGCCCGTGCGTCACAGCTACTGAGCCTGCGCTCTAGAGCCTGCGAGCCACCACTACTGAGCCCGCATGCTGCAACTACTGAAGCCCACGCGCCTAGAGCCCGTGCCCCGCAACAAGAGAAGCCACCACAATGAGAAGCCTGCGCACCGCAATGAAGAGTAGCCCCTGCTCACCGCAACTAGAGAAAGCCTGCGCACAGCAACAAAGACCCAATGCAGCCAAAAAAAAAAATAATAATAATTAATTAATCAAAAAAAAGAACCTGCTTAAAAAAAAGGCATTTGCGGTACAAATGAACTTATTTACAAAACAGAAACAGAGCCACAGATGTAGAAAACAAACTTATTATCAGGGGTAGGGCAGGGAAGAGGGAGAGGGATAAACTGGGAGATTGGGATTGACATATACACACTACTATATATAAAATAGACAACCAACAAGGACCTACTGTACAGCACAGGGAACTCTACTCTGTAATGACCTATATGGGAAAAGAATCTGAAAAAGGGTGGATACATGTATATGTATAACTGGTTCACTTTGCTGTACACCTTGAAACTAACACAGCATTGTAAATCAACTATACTCCAATAAGTTTTTTTTAATTTTTAAAAATTAAAAAAAAGTGAATAAACAAAGGACATGTCTGCACACAAGAGATCATAAACCTGCAAACAAAGTTCTAGCAAAATGTGGTTTCCAATGCTGACGGCTGCCATCTGTGTGACCGCTGACGCAAGATGAGAAATTCAGTGGAGAGCTGAAATCAATAAAGTTGTTCTCTTCAGTTCTCCTTTCTCCAGTTAGGACATTTGAAAGGGGCAGGAGAAGGCAAAATAACATGGTGTTTTGACCTCACATTACAAATTGCACGTTCAATGTATCAGACACGTGTGAAATTGGGAGGAGATGGGAAAACGTGCTGTGTCATGGCCAACGTCACGATTACAAAATTATTGTGTCTCCTCTTCTGTCCCTCCTGCCCCCTGGTGCCCCGTCCTGGTGAGGCTGCAGGAGGGAGGGAGAAGAGGCCCTGAGGTTGGGAGGGGGGATTATGATATTGCATCTGGTCCTGAAACCACAGAGTCAATCCGCAGTCCGGCACGAATGCATTTTCCTCCCGTCAGCATTTTCGACGCAGGCCGTTTCGTGTGACATCAGGAGCTGGGGGAAGCGACGCCCAGAGAGTTCATGATCATGAGCGGTCTCGGGAAGTTTGGGAACAAGTCCTGAATTAATTGGAATTTCATTGGAATAATACGCACATGCTACTTATTTTATTGTTGGTTGTCTCCCAGGTAAGTCGCAAGGCTCCCTCCTGCAGCTAGGCTGATGGCAGTGAGCCTGCCGACCATCTCACTCAAAGGAACAGGTGAGAGTGCTTTTTTAACTCCCCACTGTTGAAGGAAACATACACATCTGGAACATTAAGGGGGGCGGCTATCAGATGTTCAGCTGAGATGGCCTGGGGTCGGCCAGGCATCGTTTTCCACCTATTTTGATCTTGCTCATTGACATCAACTCTATAGGTGTCTAAAATGGGACCCATTTAATCTCCTTAAATTATATCTGGTCAGTCTGTCATGGAGCGATTGCTTAATGAAATCTCCACGTTTATCAGGCAGTGAAACTAAGATGGATGACATTCTGATGGGTGTATTAGCCCCCCGTGGATGCAGTAGGAGACTCAGCTGGGGAGAGGGGGCGTCCTAACTCAGAAAATGTCTGGGACTTGATGTCAGTCTGGGTTCTGAGCAAGGATGAATGTTTCCGAACTGGAAAGCAATTGTTTGTATTCACAGTTGGCTAATGGGGCTTGGAGTTTTTTGTCGGGTCCCTTACCGGTCTGACAAAAGGAAGCTTCGTGTGAATATTTTCCTTGTGAATTTCTAGCAGATGGTGGTGTAGGAAGATTGCACCTCTCACACGGGATGGAAAGGAGTCAGCCAGATTGCTGGACCCCTATAATTGTATTCCACATACCCTGGTTTAACTAGTCGTCCTTTTGACGTCCTCTCCACCCCATAAATCTAGGTCAGAGCTCTGAACTGTGAGTAAAAGCATCAGAGGTGCCCGTCCACTTTCATGAGTGGGTCGTGTGAACATACCGCAGAGCTCTCATAGACTCACAGCAGTTGGAAATTGAGCTGAAAAAAACAGGGCCATTGTGCTCCAGTTAATCTTATAAAGGGACGTAAGCCATGCTGTACCCTTGGTATCGTTGGAGCTTTGGGGAAGAATACACCTGATCCCAGAAAATAGGCTTCGTATACATATTGTGGGTCTTGGAATTTCACAGATAGAATTTCAGTTTCTTGGGCCTCCTAGATCTACCCTGTATTAGTGCCAAGTAACAGAAGCTTCAGCTGGAAGGTTTTAAACCAGAGGACTTATTATCTCACACACCAAGAAGCCTCCTCAGCATTTCAGGTGGTTCTTTGTCTTGTCTCCTCATGGCCACAAGATGGCTGTCAGAGCTCCTAGCATCACACCCTCATCCATTCACATCCAAAGGCAGGCAGGAGGCAAGCTTTGCGGGGAGGGTGGAAAGGAGAGGCCTGGCTCCAACAGAGGTGAACCATCCTGTGTGTCTCTTTTTATTAAGAAGGGAGCATTACAGAAGCCCCCATCAGGGTCCTCTCAAGTCTCCTTTGGCCGACATTGGGTCACATGTCATCTCCAAAGAGCCTGAGAAAGTAACTCAGTATCCAGTATCTATTATGGGATGTGGGCTGCCAGCAATGAAGAGAAGAAGGGGGCCATTGGTGGGCAGTCAGGGCATCCTTGCCCCAGAAAAGGCCTTTGAATCCGGGTTCCTCCAGGGAGAGGTCACTGGTTAAGCTGTTACCGGTCATTATCTTCTTTGAGCATTGATTTACCATCTCCTTTTCCTTCTGGGAACATCTTCAGATCTGATGAGGCGTGAGAAGGGATTTGGAAGCAGTAGAGCATGGGACGAGGTGGGATGTGGGGAGGGTCCCTTGGGAGGGCCTTCAGCCGTCAGTCAGAAGGAAAACGATGTACAGAATCGGGGCAGGGGGCTCGGCCTGAATGCAACACACTGACCTAATGTGGTAGAAATGGGCAGAAATAATTTATGTGTTCTTGCACCTGAAAATTCAAGAGGGATCGTATAAAGATCTGGATTTTTGGCCTCCTGTGAAAAATACAGAAGACCAGAGACAGTGGGTCCACATCCTGGGGGCGGGGCACTGGGAGGGGATGTCAGGCCAGGCCCTGGCTCCTTGGGTACCGCCGTCCCCCACTCCTACGCCTGGACCTTCCTGGCTCCGGTGGGCATTTCAGCTGCCCCTCCGGCACTCGTGCTACTCCTTGTCTCTCCGCTGGGCGTGGCCCTCGTCTGGTGGAACCAGGAAAGGGCTGCTGTTTTGTGGAGGGAGGGGGAGGCATGTGGAGCAGGGATGAGCCCGGCCTCAGATGCCGCTCCTGTGGCCTAGGGGCGGCCTGCAGAACGCCCGGGCTGCGGGCTACACAGTAATAACGGCACGGCTCACAAAATTGACGTCAGCAGGCTTCCCTGGTGGCGCAGTGGTTGAGAATCCGCCTGCCGATGCAGGGGACACGGGTTCGTGCCCCGGTCCGGGAAGATCCTACACGCCGCGGAGTAGCTAGGCTTGTGAGCCATGGCCGCTGAGCCTGCGCGTCCGGAGCCTGTGCTCCGCAAGGGGAGAGGCCACAACAGTGAGAGGCCCGCGTACAGGGAAAAAAAAAAAAAAAAAAAAGAAGTAGACTCCCAGATATAGAGAACAAACTATCGGTTACCAGTGGGGAGAGGGCGGGGGTGTGTGGTGGGCAACACAGGGGAAGAGGAGTAAAAGGCACAAACTATGAGGTATAAAGTAAGCTACAAGGATATATTGTACAACACAGGGAATACAGCTGATTTATAATAACTATAAATGGAATGTAACTTTCAAAAATTGTGAATCACTATATTGCACACCTATAACTTATATAATATTGTACATCAACTATACTTCAATAAAAAGAGTACAGCATCGAAAACCTTCCTGTGATTTTTTCCATCAGTGCAGCTAAGCTGTCAATGTAGGATCCCACAAACCCCACTGATTCAGATGCGGTGAACTTGAAAGTCATGGTAATTGGGATGAAGCGAGGTGAAAGGTCATTAAGAAGACCTTTAACACGCAGAGAAAAAGAGCCCAAGTTGACATGACAACTATGAGGAACGGGCAGGGGTACTGCAAACTCTTAAAGGAAAAACAACAGAATTCTCAGTCCTGACAAGATAATGACGTTCATTAGTATTTACTATTAGTGTTCATTATTATGTAAAACGGTTGAGCTTTGATGTTTGTCCACATTATTTAAATTATCTTCCATGTGAATTTGACAGTAATAACATTGTATTTCTTTTTTCACGTTTCTAATTCTTTAAACGTTTCAATCTGCACAAGAGTCAGTATTGAAGAGGTTTTGATGTATTTCTCCACGGAGGACTCAACAGAGTTTGCGCTGAAAAAGAGAATATAAATATTCACCAAAAAAAAAAAAAAAAGGCAATTGGAGCCTCCCTTTGCTAGCTGGCACTTGTCACATGCTGCTTTCCTGGGTTCTGTCAAAAATTTTTTCCAGAAGAATCTATCCTTACCCTTTTTCTCAAAACCGCAGGTCCTAGATCAAGAAAATCACAAGTTGTCTAGACAGAGAGGTGAAGTTGTGTACTGTGGTCCTTTCCGGCTACAGAAAATGACACTCTTGTTTTGTTTAACATGCTTAATTTGTGTTGCACTTTGCCAGTTTGCTTCACACTCTGTTACACACGGTGGTACCCAGGAGACCTTCAGAAATTGAAGAGCTTCTCAGTCTGGGCGGATTCTGTGTGGAGACGGAAGGAAAGATAGTACCAAGTGTTACTCACAGATCTCTCCTTGGTGCCGGCATTCTGCTTGAAAGGCATCTTGACTTCTGCCCAAATTTCCCTGCATGGCTAGAGCTCAGTCCTTCCCAGATGTCCATCATTCATCTGTCATCCTCATGCATTTTTAAAAAATCCACCCTTCACCCCACACCATCTCACAATGACCTTGTCCACTGAGCACTTTTCCTTTACTCAAGTTACTGCTTTACTTAGAAACAGGATTGAAAGATACATCACACATCACTGACATAAATGTATCAGCTCGTGGCTTCCACCCATCATTAGAAGTTGAGATTTCAGGACAAAAATCAATGTCTCCTGAATCATGACCTTGCATACTTCAGCTTCTTTTTAGAAACAAATAGCATTGTGGCAGCCCTCGAGGAGAAGTGGCCACGTGGCATTCAGCGAGCGATAAAACAACCTGTTCTCTGTCCAGACAGAAATCTACAACAACCCCCGGACTGTTTGGGGGTCTATTTGGAGAGGTGGGATGGCATCCTGGGAAAATAAGACCTGACACAACCTTAGGGTTTGGTTGATTTTGCCTTAAATGAGTGTAAGTACAGCTTCAGTTTCCCCTAATAGGTCTAAGTTATTCTAAAGGCTTTCAGAGGCCCCCAAACTTTCTTTCCCATTCCTTTGACCCAGGTTCCCAATTTTCAGTCTTTTATTTGACATTCTTTTTTTTTTTTTTTGCGGTACGCGGGCCTCTCACTGCCGTGGCCTCTCCCGTTGCGGAGCACAGGCTCCGGACGTGCAGGCTCAGCGGCCATGACTCACGGGCCCAGCTGCTCCGCGGCATGTGGGATCTTCCCGGACCGGGGCACGAACCCGTGTCCCCTGCATCGGCAGGCAGACTCTCAACCACTGCGCCACCAGGGAAGCCCTATTTGACATTCTTATGATGATCATATTTTCAGTGCCATCTGCATTGTTAATTACTTAATATTTTCCTTTTAAAATACGTTGCTCAAATCAAAAAATGTTTACAATGGAAACCACATGAACACTATGAATGGAAAAGCAATATCACTGGCTATAAATAAAAGATAATTATGAAAATAGATACAATGAAAGGAAAACATTACACCGTGGGTGATCCCGATGCCGGCTTCCTATTTGTTAAAAAGGGAGATTAGTATGTGTTTGACAGAAGCTAGCAGCAAACAGAGTGGGGAAGCAATATTAGAATATCCCCCCCAAAACTGGAATGGGGACCACTTACTTCTTCGCTGTGAATTTAATGTTCTATAAGCTCCAGCTGGATAACATTGGAAACCGTCAACTTGTCATAGAAAATCACCCCCTCCACCACCATGAGTTATGCTTCACACACAGTCACTGATGTGGTTGGGTCTTTGTTCAGTTTTGTTCAGATGTTAGGTAGTAGCATTTTGCTGGTCCCCTAGTCCCGAGCACAGATCCTGATTGGTTTGAGCCAGTCATGGGAGTTCCTTTCCTCTGTGCCCATCAGTGGTGCTGGGATGCATCGTGTGACCCACTGAGACATACTGAGAAATCTGCTGGCATTTCCAAGAAAATTTTTCTTCTCTGATGAAAGTAGAAGCAATGTAAGAAGGCCCCTCTCTGCCCCTTTACCTCCCGTTGGGGCTATGCTATGAGGATGCAGTGCCTGTATATATCACAGCCATCTAGATACTACGTGGTCCAAGGTTCCGTACATAAGCCAATGTGCTGAGGATGGAGGTCAGAGTCTGGAGCCCTGATGGCATCGTTGGGTTGTTGACCCAATTCTGCATGCACTTCAGTGCTTCTTGCTAAATAATAAGTATCCTTATGGATTAAGGAAATAATAACTGAATTTTCTATTACTTGCAGCTGAACACATTGCTAATGAATACGTTGATCCTAGTTACTCCTATTTATGTCCCAGTTATCCTCAAACTTTAGCTTTTACTCAGCCAGTCTGTGCCATCCTTCCCTTTCTGCCCTTGACCTGTCCATTTCCCAGCCAGTTTTTTCTAGGTCCTGTCCAGTATTCAGCTCCAAGACCCTGAAGTCATGGTAGATTTCTGAGGGTTACGCTCTTCTTGCAGGTGGCTGATAAACTAATTAAAACATATAAAAATCACAATAACGACAAAATTATTTAGGATGTATATGGACCAAGAAGACCGGGAAAGCAAAATACATTGTGAATGAGTTTTTCTTCCTTTCATTCTTGATTCATCCAGCTGTTAAATAGTTAGTAATTACCTAGGAAATGCCCAGCGCTTTTCAGCATCAGGGATATAACATCAAATGACACAGAGACTGTCTTTTCGTTAGTGGTATTGGTGATGTTGTTTCCTTGGGAAATGTGTCTCATTTGGCCCCTGAGCAGGTCAACGATCTGCAGTGTCCTCTGTCTAAACTCCCCAGGTTTGGCCAAAGTGGAAACTTGTGAAATTGTATTATTTGTCTGAAGGCTTTATTCTGTATGCTCTCTTGAGGAACACGGAAAGAGAAAATAAAATTAAAGTTGTGGGAAGGATGAACGCCATCTTGTACTGATGAGAGACATCTGTTTATTCCTGTTGGTAAATGGGCATTCAACCACTAGACAGGATTTTTTTTTTAAAGTTAGAAATAAAAGTTAAACAAAAAAGAAGTAAAAGAAATCAAAGATGGTTGTTGGTACTCAAGGAAAATTGACAACATCAAGGCTAAATGTAGTCAGAAAAACTGTGTTAAGAGAAAAGATCGGCCATGTTATTTCACAGTTTCAGATGTACATGTTTGAAATTCACTCTTGCAAATGCTCAAATCCTACTCCCCTGGACTGCCCTTCATGCGTCTATTTGATAGGGATTAATTGACGGTCTTCCGCAGGCTAGATGGTGCTAGGGCTGAGGATGCCTCGGTGAATAAGCCCTACCTGGTTCCCACCCTCAGGGAGATTGTGATGTATAGGGTGACGCGCTCACGGATCAATAACACTTAGTGGCTGGGGAGGTGTGTGGCCACGATGGCAGGGTAAGGAGACCCTGAACTCACATCCTCTCACCGGCACACCACAATTACAACCAGTTGCTGAGCAACTGTTGATGAGAATGACCTGAAGACCTGCAGAAAACATTTTCTACAACTAAAGAAATAAAGAAGGAACCACAAGGAGACAGGTAGGAGGGGCAGCAAGCAAAAGAAGGATATTTCATGGCATGGAAAAGTGATTTGATTAGGAGGTTGGGATTAACGTATACACAGTACTGTGTATAAAATAGAGAACCAACGAGGACCTACTGTAGAGCACCGGGAACTCTACTCAATTTTTTGTTATTTGTTTTTTGCGGTACGTGAGCCTCTCACTGCTGTGGCCTCTCCCGTTGCGGAGCACAGGCTCCGGACGTGCAGGCTCAGCGGCCATGGCTCACGGGCCCAGCCGCTCCGCGGCATGTGGGATCTTCCTAGACCGGGGCACGAACCCGTGTCCCCTGCATCGGCAGGCGGACTCTCAACCACTGCGCCACCAGGGAAGCCCTCTACTCAATATTTTGCAGTAACCTATAAGGGAGGTGAAGCAGAAGAAGGCATGTATATATGTATAACGGAATCGCTGTGCTGTACACGTGAAACTAACACAATATGGTAAATCAACTATACTTCAGTAAAAATTTTTTTTTAATAAATGTGATTTGAATTTCTAAGTTCAGTGTCCATAAAAAAAGTTTTATTGGAACACAGCACAGTCATTTGTTTAAGTATCTTCTGTGGTCGCTTTTGTGTGACAAGGGCAACAGAGACCACAGGGCTCCCGCAGTGAAAACTATTTCCCATGTGAGCATTTACTGAAGAAAAAATTGCTGACCTTGTTGTATAAACGGGGGGAGAGGGCCTTCCCCAGTGGTCCAGTGGTTAAGACTCCGTGCTTCCACTGCAGGGACTGCAGGTTCGATCCTTGGTCGGGGAACTAAGGTCCCATATGCCACACGGTGTGGCCAAAAATAAATAAATGAACAAAATTTTAAAAAGGAGGAAATCTGAACAAAAATGTAAACAGCAGTCTGTGAAGATGTTTTGATGTCTTGCTTGGGGGGGATGTTCAAGGAAGAGAGAGGGGCTGGTGGGGTGTAGACATGAATAGGAGGAGGGTGACAAGGTCCAGAGACCATGGGGTCAGGTCATATGGGATGGCGTGCTGAGGAATCGATAGGCGACCTTGGTATGATGAGACCTAACGGAGCTTATGAGCAGGGGGCAGTGGCGGGCAAGGTGGGTGAGACGGAGTATTGGGCTGTGCTTTGAAGGTGGAGTTGACATGACTCGTAGGTGACGTCGGGTGCAAGAGAAAGAGGAAGAAGGAGGATGCCTCCCTGGTTGATGCACTGTGGTGTCAGTTACTGAGAGAAGGATGTTGGGGGAAGGAAGAAAGTCGTGGGCATAGAAACTTGTGTCTCTGAACGTCAGAGGCCTGTGTACCATCGAAGCCTTCAGAGGGAGTGTGGCTTCACCCACACCTGGAGTTCAGTCTTCTGGCCTCCAGAACTGTGAGAGAATGGATTGCTGTTGTTCTAAGCGGTTTGGGGCATGTGCATGGCTGCCCTAGAAAATGAATCCCATCCCCATCTCTGCCTGCAAAGAGCCACCATCCAGGGGAAGAAATGGACGCACAGACAGGGAAGCACCTTCTCTGGAAAAGCGCACAGCTCGGGCGTTGTCAATGGCTTTCCATCTTGCCGGGCTAACCCGCCTATTTCCTAGGTACCACATTTAGGTGAGAATAAGCCCTCAAACATGAACGAGACTGCATGTGACCGGCTTTGGTCATCTTCCAGCAGGCTGCCCACCGCTGAGGCCACTGCCATTGGCTTCTGCTGGGACATGGACGTTGCCCACAATTAATTACAACTCCTTCACCCCAAAAATCCACCCCAGAAAAAAAAAATTTCACCTTTGATGTTGCATTCTGTTTATTGGGAATGTTTCCTCCTGCCCTTCTCTCCCTCCTGGGTTGCCTCCTGAGAACTCCGTGTGGATCTGTCGTGCGCAAAATTCTAAAGACTCTTCCCAGGATGGCAAAGCCTCTTTTTCTTCTTGTACTTTCCCAAAAGCTTTAGTTCTTGGTTCTTTTCTATTTCAGCACAGAAGAAGGCAGCTCTTCGCAGGGGCAATGCATTTATTACCGCTTGGGAACACGCCAGAGCAGCTTAAGGGGGCATCTGGGGAGAGAGCCCGTGAACTTTTAAGTGCAAAGGTGGTTGCATGCACACAAAAGGAATGAGTGGAAGAGTCACAGGCTGCGGCTCAGAGCTGGACCACAGCCAACTCTGGAGTGGTTGCAGGCAGGATGCTTTCTGTTTAGGGTTGAGGAATGGTAGTGTCGACTGAAAAAAAAAAAAAGCACGACGTGACAGTGGTGAGTTAAGTTTTATTTGGGGCAAAATGAGGACTAGAGTCCGGGAGACAGCAGATAGCTGTCAGACAGCTCTGAGAAACTGCTCCAAAGAGCTGGCGGGGGGAGGGGCGAGGTCAGTATAGATGTGATCTTGGTGAAGGGGGAGTAGATGTAATCAAGCACATGTTTTTTGCAGAAGGTTGCTGCAAATCTCGTGAAGGTTACTGCTCGTCACGAGGGGCCGACGTCACCATGAAGGATTTTAGGGCTTTTCTAGATACGAGGAGATGCAAGAATTGGACCCATAAAATCGTCTCCTGAAAATATCTAATATCTGAAGACCTGTTCTGCTAGTTTTTTCCCGGAGCACAGAGGGCCTCCTTCCTGACCTCCACCCTGAATTCCTTTCAGGGGGTGTTGAAAGTCAGCAGCTGCAGAAGCTCATAATCTGATCCTTGTAGAGGTAGATGGCAAGTGCCAATTTGTAGGTGACAGTGGCGTTGATCAGATGCACAAGTAGTCCTGAGCAGAGGGGTGGCTCTCCAAAGGCTGAGCTCTGCATCCTTGGGAGAACTGGTACCAGGGTTAGAATAAACCCAAAGTGCCCCCTTTTAAAGGTGATGATGGGGAGGTGTCTCCTTCTGCCTCCACTCCCAGGATGAGAATTGGGAAACCGTTTCCTCTCCAGACCCTCCCACTTCCTCTCCTGCAAAATGAGACAGTTGGGTTGTCTTCTCGATTCAGGGTTTTTTTTTTTTGGTTGGGCCATCGGCTTGTAATCAGGGATTGAACGTGCGCCCTCAGCAGTGACAGTGCAGAGTCCTAACCACTGGACAGCCAAGGAATTTCCCCCCATTCTGTTTTGTATGGAACACTTCTTAAGAGATGTCCTTCTGGGAATTCCCTGGTCCAGTGATTTTCACTTCCAGGGGCATGGGTTAGATCCCTGGCGGGGGAACTAATATCCCACAAGCTGTGCAGCACAGTCAAAAAAAAAAAAAAAAAAAAAAGATGTGCTTCTGAGAAAACAAATACTCTCACAGCCAAATCATTTCGTAGAAGTCTTAAACAGTAGCTTATCTAAGTGACTTACGAGGTGCGCCAGGATATAAAAGCTCAATGTCTAGCAATAAGGAAACCTGTTTAAATTTGCCAAACTCTTTAATGTATTCACCTGTCTCACCTCATCCATATAGTTCTCACGAGAACTAAGAGACGCCTAAGATAATAACCTACCACATATTCATGTAAATGGGCATCCGTGTAGGTACAGATCTTTCCAGGTTCCGCTGTGTCCCTCCATTTTCATGCTTTGTTCCCTGCTCCCCATTTCATCCAGCTTTGCTCACTCCCCCTGGACTCGTAGCCCACACCCCTTGATGGGCTGGAGCCTTCTAACTGGTCCCCCGCATCCCCTCTTCGCCCCTCAGATTCATTCTCTGTCATTTTAAGTGGAAATCTCATCCTATTCTTTTTTCCCTACCAACCTCCTCCTCCCCGCTGTTCTTGGAATAAAAGCAAATATTTAAACATTTCCGTCAAGGCCAGGCGCCTTCGAGCCTTGCCCACCCTCCAGCCTGTCACCCCCGGAGCCCCTGCGCTTCCACAGCCCAGCTCCACAGCCGTCCTCTTCCATGTCCTTTAGTCCATGGTTTCCCTGTGCTCTGACATTCCTCCCCTGCTGTTACCTGGTTAGCTGCTATTCACCCTCCAGGTATCGGCTCTCGAATTCTACTCTCTTAGGGAAGACTGCTTTGATTCAACAAAAGCAGGTCAAACCACACTATTCTACGTTCTTAGGCAACCACGTGGATTTTCTTTGTAGCCCGGATCCCATCACATGCTATTTTACATGATAGCAGGACCACAGAGCTCTGAATTCACCCAGGGGTCGTTATACACACCTTTTCATGAAGAGTTGATTGACGTTTGTTTCCCCACCGGAACTGTGTGACCTCGTGGGGCTGGGGCAGGTCTGGTTTCACCCCCGTTATATTCCCAGCTTTTATCTTGGGAGCAGGCATTGTAGGTGTGCAGTAAACTTGTTGAATGTATAAATGGATGAATTAATATGCCAGGTTCTATTCTGAGAGGTAGAAGGATGGGTAGGATTTGACCATTGACCTCAGAAAGATGAATGACAATTAAAATAAAGTGTGTATTAAACAGAAATAGTGTCACAAATGTAGAAAACAAACTTATGGTTACCAGGGGGTAAGGGGAGGGAGGGATAAATTGGGAGATTGGGATTGATATATACACACTACTCTATATAAAATAGATAACTAATAAGGACCTACTGTATAGCACAGGGAACTCTTCTCAATACTCTGTAATGACCTATATGTGGAAAGAATCTAAAAGAGAGTGGATATATGTATATGTATAACTGATTCACTTTGCTGTAGGCTGAAACTAACACAAGATTGTAGATCAACCATGCCCCAATATAAAAACAAACAAACAAACAAACGTGTGTACTGACAGGTCTGAGTACAAAATAGGACCGTAGAGAGAGCAGTGTGGAAACGCTGAGAAAGAGGAAATAAGGAGGAAGATCTTCCCAGTGGGTGTTTCCTCTGAGCCCCGAGGAGAGGAATGCATGGGTGTTATGGTAACCGTATTTATTTTGTTAACACAGGTTCACATGCCCCATGCACAGTGAGGCCAAACAAAGTGAAAGGTCGTTGTTCGGAACAGAGAAAGGTTTATTGCAGGGCCAGCGAGGAGGCGAGGTGGCCCATGACCTAAAAAGCCTCGAGCTCCCGGGAGGGCTTTGGCAAAGCGTTTTTAAAGGCCAGGTGAGTGCACCCCTCCCCCCGGGGGTGGGGGTGGGGGTGGGGATGGCGCCTCAGGGTGTGATCAGCTCGCGCACAGTTCTCTGATTGGCTGATGGTGAGGCAGCAGGGTGGGCGCACAGTTCTCTGATTGGCTGATGGTGAGGCAGCAGGGTGGGCGCACAAGGGTTCACATTATCAGTCCTTAGGCTCCAGGAGGCCTGGGGCTACGGGCTCATGGTCATCAAGCAGTTCTTCCATTTGGTGGGGGGTTTTCATATCTGCAAAACAACTCAGGAAATTTGCATCAAATACTATTATCTAGGTACTTCAGAGAGGAGCTAAAGCGGAGGATATGGGGGGAATGCCTGTCCGGGGAAGGCCCCATAGGGTCCTGCTCGGTTACAATTTGTTTACATGGACAGCATCACTTCCTAATTTTTCTGGTATCGACTCAGTTTTTGTTCTTAGCCTGTGGAGGTGCAGTGAGGCCAGCCCAGGATACTGGATACCTCATCCGGGCCCATCCTGCTTCAGCGTGACCTTGTCTTAACGAACTGAATCTCCAAAGACGCTATTTCCAAATAAAGGCACATTCTGCGGTACTGGGGATAAGAACGTCAACACACACATTTGGGGGAACACAGTTCAAAACATGACAGTTATGAAGTTCAACAGGGAGTTTCGGGGACTTCTGAGGAGGTCTGGTTTTATCCTTCAGAGGACACATTGCCTGAATCATAGCTGATCCAAAAGGCTCTTTCCCGTATCATCTGTAAGCAAACAGGGAGGTCGGTCGGCATCCTCACTTTCTCTTTGCTCCCTATAACACCAACAGCTGCAAAACTGCGAAGCTGACGTTCTGCATGAACCCTTAGGGTTGCTGCTTTTTTTTTTTTTTTTTTTTTTTTGCGGTACGCGGGCCTCTCACCGTTGTGGCCTCTCCCATTGCAGAGCACAGGCTCCGGACGTGCAGGCTCAGCGGCCACGGCTCATGGGCCCAGCCGCTCCGCGGCATGTGGGATCTTCCTGGACCGGGGCACGAACCCGTGTCCCCTGCATCGGCAGGCGGACTCCCAACCACCGCGCCACCAGGGAAGCCCTATTCGTTTTTATAACTGCATTTTCACAATAACTGAAGGGATGCTCTTTTATTTTCTACCAAAATGAAACTAGCATATTCCTCTGGCAGCCCATATTTTCTCCTAGGATGTGTAATTTACTACCTCTGGCCTCTGAAGGAGAGGGGGGATTGTTTTAATCTGTTCGCATATTTATGCCACAATATTAGGCTGTTTTCCACGAGAAAATAAAGAACACTCTCAAAAATAGGTTACCTTTTGATCAAGAAGGGGAAAACTTCCTTTATGTTCTCTGGTGAATTCACTTAAATAGAACACTTTTGGAAAAACAGCGTTATGAATGTCCTTTAGGTTAAAGCTTCCTACAAAGTGTCCCAAATGGTTTGCACCATTTCGTTTCTTTGGTGGATATTGAAAGGAGTCAGATGCTAGGTGGAAAAAAATTGCTACCCAGGCTCAGGTAGGGGTGTGTGTGTGTGTGTCTTAGTACAAGGGAGTCCTGACCTATGGCAGGTGTATAGCTTTGCTTTTCATCCGTTATTCTAGATGCGAGCTAAGTGGCTCCTGATACTGGGGGGAAATGGAGATCAGAAAGGGTTTATGATCACGGAGTAGCGATCCCGGTAAAAGATACACATTTCTATGATCTTTTAGGAACAGTCGCAAAGGACCTCAACTTCAAGTCTGATTGTGTACAAATGATACAGAAAGGAGAATGTGATGTTGAGGGCTAATGGGAAAGAAAGAGGTGGAAAGGGGATGAGGAAAGGGATAAGGGAGGGAAGGAGAAAGGGGTTTATTGAATTAAGTTATTTCAAAGGCAAAGTAAGCTAATGGATAGTGAGATATTGATTCTGCTGGAGAAGGGTTCTGCTCCTAGCAGGTTCTCAGTGTGGGCTCAGGTGCTGGAGAGAAGGCAAATCTGGACAGATGTTTGCTCACCTGGATCCAGGGAAGACAGGGCAATGTCAGCATGTGGCCTGCCCTGAAAAGCTGCCCTGTGCCTCTTTCAGGGTCCTGGGTGTCCCGAAGAGTCCCCAAGAGAGGGAGGTCTGCAGGTGCCATAGGTGGGGTGGCTCTTGTTTCATCTGAAAGCAGTACAGCTTCTGGTTTCCGCTCCCATCTCTGGTGTGTGTGCCAGAGGAGAAAAGCCTGGTCCTTTCTCTCCATCCCTGTTCTCTTGTTGAGCCACCTGACTGTGCGCCTTAGGATGAAAAAGAGATAAAACTGCTCCTGGACAAGCCGACGGGCAGAAACGTGTCTCTGTAGGTCCTGAAATTCAGATAAACATCTGGATTTCTGAGTGCTTATTGAACAGAATTGCACTGCCGAAACGTCAGGGCATAATCCATCACTCCCTCTAACTTTATAAAACCGAGGCAATTATCTTTCCGGTCCAAGCTTCACATAATGGTTGTACAATGACTTTTGTTACTGCACGGCACTGGGAGAGACATACTTTTCAGCAGATATTATTAAAAGGCTTTTAATCCATGAAAGCTTAACCAGCTCAAATGGGTTGAAAGTACCATTGCTCCCTTGTTGAGGAAACATGAGGCATCTTTATCTAATAACCACCATTTGCTATAATAAAGATTTTGGATCAAAGCTGATGAATCAAAATGTGTTATTTAAAATCTGTTCCTGCCAATAGCTCTAGACATTCATAACCTTTTTTATTGCCTTCTCCTCCTCTGAGAATGGAAGGAAAGGGTATTATATTACCTCTAAAGTCCCTCCGGCATCTGAATTGAATTCTCTCTTTTTTTTTTTTTTGCTCCACCTGTAAGGATATTTTAGCCTACTCCCACAGGAACGGTTTAGAGCTTCGAGGGAAACAGGAAATCTTGGGTGTCTGAGCTCCATTGTTTGCTCAGAGGAAGCTGCTGCAGGGGAAGCTGCCTTTTCACAGAGCACACTTTTCATATCCGTTTGTCTCCAGAAAAATGATGTCAAGTAGTTTTGTACCCATTTTCCTTTCTAGGAGGAGGACTTCCATCCACTTTGGGCTCACTGGCTTTACAGAAAGGGCTCACATACAACTCTGAAACAATGATCTGATCGTAATAATGATAACAGCCAGTGCTTACTGGGTATCTGCAATTATTTTCAGGTCTAATCGGCACACCTAATGAAAGAATAGCTAATACTCATTAGGTCATGAGCCAGACATAGAGCAAAATCTGCACTTGCAGTGTCTCCTTCCGTTGTCTCCACAATGCTCAAGGGTGGAGAATATTATTGTCTCAGAAACTGCCTATTTGGGTACCAGACGTTGCCCTTGCCTCCTGGACACCTAATTCAATGATGTTCTCAGCATCCTTAGACTGAGTTCTGGCCAATGGAATGTGATGTGCACAGTTCTAGCCCTGGTCCATGTTACCACCTGCTCAGTACTTCACACTTCCCCTTCCCTCATCTCTTGGCCAGATGGAGAGGACGGCCAAACACTGTAAGCTGGAAGGAGCCTGGGTCCCTGAATGACTCCACGGAGAGCCACCATAAAAATGTGAGTGTAGACACTTGTCTGCCTTTAATCCAGTGCATTAGTCAGCTCAGGCTGCCATAAAAAACTACCGCATGCCAGGTGGCTTCAGGAACAGAAATTCGTCCTCTCACAGTTCTGGAAGCTGGAAGTCTAAGATCAAGGTGTCGGCAGCATTGGTCTTTCTCCTTGTCTTGCAGACAGCCACCTTCTTGTTGTATCATGTGGTCATTCTCCGTGCAAGCACGTTCCTGATCTCCCTTCCTCTTCTTATAAGGACATCAGCCTTATTGGATTAGGGCCCCACCCTTATGACCTCATTTAACCTTAATTACCTCTTTCAAGGCCCTATCTCCAAATTCAGTGATGTTGGGGGTTAGGGTCTCAATGTATGAATTTCGTGGAACACAATTCACCTCCATAACAGGCAGTGTGGCCCAACCTTGGGTTATGATTCTGCTGGATATTAACAGAATGTAGTCGCACAGGAGAGAAATCTGTCACCCAACGTACCAGGAGTAGATCATGACTTTTCAGTTTGTCCTTGTCTAGTGTTCATAAAGACTGTGTTAAATTCTCAGTATTTGAGCCTTTGGTTTATATATATATATAAAATCTACAGTATATATAAATATATAAATTACAGATATTAATTTAGTGGGATCCTGGTTGGGAGGGATGAGAAAAAAAGCAGATGAGATACCACACAGCTTTTGTCAAACTGGACTCCAGGGAACCACTGATAATACCCAACAGCAAGCTTTACGAATAATTTCAAAGACGTAAGTGATTCTGAGGCAGAGGTGAGGCAGGCAGTGGTCCGACACCATCAGCCCAGCTCTCCAGGTCCTTTCTTGACTAATTTGGACTCATGATGGATCAGATTTAGCAAAATGAGGTCTCCAAGTGATGCATTTTTGTGCTAGGTTTTCGTCCTCCTCAAAGCATATGCTCAAAGGGGATTCAACGGGATAGATTTATTGGGGGAGATGCCCGTGGGGTAGGGGAAGGCAAGGAGAGCCTTCAGTCCGTGAAGCAGGGCTGACACCTCTGAAAGGAGAGGGGGAAGGAAGGACCGAGCAGGCAGGGCAGTCCCGAGAAGGTCTTGGCCAGGTCATTAGGAAGTCTCCGAGCCAAAGACGACCATTAGAGAAACCCCGTGTCAGGCAGGAATGGCCCGGCACCACGCCATGCTCCCCACCTATGGGGGCAGTCTGGGAGACTCATGGCCTGAGATGAAGCTACAGTGGAGTCACAGGTGTCACAGCTGGAGTGTGCCACCCAGCTCTGCTCCCATGAAGCAGGCCCTTCTGCTCTCACTGTTGTGGCCTCTCCCGTTGCGGAGCACAGACTCCGGACGCGCAGGCTCAGCGGCCATGGCTCATGGGCTCAGCCGCTCCGTGGCATGTGGGATCTTCCCGGACCGGGGCACGAACCCGTGTCCCCTGCATCGGCAGGCGGACTCTCAACCACTGCGCCACCAGGGAAGCCCAAGATATTGCATTTTTTACAAATTGAAGGTTTGTGACAACCCTGCATTGAGCAAGTCTATTGGTGCCACTTTTCCAAGAGCGTTTGCTCACTTTGTGTCCCTGTGTCACATTTTGGTAATTCTGTGTTTCAAACTGTTGCATTATTATTACATTTGTTATGATGATCTGTGAGGAGTGATCTCTGATGTGACTAGTACAAAAGGACTACACTTGCTAAAGGCTCAGCCGATGGTTAGCACTTTTTAGCAGTAAGGTATTTTTAAATAAAGGTATGTACATTTTTTTTTTAGACATAATGCTTATTGCACGCTTAACAGACTACAGTATAATGTAAACATAACTTTTATATGCACTGGGAAACCAAAAAATTTGTGTGACTCACTTTTTTGCAATATCCTCTTTATTGCATTTGCCTGGAACCGAACCCACAATATCTCCAAGGTCTGCCTGTATATACGCTGGACCACAGAAGGGGTCCCTTTGGCAAGCAGTCTCCTAATAAATTCAGAATCATCATAGTAGCCAACATTTAAAACTCTGAAACTTTCACAGAAAAATCTGTATCTTTGGTGTTGCTTGAAATATCTGGCAAACAACGAGACCCATTTCAACCCGGCACAAAATCACCTGCATCTAAGTAGGAGCTGTTTAAAACCTGAAATGATTACCTGATCCATTTATAAAAACTACCATCAGCCAGACCAGCTGTCCGGATCCACCATCAATGATTTCTATGCTAGCTTTGCCGTCTTACCTACCATGCACAGATTATGCAGTGATGACTGGAAATTGGGGAATAAGGACATCACAGAGGTAAGCAGTTCACATGAGGTCATACTGAAGTACGTGGGCTTCTAATCCAATATGACTTCATTTATCTTCCCTCTGTCCCCTTGCAATGTAGGACTGTGCCCTAGAGCAGCGGTCCCCAACCTTTTCGGCACCAGGGACCGGTTTCGTGGAAGACAATTTTTCCACAGATGGGGCGGGGGCGTTGATGGTTCAGGCGGTAATGCGAGTGACGGGGAGCCATGGGGAGCGGCAGATGAAGCTTTGCGAGCTCCCCTCTCACCTCCTGCTGTGCGGCCCTGTTCCTAAAGGCAGATGACCAGTATCTGTCTGCGGCCGGGGGGTTGGGAACCGCTGCCCTAGAGTGTGTTTAACTCGGTGTATTTCCAGAGTGACCTGTAGAAAAGTTCTTGAGATTTGATAAGACGGATTTTTGCTTTTTTTTTTTTTTAACATCTTTATTGGAGTATAATTGCTTTACAATGGTGTGTTAATTTCTGCTGTATAACAAAGTGAATCAGCTATGTGTATACATATATCCCCATATTCCCACCCTCTTGCGTCTCCCTCCAGCCCTCCCTATCCCACCCCTCCAGGTGGTCACAAAGCACAGAGCTGATCTCCCTGTGCTATGCAGCTGCTTCCCACTAGCTATCTACCTTACGTTTGGTAGTGTATATATGTCCATGCCTCTCTCTCACTTTGCCCCAGCTTACCCTTCCCCCTCCCCGTTTCCTCGAGTCCATTCTCTACATCTGCGTCTTTATTCCTGTCATCAGAACTTTTTTTTTTTAGATTCCATATATATGTGTTAGTATATGGTATTTGTCTCTTTCTGACTTACTTCACTCTGTATGACAGACTCTAGGTCCATCCACCTCACTACAAATAACTCAATTTCGTTTCTTTTTATGGCTGAGGAATATTCCATTGTATATATGTGCCACATCTTCTTTATCCATTCTTCTGTCGATGGACACTTAGGTTGCTTCCATGTCCTGGCTATTGTAAATAGTGCTACAACGAACATTGTGGTGCATGTCTCTTTTTGAATTATGGTTTTTTTTAGGATATATGACCAGTAGTGGGATATTTTGCTTTGTTTTTAATCTTTAGTAACAAGCGGAATGTTATTCATGTTTAGGAAATTCTCCCTCCCCTCACTTCTGAACATTGGTCTCTTCCAAAGCAAACAATGCCTAAGACATTTCAGATTTTCAAACATAAGTTTTGTCTTAATGCAGTTCTACACCCTCTGGTCTATGCAGGGGAGGAAACCTTTTCCCTTCTTCCCTTCTAGGTTCTTTGACTGGTCTGATCATTAAATTGACATGAAACAGCGTAACAGGAGAAGAAAAAATTTAATTTCATACGTGCAGGAGTCCATAAAAATAAGAAACTCAAAGAAGTGACCAAAGCAGGCAGCTTTCATACCTTTTCGACAAAGAAACAATAAATTTGTGAAGAATTGACATGAAAACAAATTAGGGCTTGGGATAGTAAATTAGTGAAGGAGGAATAAGGTTTGTTTATACCGTCTTCTCAGCCTTGAACTCCCTGTTTCTGGTGATAAGGAGGTCTTTCCATCTCCCAGTTCAGGGAGGTACCCTTCATGTGGGAGATTTATTTCCTGCTTTTCTGGGGACAAAAGAGGGTCAGAGCATCCTTCTTACACCCGCCGTTTCTTAAGTAACTTTAATTCCAAATAATCGATGTGCCCAAGTGGTCCACTTTGGGGTGACACATTTTGCTCTTCTACGTCTACTGTTTTGCTGTGTGGCCAAAAGGAAGCAGTATTCCAGGGCTACGACAAACATCACCCTTAACATAATTATCCTTAACATTTCAGCGGCAGATTTTTCCTCTGTGGACGTGGAAGTTTTCAAGCATTGAATTGAGCTGTTTGTGTGCCTGTGTATGAAATCATTGCTCGTTCCCCAGGAGAAGCAAGCTCTGAAAGGGCTTTTCTGGATCTGCAAGCTCTTATAAATTTCAGGTTTTCAGAGGGAGGTTGGAGCCATTGGGGTTATCTGGGGAGGGTCGTCTGTTCGGGGGTATAGATATCCTCCAACCTGGATACCAGATGAGGTCTGAGGCACACAATCTAATTCAGTATTAATTGTTTTGGAAGTGTTTTTTCCAGTGTATCGGTTTAGAACAGGCTTGTGTACTAAAGTCTATTTGTCCGAGTAATTCACCATCCAACTAAAATTACTTTCTTTCAAAATAGTATACTGTTTAAAGGTGGTTGTTAGTTTACAACGCACCCATTGGAGAGGCAGATAAGCCTCATAGAACATTTTATTTCATGGGTGATACCACGTGGACACAATTCTTTGGGTGGAGATTCTAAGACCACCCCTTTATACCCGCCCTAGTTCTCAGGTTGGCCTTTCTGCTAAAACTTCCACTCCAATTCCCTCTCCCCTCTTCCTCCCCCTTCCTTCCTGTGTCCACTTGGCTGTAGATGTTATTCTACAAAATAGGGAGACTGAGATTAACAATACATGGTCCTGAATTTGTGATATCTATCAGGTTGGCCTCTTTCTTTCGTAACAGACAATCCAATTCAAAGTGGCTTAAACAAACAACAAAAAATTACATTTTGTGCTGCTAAAGTATTCATGGGCACTTTGGCCTGCAGGTTCAACTGGATCCAGGAGCTCATCAGAATAGAGTTTCTCTTAACCTCATTTCTTGCCTTCTGCTGTGTGTGTGCCATTGTCAGACAGGATGTTCCCTCATGGAGACAGTAGGGGCTGCCTGTCCCTCCAGGCTGACATGCAGCAGAAAAGAGCATATCATTTCTCAACAGGTCCCACCAAGCCCTGGGATGCACTCCGGTTGCAGCTTGGGTAGGTGGGAGAGGGTCCTGCCTGGACTTTCTGGATGCAGCCCCTCTGAGGCATTAAGCTGATGGTTCCTGTCCACAGAATAGACGTTGTACGTAGTTGCAAAGCAGCTGGGCAGGTATGATGTCCAGCCATCACTGCACGATCTGTGGACCGTGGGTAAGCTGGCACTACTAGTGACAGCACTTTTTACAAATGCACCAGGTCATCGTTTCAGAGTTTTCGGATGCCGTCATTGGGGAAATAAGAAACTTGGTTAGCCTTTACTCCCCAAACCGACAGGACCTCAGCATGGATGGGCAGATGTCATCGCCAAACACCCCCCAGCTTGAGGTCTCCTAAAATGTGGACTGTTTGTGCTTCTTGTAAGATTTTATGCAGCAGAAGGCTCATTTCCTGCAGGCCACTAACCTAGTGGGACTACAGGGCTGAAATGTCCATTCCCGAAACAACCACTGTGGCTGGAAGCATGTGGATGACACACCGGCCCAGCCCCTTCCTCGATTCGCACAGTGGCATTGTTCATGTCAAGAATTTGCGGACCCAAGAGACGGCACTGAACATGGGAGGAGGGTGGGAGTGACAAGGGCAGCAAGGTGACATTACATCACAGCAATGCAGATGACTTCACGTGGAGCGTAAAGCACCCCGACTCTTCAGTCTGGGCTTTCAGTGAGGCTGGGTCCTCGGGCGTGGGGCCATTTCCTCAGAGCCTGTTCAGTTGACTCCTGTCCCCACCGTGACCACTCCCTGTAGACCTGCAAGACGTGCCGTGTGCAGACGCCTGGTGAAGGAGGTGGGGGAGGGCCCGGCGTGCACCTCCTGCTCTACCCACCAGGTTCTGGGACAGAGGAACAGAGCCCTGATAATGCACACGAGGGGTCTTGTGGGCTAATAGCTGCCCTGGCTCCTTTCCTACCCTTCCGACCCCTCCCCTCTGCTTACTCTGCTCATCTTATTTTTACAATTAATACATCAGTAATAAATCCCTCTCATTATCTCATGAAGAATGGCTAAAAATATTATTTCTTTTTTTTAAAACTTTTTATTTTATACTGGAGTATAGTTGGTTAACAATATCGTGTTAGTTTCAGGTGTACAGCAAAGTGATTCAGTTACACATATACATGTATCTGTTCTTTTTCAAATCCTTTTCCCATTTAGGTTGTTACATACTATTGAGCAGAGTTCCCTGTGCTGTACAGTAGGTCCCCGTTGTTTTATCCATTTTAAATAGAGCAGCGTGTACATGTCAATTCTAAACATCCCATCCCTCCCCGCCACCCTTCTTAAAAACAGTATTTCTGATTGTTTTACGCTCAAGAGCTCTGTTTTCCCCTCAGATGGCCTCTGCATATATCTTTCAAGCATAGGGTCTCCTTCCTTACAGATCTGCCACCTGATGTTAAGATGATGGACATTTCAGTTTGTTTCACTTGCTCTCTGCCTTTTTCTACGCCTAGTTTCCCCTTCCTTTCCTGCATGATTTGAGCTGGGCGATTATTCTTTTCCTCCACTTACTGGTTTGGCCACTTTCCGTTCTGTTGCATGTTTTAATGAGTGGCTGACGTTTCAACTTGTTATACCTAATTGTGACTATATCTTCTGAAGATAATTCATTGACTGTCAGGACTCTTATGAGGTGCTATGAAATCCTCCCAGAGGAAGAAGACTTGCTGGGGTTCCCCTGTGTTCCCAGCCACGTGCGAACCCCCTGTTTTTCTGAGACATATTCTTTTTTTTTTTTTTAACATCTTTATTGGAGTATAATTGCTTTACAATGGTGTGTTAGTTTCTGCTTTATAACAAAGTGAATCAGTTATACATATACATATGTTCCCATATCTCTTCCCTCTTGCGTCTCCCTCCTTCCCACCCTCCCTATCCCACCCCTCCAGGCGGTCACAAAGCACCGAGCTGATCTCCCTGTGCTGTGCGGCTGCTTCCCACTAGCTATCTACCTTACGTTTGTTAGTGTATATATGTCTGAGACATATTCTTAGCTTCGTCCTTTGCTCCATTTCTAGTCCTCTTCTCAGCCGTCCCAGCTGGCAAAGCTCGGCTCTGCTGCGGGCTTTCCTCAGCACCCTCCACGTGACTGTTGATTTCAGAGCTGTTTTGGAACAGCTCCCTGTGCAAATACTTCCTTTGCTTCCTCTGAAACAAAGGCTTCAATTTATGACTTTCAGTAAGCTGTGAAAAGCTGAAAACTCAACCTTTTGCACGGCTATTTTTATAATAGCTTCTCTACTGTGTTTTTACAGCAGGGGGTCGGGGGGGCCTTTCTGCTTTGTCTTCCATTTGAATAATTTCTGATAATCATGTGTTTTTTCCCCTAAATGCGGATGTTTCAGAACGTTGTATCTAAAATGACTTGCGTTAGAATGAAGCATCTAATGTTTGTCCAAAATCATGGTCTACTTCTTTGAGAATTGACATTCATTCTCCTGTTTCTGTGTTATTAATTTTGTATCTTGATGTGACACACTGTTTTTTTTTTTTATTTTTGGCTGCGTTGGGTCTTGTTTGCTGCGCGCAGGCTTTCTCTGGTTGTGGCGAGCGGGGGCTACTCTTCATTGCGGTGCGTGGGCTTCACATTGCGGTGGCTTCTCTTGTTGCGGAGCACGGGTTCTAGGCGCGCGGGCTTCAGTAGTTGTGGCACGAGGGCTCAGTAGTTGTGGCTCACGGGCTCTAGAGCGCAGGCTCAGTAGTTGTGGCACATGGGCTTAGTCGCTCGGTGGCATGTGGGATCTTCCTGGACCAGGGCTTGAATCCGTGTCCCCTGTGTTGGCAGGTGGACTCTTAACTGCTGCGCCATCAGGGAAGCCTGACATGCTGTTGTTTGACCACTTGAAACAGTTTTGCAGTTGGTTTTGTTGGACTGGGTACAGGTCGTAGGGTGATACTCTCTCGCTGTCCGCAGAAATTTTATGGCTCTACTTTCTCTATCTTGCAATGATCCTTAACCTTTATTAGCCCAGATTAGTCACCTAACCAGGGCAATAGAGGATAGGAAAATATAGCTTACTCTCTGGTGTTTCATACTAGACCTGACACAGAGGGTCAGGCAGGTGGTTCATAGCTCTGTTCTAGAAGATACTTTCACACGATACAGAACTGATCCTTGAACAATCTGGGTTTGATTGTTCAAGGGGGTCCACTTATACGTGTGGGTCCACTTATACGTGTGGGTTTTTTTTTCAATAGTAAATACTTGAGTGTTACACAATCCATGGTTGGTTGAATTTGTGGATATGGAGGGTCAGCTAAAGTTAAACGTGCATTGGAGGGTCAGCACCCCAACCCCTCATTCTTCAAGGGTCAACTATAGTTTGTTGTGGTCAGACCAGGTACTTCATTGGGTTTTGCTGTGTGGCCAGATTAGGAGGACAACCCCATCAAAAAGATGACCACAATCACTCCTTCCATAACTTTTTCTTATCTTTGCTTACTTACTTCACCCCTCTTGAAATTCTTTGAGTGCTATCCTGTTTTATTAGCAGCTGTTCACATCCATTTAAATATCTCCAAATCATCGAGACTAAGTTGCTTTTTCCCTGGCAGTGAACTGATGCAGATGTTACCATGTCGGGCATTTGGTTAAAGAATCAATATTAAGTGTGGGCATTCTTTTCCATGCACCCTGACATCACTCCCCTGCAACCCCAGGGGGGACGTTAAGAGGCAAAATTGATCATTCTACTTATTTTACCGAGAAAAGAATTCCCTTTTCATGTTCTTAATATCACGAGGGGTACGAGCCAGGTCACTCCCACCCTGACCGTGGTAATGCAAACGACCCTATTTCCATTGCTGAAAAGGAGGCCATCTTAAAACCGTTTTGCCTATTACAAAATCTAATGACTTCTTTTGTTCAATATAATCTTGCACCTTTAGAAATCTTTTTGAACTCTACGCTACTGAAAATTCCACAAATGTTCCCTTGACCCTCACAAATCTTTATCCTTTTGAAAATGTACAGTAAACATATCAATAAGCACTATTATCAAATGCTTCTGATTATATATTTCCACAAAAGGATTCTAGCTTTTATCATTTTTCCATCAGAATGTCACTTCTTGAGGCTGGAAATATCAAACCCTGCATTAGAATATCAAAGCTTGTAAAAATATATCACCTCCTTATAAATTCTAGTTTTGAAAACTGCTGTGTATTGAAGGGAATGAATAGGATTTTGCATCAGGCCTTTGGGTTATGCATGTACTTTATAGGTTGCTTCTTTTGCCTTTGAGACTTGAAGTGTAAGTAATCAATGTAGAAAGGAATTATTTAAAGTATTTCCCCCCAGCATCTAGTTCTTTTATTAAGAGCATAAAGTAAAATGGGAATAATTATGTAGACGCCGTACATGCTTCATGGAAGAAGGAGGAGGAGAGACACGCTCTGCATAGAGTGATCAGATTTACCAAATAAAAATGCAGGACCGCCAGTTAAATTTGAATTTCAGATAATCAATCATTTTAAGGTAAATATATCCAAAGCAATATTTGGGACATACTTATACTAAAAATTCATAACCTATGTGAAATTCAAATTTAGTCAGATGTCCCTTATGTCACCTGGCAACCCTAGTTCTGAGAGAGGTGATAGGGAGGGACATGTAAGGAAGAGAAAAGAATGAGTGATGGGCTTCCCTGGTGGCGCAGTGGTTGAGAATCTGCCTGCTAATGCAGGGGACACGGGTTCAAACCCTGGTCTGGGAGGATCCCACATGCCACAGAGCGGCTGGGCCCGTGAGCCACAACTGCTGAGCCCGCGCATCTGGAGCCTGTGCTACGCAGCAGGAGAGGCCACGATGGTGAGAGGCCCGCGCACCGCGATGAAGAGTGGCCCCTGCTTGCCACAGCTAGAGAAAGCCCTCACACAGAAACAAAGACCCAACACAGCAAAAAAAAAAAAAAAAAAGAATGAGTGATATATTTCACATCTACAAGGATTCACCAGACAGTTAAAGGAGACAACATAGCTTGGTGAAAATGAGAATAAAAGGTATTTTAACAAATCAGGACGGACTCATGAAAAGATGCTCAACACTGCTAATCATCAGGCAAATGCAAGTCAAAACCACCATGAGATATCACCTCATGACGGTCATCATGGCGATCATCAAAAAGAACACAGATAACAAATGCTGGAGAGGGTGTGGAGAAAAGGGAACCCTCCTGCACTGTTGCTGGGAATGTAAACTAGTGCAGCCACTATGGTGAGCAGTATGGAGTTTCCATAAAAATACTAAAAATAGAACTACTGTATGATCCAGCCATCCCACTCTTGGGTATATATCCGAAAAAAACAAAGGCACTGACTCCAAAAGATACATGCGCCCCAATGTTCATAGCAGCATTATTTACAATTGCCAAGATATGGAAACAGCCCAAGTGTTCATCAACAGATGAATGGATAAAGAAGATGTGGTGTATATGTACAATGGAACACTACTCACTACTCAACCATAAAAAAGAATGAAAATTTAGGCTTCCCTGGTGGCGCAGTGGTTAAGATTCCACCTGCCGATGCAGGGGACGCGGGTTCGTGCCCCGGTCCTGGAAGATCCCACATGCTGTGGAGCGGCTGGGCCCGTGAGCCATGGCTGCTGAGCCTGCGCATCCGGAGCCTGTGCTCCGCAACGGGAGAGGCCACAGCAGTGAGAGGCCCGTGTACCGCAAAAAAAAAAAAAAAAAAAAGAATGAAAATTTGACATTTGCAGCAACATGGATGGAGTTGGAAGCATTATGCTAAG
Organism: Pseudorca crassidens; assembly: GCF_039906515.1. NCBI lineage: Eukaryota > Metazoa > Chordata > Mammalia > Artiodactyla > Delphinidae > Pseudorca > Pseudorca crassidens. The sequence continues at coordinate 87,355,204 of NC_090307.1, forward strand.
TGAAATAAGTCAGAAAGTGAAAGGCAAATACTGTATGTTACCACTTATAAGTGGAATCTAAAAAATAGAATGAACTAGTGGTTATAACAACAAAAAAAGTAGATATAGAGAACCAACTAGTGGTTACCAATGGGGAGGGAGTGGGATGTACAAAATACTGGGAGTAAGATAGGCTACAAAGATGTATTGTCCAACATAGGGAATATAGCCAATATTTTGTAATAACTGTAAGTGGAGTGTAACCTTTAAAATTGCATTAAAAATAAAAATTATTTTAAAAAATCGGGATAGAAAAAAATAGTAGCATTCATGTCATAGGGTGATTATTGCATTTTAATCATTGCCTAGCAGGTTCCTTCCCTGGGATAGTCTTAGAGATCCTGACAGATGAACGAGTGGTGCCGTCCTTGCCTAAGATAGGAGGTGAAAGGAGGAACATTGGATTCGGACTCAGGAATTCATACAGCCTGAGACCCGTGTTGGCCACGTGCCCTACTTTGCTGGACCTCAGTTGTCACACTTGGAAATGGAGCCAACAGCCCCTGTCTTGCCAACTTTCTAGCGATGTTCTGGGAATGAGAGGCCTTGACGGATGTCTCTTTTAGAGATTGTCAGGGACGCACGACCTGATTTGTATCTTTTAGATGCTAAGTCTGGAGGATCAGAGACCAGAGCTGTCTTCTTCACTGCCTCATCCATAGCTCCTAGTGAAGACTTAGCACAGAGTCAGACTAAAACAAAAATTTATTGTAGGAGCAGATGAATATCAGTATATACATTGTTAAATTTAACCAGTCGTGTAGAAAACGGAAATGCACAATGTAATGTAAACGGCTGCTGTAACAGCGGATTAGGGGTGGAGACTAGCAGTTCCAGACCCTCCTGATTTCCCCAGATGTCAAGACAGCACAAAATATTGTTCAAATAAGTAAGTCCTTAAGTTTAGGAGTTACTACAAAACTGTTCCACGAATAAAAAGTAATTCTGTTGAAAGAAAAAGGGTGATGTTATGGAAGAGAAACTGGAAAGGCACACACACAAGTTACGCAGGGAATGTCCACCTCATTGGGTAGAACACTTTTTTATTCTCATCTTTCCTCTCTCAGTGGGGAGTTTTATTTGCATAACAAGACTCCAATCACCCATCAATGTGGCACAAGCCAAAGGCATTTCACCCCCTTTTTGCTAGTTGATGATCGCATTGGCATTATGTAGGGTCCCAAGCATGAAAATGATCAACGTGTAATTAATTACTATTCATCATGGGATGAAATAGAAACCAACATGATTGAGATGTTTGTTCGCAGGAGCTGAACAGTCCTTTTCCATTTAATAAAAAAGTGATCATTTTGAGCCTAATAAAGGCCTAAGCAGGGGCTTCCCTGGTGGCGCAGTGGTTAAGAATCCGCCTGCTAATGCAGGGGACACGGGTTCGATCTCCTGGTCCGGGAAGATCCCACATGCTGCAGAGCAACTAAGCCCATGCACCACAACTACTGAGCCTGTACTGTAGAGCCCGTATGGCCATTCTTACCTAGATTAAAAAATAAATACCTAGATTAAAAAATAAATACCTAGATTAAAAAATAAATAAATAAAAACTAAGATTCCAGTCGACTCGCTTTTAAAAAAGTATTCATAGACTTCTCTCCTATTACAAAGTAAGCCACCAGTTTATTTAAATGATTTTAATCTCTCAGGGCTTTATCTTCTGTTTCTCCTGCACTCATTTCACGTATAGGGGAATGTTTACTCTGTGAGACCTGTACCCAGGTTCTGGTACTGTATTTCCTAGACTCTTTTATACCTGGGGTGAGTAACTCATTCTAGGTATTTAATCATATTTCCTGAAGACACCTAAGTTTTAACATGTGAAAGCGAGGTCAAGTAACAGTCATCTGTGATATCACTGGCTTCCTTGAGTCCATATCTAGTCACTTAACTTTTCCTTTGAATTCAGCTCCTGACTCTCCCTGCATCTGTTTTTGTTTTAATTTTTAAAAATTTTATATTGGAGTATAGTTGATCTATAATGTTGTGTTAGTTTCAGGTGTACAGCACAGTGATTCAGTTATACATATACGTATATCCATTCTTTTTCAGATTCTTTTCCTGTTTAGGTTATTACAGAATATTGAGTCGAATTCCCTGTGTTATACTGTAGGTTCTTGTTTTTTATTTACTTTATATATAATAGTGTGTATATGTTAACCCCAAACTCCTAATTTATCCCTTTCCCCTTTGGTAACCATATAAGTTTGTTTTCTATGTCTGAGTCTATGTCTATTTTGTAAATAATTTCATTTGTATCATTTTTTTTAGAATCCACATACAAGTGATATCATATATTTGTCTTGCTTTGTCTGACCTCACTTAGTATGATAATCTCTAGGTCCATCTATGTTACTGCAAATGGCATTATTTCATTTTTTATGGCTCAGTAATATTCCATTGTATACGTGTACCACATCTTCTTTATCCATTCGTCTGTCGACAGACATCTAGGTTGTTTCCATGCCTTGGCTACCGTGAATAGTGCCGCAATGAACACTGGGGTGCATGTATCTTTTCGAATTATGGTTTTTCTCTAGATATATGCCCAGGAGTGGGATTGCTGGATGATATGGTAGTTCTAGTTTTAGTTTTTTAAGGAACCTCCATACTGTTCTCCACAGTGGTTGCTTCTTTTCCTTTTAAGATGCAAGAATTATGTCCTGGAACTGGGCTATTGCGATGTGGCCTCTTTACTGAACTTCTCACGCTCATTTGCATCTACCCCTATTCATCTTTCATTTGCTACCCAATTAATTTCCCATCGTATGATAGATAGATCCAGTTCCTGAATTTTTGCATCATCCCACACTGAAACTCCATACTCATTAAATGGTAACTGCCCAGTTGGGGAAATCCACGTTCCACAGAGACGGAGACTCATTACTCTAGCCCCCGGGATGACTCACCATCTACTGTGAATCGCAGATGTTGCCATAAAAGCCCTTTGAATTATCTGGTCCTTGGAAGCAGCATACTGGTTCCCAAATGGCCATGCTCTGGTGAGTAAGGAAGGAGAGGCTGTAGAAATCCCCCATCCACACTTGGGAGGACCAAGGTCAAGGGCTCTCACCTCAGCATCATTAGAATCACCTGCAGGGTTTGGAAACCACTGATCAGCGGTTCTCAAACTGCCTGACAGTCATTGGCCGGGGAAGGGGGGCTTTGAAAATAACCGATCTCTGAGTCCCACCCCAGACAATGTGGTTGAATTGGTCTGTGGCAAGACCTGGGAGAGGGAGCGAGGGATGGAGAGAGAGAGAGAGAGAGAGAGAGAGAGAGAGAGAAGAAGGATATGGAAGCACTATATTTGATAACAAAAAAATAGTTTTCCATTTTTGCAGTCAGCCAAAAATACTGCATTCATTTAGTTTGGAGTGGAAATGTACTTAAATTTTTGTATATATTTTTATTAGATAATTATAAGAATTTGTTTTTGGCCAGGTAACTATTTTTAAAGACATAATACGGAGGGTAGACTATTATGTTTCGTTCTCTGATCCCAAGTTTCCAATACTCACCAAGCCCCATCTCCATGAATAGCGCTGTCCTAGGACCCATGACTGGAACCACATCGGCCCTTCATCCTCAAATTCACATCAAAAGTGCAGAGTAAAATTATTTTTAATAGCTATTGCTGTTTTAAAAATTTTAATAGTTTATTTCATAATGATGATAGTGATTACTGAGAAGTATACTTGAGAGACCGCAGTGGTGTAATTACTTTACATCTTGTATCTCATATGGTCTCTCCAATCAGCCAGCAGACCTCTGTTTTATGCATGAGGAAATTGAAATTTCCTAAAACATGACTTTTGCCTACTAAGTATCAGAGTCAGGAATGAAACTCAATTCTCTGACTCCAAAGCCATGCTGGTCACCATTGAAGATGAATCCATTCAAATGGCCTTTCCATGGGACGGGGGTGAGTAGGGGGATGCTTGCAGGACTAGTTTGCCTGGGGCCCCCATTCCACTAAGCGCCTCAGGTGAAGACCTTAAGCGTTGTCTACAAGGAAGGCTGTGACGACACAGGAGTCCCACCGGAGGATGGGAGAGAGGCGTCCGATGGTCACTAAACCATTTCAGGCTTCTGTCTCATTTGCCAAAAACAGATTGGCAGTGGCTGTAAATTAACATTTTTATAAATGCCATAATTATCTTGTGACTAGTACCGTTATGTCACAATGTTTTTGCCTGTGTTGACAGTATTTATTTAGAAAGTGTCAACATTTACAGTACTCCACAGTTTGTGTCAACTTGTGTTGGCATCTCTCTTTAAAAAAAAATGAAAGGAATCAGCTGGGCTTTTTTGGCCTTTACGGGGCACCCTGATCTTGTAAGTGAGTTGCTGCTGGTATGAAAATAAAACTGTGTAAATGATAAGGGATGTCAAGGAGAGGGGAAACTTCCATCAGGCAGAGTGATTATGGTCATGGTCAATGTCAGTTCATCCAATGATAATTTTGTCTTTGTAATCAGACAAAAACACAAAACCCAGGAGAATTAACAAAGGGATCCCTAAAATCCTAAAGCACCTCATCCTCTCTTGAAGACATGTTTTCTTCCATCCTGAGGCAGCGTCGCCCTCAGGTGAGGTTTATGTTTTTATTTATTTTTTATTTTATTTTTTGGCTGTTTTGGGTCTTCATTGCTGCTTTCGGACTTTCTCTAGTTGTCGCTCGCGGGCTCTAGAGCACAGGCTCAGTAGTTGCGGCGCACGGGCTTAGTTGCTCCGCGGCATGTGGGATCTTCCCGGACCAGGGCTCGAACCTGTGTCTCCTGCTTTGGCAAGCAGATTCTTAACCACCAGGGAAGTCCCTGGTTATCTATTTTAGATGTAGTCGTGTGTATCTGTTAATCCCAACCTCCTAATTTATCCCTCCCCTCCCCCCGTTTCCCCTTTGGTAACCATAAGTTTGTCTTCTATGTCAGTGGGTCTATTTCTGTTTTGTAAATACGTTCCTTTGTATCATTTTCCAGAAGTGTTGTCTCTTAAGAGAGGACTTCAAGTTGAGGAGAGATCAGCCAAACATCCAGGAAACACAACACCCCGGGAACAGCCCTAGAGGTGAGTGGAGGCCTCACACATTCTGGGATCTCTATGGTTGCCCACGGTCAGTGGAGGGGAAGGGGATGGGGTTGAACGCTTGGGCGGGTCGGTGTGGGGTGAGGGCTCCTGATATCAGGCAGAAACCAAATGAGGACAAACTTTGTTACCCCAGCGCGGGTTTGGGGCTTTCGCCTGAGGGCAGTGATGAACTGCTGGAAAGTTTTCAGCAGGAGGTGGCCTAATTAGATTGCATTTCAGGAAGAGTTTCCCCTGCCTGCCTTTGTCCCTAGGCTCACGTTAGAGTCTGTATCGAATAACTTAATCTTTAATTACACATTCCATAAACAAAAAAACACCAAGCTCCATTGAAAGGGAACATTATCTTATATAGCACTAAAAAGCAAACACTGCATATGATAAAACACTGTGGATGGTAAGATGGATCTGAAATTAAGTGATACGAAACTGAAAAAGATGTCATGTAAGAATGTATGAAATGCCCAGAGTCACTTAAGGCTTTGATGTCTTCCCAGTTTCTTTCTCCAGCGAGTTTGGGGGTTGTGAGAGTTCAGACCAGGCTTTACACTTCTATAAACGTGGCTTTAGAGAAGTGTATGCTGCGTGACTTACTGACCTATTTTTCAATCAGTTATGCAGTAGGTGTTAAGTGCATACAAACGAACTGAACTAGAAGATATCAGCTCATTTGAAGGGAAGACCAAAAGTTCCGGTGTGTATGAGCCGTGTTCATCTTTTAAGAAATGGGCCATTTGGGAGAAAAACTACAAAGAAAATTTGTAAAAATTCACTGCATGAAAAATGTCAAAGCCCTGCATGACATAATTTAAAGAATCATGCATTGCAAACAGACTTGTGACAAATCAAAACAAAACAAGAACAAAACAGTCCCATCTGCCCATTTCCCACTCATCACCGCCCCCCCCCCCTTATTTTTGGCCACATCACGTGGCATGTGGGCTCTTCCCCGACCAGGGATCTGCAGTGGAAGTGTGGCGTCTCAACCACTGGACCGCCAGGGAAGTCCCTGCCCATTTTCCCCTGCTGGAGGCAACCACTCTATTTTGATACATTTGGGGCATTTATCTCTATAGTTCTAAGTAGTATGTTTTATTGAAACGTTCCTTTTTGTTCTGGTTCTTATTGACTTTATTAAAAGAAAATTCAGAGAACTTTATTTGTGAATACCAGGATTTACACCTGAAATGGGGTTAACGATCTCCACCTTGCACACACAGAAGGAAAGTTGTGGGAATCACATCAGTTAATGGAGGCGACAATGACTTCATATATTACACGTGACACAAATGGAAAGTCTATTATTACTTGACTGCATACAAGAATATTGAAAACTAGACTTATCTCTAGGTCCTAGGAGAATACTTAGCAAATGATAGGATTTCAGTAAACACGTGTGGCATGAATATACATACAGTGTCCAAAACAAAACAGTCAGGTAAAAACAGAAATTTTCATGGTGGGTGTGTATCTGAATGTGCTATTGAAGATAATTCTGGTTGCTATGACAAAGAAACCTAACACTATGATGGATACATGTAGTACTTTGATCGTGGTGATGGTATTTTGGGTGTATGCATGTGCCCACACTCATCAAAATGCACACATTAAATATGTGCATTTTTTTGGTATATCAGTTATACCTCAAAAAAGCTTTAAAAATCACCCTGAAAAAATAAACCGAAAAATATAAAATGGCTCAAACTCAGTAGAAGTTCATTTCTCACAGCTAGAGCCCTCCATGTGGTTTTTCTGAATCGCTGACTAGAACCCTTCAAAGCAGTAATCTGTTCCATGTGTGGCTCTGGCAACGTCAGCACAAAGCTTCTAAAATGGACGTGAGGGACTCCCCGGCGGTCCAGGGGTTAGGACTCGGTACTTTCACTGCCGGGGCCCTGGTTCAATCCCTGGTCGAGAAACTAAGATCTTGCAAGCCACGCGGCGTGGCCAAAAAATAAATAAATAAAATGGATGTGATATCCCATGACAAGATGGAAAAAAGGAAAAAATAAGCAGAGAAGGCACATCTGCATCTTTAAGACACTTAATATCTGCTTATATTGCCTAGTCAAGGTGTGCTCACATGACTCCATCTAGATGACGGGAAATGGGATGCTGGGAAATAGTTGTGGGATGAGCGACTGCTTCCAGCAAGAGCACATTTGATGAACAGGTAGCCATGCCGTCGCTGTCTGTGTCTTCGCCAACCCAGGTATTCTGGTTCGGAGCCAATGCTCTTTTGACCTTTTGATGCCTGCGTTAAATTGTGTGTGTGTGTGTGTGTGTGTGTGTGTGTGTGTGTAAAATGAAAAAACGCTTCTTACTTTGTTTCAAAATATAAAGACATGCAGTATTGTCCACATTGTGGTACAGAATTTCTTGCTTCCTCTTTTCCTTTACTGAGACCTTCCCAATTCATATCCATGGACTGGTTGGGTGTTCTTGATGGGCAAGGATTCTATGTATTCTTCCGACTGTCCAGCCAAACTCCATGCACGGAATTGGTACTCAGTAGCTATATTAGTAAATCAAAAATATTTAAAAATATGTGGGTATACTGACGAGACCTCTTTCTTTGTAAGCAGAAAGAAACCCACCTGGGTTAACTTAAGCCAAAGGTGATTTAATGGACAGAGATTAGGGGGTTCCTGGAACTAGTGGGAAGCTTGATACTGGCTTGGGAATGGCAGCTCAAGGCAGCCCAGGGAGACTGGGCATGGGGACTTCATTAGTGCTTCCTTGGCACAAAGGGACTAGAAAACAAGCCACTTTTGGGGTGAAATGGAACACAAGCTATATTCAATTCTTTGTACCACTGTTCAAGGTGGGGAGAGGGGTGTAACTGGTCTAGCCTGGCTCACAGTGACCAGCTGAATAGAATGCATCCGATGCTGAAAAAGAATTCTTATGCAAATAAATATGGGATTGTTAAGAAAGAGCAACTGATTCTGGGGGAATCACGTGGAGAAATGAATACATAAGAAATGCCCAGCACATTCAGTATAATTTATTTTATTTTATTTTCAACTCAAAGCACCTAGTCCTCTGGGGGTAAGTATTATTTGCATTACAAGACTCCAATCCCTCACCATTGAAGGGAAAGTCAAAGGAATTTTCACCTCCCTTTGCTAGTTGATTTTTAATATTAGCATTACTTGAGGTTGGGTAAACACATTACTACATCTCATTCTTAGTCCAAAGCTCAGAGACAGTTAACTTGCCATTACTATTGATTTGTCATAAATTGCTTCTCATCGTGGGTATAAGTAGGTACCATACAGATTAAGTCGCTTGTTAGCAGAAGCTGAGATTCAGTTTCATCCACTTATGAGTTCATCACAGAAATGAAATTCAGTTACAGAAAACTCTCTCTTTCTCTGTCTCTGTGTACACACACACACACACACACACACACACACTTAGGGCAATACATTTTTATGTATATAGGGAAGCTAAAGGGAAGAAGTGATGTAGCATGTGCATAAAAATTCAATTCACATGTATAAAGAGAGAAAGGAGGTAATTTTGATGTTCTTTCCCCTGCCACGTCTTAAAAAACAAACAAACAAACAAAAAACAGTTTAACACAAAAGCAAGAGGGGCCAGCCATCTTCATTCAGCCTCTGTTAATGCAAGCAGAGTCAACCACAAGACGCATGAAATACTCCATGACCAAAGAGGGATCGTAATTGAATGTTTCTGTCAACGGAGGCCAGATTCATCTGTGACATCTCTCACGGTCTTCGTTCCAGCTGAAATGCCCGTATTGAAGGCAAAAGGCAATAAAGAGAACACCTTGCCCTTTCCCTGACCAGCTGAAAGACCTGATTCGTGAGTGTGTGGGACCAGCCTGAGTGGGTTCCTTAACTGCAGTCTTGGCACGTCACATGTCACTCCCATGTGACATCTAAGGGCAGCAGAAGTGTTTAGGGGAAGCACTAGTGTTACCGAACACAAGTCCGTGTGCCTGGCGCATCGTGAGGCCAAACAAACTGAAATGTCAGTTTGGAGCAGAGAAAGGTTTATTGCAGGGCCAAACAAGGAGAACGGGTGCTTTTGAAACCGTGGAACTCCGACTGGGACTTGAACCAATGCACTGGGACTTGAACCTACGGTCTTGTATCTGAGATCACACACCTGGTCTCGGGACTTAATGAAGTTCCGGTCTTGATGTCTCATTGCAGAAAGAATCCAGTGAGAGACAAAGTGATAGGTAAGAAGTGGATTTATTTAGAGAGAAACACACTCACAGACAGAGTGTGGGCCATCTCAGAAGGCGAGAGTGGCACCAGGGTATAGGGTTGTCAGATTTTAGAGCAGTGGGTAATTTCATAGGCTAATGAGTGAGAGGTGTATTCCAGCTATTTTGGGCGAGGGGCGGGGATTTTCAGAAATTGGGCCACTGCCCACTTTTTTACCTTTATGGTCATCTTGGAACTGTCATGGCGCCTGTGGGTGTGTCATTTAGCTGATGTGTTTCTATGAGCGTATACTGAGGCTCAAGGTCTAGTGGAAGTTGACTCGTCTGCCATCTTGGACCCATTTGGTTCTGATAAGTTTATGTTGTGTCCGAGGGCTACGTCATTCTTCTTAAGGTTGTGCCCTGCCCCCTTCCCTCCTGTTTGAGTTTGTGCTCAAAAACCCTGAACTCCCCACTGGTTTGGGGAGAGTTTTTATAGGCAAAATTTGGGGTGAGGGATGCAGGGTGCGTGACTTTCTTCTGATTGGTTGGTGGTGAGGTAACAGGTGGTGCTCCAGGAAACTTGTGCTCAGCCTGAAGTTACCATCCCCCACCTGGGTGCTGCACTATTGTTTCTTGACAGCTCCTCCTTTGTTTCCTCATCCCCTCCCTTCCCTAATTAGCAACTGTTTGAATCTGCACTTTGGTACTCAGGGAAGGTATAGGCGGCTGAAGCCTACAAGTAAGAAATGGGGGACTTGGAAAGGCTTTGGTGCCCAGGAGGGTCCCACGGGATCCTGCTTGGTTTCAGCCTCAGACCCTACCTCCTTCTCCTTAGTCCAGAATATATACACATATGTGAAATAAAATTTGTATTTTATGGCAAGACAAGAAAAATTTAAACGTGAAAAATTCTTTTCTGCCCTTTGCCCTCTCCTCTCTCCTGCACTGTGCGTTGTGTATCTGCATTAGGCATCGACCAAACCTCCCCCGTCAGATAAATACCTGCTCAACCATAAAGAACAACATTTTCCCAGCATCAACAAGACAGCTCCTTAAAAGATGACGTTCTGGGCTTCCCTGGTGGCGCAGTGGTTGAGAGTCCGCCTGCCGATGCGGGGGACGCGGGTTCGTGCCCCGGTCCGGGAGGATCCCACATGCCGCGGAGCGGCTGGGCCCGTGAGCCATGGCCACTGAGCCTGCGCGTCCGGAGTCTGTGCTCCGCAACGGGAGAGGCCACAACAGTGAGAGGCCCGCGTACCGCAAAAAAAAAAAAAAAAAGATGACATTCCTTCCTGATCTTGTAAGGGGTCACATGACCCACCACAATGGCAATTAGATCTGGATTATGTAAACTGTCAATATACGTCATTTGATGTACAGCCGTCTGTCTCAAAAAAACTCATATAAACTATGTCTTCACTTCTAACGGGCGGAACAGTTCTCAGAGCTTTCTGAGATGCTCTTCCCGGGTTGTAACCCTCTAATTTGGCTCGAATAGCACTTTCCAATTTTTTCTTCGATCGAATGATTAATTTTTCATTGACACATACCTCACCTTGCCTGGCTGTCTTTCAAGTTCCTCATCATTACGTGGATTCCCCGTGCACATGTTAATACCTTTGATCTTCTCCTGTTAATCTGCCTTATGTCGTTTTAATTGCCAGCCAAAAGAACTGAGTGGGAAAAGAGGGAAAATTTCTTTCCCCCATACACTCAAGCTCGAGCTGATTACATCCACGATGCACCCTTGGCTTCTGTGCATGGGGTGGAGTGAAAGGTCTTTAGGCTGAGTCTGAAGAACTTTTGTTTCAACCAAATGGTTAGTACTTGCATTTGCTGGTGTTCACCATCTAAGAAATGATGGCGCCCTTGTAGGTCATCGTGTCCTTGCAGAAGACGCCAGGAGGGAGGAGGAGCCTGGCGTTCCTTGGCACGGCAGCCTTGCCCCTTATTTCTGTCTTGTCTGTAACTCTTGGAGGTGGCAAAAGCCAAAGACAACCTTGTGAGTAGCTTTGCTTTCCATATTGATTTCCCTTCCTGGGAATGACGTCAGTGGGTACAGCTGACATTAACAAAAGAACAAGCCTTTGAAATACGCATCACTGTCGTTAACTGAATCCACTTACTGCGCAAGTATGCTTTTGGTTGATTTTGCTTGATGTAATTAGGGTTTCTCAACCCTGGCTGCACAGTGGCGTGAATAATCTTAGGAGCTTTTGAAAATAATCATGCCTGGGACTCAGCCCCAAAGACTCTGATTCAATTGTTGTGAGACGAGACCCAGTTGATGGATGACATTATTAAACAACTTCTAGGGTGATTATAATGCGCAGACAGAGCTGAGAATCACTGCCCAGCTTCTGTGATCTCTGCCGGGATGATTTATCATTTGCATTGGAATGTGTGTCAGGGCAGCTCCATGTCCTGACAGGCTACGGAGGAGTTCTCCCACATTAAAGTGTGACAGTGACAGAAAACTTGAGATACACTCTGCTGTGACCATTTGTTATGAACACCAGCATGCATGTGTCACCTGTGTTATGACTAGTGGCAGAAAATCCTCAGAGCCAGGATCTGGGGGGATGTGTTTCTAATGATAAAATAAATGTTCTAATGTCGAAGTTTTGCCATGGCTCAGGAGAGTAAATTATAGCTCTGGGTAAAGTTTAACAAAATAAGCCATAAATTTGGGTTGGGCATCAGGTTCGCAGTTTGCTAGACTGGAGTTGTTTTGTGGGACTGTAAGGCAATGATCAATTCTTGTTAATTAGGATTCTCCCTGTCTTAGAACTTCTCTTACCTGTTATGACCAAAATGGACAGAGAAAGGAAGCTCACAACAATGAAGTTGTCATGATTTTTAAGAAAAATTATGGTGATTTAAAAATACCTATCAGATGTGCCCTTCAGGGTTTTTTTTTTTTTTTTTTGCATCTTTATTGTGATGTAATTGACATAACGTAAAATTCATTCCTTTAAAGTATACAATTGACTTTTTTGGGTACGTTCACAAAATTGTATAACCATTACCACTATCTAATTCCAGGATATTTTCATCACCTCCATCCCCCCGCAAACACTGGCCCTGGCAACTACTCATCGGTTTTGGTGAATTTTGCCATTATGGATATTTCATAGAAATGGACTCATATGATAAAATGATACAAGGATAAATGGAATTATAGGATAGTCTTCTGTGTCTGGCTTCTTTCACTTAGTGTATTGTTTTTAAGATTCTTCATTTCCTAGCATGAATCAGTACTTCATTTTTTTTTTTTTTTTTTTTTTTTTTGCGGTACACCGGCCTCTCACTGTTGTGGCCTCTCCCGTTGTGGAGCACAGGCTTCAGACGCACAGGCTCCGGACACACAGGCTCAGCGGCCATGGCTCACGGGCCTAGCCACTCCGCGGCACGTGGGATCTTCCCGGACCGGGGCACGAACCCGCGTCCCCTGCATCGGCAGGCGGACTCTCAACCACTGCGCCACCAGGGAAGCCCAGTACTTCATTCCTTTTTATGGTCGAATAATATTCCATTGGATGGATAGGCCATACTTTGTTTACCAATACATCAATTAATGAACATTTTGTTTCAATTCTTGTCTATTATGAATAATGATGATGTGGACATTTGTGTGCATGTTTTTGGGTAGCCATATGTTTTCGATTCTGTTGGGTATTATTTAGGAGTGGAATTGCTGGGTCATGTAGTAACTGTATGTTTAACTCTTTGAAGAATTGCCAAGATGTTTTCCAAAGCAGTTGCACAATTTTACATCCCCACCAGCAACGTGTGAGGGTTTCAGTTTTTCCATTTCTTTGCCAATACATGTTATTGTCCAACTTTTAGATTCTAGCCGTCCTAGTGGGTTTAAAATGGTGCCTCATAGTAGTTTTGATTTTTCACTTCCCACTAATGATGTGGAGCAAACTTTCATGTGATTATTCACCATGTGAATATCTTTTATATAGAACGTTTAATTCAAATTCTTTGCCCATTTTTACAATTAGGTTGTCTTTTGATGTCGAATTGTATGGGATGTTTATATCTTCTGGATACAAGTTCCTTGTCAGTTATATGAATTTCAAATATTTTCTTCCATTGAGGTTTGCCTTGTCACGTTCTTTATGGTGACTTTTGGTGAACAGAAGTTTTAATTTTGATGAAGTCCAATATCTAGTCTTTCTTTTGTCACCTATGCTTTTGGTGTCGTAGCTAAGAAGCCAGAACCTAATCCAAGGTCATGAAGATTTACTTCCGTGTTTTCTTTTAAGAGCTTTACAGATTCAGAAATTACATTTAAGTCTATAGTCCAATTTTGAGTAACTTTTTGTATACGATGTAAAGAAGAGGTCTAATTTTATATGCAGGACGGGGTGCCAATCCTGCCATTCTCCACAATGTTTAAAGAGAAATCTGAATTTTTAAATATGAAATCTCAGGACTTCCCTGGTGGCACAGTGGTTACGAATCCGCCTGCCAATGCAGGGGACATGGGTTCGAGCCCTGGTCCAGGAGGAGCCCACATGCTGTGGAGCAACTAAGCCCGTGCGCCACAACTACTGAGCCTGCGCTCTAGAGCCTGCGAGCCACAACTACTGAGCCTGCATGCCACAACTACTGAGCCCACGCACCTAGAGCCTGTGCTCCGCAAAAAGAGAAGCCACAGCAACGAGAAACCTGTGCACTGCAACGAAGAGTAGCCCTTGCTCACCGCAACTACAGAAAGCCACACACAGCAACAAAGACCGAACACAGCCAAAAATAAATAAATAAATTTATTTTAAAAAATATGAAATATCATGTATTTGAAATTTTGGTAACTAATTTTTTTTAACATTACAAGATCAAAAAATCAAAAATATCTGTGTGTCTGATTTAGCCAACAAACCACTTTCAACCTCTTACTTTAGCTCCCTGCACCTCATTTTCTTCAACTCTAAAATGAAAATAAGAATGCTTGACTTGAAGAGTAGTAGGGATTTGAAAATTCATAATATTAAATCATGGCTCTTGGACTATCATGAATGTTTGATAAATGTCAGCTCCTCCAGGTATCCCCAATAATTTATTGACCTACTAATTCTCTCTTGGTTCCTTCCCCAGATAAATCTGTGTATAACAGGCAGGATTATATGATCACACAACTCAAATTGATCATCCAAAGAGCACTCACTGTTTTGCGTTCTAAGTGGCACCTGAAATTCCAGAAAAAGCAATTTGTAAGCCTAGAGGGGAATTCATAAATGAGGTCAAGCCTTTGACTTATCGATACTTTCTAAGCCATTGACGCCCTTTGAGCAGCTGTTGTATTTTGGTACATACCCCATTCTCAGTGCATTTGGTTGCATTCCTCTTTCTTTCTCTTTGTCTCCGTGTCTTCTGTCTCCTTTGTTCCCCTTTTATCTGGGGAATGAAGGTATTAGGGAAGTATTTCATTTGCCCATTTTTCTTTCGAGACACGGCACAAGAATTAAGTTGCAGGAAGGCAGGGTTTCCGTCCACTTTGCTCACTGCTATAGTCCTGCCAGTCTGTCAGCTAATAGATGCTCAAGAAATCATAGTTAAATGATTTTAAATGCATAGCTAAATGCATACATAAACTTGCAATGTGGAGGGTTCCTTCTGCTCTTTGCCTGGCACGGGGTGCAGGGGTGACATGAATAAGTGGTGAGGCCATCTGTGCTCACCATGCAACCAGGTCCTCCCCCCAGCACGCGGGGAACGGCAGGTGATGGAGGCTGTGCCCGGGCATCAGGGCGTCGCCAAGGACCCTGCCACGTGCTCCTCTCCGTCCCTGGGTGCAGTGCTCATGGCTTGTTAAACAGCTCCCCTGATGAATGTCATTGAACGCTTCTCTCCTGCTTCATTTGAATAGAGGTTCGCATGTATCCCTCCGTACAGTGAATTTTGTGTCAAGGGTGTTGGATTGTATAGCCTAGGTGGAGAGGGAGAGAGGGGCCCCATCAGCGAGTTCCTTCCGTCTGTTTATCATCCATCCCTGGGCCAGGGAGCAGCATCCGCGTCACCTGCGGAAGCAGACGCTCCACTGCCCTGGTGTCTGGAGAAAAGACGACGCCAAGATGAAAGTCCTGGAGCGTCTTTCATCTCCCCGCGCTCGCTGCTTCATCAGCATCGCGGCCTCGCTGCCAAGATTGATGAAATGCTTAGAAGCGTCCCAGCTCCTGCGCCCTCAGTGCCGTGTGCGCCGGCAGCTGCCACCTCGTCCCACCTGTGACCCACGCGCGTCTTCCCGGAACGGCCAAAAACAAACTTTCTCCACCCATTTGAGTTTCTTGTCAAAGTCGATCAGCAATGTCAATCAAGTCTGTGCGCTCAGTTAGGAGCTTAAAGGCGTCTGAAAACCAGACCGCCATCCTGGAGGTGGAATGTCTCTGCATCCATCGGATAAATAACCCGTCACTGTGCCCAGCGAGGAAGAGGGGCTCCCAGAGGAAGGTGGGTGAGTGAGCTGGGGTCCGGTCATGCAGAGTCTCAATTTTTTTGTTTTGTTTTTTATCAACTCTTTAGGTAACAAGTTTGTTATGTTCACTACATTATCTGAAATCCCACACTCTCCTATGGGGAAGTGATATTAGTCCAGGGTTGGATTATGGACAGTTTGAACAATAAACCATTTTGCATTCTTTAATCCCTATCTTACTCTCCCACTGCATTTAGGATAAAAATGTTTAATTAGTTTTTATTGGCATATAGTTGCTTTACAATGTTGTGTTAGTTTCTGCTGTACAGCAAAGTGAATCAGCTATACATATACATATATTCCCTCTTTTTTGGATTTCCTTCCCATTTAGGTCACCACAGAGTGTGGAGTAGAGTTCCCTGTGCTATACAGCAGGTTCTCATTAGTTACCTATTTTATACATAGTATTAATAGTGCATATATGTCAGTCCCAATCTCCCAGTTCATCCCACCCACCCACCTTTCCCCCTTGGTATCCATACATTTGTTCTCTACGCCTGTGTCTCCATTTCTGCTTTGCAAATAAGATCTTCTATACCATTTTTCTAGGTTCCACATATATGCGTTAATATGCAATATTTGTTTTTCTCTTTCTGACTTACTTCACTCTGTATGACAGTCTCTAGGTCCATCCACGTCTCTGCAAATGACCCAGTTTCGTTCCTTTTTGTGGCTGAGTAATATTCCAGTGTATATATGTACCACATCTTCTTCATCCATTCCTCTGCTGATGGACACTTAGGTTGCTTCCATGTCTTGGCTAATGCAATAGTGCTGCAATGAACATTGGGGTGCATGTGTCTTTTTGAATTATAGTTTTCTCTGGGTATATGCCCAGTAGTGGGATTGCTGGATCATATGGTAGTTCTATTTTTAGTTTTTTAGGGAACCTCCGTACTGTTCTTCATAGTGGCTGTATCAATTAACATTCCCACCAACAGTGCAAGAGGGTTCCCTTTTCTCCACACCCTCTCCAGCATTTGTTTGTAGATTTTTTGACAATGGCCATTCTGACTGGTGTGAGGTGATACCTCATTGTAGTTTTCATTTGCATTTCTCTAATGATTAATAATGTTGAGCATTCTTTCATGTGTTTGTTGGCAATCTATATGTCTTCTTTGGAGAAATGTCTATTTAAGTCTTTGGCCCATTTTTGGATTGGGTTGTTTGGTTTTTTTGATATTGAGCTGCACGAGCTGTTTGTATATTTTGGAGATTAATCCTTTGTCAGTTGCTTCATTTGCAAATATTTTCTCCCATTCTGAGGGTTTTCTTTTCATCTTGTTTATAGTTTCCTTTGCTGTGCAAAAGCTTTTAAGTTTCATTAGGTCCCATTTGTTTATTAGGATACAATTTTTATACAAAGAATTGCAAAAAGAATGTGTCCAAAAAGTACAAACTTCCAGTTATAAGAGAAATAATTTCAAGGGATGTAATGTGCCGTGTGGTGACTATAGTTATATTGTATATTTGAAAGCCACTAAGAGAGGAGACCTTCAAAGTTCTCATCACAAGAAAAAAATTGTAACTATGTGAGATGCTGGATGTTAATTAAACTCATTGTGGTAATCATTTCACAATTTATACAAATATCAAACCATCACGTTGTACACCTAACATCAATACGTTGTCAATTTAAAAAATAACGTGGCAGATGTTGTTGAAGGCTTTTATGTGGAAAGGTGGTGTGGTCTGATTTATTATTTAAAACAAAAGACACGAGAGGGATTGGGAAGGCAACTAGGGGCTCTTTAACTGCCCACACAGGAGGAGACGGTGTGTGGACAAGGCTGGTGCCGAAGGAAGTGGTAAGATGTGGACAGATCTGCCGGCTCCTTTAGTAGCTGTGGTTCTGTCCCCACTGCTGTACACGGGTTGGACGATCGTCTGGGTGATAGAGGTGGTAGATCTTTCTGGGTTGAATCTCCTTGGGGAGCCCTCAGGAACCACGTGGCTTCTAGTAGATTAGCCCCAGATATTCCCAGCTTAGCTGAACAGGTGGGCATGCCTGGGAAAATGGCTTCAGCTGATGAAAACTGGAGTGTGAACACACTGAACAGAGCCTACCCATTCTCAAGTCTTGATAACTAGAAAATAATAAGGATAACCAGCTGCCTTGGGGTACCCAAAGGAGACAGTGTTTCCTAAAGCATGGTACCTCCACAAACTGTCTTTCTAAAACCAAACTCTTTAAAAATATTTGATGATAGTAATAGCCAGCATTTATAGATGGCCTCCTCTGTACCAGGCACAGTGCTTTAGTGTTCAGGGTGGAAGAAAGTGGTTACGGGATAATGCAACATCCATTATCTAACTCCCTTCTCCTTGATCATCTTTGAGTTGCAGTGGCCAAATTCTAGCCAATGAGGTACAAGTAGAACTCTTCCATAGGATTTTGTAAAAAGCATTTGCTTTGCTAATAATCACTGCCTCCCTTCTGTCTTTCTTCTTCTTCCTGCTGTAGACACAGCTGTGATGTCTAGAGCTGCAGCAGCCATCTTGTGATTATGGGTCAAAGGACCAAAAATATCAAAACTTTTGGTCCAGACATCACTAAGCCCCTGAGCTAAAGTCATCTGTTTCTAGACATCTTGTCATATAAGGAAGATAAACCTGTTTATTATTTAAGTCACTGTGGTCAGGTTTTACTACCTGTAACCAAAAGCATTTCTTACTGATACACAAATGCTGTATCATTTTATCTTTAAATAGTGCCCCTTGTTACAGAGGACAATATTAATGTTATTTATGGTGGTTCAGCTACTAAGTGGTAGAACCACGTTCTGTGCCCAGATAAGACGAACCATTTCTATTTTGTCTTGTGGCTTCTCTGAAAAATATTAGCCTCAGAGAATAAGTTCTTAATACACCATGTTGTGGATTATTTAGAAAACTACTCTAACATAAAATAGAAATTACCCTCCCAGAGGTAACAGCTATAATTTGTTTGGAAAGGGCATCATTTCCTGTTATTTAAAATCACCGACATGCACTCAACCCTCATGCCCTGCCTTACTATGTATTTTTATAACACTTACCACTTTCCAATATCCTTTATAATTTGCCTACTTTTGTTTATCACCCTGTTTTGCTGAAAGACCTGCTTTCAGCTTCAGGTTCAGAGAATTCACCAGCAAAATAACCACTCCACACTTTAGTAAGCAAGAAATAAGAAAATTTATTATATTAGTAGTAAGTTTAGTATAAGGACAAGTAATATATATATATATATATATATATATATATAGAGAGAGAGAGAGAGAGAGAGAGAGAGAGAGAGAGAGAGAGAGAAATGTACGTACATCACCAAATTGGGACAAACAAGCAACATCACTAACCTGGGAGGATTTGCATCACCAAGTTGGGAGAACAAGCAACACCTAGAGAGATAAAAGCGCGTACATTACCAGTTGGGGAAACACCACGTCCAGATCCAAGCAATGCTGGGAAGTCCCCGGAACAGCATTCTGGAGTCGCAGTTGGGAAGGGTCCCAGGTGGTGCGTCCACCCCTCGCGTGAGACTTCACAGTACTGCTCAGAGGAGTCCTGCTTTTAACGCCACGCCGCAAGCGGTAATCATCAGCGTACGTGCAAATACGCAGCTCCGGCTATTATCATAAATGCTTTGATATTTTAGTCGTAAGTTTCAGAGTGTTCACTGATCCCTGGGAACGGGCCAGATTCCCAAGGTCCAGGAAGCTTCACGACTTACTCCCTTCTTTATCTGTCGGTTCTTAAGACCTACCTTCACCGTTTCTGCCGACGGGCACATGGTCCGGCAGTTCGGCATGGAGCTTCTTTCAGGGTTTTTATTTAGTCAAAGGCCTACTGTTGCCTCTGAAGCCTGAACAAGACTATGACTTTTCCCAACAGCCCACCCCCAGCCAGAGTATAAACGTCCCAAGGCAGAGATCTTTGTCCGTTTTTATAACTAGCAAATTCACAGGAATGCATGAGATGCCTGTGTGTTCCCGCAGCTACATACATGTTTCATAAAAACTGTTCCATTTGTTTTCTTGAAATAATTGGCTCCCTGAATAAATGAAATGTAATTAATACACGCATAGATCATAAAACAGTGCCGTGCCCAGCACACGGTTAGGGCTTAATAAATATTGACTATTGTTCTGATATTATTATAAAATTGGTCCTCTGTCTTCTAAATAAACAATAATCCAGTCCAGAGGCTAGATGGGAAAACATGCCATGCCACTCTCTCTCCGTCATTGCTTTGTCGCCATCTTGTTTTCCCTGCGTCCAACCCACCATTCATCTCCAGTTAGAAAACCAAACTCACGAAACATGCATGTTAGCAAGCTGCTGCTTCCCTGCCGCTGCTACACATGTGCGCTTGCAGAGCAAGGCTGCCTGCATCTACCCCAGCAGAAGCAAGTTTTCAAGGAGAGTATTATTTCAGCGTTATTCTTTATAGTATTGTATAAAAACCATTTTACTGCAGCTATTAAAGCAATCTGCGTAAACAATTTTTATGGCTGAACGATACTCCAGCATATGCTACACTATCACTTACTTAACTCTTTATTGTTGGATATTTAGGACATTTCTTGTTTTTCATGATTACGAGCAGGGTGATGATATTCTTCTTGGACATAAAAGAGAAAGTCCTCCTTGAGGGGAACCTTGATGATGGTATAAAAAAGACAAAACTCAGCTATAAACATCTGTGGGGGGATTTGCTCTAGCTGAGATAAAAAGTACTTTTATGGAGGGGGGGATTCACCAAGGCCCCGGGAAGGGAGCCCTGACCTCCCAAAGCCTGGTGTGACCTGCACACAGGTCCAGAGAAAAGATGCCCCAGGCTGAGGACGTGTCACTGGGTGTGTCCGCAGAGGTTTATCAATATACGGGAGACACCATAGTGTTCATGCATTTATTCATTTAATGAATATTTATTGAGCACCTACTATGTACCAAGAATTTTTGGAGCAGAGCTTCTCAAAGTGTAAACATCCCCGACCAGCAGCATCAGCATCACCTGGGAACTTGGTAGAAATGCAGATTCGTGGGTACCACCCCAGACCTACTGCATCAGAAACTCTAGGAGTGGGGACCCCAAACCTCTGTTTTGACAGAGCTTCTGGGAGACTCTGATACATTCTAACATTTGAGGATTATGATTGTAAAGTGGCCCAGGATTACAGCAGTGGATAAAATCCCTGCTTGCTCTGAACTTACAAGGTAATGAGAGGAGATAGACAGCAAGCATGTGTTTAAATACCACACAATACGTCAAGTGATGAGTTTGGAGGAGGAAAATAATGCAGGGGTATTTGGGCAGATACCTGAAGGGGATGAAGGAACATCTGGATACTTGAGGGAAGTGCGTTCCAGACAGAAGGCACGGCAAGCATGAAGACACGCCGAGATGTTCTGGGTGGGCTTGTAAGAGTCTCTGTCTCCACACCAGGCAATAGACTAGATTGCTGAAGTACCGTCTCTGTGCTGTTGGGTTTTGCTGTTTGTGGTGATTAATTTGATCTGTCAGCTTGACCTCGCTAAGGGATGCCCACCTAGCCGGTAAAACATTATTTCTGGATGTGATTATTTCTGGAAGAGATTAGCATTTGAATCGGTAGACTGAGTAAAGATAATTGTCCTCACCAGTGTGTGTGTGTGTATGCGGGATGCGGATGGGGGATGAGGGCTTTGACAGCCAAAAGAGAATAAAAAGGCAGGGAAAGGGTAAACTTGCTCTCTGCTTGAGCTGAGATGTTTATCTTCTTCTCTCTGGACCCAGATGGAACTATGACCTGGTTCTCCAGTTTGCATAGGGCAGATGCTGGGACTTCTCAGCCTCCACGATCACGTGATCCCATCCCTCATAATAGATCTCTTCCTGCGTATATCTATCTATGTCCTCTGGGTTCTGTTTCCCTGGAGACCCCTGATGAATACACAGTTGGTTGGAGATCTTGCAGTGGAGGGTAGGGGACCCAGAGATGAGGATGCCCTGGGTAGTGTGGACAATGTAAAGAGTCCCAGGAGAAGAGTCCAGGAGAACAGTGTGTGTGTGTGTGTGTGTGTGTGTGTGTGTGTTTGTATGTGTGTGTGTGCGCGCGTGTGCACGTGCAATGCTGACTGTTATTCTGACTTTCCCCGGAAGATATGCATTAGCTCCCAGATCTGAAACCATCCAGGGCAATTTAAAAAGCATTATGGGGGGCTTCCCTGGTGGCGCAGTGGTTGAGAGTCCACCTGCCGATGCAGAGGACATGGGTTCGTGCCCCGGTTTGGGAAGATCCCACATGCCGCGGAGCGGCTGGGCGCGTGAGCCATGGCCGCTGAGCCTGCGCGTCTGGAGCCTGTGCTCCGCGACGGGAGAGGCCACAACAGTGAGAGGCCCACGTATCGCTAAAAAACAAACAAACAAACAAAAAAGCATTATGGGGAATTCCTTGGTGGACCAGTGGTTAAGACTCTACGTTTCCACTGCAGGGAGCACAGGTTCCATCCCTGGTTGGGGAACTAGGATCCTGCATGTGGCACAGTGTGACCAAAAAACCAAACTAAAACAACAAAAACAACTATAAAAAAATTTTAAAAAGCATTGTGAGTTGATGAGTTTCTCACTCTTTCCTCCCCTACTCAGCAACCTCAAACAGGATGAGGGTGAGACGGGGTGAGAAAACTTTGAAAAGCTTTGTGGAGCGTGGGATTAGAATCCTTGGCGTGACTGGAGAAGCTCTCCAGTTGACATCATCCTCAAAGAGCCCAAGATGACTACAGTCCTTTGCCTGAAGTCATCAGGTAATGCAAGGACACGACTGCAACTGTTCCTAAAGTCGCCTCCTTCAGAGTTGCTTTTTTTAATTCTGAGAGAGGCTCATTAACATGAAAATCTGCCATCTGCATTCGGTCAACCCGTCGATCCTGAACATATTATCTGAAACGTTTTCTCTGTTACCGAGCTGTCATCTTGGGAATGAAAGAGATGAGGCGCTGAATGGGTTTTGATGGGCTCGGGAATCAGAAGAAAAGTCCAAATGATCTCAACTCACTTCTTTGACGGTGTTATGATTTGGGCTTCCTGGTAAAATCTTGGTTTGATTAATAGGAAAGTGTGTATGTCCCTAAGTGGCATTTCAGAAGAGAAGCGAGACATCCATGTATTTCAGTGTCATCCTCCTGTGACTTTGCCCGTGTAAGTGATGAATTCTAACGTATGACTCACTCTCAACGTGTGTGCCCTGGGTTGGGCATGGTGGGATGGGTCTTACTGCTATATTCATACTTTAGACCGGGACACAGGAGCGAGCGAGAGTCCTATCGTGCAAGTTTACAGCTGAAATTAGACGGCAGGGATTGGTATTTCCGTTTGCCATGCGGAGGGACCCTGATCACTGCTTTACGTTTGGAAAAGGGAAAAGACAATCCCCTTCGTTGAGATACTGAATTTGGTTACTTACATGGGCCTGGGACAACCTTTGAAACGTACTAGACGTCTCCCATGAAACGGCATCTGGGAAACACTGGGCAGCCGCTGTCAATGTAAATAATACAGTGTTAACTGATTACAGACGTGCTTCTGAAACCGACATGCCACATGGAGTAATAGGATGATGGTGTCATGGAAAGTGATGATGTGAGGATTTTTATTCCTACCCCACTTCTGCGGGTTGTAGCAGAGAGAAGACTCGGGCTTCTTTTGATTCATCTATGAATCAGTCATGGACAGATGTTTAAAGAAATCCCATGTTCTGTGGTCTCTACACTCTGAGAAAGGATGGTACTGTTTTAATTTAATGATGACATATTCTCTTGGGGAATCTGATTTTAATCAGCAATTTTGAAATAACGTCTACTTGGCTAAAATGAACCAATCTGAGTCATGGATTGTCTACTCAAGTGTCCACAGTTTATCACGGGGGTGGGAGAGAAACAATATGGTAGAAAGGACATTTTTTTTTTTTTTTTTTTTTTGTGGTACGCGGGCCTCTCACTGTTGTGGCCTCTCCCGTTGCGGAGCACAGGCTCCGGACGCGCAGGCTCAGCGGCCATGGCTCACGGGCCCAGCCGCTCTGCGGCATGTGGGATCTTCCTGCACCGGGGCACGAACCCGTGTCCCCTGCATCAGCAGGTGGACTCTCAACCACTGCGCCACCAGGGAAGCCCAGAAAGGATATTTATCCAGATCTGAAACTCACATAAGACCTCATATATAATCATATCACTTTATCTCAAAAGACCGTCATTCTACTTGGGAGCAAGTATTTAAAAGAACATTAATTTGTAAGCATTTAAAATTTTACATGGTTTTTGTTACCTTACTTCTAGAAACTTTAATAGACATAGAGACTTAGAATAAGCCCCTGGTCTGGGTGTGATTCAGCCTCTGAGAGATGAGGGTAAACACTTTTTTCTAGGACTGTCACCTACCCCAGATTTCTCACCCCCTCCTTACATTAGAACTCATTAACCACAAAGAGACTCCCACAGACCTTTTTCTTCCCAGAACTGAACTACTGAACTCAGTGGTGACGGGCTCCTTATACAAGTAACCAATTGCTTATTGTCTTCTCTGCCCTTAGATTGTGAGCTCCTGCTCACTTTTAATTATTATTGTTTTATTATTGTCTCAGCATCTTTCTATAAGGCTGGACCTGACACACGGTAATATTTGAAAGTGGATTCATAAGATCAAAGCACAATTATGCTGGAAAATTTGATGTGTCCCTGGAATCAATGAAAATGTAAATGCAAATAGAAAAAATGACTACGTACAACATGGGCATGTTTTTAAGCCAATTTATAATTTTCATTTGTGGTCAGCAGGCAGCTTAAACAGAAGTGAGTTCGAACAATATCATTTCTAGTTCCTTGCAAAGATTTCCGAATCAAAATCTCAGCTTTGTAACTGGTTAAAAAAATAGGCTCTCCTGTACCTGAAGGATATATATATATATATATATATATATATATATATATATATTTTTTTTTTTTTTTTCTGAAGGATATTTTTAAGAAATTCTCAATTCTACCAGACAGAGCCATGATCCATTCATTTTCTCCGCCTGCAGGAAGCCTTCCCTGACTGTTGCAGACTCTTCCTTCATCTTGGCTCCATTGGCAGACTATTCAGATGGGGAACACCCTGGATCATCTCAGGGTGTGAGCTCCAAGCCATTAGGGGCCCAGAAGATGATATAAGATATCAATGGGGTTAGGCTTAGTGCTAGTTATTTTCTTAGCGTAACAGAGTAGGGACCCATGAGGCCTTCCCAGAATAGACCCCCCATGTCCTCCACCTGCCTTTTGTCTGTAGAAAAACTTTAGTCAAAGAAGAAATTTAATCAGAGAAGTGAGAACATGCAGAAAGAAAGGAAAACAGTCAAGCAAGACAAAATAATACTTTAGCCATTAAAAAAAGTCAAGGACCTTTAGTTTTTCCTCAAGACTATAGATAAGGGCTTCCCTGGTGGCGCAGTGGTTGAGAGTCCGCCTGCCTATGCAGGGGACACGGGTTCATGCCCCGGTCCGGGAAGATCCCACATGCTGCGGAGCAGCTGGGCCCGTGAGCCATGGCCGCTGAGCCTGCGCGTCCGGAGCCTGCGCGTCAGGAGCCTGTGCTCTGCAACGGGAGAGGCCACAACAGCGAGAGGCCCGCGTACTGAAAAAAAAAAAAAAAAAAAAAGACTATAGATAATATTCTGAGCCATGGTCTTTGACCTGTTTTGCAGATACTGAAACCCGCACCAGGTGGAAGAAGTTAACTGTCGGCTGCCCACAAGCACATAGACCCCAGAGCGGTTGGAACCAGAAGGTTGATGATGCTGACTCCCAATTACCTCATCACCAACCAATCAGAAGAAGGTCCATGAGCTGATCACGCCCTCTTTGAGCCATTGCTATAAAACTCCTCCGTAACCCCCTCCAGGTCAGGACGCACAATTTTGAGGGCATTAGCCCGCTGTGGTCCCCTTTGCCTGGCAAAGCAATAAAGCTACTTCTTTATACTTCACCCAAAACTCTGTCTGCGAGGTTTAATTCGCCTCGGGTGTACAGAGGCCAAATTTTGGCAACGTTAGTGCTAGTTATTTTCTATTATGTCATAATCTTCATAATCTTATTCATAGCACTTATCTCTACCTGAAATGATTGTTTCTTTGCTAATTGTTTATTATCTTTTTCTTCCCATTATGAGATAAGCTCCAAGAGAGAAGGAATCATATATGTCCTGTTCAGTGAAGTAATGCTGATGACAGGAACTGTTCCTGACTCCTAATAGGTCCTCAATAAATATATCTGTTGATGGAATGAATGAGGCCATAGTGCCTACACTATAATAAATATTCATGATTCCTTCTGAATGGCTGAAGTTGCTTTATGCAAACACCTGTTCCGATGACATTTTCCCTCAAATGATGCAGCAATAAATATTCTTGTGCCTGTAGATTTGGTGGCTGGTGAAAATATGAGTTAGATATATTCCTGAAAGTAGATTGCTATGCACTGGAAAGTTTTTATAGATATTGTCAAAAGGCCTTCAAAAGGTTAAGCAATTTGCATCCCCATCAGAAGGGTGCAAGAAGGCCTTTTTTTCCCAGGCCCTAAGCAAAACGGATAGTATCAATGTTTTGAGCTTTAGAAGGGAGTTTGAAAGGATGGAAAGATGCTCTCCTGCTGGAGACCTTCCTTGGGTACAAATCTCAAGGGTATAATGTCAGGAACAGAGGAGGGTTCATACTGTCAAAACGTGTATGTGTCTGTGTGTGTGAGCAGGGGTAGGTGTGCAAGTGTGTGTCTGTGTGTGTAAGTATGTGTAGTTGTGTATCTGTGTGTGTAGATGTGTAAGCAGGTGTCTGTGTGTGTAAGTAGGTGTAGGCGTGTAAGCGGGTGTCTGTGTGTGTCTGTGTACAACCGTGTGTGTTTGTCTGTGTGTGTAAGTAGGTGTAGGTGCGTAAGCGGGTGTGTGTGTCTGTGGATAAGCATGTGTCTGTGTGTGTAAATAGGTGTAGGTGTGTACGCAGGTTTCTGTGTGGGTGTGTAAGTAGGTGTAGGTATGTAAGTGGGTGTCTGTGTGTGTATAAGCTTGTGTCTATGTGTGTAAGTATGTGTAGGTGTGTGAGTACCTGTGTGTGTCTGTGTATAAGTGTCTGTGTGTGTGTGTTTGAAAAGACTAAGTTGCTGCTTGAAAAACTTGGAAGCTCCAGGAAGTGTCACATTGACTCTAAATGAACTTCCTCAGGCGAGGATGGGAGTTCGTGTGGGATGGAAACTTCAGAACTTCCTTAGGACTCAAGGTTTGCCAAGCCCCCATCAGCCTGGGAACAAGTAAGAGAAACCAAGGACCTCATTTTCTTGGACATGGTTCTGTGACAGCCGGGAAATGAAGGAAGGTTCTTCCAAGTGTAGGGGCGGTTAGGAAAACATTTTTAAAGCATAACACCTTGTTATTTAAACCTGGAATCAAAACCTCTGGCCAAGTCAGTCGGGAGGCAGATTTGCCATGGAATTTGATGTTTGGTGCAACTTTGAACTTTGATAGTCATAATAGTGAGATATAAATAGATGAATACAATCTCACTTGATGTGCCCGTTTTCAAATAACAGTTTTGCCATAAAGGTAATAATTCACTCACAGTTGTAGAGCTTTAAAACGTGCAGCTTCAGCCATTACAGTGGTAACGCCACTTTGACTAATAATCAGATACACCTGCCACTCTTTATGAGGATCAAATGAGAATTATGCAAATTTTGAATTATTTTCCATTTCCAGGAGTGCACTCTCCTCAGAAAATAGCCCTGCTCTGTGTTAAAAGCAGGCCACGACACAAAAGCCTTGGTACTCCCTGCCACAGATAAACACTGAATGGTTTCAAAAAGCCTTGGCTCATTGCAAAAAGATGATGCAGTTAGAGGTAGGTAAATTATTTTCAAATCCTCCTAACAGAATAGATTTTTACTGAGTACTTAATATGTAAGTACTCTCTGTGCTAGGATCTCCGTTAAATGCTTGTAAGTATTTATCTGCTAACGATGATTCTAGAGGTGGGAAAAGTTACTTTCCCCATTTTACTGATGAAGACACTGAGCCTTAAAGATGGTAAAAGCAATTTTTCTTTCTTTTTTAAAAAATTTTATTTTATATTTGAGTATAGTTGATTAACAATGTTGGGTTAGTTTCTGTTGTAAAGTGATTCAGTTATACACATATATGTATCTATTCTAGCATTTTTTCTACACTTATACTGTCAGTGAGTCATAGAGCCAGGTCTTGAAGTGACCCAAGAAAAACCTACCTAATACCTTCTCCTCAAAAGAACAAAACCCTGGGGCTTCCCTGGTGGCGCAGTGGTTGAGAGCCCGCCTGCCGATGCCCGGGGACGCAGGTTGGCGCCCCGGTCCGGGAAGATCCCACGTGCCGCGGAGCGGCTGGGCCCGTGAGCCATGGCCGCTGAGCCTGCGCGTCCGGAGCCTGTGCTCCGCAACGGGAGAGGCCACAGCAGTGAGAGGCCCGCGTACCGCAAAAAAAAAAAAAAAAAAGAACAAAACCCTGAGGCCTCTGTGATGGAAGGAAAGTAAGCGCTACCCCACCTCCACCCCAGAGAACTGGGAAAAGCATCAAAGAAAATTCCTCTCCTCCTGGAGGAGAGAAGGAAACCATTCTGGGCAAAGAACATTAGACACCTCTGTCATGAGTGTTAGTCAGCTCGTGCTGCTGTAACACAATACTTCCCCAAAGCCCTCCCTTCCAACACCACGGCATTGCGTGTCAGGTCTGGAACTGATGCTTTCCTGCAGTCTGGGGCTAGGTCAGCCCCAGTGGGACCAGATGGAGGCAGAGTAGGGAAAGGCTATTTCCCCTCAAGAAAGAGAGAGATGGCGAAAGCAGGGAATCAAGTGCTCATCATAAGCGGTTGTCAGAAGAGGAAATTGGAAAAAAATTTGGGCCACCTTGTGATCTAAATTGAAAGCTGGGAGGAATGTAGCCGGAGAAGAAAGAAACAGGACATCCAAGGGCCAGACAAATAGTTCTCTCATTCTCCTTCTATTGTTTTGCTCTGTTATGAAAATAAATAAAATGCCGAAGCAATTTAAGAAACAATTTCCTTTCTTTGGAGCAAAACTCTAGCTTGGCTCAGAAATATTGCTTTTATCGTCTTCCCACTGTTTGCAACACTACAAGAACTGTTTACTAGAGTGCTATTAAAATGAGA
The DNA here is from genome assembly GCF_039906515.1 of Pseudorca crassidens. Lineage (NCBI taxonomy): Eukaryota > Metazoa > Chordata > Mammalia > Artiodactyla > Delphinidae > Pseudorca > Pseudorca crassidens. The sequence continues at coordinate 87,384,188 of NC_090307.1, forward strand.
TGGGGGGCTTCCGTGGTGGCGCAGTGGTTGAGAATCTGCCTGCTAATGCAGGGGACACGGGTTCGAGCCCTGATCTGGGAGGATCCCACATGCCGCGGAGCAACTGGGCCCGTGAGCCACAACTACTGAGCCTGCGCGTCTGGAGCCTGTGCTCTGCAACAAGAGAGGTCGCGATACTGAGAGGCCCGCGCACCGCGATGAAAAGTGGCCCCCGCTTGCCACAACTAGAGAAAGCCCTCACATAGTAATGAAGACCCAACACAGCCAAAATAAATAAATTAATTAATAAACTCCTACCCCCAACATCTTAAAAAAAAAAATGAGATGGGACGTTTTTATTTGTCTGCAAGTTTATACACGAGAGCCAAGACTTTGGATGTGTGTGTCTGGAGGGGAGGTGAGGGGTGTACCTAAACGCACAGTTTAAAGTAAAGAGAGAGAGAGAGAAAGCAAACCCTCTTCTTCCTCCGTGTACTCAGACCTGCAGTCTTTGAAGGAGTGAAGGCATGGATGCCCTGACTGGATGGCTTGCCTCTCTTCTGAGCAGTAGGGATAAAACAATCTCTAGCCCAGGCTGGGGGGCTGTCACTCCTTGGCTATCTCAGTCCTGGTCTTGGTGTTTGTGTTTAAACACCAAGTTCAAGGAACTGAGTATTTAACTAAGGAAGAGACAAAAAAGCAAGGTCCTGGGTCACTGATTTGAAGTATATCCGTGGGTACTACAGATGCATCTCATCCTTCCTACTCCGGGTGGGCAAAGACTGCCCCTGTCTCTACTATAGTTGCATCTCAGGCGTGAGAAAGCATGAAGGAAGTTGGATGCCCTCTGTGCGCTGACGGATGCTGTATTTCACACAAGGCTGGAATAATCCTTTCCTTTGTATGAAAAGGGGATGCTAAAAATGTCAATTTCTCATTGGTCAACACCATAATTGCTTAATTCCGATGAATAGCAATGGAAAGGGGAAATTTTGCACCTGTGATTTAATCAAGGCGCCAACTGCTTTATCCCACTAAGTGTTGATCTATTTTGCCAAGTTTCTTCGTTAGGCCAAATGTTTAGAGAACTCCGCCTCCCAAGTATTTCCCCAGAGTTAAGAGTTCCACCTGTTATGATTGAAGGGTCATTTCAATAAGAGCAACTTTTTTCCATCACAACTTTTCATTTACTCTGTGTCCCGTCCCCGAATAGCATCATTTTCATGAGGATAAAATGCCTCTGTAATTAGATGGTCAATGGCTAGCATTTCAGATTAAATCCAAAGTCCACCCTCCTCAAATAGCAATGACTTCATTAAAATGGCATATTTTCATTCCATTTGATAACATAATATAATGTATTTGGTAACAACCGACTTTAAGATGAGCTATTGAATTAAGGTTCTTCAAAAACCATTGGGATAAGACCCTAATGCACCACTCATGATTTTTATATCGAGGAGGGGTTACATCAGGGATGGGGGGTGTGTGTGTAAATTGTCCCTTCTCTGCAGCCACTGGGATCTTGATGGGACGGAGGAGCTGACAGTTTTACATACCAGGGACATCAGTTATCGGGTGGTTCTAGAGGGGGAGGGCAGCTTTGATGCTAAGCTTCAGGGAATTCCTGAGAACTTGCTCGGCTCCAAAGTGAGTTTGAAGAAAATGAATTACCTTTACAGACCTACTCCCACTGAAAATGGTGACTGGTGTCTGTGACACCACAGTCCCTAAGGAGACAAGTTCAGAAGTTGTGTGACCCACGATTGACATGCGAGCTGTCCACGAATGTCTTCACATCCTGTGCGTTCTCTAGAGTTTTCCAAAGAGTGAGTATGGCTGCATTTGACATAGCCAGTGATGACTCCATCAGATCGGCTGATGAAAACCCTTGGTACAAATAGTGATGATGTGCTGGAAGTGGAACAGGGGTCCTCCGAGGATGGGTGTCCAGCCACAAGAAGGGACAGCCTCCTGGGAAGCTGGATCTTACAGCTGCTGTGTCCCTGTCTCTCTCTGTCAGCCTGGACAGCTGGGTGGCTGTGCTGACCTTGGAGAATCCTCCCGTGTCTTTCCTCTGCAGCTCACAACGGCCATGTCCCGTCAGTCCATGTGTAGCAGCCGCAGTTGATGCCTGTCTGAGATGCCCATTCTCTGCCTTGTGGGTCAGTCACGGTCACTGTCTGTGGAAGAAGAAGACAGGAAGTGCTAGTTATGGGAATGTCTTCTGTCCAGTAAGATCTGCAGCTCTCGTGCTTTCTTCAGTATCTCTGCAATGCTGACAGCAGACCATGCCCTGTCTGTACCTTTGAGACCCAGCCCCTTTACAAATATACAGCTTGTGAGCATTTGGGCTTCTTTCCGGCATTCTCTCATGATTTAAAATATTCTGACTCTGACTGACAACATTTGCATAAGGAGATGGGGGGGAGAGGTAGACGGGGCGGGTTGGGGGGAGAGAGAGAAGAAGAGAGGTCTCTAATATTTATTTAAAAATCTTTAGTATTCTTTAGGGTAGGAGCCATAGGAGACCAGCAGCTAATGCACAGGCCAGTTCATATTTTTGTCTTCAGGAGACCTCCACATTATTTCTGTTTTCTGAGAAGCCCATGAGCTGTGTCTGCAATGTCACCCCAGTCTGGGGCTGCTATTAAATTAGCAGCCACTGAGCCCCAAGCAGAAGAAAATGTCCTACAGTCCCTGAAGAGCTGACATCTTTTGAGAATCCTCTGGCAGTCCAGTGGTTAGGACTTGGTGCTTTCACGGCTGGGACCCAGGTTCAGTCCCTGGTCAGGGAACTAAGATCCCACAAGCCACGCCGTGAGGCCAGAAAAAAAAAAAAGTTGACATCTTTTCCTCCAGAGCCAGACCCACAGTCATGTTCACAGCTCTGCCTTGGCAGTAGAGCTCAGCAAACACATCCCAACGTCCTTTCTGCTAAGTTCAAAGTGTTGACATATCTTAGCAGACTTTGGTCTGTGTAGAAGCAGAACGTCAGCTTTCTCTTTAGAGCATTAGAAACCAAAATGAATTTGAGCTGTTTTGCAGGGTGGGGGGGGAGGCGGGGATATTTTGACATTCTTTTAACATTTATTTCACCCCAAGGAGCATTTCCGTGCTTCTGGGAAAGTGCTTGGATTGATCTCTGAGAGGGAAGACACAGCATGTCCTTAATTTGACTGTTTTAGGACCAGTTAAGGTTCCCTGCTCTCAGCCAGCAGTGCAGTTGGTGAGCCCGCAAAAGACACTTCATTCCACCCTGTGTGACGCTGTAACGGTGCAGGCGAGTGCACGAAGCATCTTTTCTGAAAATGCAGATCCCCAGGGAGGGGTGAGCACACCGGAAACACGAACTCTGGCCATTTGGGAGAGGATTATTAGATCTTGATAGAGAGCTTTACAAAAGAGGGAGGTTATAAAGGCTGAAATCCACACATGATGTATTTGTAGATTTTTCTTTCTTTTCCTTTCTCTTTTGTTTCCGTCAAGGGATTTTATTTTCTGTAGCAAAGCAGAGGGCACGAGAATGGATGTTTGGGAGATGCAGAAATAGGACAGAGACTCAAAATAAAGTGATAAGGAAAGAATCGATCATTCACGCAGTCAGGACAACCAGGATTTCCAGTGAGAGGAAAAAGCAGTGAGAATGGATGGGCAGGTTTTCTTCCTCTGATCCACGCAAGATGGATGGTACCCGGGCTATTCTGCAGTCCGCAAAAAGTCATAGCTGTGATATACAATATTTTACCAAGAGCAATGATACTGCGGTTTAAAGTCGGGGGGAAAAAAAACTTGCAATAGTAAACACTCTTGGTGAGATAAAGCCAATATTGTGCAGAGATGCAGCCACTTTGGAAGCAGAAGTAGGTTTGGGGGTGTCCCGGAAAGCTAAACCTACCCTTGCCTTTGAGCCCAACATCTTTGCTCCTAGGTGTACACGCAAGAGAAATATGTGCCTGTATCCAACAGAAGACATGGCTATAAATTTCCATTGCGGTTTTATTAATAATAACCCAACCTGGAAACAACACAATGTATATTCATATAATGGAATACTAGACAGCAAGTAAAAGCATAAACTCAAATTTCACTTCTGGGCAAGATAGAGTAACACGAACTGGATTCCCACCCCCTCCCCACCTAAAAAACAACGGCAAAAGAAAATAGAACATGTGAAACAACATTTTTAAAGGCATCAGACCACAGAAGACAGCATCCCCGAGACACAGGAGACAGGTGAGGTGAGAGCTATGATCTCACTGGCTCAGGGTCTTGAGAGGGTTTTCTGGCCACGGTGCAAGGAAGGGTATCCAGGTGGAGCCTGTGAAAGTCTTGACTTGAGGGATGGAGTTGAGATTCCCCGGGAACAAGGCGGCTTGGGTATCAAAGAGAGGACAGCTCCGAGGGAGGGGGGCCTGGAGATCTGCAGAGGGTTTTCCGGGAGCCTTCAGCAGAGAGCTCATCAGCCTGTGTGTCTCAGAAGCTCCCCGAGGCAGAGGAACAGAACCATCTGGAAAGAGTGGTGAACAATCCTGTTGCTGATACAGGCTGGGAATAGTCTGAGAACTTGGGGTGGAAATTCTTCATATACCCCCATGGCACGGAAATAAGCCTGAGGAGCACTGATCGGGTCACACTTACCAACACTGGATACACAGTCCGCTCACCTGGAGAGTTTTACAAGCCAGGGATGCTCAGCTCCCAACCCAGACCAATTCATCAGACTCTCTGCGGGGGAAGGCCCGCTAACTCCCCACGTGATTCCTACACCCAGCCAGTGTGGAGACCCACCACTCTAGGGCATTCTTCCCTGCACGGGTGGTGACAGAACAGGTGAGGCCACCTGGGTCCACATACTTTCCTTATTGCTGTTTGCTGTGCTTAAAATCACTGGGTTGGACAAGAAGCCCGTGATGAGCCTTGAGGTCCTTCTGACCAATTCTGCTGCAGACCACGTGTGTCGTGCTCCCCAGGGCCATTCGTCTCGGAGACATCGCTTTCCTTGTGTTCCTCTCTGCTTGTGCCTCTGGTTGAAATGAACATGGCCACGTGTGGCTTTAATTTACTTCGCACCAGATCCATTTGCCTGTGCTAAGGTCACAGGTCCCGGGAAGATAGTAGGTTTTTCAGCAACTTGATGGGCAAGACCAGAGGGCGACAGGGAGTGAACCAATCTGGATCCTCAGTCTCTAGGAACAAGAGATTTTCGGTTTATCCCAAGGGGCAGAGGGCTGAGGAGTGACGGCTTTTACTACTCAAAGGAGACCCGGTTGAATCATAACAATCTGACAACAATAATAATCTACCGCTAATAGCAGTGTAACCTGATATATGTCAATATACATCAGTAAATCAATAACCTGACATAAGGCCATCTGGATGTCTGATGAGACCTCTCCACCTGGATCCCTCTGTGTTATCTTAGTTTCTCCTCAAATCACTCCAGTTGCAAAGTCCCGCCCTCTCAGACTCCACAGCAAATCGACTCATAACAGAAATGTACTGGGGGGAGCGATACATTAGGAGTTTGGGATTAACATACACACGCTACTATATATAAAATACATAACCAACGAGGACCTACTGTAGAGCACAGGGAACTCTACTCAGTATTCTGTAATGACCCATATGGCAAAAGAACCTGAAAAAGAATGGATATATGTACATGTTACTGAATCACTTTGCTGTACACCTGAAACTAACACAACATTGTAAATCCACTATACTCCAATATAAACTAACATTAAATTAAAAAAGAACTGTATTGAAGATTTGGGTGGTTACCCGAGTTTGATTAAATGGTACAGAATTCCCCTGATTTCTAGCTTCACTTTATCTCCCACCCCATCTCTACCTCTCAGCTCCACCTCAGAGGTTCTCACCTTCCCCCACCCAAGGTGCTCCAAATTCTCCAGTTATATGAATATCCTCCCCTCAGGAAGAAATTTGGGCCTTAGATGCCTGTCGTACACAAAGACGTTGGATTAATGTCACCCCTTCACATAAAAACAATATTCCTCTTAAGAAAAATGATTATCTAGGGCTTCCCTCGTGGCACAGTGGTTGAGAGTCCGCCTGCCGATGCAGGGGACACGGGTTCGTGCCCCAGTCCGGGAAGATCCCACATTCCCCAGAGCGGCTGGGCCCTTGAGCCATGGCCGCTGAGCCTGCGCGTCCAGAGCCTGTGCTCTGCAACGGGAGAGGCCACAACAGTGAGAGGCTCGCGTACCGCAAAAAAAAAAAAAAAAAAAAAGAAAAATGATTATCTAGAACGTCTTCAATCTCATTACGGTAATAAGAAAAACTGGCAGTGATAGTAGCAGCTAATGTTTATCGAGTGCTTTCCAAGTGGCAGGCATTGCTCTAAGAATCTGGGATTAATCATTCCTAGAATCCTCACTGTACCTCTCGGAGGGAGGTGCTGTGTTTAATAGACTTTATTTGTTTTAGAACAGTTTTAGACTTACAGAAAAATTGTGAGGATAGTGCAGAGAGTTCCCGTAGACCCTACCTCAGTTTCCTCTACCTTGCATAGTACTGGTACCATATATTTGTTGCAATTAATGACCCAATGTTGATACATTATCATTAGCTAAAGTCCAGTGTTTATTCTGATGGCCTAAGTTTTCAGCTAATGTCCTTTTGCTGCTCCATGACCCCATCCAGGATGTCACATTACACATACTTGTCAGGTCTCCGGGGCCCCCTCTTGGCTGTGGGAGTTTCTCAGATTTTCTTACCTTTTTTTAAAGGTGAATATTCATACTTTTTAACTGAGGTATAGTTTATTTACAACATTATATTAACTTCAGGTGTACAACAGAGTGATTCAATAGTTTTAGAGATTATGTTCCATTTATAGTTATTATAAAATATATCTTTGTAGCTTATTTATTTTATACATAGTAGTTTTTACGTCTTTATCTGCTCCTCCATCTGACCCCTCCCCCTTCCCTCTCCCCACTGGTAACCACTAGTTTGTTCTCTATATCTGTAAGTCAGTTTCTGTTCTGTTGTATTCATTTTTAAATTTTTTTTTAAAAAAATATGTATTCTTTTATTTCTTTTGGCCTCACTGCACTGCATGCAGGATCTTAGCTCCCCGACCAGGGATCGAACCCGTGCTCCCTGCAGTGGAAGCGCAGAGTCCTAACCACCGGCCTGCCAGGGAATTCCCCTATATTCATTTTTAAAAACTGAAGTATAGTTGATTTACAATGTCGTGATAGTTTCTGGTGTACAGCAAAGTAATTTCGTGATACATATATATACATATTCTTTTTCATATTCTTTTCTGTTATGGTTTATTACAGGATATTGACTATAGTTCCCTGTGGTCTCCAGTAGGACCTTGTTTATCTATTTTATGTATGGTGGTTTGTATCTGCTTGTCCCAAACTCTTAATTTATTCTCCTCCACCCTCTTTCCCCTTTGGCAACTGTAAGTTCATTTTCTATGTCTGTTTCAGACTTTCTTATTTTTGATGACTTTGATGGTTTTGAGATATACTTCTCAGTATTTTGCAGGATGCCCCAGGGCTGGATGTTTTTTCTCTCATGTTTGCACATGGGGTTATAGTTTTGGGGGAAGGAGACCACAGAGGTAAGGCGTCATCTGTTACCATGTCATACCAAGTGTACGCGCCACCAACGCGACTTATCATAATTGAGCTGACCTCGATCTCCTGGCTGGGGTCCGCACTGTAAATTTACTTGTATTCCTCCTTTTCCACGCTGTCCTCCTTGGAAGGAAATCACTCTGTGTAGCCCACACGGAAGGAGTGGGGTGGGAGACGCAGGTTATATTCATCCTCCTTGAGGGCAGAATGTCTACATAAGTTAGTTGGAATTCTTGTGGCATGGAAAATTTTCTCTTTGCCCCATTTATTAATTTAGTCATCCTTTATTTATATCAGTATAGACTCATGGACAGTTATTTTATACTTGGGGTTATAATCCAATACTGCTTCATTTATTTATTTATCTTTGCTCCAAGTGTTCCAACTTTGCCCACTGGAAGCTCTTTCAGTTGGCTCCTGTGTTCCAGTGACAAACCAGCAACAATGTGGAATTTTAAAAATGCATTTCCTTAATTTCTGGCACTTTAAGATGTTCCAGACTCATCTTGTGTATTTCATGCCCCAGTCCTAGCATCAGCCTTTCTCAAAAGAACCCTGGTTCCTTGAGGGATGGAGTTGAGATTCCCCGGGGACAAGGCGGCTTGAGTTCACAGGGTATTGGACAATGATATTAGCAACCAAGATCTAGATGCTAGGTGTGCTCACGGCTACTGGGTGTCATTATTTTTAAGCCCTTTCAGCTGCTGAAGCAAGGAGATATATGTAGGTATACTAACCCTTGTATATCTAACACATATCTATAAATATTTCTATACGTGGCTGTCTGTATCTATGTGAAAGTACACGTGAATTCATAGTGATGTCTCCAATTCTGGTCCATTACCACAGGGATTATTCCAGTGTCCTCTTCTTGTTTGTCTGTAAATTCCAACTCCCACGATCAGAGATATGGTTCCCACCATCTGCCATCTGCTTACTGAATTGTTCAATTCTACATGCATGCTATTTTTAAAAACTTTGGAAATAATTTTAGACTCACATAAAAGTTGCAAAAATAGTACTGAGAGTTTCTGTGTACCTTCCAGCCAGCTTTCCTAATAACATCTTACATAACCATGGTGCAATTACTAAAGCCAAGAAATCAGCATTGCTGCGTTACTCTTAACTGACCTATACGACTCCTTTGGATTTTACCAGTTTTACATGCACTCTTTGTGTGTGTTTGAGTGTGAATAGTTCTATGAGGTTTAATCGTATCTATAGATTCATATGACCACCACCACAATCAAGAAACAGAAACAGCCCATCACCCCAGGAAACTCGCTAGTGTTACTATTCTCTCCAACTCTGACTCCTGTTCTCCGTCACCGTAATTTGGTCATTCAAATCATACAGTATGTAACCCTTCTAGGTTAGCTTTAAAAAAAAAATCAACATAATGCTCTTATAAGCCATCCAAATTGTTTTGTATATCAGTAACTCATTTGTTTATTGCTTAGTATTTCATCCTGAGTATGTGCCTTAGTTTATTCATCCTTTCACATTTTGATGGACGTTTGGATTGTTTCCGGTCTGTGGCTATTACAATGAAAACTGCTGTGAACATCTGTGCAGAGGTTTCCGTGGAAAAACAAGGTTTCTTCTCTCCAGGATAAATACCTAGGAGTGGGATTGTTGGATTACAGATCTGGTACCCCAGCCATGCAGCGGTTAAGAAACATGTCCGAGTTCATTCAGTTTGTAAGGGGACAAACCAAGATTTGGCCGTGAGAAGTCGAACCCCAGATCCTGAGTGTTTAACCACAATACTATGCAGCTATTTATTTGTTATTGCTTGCTGCACTGCACAGCATGCAGCATCTTAGTTCCCCCACCAGGGATCGAACCCGCGCCCCCTGCAGTGGAAGCGCAGAGTCTTAACCACTGGACCGCCAGGGAAGTCCTGTGTGGCCTTTTAATAACCACAATCACAATAGTAATAAGACGCATGTTAACTGAGCATTTATCACGAACGGACCATACGTGAAGCTCTGTACTTTAACCATCTCTAATGTTCACAGCACCCCTGTGTGAGGGAGGTCCGTCCTGTCATGACCCTTCATTTATAGATGAATAATGGAGGCTTCAGGAGGTTAAAGAATGTGGCCAGGATGAGACAGAAGTTCAGTGGTTAGGGACCAGACCCAGGGCCAAAGCAGCTGCTCTCCAGATGGAAGGGGATCTGCCTTTGTTCTTGGCCGTGCAGTGTTTACCACGTGCATAAAGGCTGCTAATCCTACCTCCACGATGAGAGGGGAACACGTCTCAGTCAGTGTGACCTGGGGCCATGAAGCTTCTAGAAAGCGCTTCCCACTGGGAAGCAGAAAAGCCAACTCATTCTTCCTGGGAACATTATGGCTCTGTGCCAGCTTTGTTTTTGTTCTTCAGGGTTTTAGGGACAGTTTATTAACTGACAATTCCACTTCATACAGCATCATGAGAATTTTGGACCTTGAAATGTCAAACGAATGTCTAGGACTGGGGAGCTATTTGTTTTGACCGGATGATGGATGTTCCTACTTGAAGCATTAAGCCTCTTTGGTCCAGACAACAGCAATCACCTCTGGCTCTCTGATGCAATCAGAAAAGTATCTGGAAGAAATGTCAGGTGGCTGCAAGAATCTATGAGAACGGGATTTCCCTGGTGGCGCAGTGGTTAAGAATCCGCCTGCCAACACAGGGGATACAGGTTCGAGCCCTGGTCTGGGAAGATCCCACATGACGCGGAGCAATTAAGCCCGTGCGCCACAACTACTGAGCCTGTGCTCTAGAGCCCGCGAGTCACAGCTACTGAGCTCTCGTGCCACAACTACTGAAGCCCGCGCGCCTAGAGCCCGTGCTCTGCAACAAGAGAAGCCACCTCAATGAGAAGCCCGCGCACAGCAACGACGACCCAACACAGCCAAAAATAAATAAATAAATAAACTTAAAAAAAAAAAAAGAATCTACGAGAAGACTAGGGAACAGACTCGAACGAGGTATAGAAAAATACCTTGGATTTTCTGCAGACAGTTGTTGCCAAAGGAAGTTCCGACCCCCTGCATTCATCAGACCTGCTCTGAGTTTCTGCTCTCCGTTACTTTAAGCGCCTGTGTATTCAGATTCTGCCTCCCTGGGCTATTTACAGTCTCACCTTTGCTTCCATTTATAGTTTGAAAACTGATTTTCCCGGACTGAAGACTTCTTCCTTTTTTTTTTAATTCCAAACCATGTGTAGGTGGGAATTGGTTTTCTAGGCGGGGAGCCCTCTTTCCACGCTGACTATCTTGCCACTTAGGCCCCTTCCCCGCGTGTCGGCATTTCATTACAATATTGGCTTCCCACGGAGGGAGGATGTTCATTCCTTGGGGGCAGGGGGGAGGAATGGCAGGGTCCAGCAGAGCCACCACCAGTGCAGGCTCTCGGATGCCAACCTTGGCTAAGCCCCGTGTATTACTTCAAGGGGATCACTCTGCCGCATTTCACGGGTTCAGATCCACTTCCCTTCCTCAAAGAAGGCAGTGTGGACGCAGCCACCATGCTGGAAGAGAAAAAAGGGTCGCTGTCTTGGATTGTGATATAAGACTCTGGGTGGGGAGGGGCACATCAGAGTGGGGGGGAAACATCCCATCTCAGGCGACCGCAAAGGAGAAATTTTACCCGAAGGCCCAAGCCTCAGTATTTTGATTTTTACAGCCCCTCCCTCCCATGTAGTGAAAGCCCATCCCCATTTTCCAAAGCTTCCTCCCCATAAAAATCTGCCCAACAGCCTTCTCCCCCCTGCCTTTCACTGTATTCAAGTCATAGGTCTTGATCTTTTCACCCAGAAAAACAGGGAACATTTTCAGAAGACATGAATTCCCATAAGCCTCTCAGCTACAGGCGAATACTGTCCCCAAGAAGCTAGCACTTTGCCCCAGAAGCTCCACATGGAGTCAGTTTTGCCCGCCAGTGGCTCCCTCTTTCTTAAAGAATGCCGTTGGGCCCCTCTTAAAAGTGGGGGAGAAAGTAATGCTGGGGGAAATTTTGTGTCTACTTTGTTGTGGTGTTCTGTGCTGAAATGACCTATGATGGGAAAGGAGACACTTGTTTTTTCACCATCTGGACCAAGGTTGGATTCTCAAAATATCACTCCAAGGCAGAGGCTGTGTTTTCTAGTGAGTACTGGATGCCCATGTATATTCACAGAGGTGGGAGACCTACTGGGTTGGCCAAAAAGTTTGTTTGGGTTTTCTGTAACATCCTATGGAAAATCTGAACAAACTTTTTGGGCAACCCAATACGTCTCTTGCTGCCCTGGTGTATATCTCAAGATGTGTTTCACTGGATTCTATAGTCTTTCTGACACTGAATCTTCTGGGTACCCATTGATCAGGGAGACAGTGAGGAAGGGGTGAAAAGACCTGGGTTGGAATCATAGCTGACGTTAATTAGGCAGCCAATGTGTTCCAAGAACCTTTCCAAGTCCCCATATGTGTGTTTTTATGAAATCTTCACGTTAGCTCCGCAAATGGCATCGGTGGAGAAGTCCCCGTTGGTGCGTGGATTCAGGACTCCGTAGGTCATGGCTGAGTCATCGCCATAAGCTGTTTGGGGTCTGATTTGCTGCTCAGTAATTCCTGCGCTCTCTGTGTGCACAGCAGATCTTCCTACCGTTCTTCTCCCACGCAGGCCATGGGGATTTTGGTGGTGCTGCTTTCAATCCACGCTATTTCTTTGCAGCTGCTCTCAGTTGTGGAAGAGTTTACCCACTGCTTCTCGGACTCTCTGGGCCGTGGTGGAACCCTTTGACATTTCCTCCTAGAACATCAGGCAGGCATTGTACTCTGTGGTCTTGCCGCTTCCCTGGAGAATGGGATGGAGACCGAGCCCCCCAAACCTGTCTGAGGTTTTGTGGTTCTGTCCCTGGGGACCCCTAATGTCCCATGCTCCTCAGGGATCAACAATGTCTATTCCTGCTTCCCCAAGTTCCAGAATTCCTAATCGGAGGGCTTCTTTTTCTTCCTAGTGGGGTAAGAGAGAGGTAAAGTATTCCTTTGACCCAATACGCATTTTTCCAAATTTCTTTCATCATCTTCTTTATATCTCCATGGAGAGTTTAGAGTTTTCAGTGGCCCCGCCCCCCGCCAAAATCAGGTGAATACTCTTACTTTTCTTTTTCCATCACGTCCTACCCTCCTCGAGGCAATAAACGTAGAATGCACTACTGCTACCTAGATGTGGGTACGCGTCACAAGACAACGTTTAATACGTGGGTTCGTATTTCAAAAATACGTTTCTACCACTTGTGCCATATTCTTGAAGCTGTATTTTGTTCACAAGTGGAGTAGAGGTATATGCTGGGGAAGCTAGTATGGTAGTCTGAGATCTTCTCCTTTTTTTGGCCGTGCCGTGCGGCTTGCGGGATCTTTGTTCCCCGACCAGGGATCGAACCCGTGCCCCCTGCAGTGGAAGCTCAGAGTCCCAACCACTGGACAGCCAGGGAAGTGGCCCCAGTCTGAGATCTTCTTACCTGTCTGTGCCTTTTGTATTCTCGTTATTCTTCCACCTTTCCGTGACTCAATAGTCCACAGAAAGCAGGATTCTTTGCCTAAATGAGACACCATTTCCAAGCCCGTCCCTCTGTGCCTGTGTCATCACCTGACACACTCATCTATGTCATGGATGCCTCGTGCTCACCTGCCATCAGCCACCAATCTCATTTCTGGGAACACCTTTTGCTCTTGGATTTCTCCTTATTTCTCTTAAAAGTTCCTCTTCGTTCTCCGTCCTCTTGATACTAGACTCTCAAGGCTCGGTCTTGAACATCTTCTCCTACGCTCCTTCCCGGGGTAACTTCATTGAGTCTTGTGGCTTTAAATACCATTTTTCACTAGTGTCTCTCAAGGTCTTCCCTCTGACTCTAAGACCCCATACCCATGTTTGAACATAACATCTCCTAGTACGCGTATAAAATATATTTCAGATTGAACACCTCCCAGATTAATCCTCATCCTCTCAGTGCATCTCCTGCCGTTTTCATTATCTCATTCAAAGGCGTCATCATTCATGGAGTTGCTCAGTCAAACTCCTTGGAATTGTCCTTGACGCATTTCTTTTTCTTATAACCTAGAATATTTCCCCATTTCCACTATTACTTCCTCAACAAGAATGTAAGCACCAGGAAGGCGGAATCTGGGGTTTGTTCCCTCCTGAATCCCGAGTCTAGAATGATGCCGACATGTAACAGGAGCTCCAAACGTATTTGATGAATGAACAAATCTTTTACGTAGCCGATCCCATTAAAGTCGTTGTTATTCTAAACTTTTAGAGGAATAAGATTATTTAAGACAATCTTCTTGTCTAGAAGATTCAAGAGTTGGTGTATTTCAGGGCCAACAGTGTCTCACATTTTGATCTTCCATTTACCTGGTCCTCAGGGGCCAGGAGATCAGGAGGGCTGATGCAGAGGAAATTCTGGCGATCGGGGCATTCGAGCGAAACATTTATACCATATCCTTGTTCGCAATCACATACAGAAAAGACTGAACTCAGGGCGTGCTTTAGAAAAAGCTTTCCAAGTGACATCGAATCTAGATCCCCCCTCCCTTTTTTGTTGGGACAGCACAGTCTCCTCAACCAAAAATACACTGTTCCCCTCAAGCCACTGCTGTCATAAAACACTGTTTGACAACACAGGTGCCGCCTCGTATTTTTAGCTCTTGGCTTTGGATGAGAGAAGCAACCGGAGGTTTATGTGCCTGTCAAAGAAGGGCAGGATAAAGCACATTCTACCTATGCCTCATATATTTTTAGTTATATATTCCGTCCGTGGTGCTGGCGATATTCCCTTGTTTTGGCTTCTGTCTTCTCACTCTGCTTTGATTCATATTAATCACTAGGAGACGAAGATGTCATTTCTATGGGTGAGACTGAAAAGAAATTTACAAGTGAAGTAGAACGTCATTTTCTACGGCGGGGACTTTTCCTTCTCATCCAATCAATTCTCAGAATGTCGCCTGCTGAGGTCGGACACAGAGGCGTGCCATGTGGGTGAAGTTACTCTGCATACATACACTCAGGTCTTTTAACTCCTGGGCAGTGCAAAAGAAATGGCCTGTGCTGCTCATTGTTGACTACTGACAATGATTCAATCGCAGTCAGGACGGGTGGATGTCTGGCCTCCAAGTCTTTCAGCAGCTAAAGGTTTGATTTGCATTGTGCCTGAGTTTTCAAGAGCCATAAAAGATTTCAGCCCATGGGATAAATCAGACTATGGATTGATGCGTGGTTGCTATGGCAACTGATACTGTCGCCATTTAATGACCTCATCAAACTTGAGTATTTGGTAACAGTGCAGAACCTGTACCTAATTTAACAACAACTTGTGACTCCATCTGAAACATCCCAGGAAAAAACTTAAAAGCAACCGGAAATAAATCACCTCAAGCCTGATATGTGTAAATATTTGAGCTGTGAGAATGGACATTTTCTGGAAAAGATTTTACGATTGGAAGTGCTATTTTTGATGAATGGTGCAAAACCATGATTGGTTGTAAGGGATATACCTTTGTAGCCAGACCAGTTTTTCCTGCTCACTTTCAAATAGGCAAAGAAAAATACATGTTTTTCCACAGGCTTCAGGGACGTGTTTATATCACTGACCACTGGAATTATGGAACGTGAGTTTTGGCCATGGATTCTGGTATTTAAAGATAAGATATTTCTTGGAGGTTGTTTTATGACATACAGATTTTTTTAATATAAATTTGTTTATTTATTTATGGCTGCGTTGGGTCTTCGTTGCTGCGTGCGGGCTTTCTCTAGTTGCGGCGAGCAGGGGCTACTCTTTATTGTGGTGCGTGGGCTTCTCATTGTGGTGGCTTCTCTTGTTGCGGAGCACGGGCTCTAGGCACGCGGGCTTCAGTAGCTGTGGTACGTGGGCTCAGTAGTTGTGGCTCACGAGCTCTAGAGCGCAGGCTCAGTAGTTGTGGTGCACGGGCTTAGTTGCTCCGCGACATGTGGGATCTTCCCGGACCAGGGCTCGAACCCGCGTCCCCTGCATTGGCAGGAGGATTCTTAACTACTGCGCCACCAGGGAAGTCCTAAAGATATGATTACTACAGACTGAATCTGTGTCAAAAGTATTGCCAGTGGGTTAAATTGTTAATGGCGTTGGTCTTGATGACGTGATTATTTGTATTTCTATATATTCTTTTTTAAAAACTCAAATGTGTTTTGTGAAGAAAGCTACGTCCGTACTTTTCTGATTTTTCTGGTGTGTCATGTTGGTCAACCTGGTGGAAATAAATTACAGAGTTAAGAGAGCCCTGCATCCTCCCATTTACATGTTTCCCCCAATTCCACATCACCATCCAGAACCATATAACAGGCTATTGGTGAGGTCCTACGTACCAATCTCATATTTTATTTTCAGAGTCAAGTGCAGAAGATGCTGTTAAAATAATGGGTGAATAGATAAAGAATGTACAGATAAGGTCAGAATTGTTTTCTCTCTCTCATTTTTTCTATATTATTTAATCTTTTGACTCTACCACCATTAATCTCCGCCTTGTATCAAGGGTTAGTTGTGTGCGTACTTGGCTACGTCTAGATCCTGAGCCCTTGGAAGAAGAGCTTATTTCTCGATTCCTGTCCCCCCCAGTAACTTAGCCCAATTCTTCACCGCATGTAGTAAGTTCTCAGCCAACATTGCTGAAATCACTCATTGGAATTCCAAGACTCTGGGGGCTTCAAGGAGTGATGAAGTGGGGGGATGATTTCTTTTTAAACTTTACTTAATTTTGTTATTGGATGTGCATTAAATGTCTTTTCTTCAAAAGGTGTTGTGAACAGATATGACAGGAGAACAGTAAATACTTGTCATCTCATCTTAAAATCTGGAGCAAGTGGGTACCTCCCTACTCATCAAATTATTTAAATTTCTGGGGCATAAGCAAAGCACAGTAAGTGTCAGCCCAATAAATCTTTTGTTGTCCCCTCTTCGTCAAGAATAAGCACAACAAACACAGCCTTGTAAAGCAACAACACTCCAATAAAAGTTAATTTTTAAAAAGAAGACAAATCTCTCTTCTCTTGTGCATGATACCATCTTCAGCTCACCAGCTGGCAGCCCGGCTGCAGTTAAACAATGTTATCAGAATTTCTGGTTGGGTCTTTGCGTAACTGGAACTCCTGGGACTGGTTTTCAGCTAAACCGGCCCTGAATAGCATTTTGTGTTCGTCAAGGGTGTCAGGTCAGCCCTGCACCGTTAGAGATGCTGGAGCTCTGGTGTATTTTTACTGCACCATTTTTAATTATTCCACGTGCCTGTCTCGCCTGGCTGCCTTCAGAGAGTCTGCTGCCTCATGCCTTACTGAGTGGGTGGTGGGTTTAGCGATTTGACCTGGTAACAAGATGGTTAGAGGAGAGTGAGCACAGAGGCCAGAGCTGGACCACTCAGAACCTCTTTCCCGGGACTCTGGACTTGAGACACAGATTTTCTATTCAGTCTCTGTTAGACAGTGGAGGGGCCATGGTTCAGACTAGAGAAAGTCTACCTGCAGGAGGGCAAAGAAAGGGGCAGATGGTCAGAGAGAAGCAGAGGAAGAGAGGTCAGAAGCCTTTAGAAACAGGATAAAGAGAGGAGCTGTCTTGTTTATTGGGAATGATCACTCTTTGAATCCTTGTGTCTTTCCAGTAAACCCCCTCTTTGCCTCCACAAGGCAAAGCAGGTGCTATTCCTTGCAAATAAAACAAGGATTGGCCAAGTCAGAGTAATTTATAAAATAAACCTCTGAAGCATGTCTCTTCCCTCCTTAGGTGGGCCTGAAGTGGGCTCGGATCATGGCTTCTCTCTGCATGTATTGGTTACTATTTCTTTTCAAATTACCTGCAATGGATAATACATAGAGGAAGGCTTAGATATTTAAGGAAGTGAAGTTACTTGGTATTCAGATCAATGTTTATTTTTTCGTTGTTTTTTCTCTTCATTTTCGTGGTTAAAATACAACATACTATTGGGACAAAATAATCTGCATAATGACTTGAGTAAGAAAAAACACAAAATATTTGCCTTTGGTTGTCACTTGGCATTATCTAATGATATTTTACGATTCTTAAATGCAAAACTTTTGGAAACCAGTTCGAAATTGCCTCAAAGGTTCCATCAATTTACTGAGAAAACACCACCATTGGTATTTCTGGCTTTTTTTTTTTCTTCTGAATAATGGCTACATACGTAAACGTGGATATATATTGCATATATATGTGTGTGTGTATGTCAATTAATGTTTCTTTCCGTTTGGCAGTGTTTAATACAGCAAAGAAACTTTTGACAATACCTAAATACAGGACAGAATTCAGTTTTCCTAAGACGTTATAACGAGAGAAAGAATGAAAACGTTCACAGTTCAGATTGACCATCTTCTAGGAGTACTACGTGCTGAATTGAAGACTAACCCCCTACGAAAGCTTCAGCACAAATGGGTGGCAACCAGGTCCTCTTCTTAAAGTCCTTGGATGATGACACTTGTCAAATACTGGGGCCGAGAACATCAGGAACAAATGTAATAATAAAAATGTGGCAGAAGCAATTTTTCTATCAATAGAACAGCCCTTTTGTACCAGGAGGAGTGTTTTCAGAAGATCAGACTCGTTTGGGGTTCTGTGTTTCTGTGCTTGAGGACTTTTTACATAAAATACATTCAACGTACAGGGATCCGGATCCATGCACTGCTGTCAAATATGTGTGTTTAGACACCCTGATGGAGTGACCCCGAAAAGAGGGGGCAGCTGAAGGTGCGGGGACGAAAGGGAGAATTGCTGGAGCTATTTCCTCGAACAGGTGAGGACAGATGCAACCTCATCTGGAGGCGGAGGGATCTTGAAATAGGAGCCCGGCCGGTTCCCAGATGCTGTAGGGGGGGTAGGCATCGGATGCAGTCACAGGCAGGTGGGAGCTTGGGGAAAACCTCGGCTGCTTCAATACTGTTCGCGAAATGGAAGTAGCTCGTGTCAGGAGATGGTTCGGTCAGCGACCCCGCTCGGAAAGGTCCGGTCTTGATCCGAGATTCCGCGAGCTCCCACGGACGCCTGTGCTGCTGGGATCCCCCACATCTTGGAGCTTCTGTTCTGCTCAGACAGGGGTGCTGGGAGGGACTTGCTCCTTAAAGGAAAGCGGATGCACGATGGTCTTGAAGCCGATGCCTTCCGGGACTCCTGGAGGGTGACTTAACGGGGCGTCTGAAGCCCTGTGGCCTCGACCTCTCTCCATTTCAAGTGCGAGCCCCCCAGGAAGGCGGGCCTTCAACTGTGGGGAGACAGCGCGTGTCTACACCGCCAGACCTGGAGAGGGTCTACACAACCCGCAACCTGTAGGTCCGCATCGCCGTACCCGGTGTGGGCCTACACCTTCCACACCTCGCGGGCCGGATTATTCCTCCGCGTGAACGCCAGGTGGCCCACGCGTCGTCATGTCATTTCACAATCCACAGCCTGAGAGTCCACGTCCTGAGGGTGCCCAAGACTGTAGGGCGCCGGTGTCGAACGCGCATATATTCATGACAAGGGGGGCGGAGTCACCCGAAGTCCTAGGACTGGGCGGCAGCTCTGGGGCCCTGATCCGCGGCCCCACCAAGTGGCTGGAGTGGCCCCGCCCCTCGGCCCCTCGGCCCCTCGGCCCCGCCCCTGCCGCCTCCCGAGGTCGGAGCCGCAGGGAGGACAGGGGCGCAGGCGCAGAGCGGCTGTGGAGGGCTTGGCGGGGCGGGGCCGAACGGCTTCTAAGCGCAGGCGCAGTAGTAGGGCCGAGGGTGGGTGAGGGCGTGGTAGCAGTGCCGGCAGGTTTGCAGAGAGGGTGGGATGGATCAGGACAATGTTTTAAAAGTTTCTTTGAATAACAGGGTCTTATTGTATAGCTCAGGGAACTATAGTCAGTATCCTGTGATAAACCATAATGGAAAAGAATGTACGTATATGTATAACTGAATCACTTTGCTATAGAGCAGAAATTAACACAACGTTGTAAACCAACTATACTTCAATAAAAATTTTTTTTAAAGTTTCTTTGAACATATATGGATGTAGCATTTTTAAGAATCACATTCTGGGAAGAAAGAATTCCCCTTTCAAAGTGAAATATCACTGTTTTCCACTGTGGCAAGGCTGAGTTTGTGGAGGGGGGAAGAGTTGCAGAGAAAGGGGCAAATTAGCACTTTTTCCTTATTTTTTCTGATATTTTCAAGTAATTATTGATTAAGTCTGGGTCAGCCCCATTTTTACCTTTTTGGTCACATTTAACTACTCATCCCCAGTACAGAACGTTCCTAGTTTTGGGGGAGTTTTGGAATATAAGTGAAAACAAAATCCTCTCCCAACCCAGAAAAACCTCTCCACAAACGTAGTAGAGAAAGAAAACAGACTTATTATTGAATAACCTTTAAAACAGAATGTAATGTGCATCACAGGGTAGTGCCTAACAGCTAAGAGATTGGGAAAACAATAATCTCACCCTCGTATAAAGCCAACCCATTATATGCGTGTCCTCAAGTGAGAGGACTTTGCAACACCATTTCTCACACAGCTTTGGTCCTAACTTTACCTGATCATTGGGTTAGCTAATTGGCTTTCTCCAGAGGAAAAACAAACTTCACATCTTTATGACAGGGGGTGGTCTTGGGAGGGAAGCACCTGCCAAAGTTGAACGACTCCCATCCCACAGAAACTGGGAGATAAGGGTGCTGTCTTCCTTGAGGTGTACATTCCAGAGATGAGAACTGCTCTAACGAAGCATTGGAAGGCGGTACCATTGGTACACATCTTACAGATGAGGACACAGAGGTTAAGTTACCTGCCTGAGTTTCATGCATGGTAAATGAGAGATCCAGGACCTCTCTCAGAATATGTATTTTATCTTTTCTACCACATTTCTCCATGAGTCCCAGAAGGATTGACACATAGCTCCCTGGCTGGGGGGAGTGGGGAGGTTGCTGAGCCCCATACAGGAGACATTGTTACTGAACCAAACTTGGGTCCACCCGCCAATGTGCAGTAAAGCCGATCTACTGACACTGGGCTGTGACGAAGGAAAGGGCAGCGTTTATTTCAGGCACCAAACAAGGATCCAGGACAGCTAGTGCTCAAAACACCCAAACTCCCTGATGGGTTTCAGCAAAGCATTTTTAAAGACCAGGTGAGGGAGGGGCATCCCAGGACAGGTGATCAGCTCATGCAAAATTCTCTGATTCATTGATGGTGAGGTAACAGGGTGGTGTCACAGTGGTTAGCACTATCAATCCTTAAGTGCCAGTAGGTCTTGGGGGCTATGTGCTCATGGTCATCGAGTAGTTAATTTCTCCCATTTGGTGTGGTTTTAGCATCTGTAAAACAACTCAGGAATGTGCATCAGATACTGTTATCAGGGTACTTCAGAGAGGAGCTACAGCAGAGGATATGGGGGGGTCTTCTGTCCCCGGGAAGGTCCCATAGGGTTCTGCTTGGTTATGACAACATGATTCTCACCCAACCAGGAACAAAATGAACAGTGCTGTCATCAGTGCACCTTGGTGCCCCCCTCTGAGTCCCCCTGTCTCTGGGAATTTTTATTATTATACTAGTAATAGTTCCAAGAACTCCTGTGGCTAGATTTCCTGTTGTTGAGAAAAGGAGAGTTCAGCATATTTACCAAGATGCTCTCAACCGCCCTAGTGATTCAAGTCTTTGTACTACTGTGGTCCTATTCCACAGGTGATAAAACTGAGGCCCAGGGTGGCTTCAATATCCAGAGGAGGACTTGAATGACTTCAGCTCTCAGGTAGGAGGAAGGGGAGGGTGATTGAGTTAGGTCACTGCCCTTTGCTATAAATGGATCTGGGTGAGATTCCAGGCTCTGCCACCTCCATGCTTTGCAACCTTGGGCAATGGCTTAACTTCTTGGAGTTCCATTTCCTGATCTTCAAAAAGAGGGTTATAACTCCTGCCACAGGGGGCTGTTGTAGAAATTAAATGAGATAAACGGGGTTGTTGGCCAGGGGGATGCCAGAGTCCATGGGTCAGTCACTGCACTACATCCATCATTGTTCTTAACTGCAGGAGGTGAGGTGGGCCAAGTTTCTGAAGTCATTGCACATATTCCATCGCATCTATTTCCAAATACCATCACGTTAGTGTTTAGGGCTTAAAGATATGAATTGGTGGGCGGGGTGGGGGTCGGGGGGCGCGGACACAAATATTCAATCACTAGTAGTGTGCTCATGCCCAGAAGGAAAGACAAAATATGTCCAAAAAGTCCTGAAGACTAACACATTTGTACAAAACAGCTGTGCTAAGGATGGTGTTATTGCTTCCAGAGAAGAGCCTCCGTATCCAACTCTTGCCCTGTCTTGGAAGGTGAGCTTGTTATTGAAGACCGGTAGCTCATGTTGGAGGAGTAGCAAGTGTTACTGAACGCAAGTTGGTGTGCCCGACGCGCAGTGAGGCCAAACAAACTGAAACGTCGGCGTTTGGAGTGGAGAAAGGTTTATTGCAGGGCTAAGCGAGGAGAATGGATGGCTTGTGCTCAAAAAAGATTGAACTCTCTGTTAGTTTTCAGGGAGAAGTTTTTATAGGCAAAATTTGGGGTAAGGGTTGCAGGGTGTATGACTTTCTTTGGATTGGTTGGTGGTGAGGTAACAGGGTGGTGCTCCAAGAATCTTGAGCTCAGGCTGAAGTTACCATCCTCCACCTGGGTGAGGGTCTTAGTTCCTGCAGAAGAACTCAAAGATATTGTTCTGTGTATCCCTTGAGGGGGAACCAGGACCTGCCCCAAGGCGGCACTATTGTCTCCTGACTGCTCCTCCCTTGTCTCTGCATCCCCTCCCTCCCCTGATTAGCAACTGTTTGAATCTGCCCTTTGGAACTCAGGGGAGGTCAAGGAAGCTGAATGAAGCTTATTTCCTACAGACAAGAAACAGGGGACACAGAAAGGATTTGTACCGGGGGTGGGAGGTGGGCACAGGGTCCTGCTTGGCTTCACTATCACAACCTAGAGCCAAGGGGCCACTTCCAAGATTTAATCTCAGGGATTCTGGACCTGCCATCCATGTAGCTGCAATTTACCCATATGATCACACCAATCTGATATCCAATAGAAGATACTGAAAATAGCCTCACAAGTGCTGGTCCACAAAGCCAGCAGCTGTGAGGGTCAGAAGAAAAGGCTTGCATGGGTTAGAGAAAGGGGTCAAGGCCCTTACAGTGGAGAATGACGGACATAGCTTGGGGATGGTCACTATAGAGCTTGAAATACCAATTAGAGAGCATCTGGCATCTGTGCTTTACAGAGACAAACTTTTAAGCTACATTGATGAGCAAGAAACAAAATGCTCTATCAGCTAAACAGAGCCATTACTCGTGAAGTGAATGCAAATGTGACATTATCCTCTTTCATCACCATCTGATGTCATACTAATTAGTAGTAAAGATTCTATAAACCGGACCTGATGCTCCACTCTAAAATTAAATGGAAAAAAAAATGGGGAACATGATAATTTTGTCTGTATCTTGGGAATAAGAGATTATGCAGGATTATACCTCTGATTCTGACACCAAGTAAAGTTCTGGTACCAATTCCTGTGTGTGTGTGTGTGGTTTTCCCACACCACCAAGCAACCCTCCAATTGCTGGATGTGCTACAATTCAATTCAATTCTGACATTATTCACCTGGAATTAGCATCTGATCCCACAAGACTGCACACCCGCCACCTTTAGGTGGCAATCACAATTCCAGGTTGTTACCTGTGCTTCTGATAGATTCACTATAGATGGAAGATTCCAAAGACTCCCTTCTTGGGTTTAGTTACTTTGCTAAAGCAGTTCATGGAACACAGAGAAGCATTTCATTGACCAGATGACCAGTTACTATGAAAGGCTATAACTCAGGAGCAGCCGGATGGAAGAGGTGCACAGGGCAAAGTATAGGGAAAAGGGGCGGAGCTTCCATGCCCTCTCCAGCTGCTCTGCTCCTCAAGTGTCCACGTGTTCACCAACCCAGAAACCTTCAAACCCCGTCCTTTTGTGTTTTTTGAGGAGGCCTCATTGTTAGGGGAACCACTGACCAAAACTGCCTGCCCTGGACTGGCATGATAGTAGCCACATGCATGAGTTATCTTACAACAAGAGGTCCTGGTAAGGAACATGGAACTAACAAGCTACCACCAACCGGAAGAACTCGGGGAAGGTCAAAAGGAGAGAGGATACAGACACAAGTTGGTATGTCCTACCAACCTCCCAGAATCCTCCTCACTGGAATCCACCCTGGCTGAGCAATGCACATGCCACCAGGAAGGACCTTGAGTCAGAATGATCGGCCAGAGACAACCTGGAAACTAACCCCATCACCATAAAACCCGAGACCGCGAGCCACATGGCAGAGCGGTTCTCCTGGGTTCCCTTACCCTGCTGCCCTCCGCCCCGGCGCCCCTTCCCAATCAAGTCTCCTGCTTTGTCCGCACATGTGTCTCCTCGGACAATTCATTTCCGAGTGTTAGAAAGAGCCCACTCTCGGGCCCTGGAAGGGGTCCCCCTTCTTTCAACATCACCACATAGGCACGATTGATTGAACCATTGGCCATTTATCCCCATTTGTGCTCACTCTGCAGGGTGCTGTGAAGGCTCAGCTATGCCCCACTCACCCCAAAGCTTCCCCAGCTGCCTTTCCACTCACCCCAAAGAAGACTGAGAGCCACTGTGACTTATTAGTATTGTTTTCACTCTATCCCTTAGTTCCGTTAAAGAAGGCTCTCTTACCCCTGTCATCCCAGAGCTTAGCACAAGGCGGACCCACAGGGAGCAGTGCTTAGATATTGAATACATTGCCATCTATTGTTAGGTCCAAGTAGCATGGGAGAGCTCTGGAAGAAATGAAGAATTCAGAAATAAAATCCCGCCCTCGGGGAGCCTAATAGATCTGCATGTTTGCTGAGGGATGGAGAATGTGGGGGTATTATTCAAGGAAACCTCAAGCATGTAGGATTCTTCTTGTCCTCACCTTGTGCTTTGGGGTAATTGAAAAGAAACCTATGAATATAATTTAAATTTTTATACAATTTTTAAAAGTTTTTTTTTTTTTTTTTTTGCGGTACGCGGGCCTCTCACTGCCGTGCCCACTGCCGTGCCCTCTCCCGTTGCGGAGCACAGGCTCCGGACGCGCAGGCTCAGCGGCCATGGCTCACGGGTTCATCCGCTCCGCGGCATGTGGGATCTTCCCGGACCGGGGCACGAACCCATGTCCCCTGCATCAGCAGGCGGACTCTCAACCACTGCGCCACCAGGGAAGCCCCCAAAATTTTATACAATTTTTAAAGGTTATTTCCATTTACATTTATTACAAAATTATTGGCTATATTCTCTGTGTAGTAAAATACATCCTTGAGCCCATCTTACACCAAATAGCTTGTACCTCTCACTCTCCCACCCCTAAGAGTAATTTCAATGGTGAACTAAGCCTTCTGAACAACCAGGAATGGAGGCCTATTTCCATAGACAGCTACAGATAGGAGTGTCAAAGCATTACTTCTGCAAAAATTATTTTGTCTGAATTTGTTTATTAACTAAAAAGATGTCTGAGCAGAAATAAGACAATGGTTAGGAAAAAGGTAATGGAAATCATACGTGCTTTCATTTACTGACCTTTCCCTTCTTCGTCGTAAAGAATTTCAATTGCAAAAGCCAATTAAAAATTCCTCTCCTTCTCTCATGAGATAAGATAAAATATGGACTATAACATACAAATAAACTAAAACCCTGATGTAAGATCAGGAACACAATTATTTGCTCAAAAAACATCCTTTGCTTTCCATTCTGATCGCTAAGTGAGAAAGCATTTCGAAGTTTTTGAGATAGTAAAACAGGCTCTCTGAAGATTGTTGGAATTTCCAATTTGAGAGGAAGTTTTCTCAGACATCGATGATATAGAGATGAAAACTTCAACCTCCCTAACCACCATGAAATGAGCTCTTTCCCAAACCAAGCATTTCAATCTCCTCTCAGGAATGCAAGGCAAGGGTTCATTCTGTTGTGAAGATCGCTCCCCGCACAGGTAAGGCGGGCAGGTGATGGGGAACCCGGCCAAGGTTGCCGCCCCCAGGGCTGTGCCTGCCCTTCCAGCATCAGAGGTCTCTACACAAAACTCTGATGGTCCTTTTGCCGGGAGGGCCCGCAGTAGGACACAGCAATGAAGTCTCCCTTTAAATATGGCAATGATTCCTAAAATGTCTTTGTTGACAGCTGGCGAGGCACAGAATAAACACAGGCCTCTTTGCAAGCAAGCAGGAATTAGCATAACCGGCAGCTGCTGCGTTACCCACAGACACAGAACCATAAAGAACCTCGTTCCTTCTGAAACAAAGTTAAAGAAGAGACACACGTGGAATCGTGAGTTACCACCTGCCAATGTCCAGCGAACCAAAGCAAAGAAAAAGAAAAAAGCCATTGTTTCCAGCCTAAGCGCTCTCCAGAGTTCGTTTTTCTAATTAAAATCGGAACTAATCTTACAATAAAAATATGGCAGTCCAGCGATTAAATGCCCTTGTAGATAATAAAAAAAATATTGAATTCTTTCTCCATTATCCAAGAGGCAGCAGATCATTATCAGAGTCAGCTCTGGAAAGTGTTCAGTAAAAGCCTCCTCTGTTTTGCCTTCCCAGATGATGATCAAAATGCAAGAGCACATAAGAGGGAATCTGAGAAAGTAATGGTTTTGTATTCTGTTCTGGATGAGTGCCAGCCTGTGTGCCCTCCGAGACCATGATATCCAAATCTCGGGAAAGTCAGTCTTGGCGGCTATAATTAGACATGGAACACCACCCTATGTGACCATCGGATTTTCTTCACAGCCCAGCTCCCTTCTGGTGCCTGAGTGACCGACAACAAAATTATTTGCACACTCAGGTCAAACGTGTACTTTCCTCTTAGCAGAGCTGGAGATGAGTCTTAGGAAAATGGCTTTTTATTGCTCAAAAAATCTGTGACACATGGAGGGCAGAGAGAGCTCTAATTAATCGGTGTCTTTCTGTCTTCTTCAAAAATACCGTTTCCTGATGGATACGCCGGTGACTGCCTTTTGGCTGCAAATTTCTGTGTTTTGAAGTCTACCTTGAAGGCGTTGTTTTATTCAGACCAAACCTTTTTGAAACAGACTTTTATTTTCTCACGCCCGGTTACAATAAGGGATCTTCCCTGAAAGACTTTCTCTCTCTCAACCCACTGCTGTTAAGACGGTGCTGAATCCCCAGTCATGTTTCATAGTCCCCATTGGCTGCGAGGTACCTTTATACCTTCACAAAGCTCTAAAGGCAGCTGCCGTCAGGGCACGACATTTTTGTGCACCTGCAAAATCAGCTCCATGGCCTTTCTCTCCGATGCTGCAGAGGCAGGCTGCCCCCGATAGTTTTTTTTTTCCGCTTCAGTCATCGAAAGTAGGTCAATTTTAAAAATAAACACCAGTGCGTGGCCCCAATCCCAGAATGTGTAGAGGAGGCCTAGGGATGGTTCTGAAGTAAGAAAGAGACCGGTTTTAGTGTGACCGAGTGGCTTTATTTCCAAATTCTCTGCACATTTCAGATGGAAGAGAATGAAAATCCAATGTAGTCACTCAACCCACAGCGCTTGGTCACGTAGCATCACCCAGCCCCCAAGGCCTCAGTAGCAGGGCTGCAAATTGGTGCAAAATACGCGAATTTCAGGACTAGTGCAGGAATTATCAGAGAAACATATTTTTTTTAACTTCAGGGACTGAAAGGCATATGGATAATTAGAGCCTGGAACCGTGGGGTGGATCAGAAAAGGAAACCGTCGTCACCGAGGGCGGAGCTAAGAGGAACCGGAGACTGATGACTTGCTTGAATCCCTGGACCCCAGCAGAGCCAGCTATGCTCTTAAACACTGTATTTGAGTCAGACCACATTGAGCCACTTTTTGCTGAATCCAGTTTGAGTGGGTTTTCTGATAGCTGCAAGCAGGAGGAGAGCCACTGGGGCAGGGCTTCTGGATGAAGCTACCAACCTGTCCTACCCTGGGGGAGGGACATGAGGAGAGGGAAGACCATCAGCAGATGAGCACACATCCCTGGGGAGTCCTTGGAAAATCGACAGGCTGTAGAGCAGCCCTGGTGGTAAGCTCTGATATCAGGCAGGGCCCAGCAGCATGTGGCCGGTTTTCCTACCCCACCCTGTGTGGCAGCCTGAGGAAGAGGCTGGCCACGTGGTCTGTGCAACCTGGAGGGAGGCCAAACAGGAGACCAGATACAGACAGCTGAACGCGCCTGCAGTGGAACCACCAAGCGCGAGGACGACGCATCACAGAGGCAAAACTGCCCTTTCAGGACCACCTAGAACCCTGGATCCTCTTCTATCTCCCAGGCCTTTGAATTCCCAGACATTTATCCTGATCCGCACCTTCCAAGTGTGTTCACTCCTTCATGGATGAGTCAACAGAACACACACATGTACGTGTGTGCACACACACATGCACGCACACACATGACGTGGGTTATACAAATTAATTAATAAAATGGAAAGAATGCACCCTCTGAATACAGAGGAAAGAGCTTCTTTTTAATAAAGATTTACTAAAGGAAATAAACATAAATTTTAGGGCTTCCCTGGTGACGCAGTGATTAAGAATCTGCCTGCCAATGCAGGGAACACGGGTTCGAGCCCTGGTCTGGGAAGATCCCACATGCCGTGGAGCAGCTAAGCCCATGCGCCACAACTACAGCTAAGCCCATGCACCGCAACTCCTGAGCCTGCGCGTCTGGAGCCTGTGCTCCGCAACAAGTGAGGCCGCAACAGAGAGGCCCGCGCACCGCGATGAAGAGTGGCCCCCGCTTGCCACAACTAGAGAAAGCCCTCGCACAGAAACGAAGACCCAACACAGCCATAAAAAAAAAAAAAAAAAAAAAAAAATTAGACAGTCTGGGCCCACAAACAAGGCTAGTCCTGGCGGGCAAAAGTGAGAGAGACTTATAATTCTTGTCATATTGCTGTAAATATTGCCTCTGGCTGTCATCTACCTTGAGAAACTGAAGGAATTAAGTACAGGAAACTGAGGAAAGTGGGAAAGAGGTGCAGCCAGCAGAGGGAGGAACTGTCTTCCATGTATCTGATTTCCCAGGTTTAAAAGAGTAGAAGGGGAGGATGGCTGTGATCTCTATTGGGACAGGTCTGTAAGGTCTCCTGCACGCCCCCGCACACCCTCCTTTCACCAGCAAATATGCTTCTCTAAGGTCCTCACACATTCTTTAAACGGATTTTTCCAAACGCAGGGTGATCACGCCGTGCGGCTAAACGAGGAATCAGGCCCCCAAACAGCCTGTCTGCTCACAGAGGAGCAGATTTAGGGCAACCCCGTAAGGAAGGAATACGACCCTGGGGACGCCCAGAGTGGCACCAGGGAAGGAAACTGGGAAGCATCATTAGTGAAGAACTCTGGGCAGAACTGAAGTCAAGTAGGCATTTGTTTCCCTTCCCATAATTGTATCTCTTCTTTTAGAGAAACAACAGAAAATAGAAATTTTGTAGGAATCTAAGGCCACAGTCGATCTCAGCATCTTGCTCAGCCATGTCCTGTTGTTGGTGAGGACAGGTTTATTTATTCATGACCCCATGAATATTTAGGATGGAAAAGCAAGACACCAAAGGGAAGCCCTCAACCGAAGCGGTATGGCTAGTGAGCTCACTCGTAGACTTCTTCTAGTGAGGCGATTTCTTTAGTCATCATGGAGAAACTAAACGAACTTCGGAAACCAATTGTAAAAGAAGGCTATGTATATGTAATTTAGTAAATGTCAATGTATACATGCAAATACATTTAAATATACATTATGTATTACATATGTGTTCTACACTTAGTAGTACCGTTTATTAAATATAACATGTAGAGCACATGTGTCATAGATACACTTTACCAAAAGTTGTGAAATACACTGTATATCGTGTTTTATATGTAGAGTTTCAATATTATATATATACTTTTTTCTTTTTTTTTTTTACTGTTTGAACGTCTACTTTGATCAATGTGATAAACTCTGGGGTCCAAGGGCTGCCGTGGGCAGCCATGTGGCACCAGCTTTCTGGGACGGTCTCAACTTCTGAGACAGAAGACACTGGCCCTTGGTCAGGCCCCCCATCAGACTGCCACCAATTCTCAGTTCTTGTGACAGATGTTATCTCCTCAGGAATGACCTTCCCCAGGCTGTGAAGTGACCCGGATCTCCAGAGTCCCTGCACTGGTCGGGGTATGCCCGATTCCTCCTCTTCCCTTATAATGCAAGTCTTTTGGTAATAATGACCTGCATCTGTAGGACCTTAAAGAATTTTTGATACAGCAAGACAGAAATTTGTTATCTACCTTTTTTCAGTTTAGGTGGCAAACCTCTTCTTGGGTGATTAAAAAACAAAAATCAAAGATGAAAAGAAAATGGAACATGCAATGGAGACCAATTCTAGAAAAAAAATGATTTGTGCCAGTCCCAGCTGAGGCGCAAATCTGGGAAGACTTACCCTTTTTACAGAAATAATCTTCACCTTACCAGAGATTCATGCTCGCACTTATATTGTTTTATTTTAATTAGTTCTATAGTTGCATAAATATTTCGCAAAGTAATGTAAAAAGTGACATAATATATAGCACAGACATGCATATTATATGTCCGATAAGGATCACATATATACATATTATATATCCAAAATGTGCCACAAAAAATAATGGATGACAGGGGTCCGTTTCTGATTACCCAGATGGCTTTTTCCTGTACTTTCTGCCAAGGGCACCCTCATCTGCTTTATTATTATCATCATTTCTTTTTTCCCCTCTCCTCAGCCACTGGTACAGAACTCCAGAGTCATTAGGAACCTGTCTGTGACATTTTTCTATCGTTAGACATGCAAGCTCTTCCAACCGCTTTGAAGTCCAATTTTAATTTCGATGCAAACTACTCCCATAGTACTAATAGTCTAAGAAGAACCTGAGGCAGACTGTGATTATCCAGGGCTGGCCTTTGCCATCTATTAGAATGTCATTTCCTCTTTTCCTGCCAAGCAGCACCCTTGAGCCTCCTGTTCACCCAGCCTGGGCCCCTACCCCCTGGAGCACCTGTTGATCACATGAGATTCCTCGCGTCTCATTGGCTCTTTGTTTATTTAGATGTCTGGGAGCAACAAAGTCTGAATTAAGGCAAGGCATTTATCTGCATAGATATTTATAAGGAGATTTATGATGAAATTGGCTCATGCAATTACAGAGGCAGCAAAATCCAAGACCTGCAGGATGAATCGGAAGCTGGGGACCCAGGAGGAGTGACGGGGTGGCTCGAGTCTGAGTCCAGAGGCCTGAACCAGGAGAGCTGAGGCTGTGCTTCCAGTCCAAAGGCCACACAGAGCCCCACACGTGGGAAGAGCCTCGCTGATGTGAGGCGTTGTTCTCATTCACAATCATCAAACTCTTCCATTAATTTAAAAAAAAAGAAAAAAAAAGAGGACTTCCCTGGCGGTCCAGTCGTTAAGACTCTGCGCTTCCATTACAGGGGGCACGGGTTCAATCCCTGGTCAGGGAACTAAGATCCCACAAGCCACACGGTGAGACCAATGAATGAATGAATGAATGAATGAATAAATAAATAAATAAAGCCACATATAGTTGGGTCTGGGTTAAAAAAAAAAGAGTATCATCAGATGCCCCCTCTCATCATGGTGGAGAAGGCCCTTGGTAGTGGCGGCTCACGTGACTCTCCTGCTTCCCCCGTCCCTCCTCTGCTCCCCAAACCCACGTGTCAGCTGCCCCAGTACACCCTGCTCTTTTTTGTCACCAGCACTTTGCAACTGGGACGCACAGCCCCGCCTCAGGCATGATCTCTGCTGGGAGTCTCTTTCTTCCTTCCTTCCTTCCTTCCTTCCTTCCTTTCTTTCTTTTCATGTTTATTTATTTATCTTTTTGGCTCACCAGGTCTCAGATGCGGCATGCATGCGGGATCTAGTTCCCTGACCAGGGATCAAACCTGGGCCCCCTGCATTGGGAGTTCAAAGTCTTAACCGCTGGACCACCAGGGAAGTCCCTGCTGGGAGTCCTTTCTGATCTCCCCTCCCCAGGGCACAGTTCATCACTCCCTCTCCTGACCTGCTGCGATGCCTCCCATTTCTCCCTGTCTTGCTCTTACCTGGGTGACTCTGATTGTTGGGTAAGAGGCCTGTACTCATCAGAGCCTGCACACTCGGAGGAGAAGTTTCAGATCTTGGTCTTTCTTGACGTCTTAGCATATGATGGTGCCGGCAGACAGTCCAATGCTTGTGGAATGCATTAGCCAAGGTTCTGCTTGATTTTTTCCCATCTCATCACCCCATATTCCATTCTTCCCTTTCCTTGCCTCTTTTCTTTTCAATAGCTTTCTCACAATATAATTTGTACACTAAGATTCATCCGTTAAAGTCAATGCCATGATTTTTAGTCTATTCGCAAAGTTGTACCACCATCACTACCATCAGTTTTAGGACTTTTCCATCATCCCATTAGCAGTGGCTTCCCCATTCCCTTCTCCCTCAAGCCCTAGGGAAATGCCAATCTACTTTTTGTCTCCACGGATTTGTCCTTTCTGGGCATTTCACATAAATGGAATCATACAATATGGGACCTTCTGTGTCTGGCTTCTTTCACTCAGCATCATGTTTTCAAGGTTCATCCACACTGTGGCATGTGTCGGAACTCCGTTACTTTATACGGCTGAATTGTATTCAATTAGATGAATATGCTCTATCTTATAGATCACTTCATGTGTTGATGGACATTTGGAATGTTTCCATTTTTTGTCTATTATGAATGATGCCGGTATGAAACGTTCATGCTTAGGTTTTTGTGTAGACGGCTGTTTTCAGTTCTCTTGGGTATATACCTAGAGTTGAAAACGGTTAGATTTCATTTTCACTTTATTCGGTCTACTCAGAAAGCTTGGCTTCCCCTGCTTTCATGGGAAGATAGCCACTCCTGCCTGCCCTTAGCCAAAAGGGACACATGGCCTTATTGCGACCAATCATATGAGTATGACACCCAGGCCAGGCCTCTCTGAGTCCTTCTCTTGAGAATTTACAGTTGCAACTGGAGAAGCAGCTGTAACTCTGATGTCTTGGGGCTGGAAGAAGGAGGTTGGGACTTTTAGCACTGGCTTCCCTCTCATGGTAAAGGCCTGTCTGCTCTGGGAGAGAGTAGAGGCCATCTCAGCAGGGATGGACTTGACCTGCAGAGAGAGGACAGCTTTGCATCCTCTCCACACCCCAAGGTGCTGGCTCTGCAGCTGTCCCCTCTTCCCTCCAAGTCCATGAGATGCCCCCACCAGACACACGTGCTCAAACCACCACTTCGATTCATAGCTGTGTCTGGCTGTGTTTACGTCACTTGCAACTGTTGCTGAAAAACGCGGCCTCTGTTCACCAGTGCAGAATAGAAACACAGAGACAGAGCTTTGGAGGAGTAGA
Organism: Pseudorca crassidens; assembly: GCF_039906515.1. Classification (NCBI taxonomy): domain Eukaryota; kingdom Metazoa; phylum Chordata; class Mammalia; order Artiodactyla; family Delphinidae; genus Pseudorca; species Pseudorca crassidens. The sequence continues at coordinate 87,417,242 of NC_090307.1, forward strand.
AAGGAGTAGATTTATTACTTTGCCAGGCCAAGGAGGCCACAACAGGCTAATGCTCTCAAGACTGTGCCCCAGTTCCTGGGAAACAGGAAGGGGTCTTATAGTTTCAGTGTGGAAAATAAGGTTGCAGATAAGGACGTGGGCCGATGTGGTCTCGCATCCTTCTTTCCGCCCTGAAACACTGAGATCATTAGGTCTGGCATCAGGTGGCTCAGGTTCTGGTGGTGCTCGAGGTTATTGTTCCATGACCTTCTTTCTGGAATGAGCAATGCTCACAAGGGAAAGGAGTGTTATCTTGGAGGACTAAACATCTGGGGCGTAGCTCAACTTTAGCTAGGGGGCAGTCACTTTCAGGGTGCGATCGAGCAAGAAGGAGGGGGGAAAAACCTCAGTAGGAGATCGGTTAAATGGGCGGAAAGAATAAGGGCTGAATAAGGGCTAACATAATGGGGGTGTCTCAACTAAGTTTCTGCTACTGCACAACTGGATAAATCTTGCAAAATAGAATGAAATTCAACCAATATCTTCTGAACGTCGATCATTTTCAAAGCTGTGTGTAAGGCAATTTTGATGATCAGAAGAGAGACATGACCCTGAGCTCTGGGAGCATCTTAGGAACTGTACCAGTCTTTTATTTATTTTTTTTAATATTTATTTATCTTTGGCTAAACCGGGTCTCAGTTGCAGCACGTGTGATCTTCAATGCGGCATTCGGACTTCTTAGTTGAAACATAAGGACTTCTTAGTTGCGGCATGCATGCGGGATCTAGTTCCCTGACCAGGGATCAAACCCGGGCCCCCTGCGTTGGGAGCGAGGAGTTTTAGCCACTGGACCACCAGGGAAGTCCCTGTACCAGGCTTATAGCCGAAATTCAGCCTCTGTACCCCGGTACCGAACTGAATCTCAGAAACAAGAGTTTTGGGTGAAGTAGAAAAGAATAGCTTTATTGCTATTCCTGTATGTAATCAAGCCTATGTTTCATAGGAAACATTTCTATTCAAAAGAAAAATCAAAACGACTAAAAGGGAGCATTTGAGGTAATGTTTTGAACTTTCAAAGAAAGATGTTAAGCTGAGATTTCTCATAATTGTACTCCCTCCGTAGCATGATTGCTCCATTAATTTAAAAATCTCTTCCGAAAGGAGGAGGAGGAGTGAAGGAAGGAAAAAACACCTGAGCAGCAGTTCTGTTGGCGGAACAGCCCCTGGGACGTGATCAAAACACTTTTTAAAAATGTGTTTAGCGGATAATCCTCCCTCTACCTGGTTGAAAACTTTCTCTATTCCACCACTAGGTAAAAAATAGTCCAGTGGTCCTGCCTAAACGAAAAGAGCCCATCTGAGCTATTAATCAAAATTCTAAACGTGATGGAACGTCAACGCTGGTCTCAGCCTGGAGGACTGCAGGGAAAAGGGTTTCTCTCTTTCTGCACCCACCTCAGCCCCAGCCATCTGTGAACCAGGAAGCAGACCCTCAGCTGCCATCCAACCTGCTCGTGCCTTGACCTTGGACTACCCCAGCCTCCAGAACTGGGAGAAATAGACACCTGTTGTTTATAAGCCACGCCGTCTGTGGAACTTGGTTCTAGCCGTCACTTTGGACAGCGTCATCAGGAAAGACACAAGAAGTGAGAGAGATCAGGGTAAGGAGGAGATGAACTGCAGGCAGAGGGGAGGGGGACGCATGTCCTCAGGGAGGGAAGGAGGGGTGTGCTAGGCATGCATCTTCATGCTGCCATCACACCAGGTCGCTCTGGTTCCTGCCCTTCAAAACGTGCATTACCATCTGAAAAAATAGTGATGATTTATTGGTTTGTTGTCTCACTTGCTAAAATGTTAGTTGCCTGAACATACAGATGGTGCCAGCTGCTGCTTCAGGACCTAGAAAACGGCGTGACAGATGAGATGTTCGGCCAGGTTTGTGGGATGAGTGAGGTAATGAGGTGAGGCTCCCTGTTGCCCCCAGTCCAGATCCCACACCGAGAGCCTATTGTGTTGCTCATTAACCTCATGGGGTCCTCTCTGCCCAGAAGCACCCTCTTTGCCACTTTTTTGTCATCACCTTGCAAAGCTGAGCTCAGGTATTGGCTTCAACGCAGCCCCCCCTAATTTCCCACTCTGGTGGTCTCCTTTGAAACTCCCCAGGTGGGTGTCTGGTAGGCATCTCTGTTCCCAGTATTTGACTGTGGAACTAACTTCTTAAATTTGAATTCTGATCCTACCACTTTCTAACCTCTACCTGGGGAGTTTGGAACTTGGAGACTGTGAACAGTGATGTGAATCCCACCCAGGATGTGTGCGGGTCTCAGAGGGGCCTGGTTACCTGCCCAGGTGAGGTGCTGTCGAGGCTGCTCTGGGGGGAGGGGCTGACACATCCAGAGTGAGTTAAGACCTGGGAGGCTGCATATCCTTATGACCAGGTGTGGGCCAGGCTTAGGCAATCAAGCCGTTTATGTCCAAACAGGGGCACTTTGGAAACCAAGGAGGACCCTGTGGGGCCCTCGCAGGGACAGACCCTCCCCCCAACCCCATGTCTGCTGCCTCTTGTTGGTAGAGAAGCTGTAGCTTCTTAAGCGTTCCCTAGGTTCCAAAGAGCAAATTTAATCAGGGAAGTGAGAAAATGCAGAAACAGAGAAAAACCATCAAGCAAGACAAAATAATAAGTTTAGCCATAAAACAAAGTCAAGAACCCTTAGTTCCTCCACAAGGGCTGTAGATAATATCCTGAGCCATGTCCTTAAGTTGTTTAGCAGGTACTGAAACCCCACCAGTTGGAAGAGGTTAACTGCATGCTGACCACAGGCACTTAGACCCCAGACCGCTGGAGCCTGAAGACTGATAATGTTGACCCCCATGACCTCACCTGGTTACCTCACCACCCACCAATCAGAAAATTGTCCAGGAGCTGATCACGTGCCCCATGACCCTTGCCCTTACTTTGTCTTTAAAAAAAAAAAAGCCATCGGGGAGTTCAGGTCTTTTGGGTATGAGCTGCCTGTTCTCCTTGCTTGGCACCTGCAATAAACACTGTACTTTCCTTCACCACTGTCACTAGGTTGGCTTTGCTGTGTGTCGGGTGAGTGGACCCAACTTTGGTTCAGTAGCACTTTCTTGAGTAAACTAGTCACAATTAACAGCCGTGCTGGGGCAACAGGCAGAAACCATGATGTCCCTGGGCAAACAGGGGCTTTTGGTGATCCTGCCTAGGCAGGACAGGGAACCAGTCCGGAGCCCTGCTGAGGACGGTCCAGGGGCTCCTGCTGCAGGACAAGGGGACCCCAGCCGTGAGAGAGTATGTGGGATGGGTAACAGGTTTAGCAGCTGGGTGGGGTTTAGGAGGGGAAGCAGAAGCAACATGCGCACAGCCCAGCACTTGACCCTTTCTGGGTTGGCTCATGACGCATTAATGCAGCAGCTCATGGAGAATTCTGCACATTTAAACCAGAGCCCCTCGGTCTATACCCCTCAGAGAGAGAAGCCCACAGCCCTTCCACATTTTGTGTTTAAGTGGTCCATGCATTCCGCATTATGATCTTTGGTGCACATTTCCTTGAATATGTTCTCCTAGGTGTATGCTGTCACTTGCTTAAATAGCTCAAATGTTGCTGGCAGAAAAGACGCAGTTCTGACAGATACACAGTGTGGAGCCCTTTAGCGAAATGTGTTAGAGCTACAGAGCCATGAGCAGTCTATGACTCACCCACACAAGGTACCGTGCTAGCTGGCACGTTTGCACTTAGAAGTGGGTATTTAAAGCAAAACAAAAATACCTTATAGCCAGGCAGTCTTCTAAATGTCGCCTCATGGGATCATCCCCCGGGGGCTTCAGGTGTTTCCCAATGGAAGAGATTAAACAGTTTGGTCGGATGGGGGCCTTGGGTTAAGTAGCTGCTCAGAAGATTCCAGAGGACTACAGGCAGACCTTAGGGAGATTGTGGGTTCCAGACCGCCACAATAAAGAGAATATCGCAATAAAGTAAGTCACTTGAATTTTCTGGTTTCCCAGTGCCTATAAAAGTTATATTTACACTGTAGTCTATAAAGTGTACACACCTTAATTAAAAGTGTGAAGTGATGTCTCATTTTGGTTTTGATTTGCATTTCTCTGATGATTAGTGATGTAGAGCATCTTTTCCTGTGCTTCTGCGGAAAAATGTCTGTTCACGTCTGCCCATTTCTTACTTGGGTTGTTTGTTTTTATTTTGTTATTCAGTTGCATGAGCTGTTTAAGTATTCTGGATATGAACTCCTTATCTGTCATATTATATGCAAATATCTTTTTCCTACTCAGTAGGTTGTCTTTTCATTTTGTCAATGGTTTGCTTTGCTGTGCAAAAGCTTCTAAGTTTAATTAGATCCCATTTGTTTATGTGTGGGACCTTTTTGTTGTGCTTTGGACCTCTGCCATTGGAATTACCCTGCAAGATGATGTCTTCATTGCTTTGAACCACTTTGCAATTCCCTAAGAAAAACCATGTTCCTGGGACTGGCGAGAAAGCAGGTGCCACAATATTGTTACCACAGACTTGTTTCTTTAACTAGAGTGAGGAATACTTTTTTTCATATATTGCCTTTTTATTGACTCAAATAAAATCCATCCAGAAAACAATTTCCCTCCATTTACCATAAGTATTTGGTGCACAATAAAACGAGTAAGGCATTGCGATGTGGCAGGCTGATAGCGGCGATCAAAAAGGATCAACAGGAGATAAGTAACCAGATGTAGGTGCCACGATAAGAACAAATTCACGAGGAGTGTAAGTGGGTAGTCCCAGTTAGATAAGAAACCTCGAACATCACAGCATCCCCAGAAGAGATCATGGGCTGCACAGCCCGATGCAGCCACTCTGCCTCAAGGGGAAGAATTGCATCTTGCAAGAGTCTACCACTACCACTCACCTTTAAGGACAAAGGTTGTTAGGGGTGCACTCTGCTGGGGAAAAATTACTCACCTGTCTTTTCTTCCATAAAATAAAAGGAAAACAGCAGGGTGTCTCCCTGAAGAAGAGTCTGGAAGCACCCTCTGAATGGCACTCAGGTCTCCATCAGGGCAACAGTCCAAGACGTACCTTCCCAACTGCTCTGATATGGACACATTCCAAACTCTAGCAAAACACATTTGTTTTAATGGGTGATGGCTCATCCCAGGTTGGCTTTGAAGCATCCCAATGGCTAAGAGATTGGGGTTCTTCTTAAATATTATGCCTCTAGAGTGGGAGGAGGCATATCTCACCTAAGTCAGAAGACACCCAAACATAGCAAGGGGCTTCAAATGCAGGAAGGGGCCAAAAACACAGATGTTCCTGTCACTGTGAGGATGTGCTCTGGGGTCCTCCACACAACCTCTGAGAAGTTGCGATCTGTTAACTTTGCTTTTTAATTTTCCCTTAGCATTTTCTAACAGGATACTAGTAATGATAATATCTAACACTTAGCACTGATTATGTGAGCTAGCTATAACTGTCATCATGCCCAGCTTACCAATGAAGAACTAAGTAGCTTGTCTCAGCTCTGGCAGGTAGAATGTGGTGGAGTCAGGACTCTAAGCCCTGTGCTATATCCCCTCTACCTTCCATCGTCCTGAGGGCATGTAGTCTCACTATGGGTGTCTCCCACACGTAAGCCAAAAAGGGGCACTTTTCTCTTTCAGTCCCCTAGTTGCCGTCTCCAGAAATCTCCCTTTGATTTACTATGTCAAAAGGCTATTGGCGTCATCAACTGCATGGTGCGTTCTGCATCCCAGTCATAAAAAGCCACATTGCAGTCACGAGCCGCTCATTGAAAATTCACTAATAAAATTTATCAGCACTTCTACCTACTTAATACACAGGGTAAAGAGGCATCGTAAACTCAACAAGAGTGGTGAGGGATAGATTACATTCCTATAAAAATCAGACCAAACTGAAGGACAGAAAGTAAATTGATTTCATTCATCAGATAAAAGTACATGTTCCTTGTTGTAAGAAAGAAACTTGACATAAGCTTTAATGTAGATTTTAAGAACCCGGTCTTCCTTCTTTTCTTGCATTTCCACAGTCATAATTAATTGACGTTGTACCATTCCAGTGGTAGGTAGAATAATGGCCTCAAAGATGTCCACGTTCCAATCCCCACAATGTGTGAATACGTTACCTTATGTGGCAAGAGGGGCTTTGCAGATGTGATTCAGTTAAGGGCCCTGAGATGGGGAGATGCTCCTGGGTTACCCAGGTGGCCCAGTGTGATCACGGCCGTCCTAATAAGTGAAAGAGGGAGGTAGGTCAGAATCAGAGGAGATGTGAGGATGGAAGCAGAAGTTGGAAGGATACTTTCCATGAGGCAAGAAATGTGGGAAGCCTCTAAACCTGGAAAAGGCAAGTAACAGATTCTCCCCTGGAGCCCCCAGAAGGAACACAGATGGGTCAGCACCTCCATCTTAGCACAGTGAGATCCATTTCAGACTTTTGACTTCTAGAACCGCAAGATAATGAATTTGTGTTCTTTTGACTTACTATGACTGTGGCGAATTGTTACAACAGATGGGGAACTGATGCATCCCCTCTGAGCGGAAACTCTCTGAGGGCTGGTATCAGACCTCTGTCATTAACTAATGGCCTGGGAGAGCGCCGGGGCCATAATGGACATCATCACACATGTTGAATGAGTAAATAAATGGGTTAATAGGTTAAGACATGTAGCTTCTGGCTAAAAATGTTTTAAGCACCCCTAACCCTATACCCCACTAACAAAAATGGTCTGGCTCTGGTCCAGTGTATGGGCAGCAATATTCCGGCATTTATCTGGGCACAGAGACTCCATCCATGGAAATTGGGGGTCATCTCCATCTCCTTTAATCTAGCAGTGCTGGTGTAATCTCCCACGAGCCTGCCCATGACACAGTTTACTGATTCTGTACAAACTTTCAGAATCCACTCTACAAAGACACCAGCTATCAGAATTGATAGGAATTGAATAGGAATCAGAATTGATGGATAGAAAGTATTTGCCAACTCTCTCTAGAGGCATGAGGCACAGCTGGATCTTGGGGAAAGTGCCCAGGTAGAAGGAAGGTCTCCCCAGCATCTGTTATGTTGAGGACACCCACAGGTGGAGGCATTTCTGAAGATGCAAGTTCTCCTTGTCCCCAAAACAACTTCATACTTCCGGAGGGTAAACCACATCCCTCAGGTCTAACGCGTGAGCGGCAAAAGCTGCCCCTGACAATTATAGATCGTTTCTTTACGCTCAAGAGGAAAGCATCTTTGCTTTTTCCCCTTAGATGACCGCTTTATGAATTCAAACAGAGACCACCCCAGAAAACAAACATTCGCGTTAAACTAAACGTAAGAATGCAGTACACATAGGACGGGCCACGCGTTAACATGTAGCACGCTCTTCAAGGTAAACAAACGTGCAAACTAGGAAATCATTACTCAGAAGCAGCTGTCATCAAGAGAGCAAATTCCCAGGGAGCGGAGCGATAGATTGGAGCGACGTGGGAAGCCCTTAACACAGCAGCAGCAGGTGGGCAGGAGGCCCCGGGCCCCGGGGCCCGAGGCAAGATGTACCAGCCGTGCCTGGGAGCGAAGAATCACCTTTTGCAAAGTGTATCTTTACATATCATCTCTAAAGAAGAAGTGCGTTAACAATGCATTCTGTCGGGAATACAGAGTTGGCTGTCCATTTTTTTCTTCACTGAAAAACAAAGGGACACCGCAGAAGTCTGTTCCAATCTCGTATACGTGCTTCCTGCGCCTCCAAAGCCTTAAGGAGAGGGGCCGCTAGCGTGACCTGTGGCGTCCTGGACCGCTCTCAGCGCAGCAGTGGCAGAGTTGGGGGCATGAACTCCCGAGACGCAGGCGAGCATCTGTGCTCTCATCTGTGCTCTCTCGAGCATCTCAGCCCTTCTCCCCATGATGTCACCGTGGCTCAGGGATGCTGTCGAAGAGAATGAGAATTCTTTTTTTTTTTTTTAATTTTTATTGGGGCAGAGCTGATTTACAATGTTGTGTTAGCGTCAGGTGAACAGCACAGTGAATCAGTTATACATATACATATATCCACTCTTTTTTAGACTCTTTTCCCATATAGGTCATTACAGGGTATTGAGAAGAGTTCCCTGTGCTATATAGTAGGTGTTTATTAGTTATCTATTTTATATAGAGTAGTGTATATATGTCCATCCCAATCTCCCAATTTATCCCTTCCCACCCCCTGCTTTCCCCCTGGTAACCATAAGTTTGTTTTCTACATCTGTGACTCTATTTCTGTTTTGTAAATAAGTTCATTTGTACCATTTTTTTAGATTCCACATATAAGCAGTATCATATGATATTTGTCTTTCTCCGTCTGACTGACTTCACTTAGTGTGATAACCTCTAGGTCTACCCATGTTGCTGCAAATGGCATTATCTCATTCCTTTTTTTATGGCTGAGTAATATTCTATTGTGTATATATACCAATTTCATTCCTTTTTTTTTTAACATCTTTATTGGAGTATAACTTCTTTACAAAGGTCCATTAGTTTCTGCTTTATAACAAAGTGAATCAGCTATACATATACATATATCCCCACCCCTCTAGGTGGTCACAAAGCACCGAGCTGATCTCCCTGTGCTATGCGGCTGCTTCCCACTAGCTATCTATTTTACATTTGGTAGTGTATATATGTCCATGCCACTCTCTCACTTCGTCCCGGCTTACCCTTCCCCCTTCCCGTGTCCTCAAGTCCATTCTCTAGTAGGTCTGCATCTTTATTCCCGTCTTGCCCCTAGGTTCTTCATGAACACTTTTTGTTTGTTTGTTTTTTAGATTCCATATATATGTGTTAGCATACGGTATATATGTTTTTCTCTTTCTGACTTACTTCACTCTGTATGAAAGACTCTAGGTCCAACCACCTCACTACAAATAACTCAATTTCGTTTCTTTTTATGGCTGAGTAATATTCCATTGTATGTATGTGCCACATCTTCTTTATCCATTCCTCTGTTGATGAACATTCAGGTTGCTTCCATGTCCTGGCTATTGTAAATAGTGCTGTTATGGACATTGGGATGCATGTCTCTTTTCTAATTATGGTTTTCTTTAGATATATGTGCAGGGTAGAATGAGAATTCTTTTTTTTTTTTGCAGTACGTGGACCTCTCACTGTTGTGGCCTCTCACGTTGCGGAGCACAGGCTCCGGACGCGCAGGCTCAGCGGCCATGGCTCACGGGCCCAGCCGCTCCGCGGCATGTGGAATCTTCCCGGACCGGGGCACGAACCCGCGTTCCCTGCATCGGCAGGCGGACTCTCAACCACTGTGCCACCAGGGAAGCCCAGAATGAGAATTCTTGAAGCAACTTCATTAATAGTTTAAATCTCCAGTTGCATCACCTGCTAAATTTTGTTGATTCTTCTCTTTGCCTGTGTATTTAATCCTTTCTTTGCATCACGGGTTCAGCTGATGAGAAGATGAATCAGAAACCCACAGTCCAGGAGATCAGGCCACCGCCCCATGTCAATGGCTGCCATTAGAGTGGAGGATAAAATTCAGAGTTGTTGCCATGATTTGACTCTGCCTCGCTCTCCAGCTCCATCAGTATCCATTCTCGGGCCACACTGACCTTCCTTATGCTGCTCAGAGATGTGAGTTTTTCTCCCTCCTGGGGTCTTTGAGCCCAGAGTTTTCTCTTCCCCATCAGCCCTTCCACCGTAGCCTCCTAAAACCACCTCCTTCTCTCCACTTGGGTCTCAGCACTAATATCCCTGCTGAGATACGGGATCCATCCCCTGGGGCTAGGACCACCATCTTGGAACTCAAAGTCCCAGTACAAAGACTCGATGGCCACATTTCCTACCTCCTGGCCCAGGTTCTTAACCACATACCAGGCTTCCCGTCTGCTTTCTGCAATGAGAATCCTTTAAAAGATGAAAAGCTTCTGAAATTTGAACATCTCCATGTATTCCCTGAATATAAAATTCTAATTGCCCACGGAGCACAGTAAACCTCAACAGATTCTTTCTTTAAAAAGTAAGAGTAACTCACACACACAGTCTTTCAGTGTACCAGCACCCTTCCAAGTCCTTTATATATCATAACTAGCTTAATCCTCATAAGAACCCTGCAGGACAGGAACGCTTCACATTCCAGTGTTACCTATGACAGAGCTGAGGCACAAGAGGTGAAGTCGCTTGCCCAAGGTCAACAGCTAGTAACAGAGCTAGGATTCAGACGCAGGCTAGGGTTTGGGTCCAGACGGCCGTGCCACGGAAGAGATTAGTGTCTTCTGACAACACAGTTCCGAGAGCAGAGGCATGGAATCGGCCTCATCCCTTTTAGAAAGAACCATATATCCAAGCCGAGTAAGTTATATCTTGTAGTCTATACATTTCCCCAAACCACAAATGAAAGAAAAATACAAAGTTTAATTGAAATGAGCACGACTATTTTGGACAACTGCTTGGCGGAATCTACTAAATCTGAACAAATATATAACTTTAGATATTCCTAAGTTATATACCCAATGGATAGGTGTGAATACATCACTGAAAGAAAGGTGCTAGAATGTTCTAGCTGCACTGTTTGCACAAGTCAGAAAGTGGCAACTTCCCAAATGTTTATCAGGAGTAGAATGGAGAATGAACTAATAAATTATACTATACAGCAATGAAAATGAACAATATACAGCCACACACTGCAGTGGAAACAATTCTCACAAATATAATGTTGACTTGTATGAGCCCAAGTTACCAAGGGATCCCATTTCTTTAAGGCAGAAAAACAGGCAATGCTAATCCATGCTGTTGAAGGTGGTTGCCCTTGCGGGGGACATGGCTGGAGGGGGACAAGGGAGCTTCTGCTGTGCAGGTGATACCCCATCCTGCTGTGCAATCATATATTCGCTTTCCACGTGTGTGCATTTCAATGAACAGTTTTTACAAATTTAATTGATTGACTTTATTTCAATACGTCCTGCTCTTCCTCTTCTTCAACTTCGTTTAGTACTTTTATTTATTTTTGGCTGCATTGGGTCTTCGTTGCTGCGCGCGGGCTTTCTCTAGTTACGGCGAGCGGGGGCTACTCTTCGTTGCGGTGCGCGGGATTCTCATTGCGGTGGCTTCTCTTGTTGCGGAGCACGGGCTCTAGGTGTGCAGGCTTCAATTGTGGCACGTGTGCTCAGTGGTTGTGGCTTGCGGGCTCTAGAGCGCAGGCTCAGTAGTTGTGGCGCACGGGCTCAGCTGTTCCACGGCATGTGGGATCTTCCCGGACCAGGGCTCAAACCCGTGTCCCCTGCATTGGCAGGTGGATTCTTAACCACTGTGCCACCAGGGAAGTCTCCTTTTAGTACTTATTTTTTGTTTCCCTTCTTGGAAATTCAGTGATGTCTAAAATAATTATATTTTATTTGTTGTTCATGTTTTCCCCCAATCACGTTTTCTTCCTGTGGTGGTAGACCGATTCTCACCTTGGAGCGACTAATGGCTGTTTTATTACAGTGAACTCAGGTGGCCCAGAGAAGGGAAAGCTCTGCTGAGATGGAAGATGGAGAGAGTTCTCTCCTGTCTTCAAGCCTTCCTGGTGTTCACGGTGTTCAGGTGAGTTTCATCATCCAGCTGGCAGGAACCCGAGTCCCCCTCCTGCAGCTGAGGGCAGGGCTGACTTCTAACAAGTGCCCCCTGGGGGTTCCTTCTCACGGGTCCTCAGACCTGAGCCAGATTTGGGGAGCCCAGCCTGTGGAGTTTAGCGCATGCTCATTTGTAATCAAGGCAGCAGCTGGAGAGAAAACTTCTGGCCAGGTGGCCATGGTGGAGGATGACAACATCCCAGATGGTGTGACCCCAGTTTCTCATAAACACGTGCACAGCCTCCTGCAATGGGGGAAACGGCCAGTGTTCATTGCAAGCCTTATGCATCTTGCAAAATTCTACTTCTAGCAAATTCTCCTGGAAAATAATTAGAAAAGCAATGAATCATGGTATCGAAAAGGATTTGTGATGGTGACATGTATGACACAGTTTAAATATCCAGGGACAGGGGACTGCTTGTATAGAATCTAGCCACACACTGAAATACACCGAAAGCATTTAAAAAATGATGCTGCAAAAGAAAATTGTGCTTAATGACATGGGAAAATGACAATTAGGTACAGCGAAAATTAAATCCAGCAGCATGCACTGTATGCTATTTTAAGAAAATCTATAGCAACTTTAATATTTTTGAGTGAAATAGCGAATATTCTTCATACATCATATTAATTCATACTTTAATCTTAAAATTGCCCTGGAACGGGATAACGGTTTTAGAAAAAAGAAAGAAAAACTATATATCATTTCTTAGTAGAACAAGGTTACTGCTTTATTCTTCTAAAAAATTGTTTTAAAATAATTACAGATTCACAGAAAGTTACAAAGAAACACACAGGGAGATCCCATGCAGTCTTCACCCAACCTGTCCCCAAATTAACATCTTGTATAACTGTAATATCAAACATCAAAAATACTGCAAAACTGTGAGGTCAAAATCGAGAAATTAATGACACTGGTCCAATCTATAGAGTTTATTCAGATTTTACTGGTTATACAGAGAGTTCTCTGTATTTGCGATTTCACATCAATCCACGGTTGGTTGAATCCACGAATGCAGAACTTGCTGGTATGAGACCGACTCTATCAGTTATTTTACATAAGGGACTTGAGCACCTGCGGGTCTTGGTATTCATGGGGAGTCTTGGAACCAGTCCCTGCGGATACTGAGGGATGACTGTACGTGCATTCCTGTGTGTATGTCTGAAGTTTTATCACACGTGTACTTTCGTGTAGCTACCACCCCAAGCCAGGTGTGTAACTCTCCCTGCCACAAAGCGCCTTAATGCTGTCCCTTTATGCCCTCCCAAAGTCCTGGCAGCCACGATTCTGTTCTCATTGCTATAACTGTGTTATTTCACAAATCTTATATGAACGGCATCTTCAGCATGTATCCTTCTGAGACGGACTCTTCCACTCAAAATAATGTCCTTGAGGTTCACCCAGGGCACCCTGTGCGTCAGTGGTCCATTCTTTTGTTTGCTGAGCCGTATTCCTCAGTAAGGCTGGGCCACCGTTTATCTAACTGCTCATCTGTGAAAGATATCCAGGTATTTTTCTGTTTGGGGCTACTGCCTGAACATTAGTGTACATTTTCTACATAGAAATCAGTTCACATTTCTTTGGAATAAATGCCCAAGAATTACTGGGTCATGTGTTAAGTCCACTTTTAGTTTTAAAGTGAACTGCCAAACTGTTTTCCAGAGCGGCCGTACCATTTTATATTCCCAGGTGTGAAGAGTGCTTTTGTCAATGTGTCTGTTTTCTTTTTTTTATTATTACTATTATTTATTTAAAAATTTTTTTTTTCTCAGCTGCACCGCGCGGCTTACAGGGTCTTAGTGCCCCGACCACGGATTGAACCCACTCCCTTGGCAGTGAGAGTGCAGAGTCCTAACCACTGGACCGCCAGGGAGTTCCCTCAATGTGTCTGTTTTTTTAAGGAAAAAAACAAAAAGACTGAAATGACATACACTAAGTACGGTTAACCACCACGGGTGGTAGAATTGATAAGACTGCAAATGATTTTCTTTTTTCCCCCTGAATTTTCTACCTTGAATATATGTTGCTTTTGTAGTCCGAAAAAAAAGTTACCGCTTTATTCAAGAAAGTGTTAGGATACTCTTGAGCTGGGATCAGACGTAATAAAGGATCTTACAGACTGCAAAGTGCAGGTTTCTAAGGGCTTATGTGGCAAGGATCCTCCCCAGCTGATGTGTCTGAATGAAATATTGAGTTTGCTCCCTATTAATTATATCCCTGTTTTACTACTGTTGTGGGTAACCATAACTGGAATTTAACCAATATTTGAGTCAAACACAGTACAAGCTGGATTGACATGCCTTGGAGATCACAAGTGAGTGAAGATAAAAGATGCTTTGAGAACCACAGTTTTTAGTTGGCAGATGAAGGGAAAATCATTAGCTGGTGGCGTATGGGGGACAAGGTTTCTGAAGGAATGAATCTGTTCATTTTCATTCCGAATTCAGGGATCTAGCTGTATTTATTGTTCCTTCCAAAAACCAATTTAACCCAAAAGGGACACATACAGAGATTGTATTTGATGCTAGTTTTGTCACCAAAGCTTAATATTTGAATCTCCAAAATAGATTTTTAAAAATAAATTTAACCAGAAGCAGAGATTATAAATTGCACTGTTTATTATGTTCCACTGTACCCAGTGGAAGTCATTTTAAACTAAATCCTTTTTTTTCCTTAGCTGTCAGGGTAAAATTAATTAGAACTGTGGACTGATTATGTTGGTTCATGTGTATTTCCAGAACTCCTGGAAGTTTGTTGTTGCTGGGTGAGGCAAGCCGAACTATAAAAACCCTGCAAAATCCAACAACACCTGTGAGTCTGGAATTTTCTTCCCACTTTTCTGAATCCCTAAGGCAGCGCTTTGCTTATTTTAGGACCTCACAGGGGGCATCTGGACAAAAACTTGCAGGCTGGAGGTTCCCGCCGGTAGCCTTTATAGCAGTGTTGATGCAAAACGAATGAACGCGCGCCACTTGAAATTCTCACCCCCGCCACCCGAGGGCAAGGGGAAAATGGCAAACATCCTAATTGCACTTTAAAGTTTTTTTGCCCAGAGTTCAACTGACCTGTTGTTTTTCTACATGGAAAGTTGGATGAGAGATGCACGGATGTCTCTGCTACTTGGAGATTTCTCTGTGAAGTGTCATCTTGCCCATGGCAGCCAGGAGAGAGGATATTATTTCCTTAAGCCCTGTGGCCTCTGCTGCTTTGGAAGACAGACTCAGGTTTTCACATCCTTGGCAATTCAAGCCGCAGAAATCCATGAGAGGGAAAATGTTGGCCCTGACCACATGCATCTCCCTCCCCTGGTCTCCTGACCTATTTTGTTATGTGGATAGGAGAAGAGTGGTTATGTGTGCTAAAAATTGTTGAGACCCTTTGAGAACAGGGCATCCATGGGCTCCCAGAGGGGACATGGCGGTGGAAGGAAAAATGGATCAAGAGGGAGCATGCACGGGAGGGGGGTGGGGAAGGAGGCAGCTCACCACGGGGACACTGTGAGCTGGGTGCAGAGAGAGGGGAGGATGGATGGACAGAGCTCAGACTTCGGAGCCAGGCTGCCTGGGTCTGATCCCAGCTGTGCTGCCCCCTCCATATGGACCCTGGCAGGAAGGATCTCAGCCCCTCTGTGCTTCAGTTTTCTTGTTTGTAAAATGAAGATGGTGCTAGCTCCTGGAGCCTGACACTCATACCCAATGGGATAAATCACCTAAATATGTACCCTAAAAAAAATTTGTAACTTCTGAATGGAGTGTGTTTAATATGTACATAGATGCAAACAACAAGGTCCTACTGCACAGCACGGGGAACTATATTCTATATCCTGTAACGGACCATAATGGTAAGGAATATGACAAAGGACTATATACATATAAATATATATATATATATATATGTGTGTGTGTGTGTATCTATCTACCTATCTATATATAAAAAACGGAATCACTTTGCTGTACAGCAGAAACTAATACAACATTGTAAATCAACTACACTTCAATAAAATAAAATTTTAAAAAATGTACATGGATGCTTGTGGACAGTTCTTCATGCAAAGATGATATTTAATCATTTTTTAGATGATTCCTAGTAATCCCATGATCCTTTTCTCCCACCTCCTCAAACACACACACACAAACACACACACACACAAACACACACACACACAAACACACACACACACACCCCTCCTTCTATTTTCTCTCTCTGGCTGTTTTAGGTAATATAATTCCCAATGTCTACCGTTGGTCCTACTTTACGGTGAATTGTGCTGAAACATTCTTGGGATGGGTTTGTGTCTTCTGGATGAGGCTGGAGGAGTGTCTGATTAAATGTAGCTCATATGAGACCCACCGTGAGGCCCAAGAGCTTCAGCACGGGGAGCAAAGACCCTGCTGCAAGGAAGAAGTGTTGCTGTAATCCGGCCTCTGTACCCTGCTACCAGACGAAATCTTGGAGGCAGTGCTTTGGGTGAAGAAGAAAGAAATAGGTTTATTGCTTTGCCAGGCAAAGGGGGCCACAGCAGGCTAATGCCCTCAGGGCCGTGTGTCCCGACCTGGAGGTGGTAGTGAGGAGTTTCATAGCAATGGTTCAAAGAGGGCGTGGTCAGCTCGTGGACATTCTTCTGATTGGTTGGTGGTGAGGTAAGTGGGAGTAGGCATCATCAACTTTCTGGTTAGAGCTGGTCTGGGGTCTACTTGCCTGTGGGCAGCAGACAGTTAACTTCTCCCACCTGATGGGGGTTTCAGTATCTGCAAAACGGCTCAAAGATATTGTTCTGTGTATCCCTTGAGGGGGAGCCAGGACCTGCCCCAAGGCTGCACTCTTGTCTCCTGACTGGTCCTCCCT
Source organism: Pseudorca crassidens (assembly GCF_039906515.1). Classification (NCBI taxonomy): domain Eukaryota; kingdom Metazoa; phylum Chordata; class Mammalia; order Artiodactyla; family Delphinidae; genus Pseudorca; species Pseudorca crassidens. The sequence goes on from NC_090307.1 coordinate 87,433,675, forward strand.
TGTCTCTGCATCCCATCTCTTCCTTTACTAACAACTGCTTGAACCTGCCCGTTGGAACTCAGGGAAGGTCACGGAGGCTGAATGAAGCCAATTTCCTGTACGCAGGAACTGAGGGACACAGAAAGGCTTTTGTGCCCAGGAGCCCTACAGGGTCCTGCTCGGTTTCAATAGGACTGAATTTTATGTGTGTGAGGCCAGATATGAGAGTTCAAATAAAACACGATGAGACTTCCAACACAGGGAGATCTGTCACAGCCCCTGCATCTGGCTGTGATGAGCCGGAAGCATCCAAAACTTGGCTGACGTCATCACTGAAATCGAGAAGGAGATGTCGTGTTGTATTGTTGTTACATGGCTCCGTCCTTGGGTTACCTTGACATTCCCCACCCCAGCCTTACTTTTAAGTTAAACTTGCTGCTATTTTGAGGTTGTCCTTACTTGGACATCAAAGAGCAAAATTCCCCCCCCACCATGTTCTCCCTGATTTCAGCCGAGGATCCGACTCCTCGAAGACAAGGTTACTGGGACCACCTCCACCATGCGGGTTGTGCTGGGGGCTCAGCGGAAGGCGGGTCTGCCTGGTCTCCATCTGCAGGGGCTCCACGCCTCCTTTATCCTCCCGTGTGCCACACACGGATGTAGTCCTTGGGGCATTCTGGTCACCTTGACAAGTTGAGTCCCCGCCCTCACGGTGCTCACACACAATGGGACCGTTCAGACAATGCGCATGAAAACGAATAAACACACAACTTCTAGGTGGGAAGAAACTACTAGGTAGGAAGTAAACGGGGTGATTTGACGGAGAGAGACTGGAATGGAGGGATGGAGCAGCTGTAGTCAGAGAGGTCCAGGAAGGGTTCTGAAGGGGATGGACAAGCATGCTGTCCTCCAGGAGGGGGCAGGCAAAGGAGCCAGACCTCGGCAGGAGCTCCAGGCAGAGGACAGACAGGGGCAACATCTGGGGCAGGAACCGGCTCAGCTTGTTCTAGAAACAGAAACAGGCCTGGGGTCCCGAGGGTGTGACCGTTGACCACTTGACCACGTGTCAACAGACCACCTAGGAGACAGCTTTTGAGGGCAGTGATTCCAGATCTGTCGAGGAAAGAGGACGGTCTTTGGAAATGCTTTGGTTTTTTGTTCTTTTCCAACTATCTCTTACCCAGATCGCAGCAGGATGTGAGCTGGTTCATTTAAACAATCTGTGCCCCACTCGCATCAAGGACGCATGGAAGGCACTGTGTCCAGACAGGATTCTCTAAGAATCCCCAGGTGCGGACGCCATGTTCGTAACTCTTGTGGCAGAACAGAATCAGAGCTGTCACATGCTGTATGACATGTGCCATTCGTGTCGGCACATCAATGGCATTGTCTCATGATAGTGGGATAGGGGGACGTTTCCCTAGAAATTACATAGGTTAAGACAACCCTATTGTGCACTGTTGTTCCCCTGCGGTTGTAATTCTTACCTTTGTTATACTAGCTGGAAGCTTCATGCTTACTTTTATTATGACAAAAGCTGATTTTCTTTCAATCAGTGCTTTAATTTTCCACTAGGATGGTAAGAAAACTCATCTTTGAGAACAAACTAAGCCGTGTTTTGTCGGTTGAACAGTTTAGGGAACCAGCAGCCGTGGGCAGTTTGGCGAACGTGAATCTAATGACAGGATTTGCTACTTTTCATGGAACCAAAGTGGAAGAAAAGGCCGACATCCTAATCTATGGAAATAAAACAAAATCACACATGCTATAGAGGGGATTTAAAAACAGGTTCGTACATTGGAGAAGACCTGAATGCTTATGAGGGCCTGGATGATTTAAATGACTGTGCATCATTTTAGGTGTGACACGGTATTGTGATCGCGTTTAAAAAATGGTTGTTATCCTTCAGAAAAGTGTACTCAAATATTTACAGATTAGATGTAAAAGAATCTATCTCTGAAGGGATTTTCAAAGGTGGCAGAAACATGTGGACACAGACAAGGTCCAAGATTTTGCTTATGCTGACCTGACCACGTGAATACTTGGAAATCGACTCAGTGTTTTGACCCCATGACCACACAGTCCACTGCCATCTATGTTGTCTCCAGACTTTGGGCCTTCATTTTTTTTTTTTTGCGGTACGCGGGCCTCTCACTGCTGTGGCCTCTCCCGTCGTGGAGCACAGGCTCCGGACGCGCAGGCTCAGCGGCCACGGCTCACGGGCCCAGCCGCTCCGCGGCATGTGGGATCTTCCCGGACCGGGGCACGAACCCGTGTCCCCTGCATCGGCAGGCGGACTCTCAACCACTGCGCCACCAGAGGAGCCCTGGGCCTTCTTTTTATTAGGTCCAGACCCATCTTTAGAGCCTTTGTTCACAATTTTTCTTCCAAATATGCAGTGATGAATCCGTTCAGAGCTGGTTCTAACTTCCACACACCACAGAAGCTTCCAAATGCGTTTTGGCCGTGGTGAGAATCCCTTACTGAAAAGTCCTCTGAATGGAATAATTGCATAGACATAATTCCAGGGCTCTGTGCTATGTGAAATTGTAAATAGCGCTGACAATGTAATTTGCATTCATTTATGACACAGTAGCTCATTATGGCTCCAAGTTTCATCCCCTCCATTAACAAGCTCATCTGTTTCTCTGATAGAAACTTGTTTTGTGTGAGATGTGGCTCTTTGCTCATAGAGATGCCTGGGAGTGTGGACTGATGAGAAGTGAGCATTTGTGGTGCTGATGGTGGGAACATGGCAGAGTGGTACCCCAAAGTGTGTTTTCATGGCAGCTAGAGAGCAGTGGGTATTGTGAGATTGGGTGAATCGTTAATTTTTTTTAATTTTTAAATTAATTTATTATTAATTTATTTATTTTTGGCTGCGTTGGGTCTTCGTTGCTGCGCACGGGCTTTCTCTAGCTGCAGCGAGTGGGGGCTACTCTGCGGCGCGTGGGTTTCTCATCGCCGTGGCTTCTCTTATTGCGGAGCACGGGCTCTAGGAGCGCAGGCTTCAGTAGCTGTGGCTCGCGGGCTTCAGTAGGTGTGTGTCTCATGGACTCTAGAGCGCAGGCTCCGTAGTTGTGGCGCACGAGCTTAGTTGCTCCGCGGTATGTGCGATCGTCCCAGATCAGGGCTCGAACCCGTGTGCCCTGTATTGGCAGGCAGATTCTTAACCACTGTGCCACCAGGGAAGCTCCTGAATCTTTATTTAAACATGTGCATTTTGCTTGCTTGGATCCCAGGAATTCTTACATTAAATAAATGATTAAAGTAGACTCCCTCCACCACCAATAAAATAATAATAATAATAAGGAAGGGGGGAAGAGGGGGAGAAACGTACAGCCAAGTACCATATTGCTTGTGGACCTGTTCATGGATCAATTTCAATTTCTTTGTGATTACTCAGGATCCTCTGCTCTACCAGTTACTCCGCTAATTTTTTTTTTTTTTTTTTTTTTTTTTTTTTTTTTTTTTTTTGCAGTACGCGGGCCTCTCACTGTTGTGGCCTCTCCCGTTGCGGAGCACAGGCTCCGGACGCGCAGGCTCAGCGGCCATAGCTCACCGGCCCAGCCGCTCCGCGGCATGTGGGATCTTCCCGGACCGGGGCACGAACCCGTGTCCCCTGCATCGGCAGGCGGACGCTCAACCGCTGCGCCACCAGGGAAGCCCTACTCTGCTATTTTAAATCTCGGATCCCAGGTGTTGTTCATCTTTCTAAAAACATCGTGTCTGCTCTTCGTCTGCCAGCCAGCATCCGCAGCCTATTCCTGCTGAACCGTGAGATAGGCGCTTCCCTCCCCCAGGGGCTGTTGGGATGGAACTGCCCCTCCTCTCCTGCATTCCCGTGGGAGTCCTCTTTTGATGGAGGTTGGTTAAGACAAAGTTCTGCCTTTCTGGTGCCTCTTTATGAGATAAACTTCTCCCTGCTCCATGTCAGGCAGTACGGGGAGCCGCCTGCTGTGTTAGCCCAGGAAGTGGACAGCCCCCCGCCCCTAGCTGCCGGCCTGGGGGGCAGCTTTATCGGTCGTGGCTCTTTGGGAAGAAGAGGATGCTGAGACTGCTGACACCTACACTCGACGGGACAAATTTGCACCGCCTGGTCTGAAAGAACGAGGCTACTTCTTTCGAATGCTTGATCAAGACAAGAGGAGACTCCTTCCAGCTTGATCAAGACAAGAGGAGTCACGCTTAGGGTGTTACTTTCTTACTGGTCCGGTTGACCAATTCTGTAACGCTATCATTTATTCACAAATTAATTTTGATTAAGAAACAACAACAACAAAACCAAGTAAACACAAAACTCTGAAATATTTGCAGAGACTCTCTGACCTGGCTCTGTGGCCCCAGTACCAACACAATGCCTGGAACACAGTGAACACGAGATAAATTCTGTGATGAAAACCAAAAAAAAAAAAAAAAAACTGAATGAGAAAGATCTTCCCCCAGATTAATTCTAACTGGGCTTTTGATCCTGCTCTAAATATAGCATCAGTCAAGAGCTTAAATAGAATAAGATCAGATGGAAACACACAGGCCCACGGAAACCTGGGGAATAAAGTTATCAGTTAATTTCCACCTCTCTGTGTCCTTTTTTTCTTTCCACATAAAAGTGTGGCAGGAAAGAAACCCTTTAGGATATAAAATAATCAGCCTCTCACTGCTAAGAGAGGAGCATTAAAAAATATTCTGCATAAGAAGGAGTTTCCTGTTCCTGTCCAGGCATGTTCTGTAAATGTCAACCTATAGATGACATTTAAGATCCATTGATGTCCAGTTTTTTAAAAGGAAAACTTTACTTCTATTACACTTATTCTAATGTTCTTGTCTCTATTGCATTAGTTCCCTAGGGTTATTTCATTCTATTCTAACGACGTGAAATGTAACGCTCCTTTTTTATGGAAAATTTCAAAATACATCAACATAAAAAATGGAGCAATATGTAAATGGACTTCCAAATACTCATTACGAAGTTTTAACAGTTATTACTATTTTGCTAATCTTGTTTCTTTGCATTCACTCCACCTGGAATATTTTTTAAAGCATTCCAGATATCAAAGCATTTCATTAGTAAGTACTTTGGGCTGCATCTCTAAAAAGGACTTTAAGGAAAGCATAACTATAGCAACATCATTACAAAATTAACAATGATTCCTTAGCGTCTTCTGATAGTCAGTCAGTGTTCAATTCCCTGATTGTTTCAATGACTGTTTTACCCTTTGGCACGTTTGAATCAGGTTTCCAGGCGGATCTTTACACGATCCTTCTCAATCTCGAAGGTCATCAGGGAAACTCATTAAAAGAAAATGAAATAAATATATTTACCGAGATTGGGAGGAAAAATAAATGTAGTAATGTCCGGGTTTAGAGTAATCATATTCGTGAAAATGTGTACAGTTATAACTTTACGCAAGGTAATTTGAGGGTTGCAATTGAGATATCCTTATATCTGGTCATTATGTTTTAACAGATCTAACCCAGTGAGCAGACTGCCATGTACAGTTGTGCAGGTTGTACAGTGCACAACTGGACTATATATGAGAGAAAGTAGTCACAGTTGTATGTTATTTATTCAGATTCTTTTCCAGCAGCCAGTAGGAAAAAGTTCCAGTCTTACAAAATCAGCATAATATGAAAATTTATTGACAGAAGCATGGAAAAAGTGACACTTTCTAAATTTGTACACCGTGTTGTATGAGCTAGTGGTAGTCCTGCATTTGTGCACAAAGAGTATTACTCAAGAGGTGGTGGCATTATTTAAAATAGCGAAAGGATGGTGATGATGATGTCAAGCTCCTGATATGTAATGGCACAATTTTCTAGATGTATTGGGCAAATTTTGAGGTCGTGAGAACAATACTTGTGCAACTCTGTCTGGATTTAAATACCTATTCTGTCACTTATTAACTCTGTGATCCTAAGACATGTTACCTAACTACTCTTTGCTTCCGTTTCCTCATCTGTAACCTAGAGATTAAAGAGTTCCTTTCTCATGGGATTGTTGCAAGGATTAAATGAGTTATTATATAAAGAACTCAGAACATAGCAAAGAGCCTGGGACATTGTAAGAGATTCATGTACTTCTTATGTTGTTTTCATTATTATTATTCATATTATTATTTTCTCACACCAGTGATGAATAATTTGAAAATGTTAATATTTCTAGCCAATAGTTAGCAATAATTTTTTTATAATTCTTACTTTATAGGAAAAAGACAAATTATTATTATTTTAAATACGATTTTAACTAAGACTGATTCTAGTATAAGTTTGTTCAGTATATTTAATTCTTCTATGGACTCTTTATGTGAGTCCTCTGCCCACATGTTAATCACAGTTAAACAAATATGAAAGTACATTTTATTTCTAAAGATTTTGCGAAAAAAATGTTTACATGATCATGAGCTTCTTAGGCTAATTCACATACCAAGGTGCTTACTAAAGAATAACTAAATAACATATTCTCTATCAGAAATAAAGTTTTAAAACATGAAATCATTTTAAAAATAAAAATATTGAACAAAATCTGAATGTGATTTACGTATAGCAAAATATCATAAAATTTCAGTCCTATTCCCAGAATCAGGAGTTTATGTAAAACTCCCTTTGCAAGACGTTTCCACAAATTATAAAGGGAACACAAATAACTTAGAAGGTAAACTATAGAAACAGCTGGTGCAATAAAAGTCTTGAAATCGTGACATGCCAAAGGCTAAAGTTTATCACACACACTCATGATTGATTTATTCCGCGTGCAGGACTTCAGACTCCAAAATTTCATTTCAAGCCTAAACTGTTGGTCCAGCCACGTGGGACAGAGAGTTCCTAGAAGAGTCTGCAGAAGATAGCGTTCAACGCTCTTCAAACTCACACTCTCTGCAGACCTCCCATCTCTGATTTCTTTTTCTTTTTTAAAAAATTTTTATTGGAGTAAAGTTGATTTACAGTGTTGTGTTAGTTTCAGGTGTACAGCACAGTGAATCAGTTATACATATACATATATCCACTCTTTTTTAGGTTCTTTTCCCATATAGGTCATTACAGAGTACTGAGTAGACTTCCCTGTGCTATACAGTAGCACAGTATATCTATTTTATATAGAGTAGCATGTATATGTCAATCCCAATCTCCCAATTTATCCCTCCTCCCCCATCCCCTGGTAACCATACGTTTGTTGTCTACATCCATGACTCTACTTCTGTTTTGTAAATAAGTTCATTTGTACCCCTTTTTTTAGGTTCCACATGTAAGCGATACCACATGATATTTGTGTGTCTGAGGTACTTCACTCAGTATGACAATCTCTAGGTCCATCCGTGTTGCTGCAAATGGTATTATTTTGTTCTTTCTTATGGCTGAGTAATATTCCATTGTATATACGGACCACATCTTCTTTATCCATTCCTCTGTTGATGGACACTCAGGTTGCTTCCATGTCCTGGCTATTGTAAATAGTGCTGCAGTGGACTTTCTGCGGCACTATTTACTGTTCTTCCTGTTCTACTTTCTGTTCTTTCCCTGGATATATGCCCAGCAGTGGGACTGCTGGTTTTCATTGTTCTCCCCTACTTTTCAAGGACCTGTGGGCATGGGGGTCTACCTCCTCCCCCATCACTGGAATGATGGATTCATGCTGGGAATCTTCCAGCAGGAACAGGCTTGGCAGTGTAACTGCCACCCCCCAGCCCTCCCCCCGTGTAGTTGCTGCGTGTCCCCTGAGCTGATGCCTTCTTCCCCTTGGGGAGGGTGACAGGATGGGGTCTTTGTCCTTGTAGCTGGGAGCTGGCAGCTGGGGGCTCTTCAACCCCAAGCAGGGGGTCCTTTACTGGGGAAGGAGGGATTGGGGTGCTGAAAGGACCAGGTCTGAGTTTCAGTGCTGCAGGGAAACTCATCACAGGCAAATAGACAGGGAACCCCTTGTCTCTGCCCTGGTTGACAGGTGGATTCCCAGGAAAACAAGGTGATGTCCACCTGCAAGTCCAGGAGATGTGCCAAGGGTTCAAGGTCAGGGTGAGGAAAGGAAGACACACAGCAAGCAACAGGGGCATAGAGGCACTTGAGAAGTGATCCTGTGAGTATTTCACCCCTCTGTGAACCGCGGGGAGGGAAGATCCCCCGGTGTCATGGTTCCTGGGTTATCACCTGCCAGGTGGGGGACAGAACCCATCCAGGAGGACCCCGGAGTGTTTGTTTTTGCACGAGTTCAAGGAGGATGCAGCTCCTTGAATACAGAGCTGGCTCCAGAGATACCGCTGAGTGAGCAAATAGGATGCCTCGAAGCACAGATGATTCCGGATGTGTTGTAGCGATTCAGAAGGATCTGGAGAGTTTGCTCATTTGATAACGAGCATTTTATGTTATTTCTCTTTTTCATAAATTTGCCATTGAAGCAATCTCTTTGGGTTTTTATTTGTTGGCCATTTTCTACTTTCTGTTCTTTCTAGTCAACATTATTCGTACTTTTGATAAGCCATTTCCTTCTTGATATTCACTGCTTGTCAGTTAAAACTAAGAAGTATGGCTATTTCAGGGAGTGTTAGTAATTCTTTCAAGGGCTGAAGGGAACATGTGAGCCCTCATCCAGGCAGGTAGACTGAAGGGTTAAGGCTTCTCCAAAAACAAGGCATAATTTTTTTCTTTTTTATTGAACAATAAAACAAACAAACAAAATCTAATGCCAAGATTTCTTTTTAGGTGTGACTGGAACTTGAAGTAAGGACAGTATCAAACGAATGCATATAATAGAAATCTTTAATGATCCACAAATCATGTGGCCTCTGGACCACACCTTATGGGGGTTGGTTACCAAGGGAACCAACCAAGATTTAGAGGGTTGGAACTTTCAGTCCCACCCCCTGATTTCCTGGGAGAGTAGGGGGGCTGGAGGTTGAATCAACTACAAATGACCAAGGATTTAATCAATAACGTCTATGTAATAAAGCCTTTTTAAAAACCCAAAAGGAGGGGTTTGGTAGAACTTCCTGGCTGGGGAACACATGGAGATAAGGACATGTTGATAATGAAATGTTGTGAATGTTTATTGCCATAGAAACATGTCCTAAATGCTTCCTGTAGATTAAGTTCATTTAATTTTCACAGAAATCCCACGAAGAAGTAACTATCACTGGGCCCATTTATAGATGGGGAAACAAAAGCACCAGGAGATTAAGAAACACATCCAGCCCAGCAATTGCACCCCTAGGAATATACCTGATAGAAATGAAAATATATCTTCACACAAAAGCGTATACAGAAGCGTTCATAGCAGCATTATTCATCAGAGCCAGAAGTGAAAACAGCCCGGGTGTCCATCCACTGATGAATGAATAAATACCACGTGGTACACCTGTCCTCTGGAATATTATTCAGCCATGAAATCAATGAAGTTCGGGCGCATGCTACCCCAGGATGAACCTTGAAAACACGATGCTAAGTGAAAGAAACCAGACACAAAAGGACAAATATTGTATGATTCCACTTATATGAACCCTCCAGTGGTGCAGCCACTATGGGAAACCATATGGAGGTTCCTCCACTTATATAACCTTCCACTTAAATGAAATCTCCCGAAGGGAGATTAGTAGCTGCAGGCTAGGGGAAGGGGATGGGGAGTCACCGCTGCTGGTCATGGGGTTTCTTCAGGAAGTTCCAGAAATGATTAGCAACCATCATCACTGGGATTAGTGATGATGGTTTCACCACTCTGTGAATATCCTAAAAGAACCACTGAATTGTGTACTTTAAGAGGGAACTCTTTTCGGTATTCAGTTTATATCTCAATGAAGATGTTACTCTAAAAAGAAAAAAAGATGTCCAAAGTCACAGGAAGAAGTGACAGCTCTTAGAGCTGGAGCAGAATCAGGCTGCCGCGTGTGTGCTCCTAGTTTCTCTACTGTGGACCATTTATTCTTAACGATAATTGAAGAGAGACAAGATTTTTCACTCTGTGGAGAAAACGAATCCCTGCTCTGAAGATTAAAACCGCTGTAATCCATGGATGTTTTCAAAATTAATTTCAGTTGCTGCAGCTGTTTGGAGACCCATGGAGGATAGTGTGTGCTGACCTCATTTACTATTAGCATCAGGGAGCTGATTTTATAGTTTTCTACATAAACAGGTGTGATAAACCTAAATTAGAAAACAAATTACAGAAAAAAAATGAAAGAAAACAAATTACAGTTGACCCTTGAACAATAATGGGGACTTACAGGTGCTGACCCTCCTTGCAGTGGAAAATCTGTTTTTATTTTTTTTAATGTAAATTTATTTGTCTTATTCATTTTATTTTTGGCTGCGTTGGGTCTTCGTTGCTGCGTGTGGGCTTTCTCTAGTTGTGGCGAGCGGGGGCTACTCTTTGTTGCGGTGTGCGGGCTTCTCACTGCGGTAGCTTCTCTTGTTGCGGAGCACGGGCTCTAGGCACACGGGCTTCAGTAGTTGTGGCTCACAGGCTCTAGAGCGCAGGCTCAGTAGTTGTGGCGCACAGGCTTAGTTGCTCCGCAGCAGGTGGGATCTTCCCGGACCAGGGCTCAAACCCGTGTCCCCTGCACTGGCAGGCGGATTCTTAACCACTGCGCCACCAGGGAAGCCCCCGTTTTTAATATTTGACTTCTCCAAAACTTAACTATTAACAACCTACCATTGACTGGAAGCCTTACTGGTAACATAAACAATTGATGAACATATATTGTGTATGCTATATGTATTATATACTTATATTATATTCTTATAATAAAGTAAGCTAGAAATTATTAAAGAAATGCAAATCAAAACTACAGTGAGGTCCCACCTCACATCCATCAGGATGGCCGTCATTAAAAGTCTACAAGTAACAAATGCTGGAGAGGGTGTTTTGAAAAGGGAACCCTCCTAACAAATGCTGGAGAGGGTGTTTTGAAAAGGGAACCCTCCTAACAAATGCTGGAGAGGGTGTTTTGAAAAGGGAACCCTCCTACACTATCAGTGGGAATGTAAATTGGTGCAGCCGCTATGGGAAACCGTATGGAGGTTCCTCAGAAAACTAAAAATAGAGTTGTCATATGAGCCGGCAATCCCACTCCTGGACATATATCTGGAGAAAACCATAATTCAAATGGATACATGCGTCCTTCTGTTCAGAACAGCACTATTCACAATAGCCAGGACATGGAAACAACCTCAATGTCCATCAACAGATGAATGGATAAAGAAGGTGTTGTGTACATATATAATGGAATATTACTCAGCCATAAAAGGAACAAAATAATGTCGTTTGCAGCAACATAGATGCAACTAGAGATATCATACTAAGTGAAGTAAGTCAGACAGAGAAAGACAAAGACCATATGATATCACTTATACATGGAATCTAAAATATGACACAAATGAACCTATCTACAAAACAGAAACAGACTCACAGACATAGAGAACAGACTTGTGGTTGCCAGTTGGGAGAGGGTTGGGGGAGGGATGGGTTGGCATTTTGGGGGTTAGCAGATGTTAGCTATTATATATAGAATGGATAAACAACAAGGTCCTACTGTAGAGCACAGGGAACTATATCGCACTAATAAAAAGCAGTTGGGTCAGAGGAACCTGGAATTTTTTCCTGGATCTTCCATCAAAATGTCTTTGATTTTTGGCAAATAAACTCTCCATAACCTCGGTTTTGTCATTGGTAAATCTAGATTATTCATTAACTGGTTACTCAAAACAATGGCTTAAAATGATCATGTATTACCCGTCTTGGGTCTGGTTGTTGCCTGCGGGTCCTCAGGCATCTCTTCTATGACTGCTGTCAGTTACGGCTGCCGCCCTCTGAAGGGCGTCCTCTGTGGCGCAGACATGGCCGTGAGGTTGACCCCCTGCATCCACTCCTGCTTTGCTCCCTAGTTCTAAAGGTCTAAGCGTTCGATCTGGGGGCACATTAACTTCTTGTTACCTCAGTCACCTCACTGGTAAAGTTAGTAAAAGTCATGAGTTAATAAGTACTAAGGGCTGTAAGTAAGTAGTAAGTAGCTGACCAGTAGGGCTGCCCAGAGTGTTCAATGACATGCCCCGTGCGCTGTTTGTTAAAGCCGTGTCTGAAGGTGGCAAGCGCTTTATCAATTAGCTGCTAATGTTTTGAGGATGCTGATGAGGGGCTGTGGAAACGATCCCTCCCTGAACCTCACACTTGAATCTGAGCAACACATTTTGGTCATGATAGAGGCTTTTATGTGGGACACAGACACTCACAGGTGGTTCTGTGAAGACAAGCTGTACGGCCCATTGTCGTCGCTCTTTTGCTTTCATAAAAGAAGGTTAATAGAAAAGGTGTACCTGGCCCTGAAGCCACTATGGGCTGGAATTTATTGAGGATAAAGTAATTCTATTAGTGTTCCAAAATTCACCTCCTGACGATGGAATAAAAGGCTAGGCGGATTTATCCTTCTGCGTGTCTCCCTGCCCTTGAGGTATGTCTTTTGAAAGCTGCAGGTACCTTCTCTTCTTGAAACATTTAAATGTGTCCCCTTTATATCAGTAATAGTTGAATTAATGGAGGTGTTCGGGGCAGGCAGGGGACAGGCTGCATGGCATGAGTCCTCGCCTCCTTCAGTGGGTGTCAGTCTATAAAAACACCATGTCATTGGTTGAATGTCAAGTGGATTAACATGTCAGACCTGGGAACAGTTGCCTTGTAGCATTTAGAGAATGGAATACCATCCTAGCTTAGCATCTCGCTTATGGTTAAAATATCAGGATTTACATCTTTCTTTGCCACAAGATTATTTTTCAACAGCTTTAAAATCCTAACAATATGACAATGTCTTCTAGACCTTGTCCGCAGAATTCTTGAAGCAGACCGGCGCCCGGTAACAGACGTATTTAGCCGGATTCATATGTATGTGACTGAGCAAAGACGAATAGCTCTCCAATGGAGCATGAAATGACTTCAATCTGTAAAGCTCGGTGTGGTCTTACCTGCCTGGCCCTGCCTGGGCTTCATCCCGCGACGTCAATTTGGAGAAGTCTCAGGGGTCAGAACCTGAGAATAGGTAAGATTCCCCGCCCCATTACATATAACACACTCTTTAACTTTTCCTTTGGAGCACGGACTACAGATGGAATGAGATAATTATTTGTGCAGTTGCTTTGTCTTTTCAAAGTCGTACTCCTCCATATAATACTAGCTGGAAAGGTGAATTCAATAAAAGAGCAGTCAATGGGGAACTATCCTGTGCGCCCCCAACTAAAGAGAACGGCCATCACTCACCTCCAGTCAGCCGTCTCCATGCAAGGAACGGGCCCCTAATTAATTACTCTTCCATATTTTAGTGGGAAAAAGGAGGTGCTATTTTTACCTGCAACATTCTGATATTTAAAAGTGGATGATTCATTTAACTAAAGGACACACCATGCCAGGCAAGCAGATGGCCCCTGGGCTGTCACTTTGCAGAAGACAAATGTCTGTCTTACTACTGGTCCCCTAGGTCAAAAGGAGAAAGACCTACAGCATCTCCAGACACTAGACGGATCACAGAAAAGAGGTTCAACCTGTATTTATTCAGTGACTGTATCTGACAAACTAGAAAGCACCATGCAACGCGTTGGCATCCTTGGGCAGGGAATGCTATTTACTTGAGTCGAGAAGTGTAGGAAATGCCATTTATTTCTAGCTATGGCTCGCTTAGAGTTATTTCTAAGTTCCTCTGAGTTTGTTTTCAATTTCTTATTATGAGACAAGGGCATATAGTTTGTGGATGGAGTACCGTTTCAGGAAGGACAACTCAGTTTTCAAAAGCCACCCAGGTGGAGAGAGCACCGTTTCAGAGTTCTTTGTCAATCTTTGGGATTTCAAGGTTAGAGAAAAAGGGTCATTGGCTTCTTTTGGTTTCCATTCATCAGACATTTTGAAAAAGCCTTTCACTCATGCCCCCTCATGGATGAGTGTGTCACGAATCAAAAGCTGCACAAAAACAACGTTGAAGGAACAAGAATGTCACTAATAACATTAGTGTGAATGTCATTAATATCATTAGTGTGAATGTCATTAATATCACTTGTGTAAATGTCAGTGCTTTCGTTCCGTTGGACATCATTTATTGTTTGGAAAAGGAGATCAAAGGAAGGCTGAGAAACACACAACCAAAGCCCAGAAATGGGGATGTGGCCTGAATCCATCAATGACGAGCTCCCAGAGAGGTTCCGCTGGAAGACACACTGGGATTGGCTGCTCTCTCTGTCCATTTCGATCCCCCAACCCCTGCCCAAACCCAGACCTGGTTTTGCAACGGGACTGCTGTTGCCAGCCTGCTCCCAGGTCACCATCCCTCTGTCTCCTTGTGAATCCCGTGCCAACAGAGACAAATTGTCCAGCAAGATCGTCAGTGTTTTTACGACCTATAACCTGATGCGGTGGCATCACCTTTACTGTCATTCTTATCCTTCCCCTGCTGAGGTGTCAGCCTTCTCCTCCGGAATCTTCTCGCTGTGGGGCTGATCCTTCACGGGCTTGTGAGTGAAAACTGGAGCTGGTGGTGGTGGACCACAGGGATTAAGCCACAGAAGTCGCTTCTTCCTCCCATCCTCCATCCCTCCTTCCTTCTCTTCAGGGGGCATATCCAGGTCCTAGCATCTGACTGCACGTTGCTGGCTCGGTGACCTTGGGCTGGCCTCCCTGAGGCTCTGTTTCCCCACCAAATCATGGGGACCGTCCCATTCCCCTCGAATTGTGGCTGGGAGTTTATAAAGACGATCAGGCAGGATGACCACACGTTCAGTTGTTCAGGGAATATTTGCTGATGGCTGACTGTACAAGATGGGGGAAGGCGAAATACAGGTTTTTCTTAACTCCACTCATTTAAGCAGCACCTTCGTGATTTGGGGGTCTCTGCAGCCCAGTTCTTAAGGAGCCCTTTGGATGGGAGAAGGCGGCCCTGCCTCTGGGTGGTTTGCTCGTTACTGGGAAGGGCCTGGGGAAAGGGCTCCCGGTGGGGAGAGGGTGGGCTCTGCCTGTCGCCTAGGGCTGGGATGCTATGGTCCACACAGCTCTGCCCCACGTACTTGGATGCGTGAGCCGGTCGGACATACCTCTTTGAGACAGTTACCTAGAGACAGGAGTGGCCAAGAGAAAGGGGTGTGCCCCTCAAGCACCTTGGGGACAGTGACCAGTGACGGGGCACCCCTTTTTTGTGGCCTCTCCCCAGACCTGGGCTGGACTGGCAATAGCTCCTTGGGGGCAGGGTCTTGTCGAGGAGGGAACACCTCCTCATTGCTGCTTGGTGGTGCCAGGCAGGCTGGTTCTCAGGCGTCCAATTCCCAGGCTCCTGCAGGGAAGGGTGGGCACCCGCTCTGTGCACCTGTGAAAATAAATATAGGAAAGCTCATTTTAAATGGAGTCAGGACGCCCTGAAGGGGAAACTCACCCGTACAACTTGTTGCAGCCTGTATAACCGGCAGGAAGAAAGGACATAAGAATGTTACTTTTCTGTTGGTACAAAGGAAGACATTTTTCACATAGGAATTTTATCTCCTGCTTTTAAAAAAAGAAAAAGGAGGGGGCTTCCCTGGTGGCGCAGTGGTTGAGAGTCCGCCTGCCGATGCAGGGGACACGGGTTCGTGCCCCGGTCCGGGAAGATCCCACATGCCGCGGAGCGGCTGGGCCCGTGAGCCATGGCCGCTGAGCCTGCACGTCCGGAGCCTGTGCTCCGCAACGGGAGAGGCCGCAACGGTGAGAAGCCCGCGTACCGCAAAAAAAAAAAAAAAAAAAAAAAGGGAGGAAGATCCCTTCCTGCCCCAGCAACAAGGCACTAGCCCCCGATTGCAGCCAATGAGGGACCGCCACAGCCTTGAACTCTTGTTCTTCTCCAGTAAACGTTTGTTCAAGACAACCCTCCCCAATTTCCTCCTAAAACCTAATAAAAGCAAGCCCGCCTCCTTCGTTCTCCAGACCCGCCTACGACTCACCATAGCTGGCTGGTTCTGAGTTGCAGTTCTCGGCTATTCCTCAATAAACCCATTTTGCTGCTGAAAAGAGCTGCCTATTTTATTTCTAAGGCTGGCACAGTTTTTTTGGTGCTGGGTGGGGCCCACTGACCAGGCTGCACCCAGGCTGGCGGCGCTGGGTGGGCACAGGGACCCGCAGCACGACCGTGCTGGCTCTTTCTTGCTGCTGGGTGGCACTGGTGGACAGGGCTGGACCCCGGGATCTCCTTGGCTACATGCAGTGCCAGTTAGGGAAGGGGACTTCTCCCCACTTTGTCTTCACAAAAGCCTGATTAGACTGTCAATGAAAAGATGTTGCCCTTGCATCAGCAAACAGAGGGTGTTGCAGCGATCAAGCCGTCGCATGACAGCTACCCCTACAGTGAGTCCTAAGGAAACTCAGGATAGAAGCAGGATGCCCCATCATCAAGCCATCAGCCACTTCAGCCAGCACCCCCAAGGCAGCGCACCCTGAGGAGACTCAGGATGGAAAAACACAGCACACTGGCCCTAGATAGCTAAGGTGCGTATCAAAGGAACGATTCCAATGAGCCTAGACTTTTGCAACGTCCCATATATAGAAATGCACTATGGGACTTCCCTGGTGGTGCAGTGGTTGAGAATCTGCCTGCCAATGCAGGGGACAGGGTTCGAGCCCTGGTAGAGGAAGATCCCACATGCCACGGAGCAACTAAGCCTGTGAGCCACAACTACTGAGTCTGCCCTCTAGAGCCCATGAGCCACAACTACTGAAGCCTGTGCGCCTAGAGCCTGTGCTCTGCAACAAGAGAAGCCACCTTAGTGAGAAGCCCACGCACCGTGACAAAGAGTAGCCCCCCTCGCCACAACTAAAGAAAGCCTGCATGCAGCAATGAAGACCCAACACAGCCAAAAATAAATAAATAAATTTTAAAAAATGCACTAAATCCTTTAACTTGAGGTGTCTGGTTTTCTTTAATTAACAGTCATCTTTTGATGTTCTGACTACCTGGTTTCATTGCAAAAACCCCTATATATCCTGGCTCATCCCTTACCTCTTCAGAGCAGTCCCTCAGAGCTATCTGAGAGTCCTGTCTGCCACCCAGGCTTGAAGTTCTCAGAAAGTCCGCCAAATAAAACATAACTCTCAACTTCTGTGTTGTGCACTAGTTTTAGTCAACAACCCCTAAACGTTAGGTGCCTGGGGATTTTATCACTCTGCCTACGGCCCACTTGTCCCAAAGTGACCATCCGCAGTGTTCTACCACCATGAACCCCGAGGATGTTATGATCCTTCCCACAGTGAGAGCTAAGGAGGAGGAGGAAACATCGACATTGCATCATTGTCGCTTTTCATATCTTCTGAAATCATGGGGGAAAACAGGTTCATATCAGAAAATTACCTCCTTCCATCCAGCCCCTTCTGGAAAATGGATGGTAGAGCCCATGACTGTTAGTGTTGTACCTTTTGTTTCCTAGAGCTCTTAGGGAAGTGCTAACCAAACTTATATCAGAAACGTCGATATCTTCTGAGCAAAGGGGCCATGGAACAGAGGGCATTAGCCCACCGTGGCCCCCTTTGCCTGGCAAAGCAATAAAGCTCTTTTTTTCTACTTCACCCAAAACTCTGCCTCTGAGATTTAATTCGGTGCTGGGGTACAGAGGTTGGATTTGGCTTCAGCAGGAGGAATTTTCATGATCATCTGATGTCCTGAGACAGTCCTAACAGGGACCAAGTGGTTGCCTTGTAGTGGCTGATATCCTTTCAGTGAGACCCAGATGGGTAAGAATACTCCTGGGTTAGGTGCATCCTGGCAGATGTTTTACTAGCTTTGTCAGGGAGCAAAGTCTTCTCCATAGAACAGTCACGTTGTCAAAAAGTCGCAATGATGATTACCCTCTACATGGCACTGCTGGAAACTGGTGGAGAGGGCTAGAAGGAAATGTGCCTCAACATTGAACAAGGGGTCCAGATGCTTCCGGTTATAAGGAGAAGAATGTCTGCAGTTTGATTATTGGGACCTGTGTCATCCTTGACCACTTCCTAACTGCAGGCCCAATTTTTCTATCTGTAAAAAGGCTTTGAACGCACGTAGGCAAATGGCACCCAGGTAGGCTATTGATCTGTAAACTTGCCTTTGCTGGATTTTCGGAGCAGACATTTACAAGTGGGTCCTGTTGACATTTGTTCTAAAACCTGCTCCCTTCATAGAATCTATCTTCCTTTTAACCCTCTAGATAGTTTCCTTTTAATATTTTGACCTTATGGATGAAGCAAAACCCCAGATAAATCAACATGAGGACTTGTTAGCTACTTCAATAGTTTGGTGACAGAAGAGTCTTAAGTATATAGCTTGAGCTTTGAAACGAAATAGGTTTCATTTGAATTTGCTGTATTAATACTCTCCTAACAGCCACGACGAAAATTAACTTTTCTGTGTAATTCACTTGGAAGATAAGCAGCATTGTCCACACCCAGCAACCAAAGCAGAGGAATGACCAATATTTAAGAAGCTTGTATCCTTTTCTAAAAGGAGCTTAGACTTATGTTTCCTAATCAACATTTCCTGACATGGCCCAAATAATTTCGTTGTATTGGCACTCATTCAGAGATGAAAAAGAAGGGGTTAAAATAGTTCAGGAGTTGTTCATTCTAAATTGGTATCATATCAAAAAGGCAATTCTCAAAAGAAGAGATGAAAAAATCCTTATAAGCACATGAAAAAAAATTCATCATTGACCGAAGAATCAATGAAAATAAATAAAAGAATAATGAAAAGTTTTACTTTCAGTCATGGCAAGTTAGGTAATTCTGCGATCATTCTAAGGTAATGAACCCTTTCTTTGAGGACAACAAAAAAGAGTGAATGCAAATGATAGCCAAAGTTTATTAACAAAGAATTCCCAAGCTAGTACCTAGAGTTTTACAGAGACCCAGGGTCGGGGTGGGGGGGATGGTGATCCAGGATTCTGAGACCTCCTTACCTCTCTGGAGGCCAATTTCAGAGGAATTATTGGATGTACTGGAGGCTGAGAGGTTCATTTCACAGCTGTTTGATGAGGAGGAAAAGGAATAGGGTTTGGGAATAGCTGGATGGGGCCTTGACGATCCCCCCCACATTGTATCTGGGTCAGGAGGGGAGCGTCTTAGGAGAAAGTATGACCCAGACTTAGGTTTTCCTTCCCAAGGACAGCATCTCAAGCCCAATCCCCTTTCATTAACTTTTCCTTTTCCTAGATAGGTAGAAACAGATCTAGACTTAGGTAAGGAGAGACTTTATGCCAAGTGATTACTGAAACAGGGGAGAAGAACCACTGTGATAGGGGAAGGAACTATTGTAATGGGGAGAATGTTCCAATCTGAGATCAGCAAACCTCTCAAAGTGCAGGCAGAAAAGGGACTTTTCTTTTATAGGGAGGAGTCCACAAGGCTAGGAAGGATCTGGTGTCAGAAGTGGAATAAGCCCAGGGATTGATCAGACAGTTGATCAGGACTGGTTTTCCCAGAGGTCAGCTGATTGTCAGAGGTGGTTGTTAGGAGGGGCTATTCCTTGTTCTAATGCTCAAGTGTGGGACAAGTTTTAGGGGCTCAGGGAAAGGAGAGAAGCCGGATTCAGGTTTGCTCAAGTCGAACTAGTGGGAATTTTGGCCAGATTGGTTGGTGGGAACAAACAGTTCTGCTAATCGTTCACCAGACAGTGAATGGGAATTTGGAGGGCCTGTGTCTGGCCTGTCCTAGGTAGACACGGTGTCATCTTTGGGTCTTATCTAAGTCATATGGGAAAGGGTGACTTCTAATTTTTGCAGTGATGCATAAGAGTAGGGAATATTTCTTGACCATCACTGTTTTCCAGGAGCACAGGTCTCACATAAAATTCAACACTGTCAAGATCCAGACAGGCAGACACACATGCACGTGGGATTGCAAACCATCATGAGAAAACAGAAAGTTTGGGAAATCACGTGACAAATGTTAAGAGTGGTCTTTCTGGGTGCTGCCTGTACAGATTCTTTTTCTTTCTTCTTGTGTATCTGCAGATATAGATATATATATATATATATATACATACATATTTATATGTATTATTGGTCTATTTTGGGTTGTTACAGGGTCAAGGGAGAAAATTCGTATAACTAGAATCACAAAGCCTAGCACAAAATAAGTGCTCAAATTTACTTGTGGTTAATCGTCATCACAGTCATGGAATTAAAATAATGTGAAAAAAGCTACTTTTCAAAGAACAAAAGAGAAAAATTAGTATCTTACAAGACTTTCTATTTCTGCCAAAGTTTCCTCATAGGAGCAAAGCATGCACAGACCTCGACTGTTACTCCTCTAGCCTAATGATTGTGCAGGAATTTGTCATAAATCCCCCCT
Source organism: Pseudorca crassidens (assembly GCF_039906515.1). Classification (NCBI taxonomy): domain Eukaryota; kingdom Metazoa; phylum Chordata; class Mammalia; order Artiodactyla; family Delphinidae; genus Pseudorca; species Pseudorca crassidens. The sequence continues at coordinate 87,453,950 of NC_090307.1, forward strand.
TGGACCTTTGGAGCACCTCTGAGGAAAGGCAGTGGAAGACAGGAAAGTATTCCCACAATTTATTATTGCCGTTACTCAGTGGGGTGAGATTCCTTACACTGGCAGATCCAGGCTTGTCTGTGCCACAACCATGAGTACCTTCTATCCAGAGCCACCTGGAGAAGACTGGACTGTGTCGCGGTACCGTCTCGCCACCTGTGGATGTTTTGCTGAGGCTGCGGACTTGATGTCAATGCTTTTTTCTTCTGCCTGGAAGCTCTGGAAGCATCTTAGAGGCTGTGTTTAGGATCCACTTTCCTTAAACGCTCTGGATTTTGTTTTCTCTCAGTTTGTCCTAAAAATGAGACAGGGAGGGAAATATTTCAGACAACTTGATTTTGTGATTCTCACTGGGTAATTGCATCTGGTAACTCAGGGCTCTGTTTGGAAGCCCGGCATGTGGGCGGTGTGACAACTCCTGACACGCCTGGGAAGATGAAGGGGACTGTGTTCTTGGCCATTTCACTTCAAGTTGAAGGTGAGCCTGGTCACTTGGGACAGTGTCTTCACTCAAGGCTGAGAAAGTTCACAGGACGACTTGGCCCCTGAAGCTGGTGAAACCCGGAGCTGACACTCAAGGCAAATTAGAAAGTAAGAAAGGGGGCCACTCATATATCCAGAGGAAACTCTAATTCAAAAAGAAACATGCACCCCAGTGTTCACTGCAGCACTCTTTACAACAGCCAAGATGTGGAAGCAATCTAAGTGTCCATCAACAGGTGAATGGATAAAGAATTATGCGGTACATATATACAATGGAATATTACTGAGCCATAAAAAAGAATGAATTAATGCCATTTGCAGCAACATGGATGCAACTAGAGATTATCATACTCAATGAAGTAAGTCTGACAGAGAAAAACAAATATCATATGATATGACGTATATGTGGAATCTTAAAAATGATACAAATGAACTTATTTACAAAACAGAAAAAGACTCACGGGCATAGAAAACAAACTTATGGTTACCAAAGGGGAAATGGGGGGAGGGATGAATTAGGAGTTTGGGATTATACTACTATGTATAATATAGATAAACAACAAGGACCAAATACATAGAATAGGGAACTATACTCAATACCTTGTAATAACCTATAATGGAAAAGATCTGAAAATGAGTATATATACATACGTATAACTGAATTACTTTGCTGTACACTTGAAACTAACACAACATTGTAAATTAACTATACTTCAAAAAAAAAAAAGAAAATGTGTCACTGAGTAGAAAACCAGGTTATGGGCATGGGCTTTGAAGTCCATGCAAGTTTATTCAAGTGGAATAACATCTGTGGGGCTTCGTTTCTAGTTTCTTGTTTGTAAAATACATCTATTACTAGAACCTACTTCACCAGCCTCTGGTGAGGATTAAATGAATTAAGATGTACAGAACCTTAGAACAGTGCCCTGCCCATAGCAAGCCCTCATTAGGCGTTGGTCATTATTAAATTTCAGCCTGTGAGCCAAAGCCAGCCAATCGAGTTATTGTAAAGGATGTTATTTTCTGTACAATATTATGTGTTTCTCATATGCATACACGAAACATGCAGAATGATGAACAGTGGCTGTTTCATTTAGTATTCTTTGTGTCTTTTAACTCCTTAGTACTGCATGTGAACAGCAGATAGCCTTTATATATCTATATCCATATCTGTACCTACAACTGTGTCATCTATAACTATGTATCTTCCTGTGTTTATTCTAAAACACGACATAGTGAAGTACGTTTTTATTCCTACTAACGTAAACATGAGCTTTCATAATCCACTCTGTGTCTACACCGTTCCTGCTCCTGCCCCATTTTGCATCATCCGGAAAACAGACCACTGGACCCTGGACACTGACAGCACGTTAACAAGCACATATCAGATGTGACAAAGGGGCTTTTCTACTGGCTTCATTGGAAATATCACTGGGTGATTAGTGGCCACCAGCTAATGACTTTGAGTAAGCATTTCTTACAATTAGTAGTGACTAATGAAAAATAAATAGGGCAGTAAATCCCACTGCTGACATTACGGTAGGGAAATTCACTGGCCTGAATAGCCCTCAGTTTAGAACTTGGAAGCAGAACCAATGAGAGGTCCCTAGATTAGGACAGTATTGCACACGGGATAAAGCTTTTATTGTGTGCAGCCAAAGGGCCTGGGGTCATGCCTCTACTTTGTCATTTACTAGCTGAGGGACCTTGGGTCAATTACTTAATCTCCCTGGGCCTCAACTCTCTCATGCATAAAATACGGTTCCTGATAATAGTATGACCCTCACACATAGGGTCACGCATGTGCTGTTAGTATCGTTAGGTAGAGTGTATCAGTCAGGTTCTTGGTAGGAGACAAATAGCACATTCAAAGGAGAAACTGGAGTAAGCTAATACAGGAAATACTTGAAGAAGGGTGGACAAAGTTAAAGGAGCTAATGAGAGATGGCATAGCGCCTGGGAATATGCACAAGCATAGTCATTTCCACCTCCAGCCTTGAAGGGAAGAAAAGTAAGTGTTTACCAGACCCAGTGAGAGCTGTGGCCATGGGAAAAGGACCCACCAATGGAGGCATACTCTTCCCTGGAGTAACAGAGACACCACCGAACCATGGCAGGAGGAGAGAGAGGGGAGCAAATACCCCGACCTCTCTCTGCCCTCGTCCTTGGCGCACCTGCCCATGCCTCTATCGGCTACAGAAGTCAGAAGGAAGGGAATTTAGGGGACGTGGTACAGAGAGGCCAGTCTCCTGAGCTCAGAACAGGGCAGGGACGGGAAGGATGGGCAGTGCATCCGGAGGGGTGAATGGGAGCTACCCGACCCAGAGGACAGTTATCTTCAAGGTCAGCTGCTGTAGACACTCAAGGCAAAGAAATGGAGGAAATATTGCCTATACAGTGATGTCTCTCTTTGCTAAGAGCTGATCAAGGGACAGATATTGCTGTCACCATCACTCCCTTTTTAAATCACTTTCCTGTGGTTTAGCTAGAATCCGAACTGGTGGCCATCCTCTCAAGAACTGGAGACTAGAAACAGCAGCGAGCGTTTCTGTAATGCTTTATAATTTACAAATCGCTGTCGTATATTGAGTCACTCTTGAGCCTCATAATGAGATTGTTTCAGTTCAATATTCAGAAACATTTATAAATGAAGAAATTGAAGCATGGAGAGTTTCTTTGGCTAGGGCTAAGACTCGTGTAATTTAGAGATATTGAGGTAAAATTATTATAACATAAAATGAACCATTTTAAAGTGGATACTTCAGTGGCATGAAACACGTTCACGATGATGTGCAACCATCACCTCTAATGAGCTCTGAAACTTTCTCATCAGCCCCAAAGGAAACTTCGTACACATTAAATCGTCATTTCTTCATTCTTCGCCCATCTCCGGAAACCACCAAACTGCCTTCTGTCTCAATAGATGTGCTTATTCCGGCATCTCATGTAAATGCAATCACACAACATGTGGTCTTCTGCATCTGGCTTCTTGCACTCAGCATCATATTTCTGAGTTTCACGCACGTTGTAGCAGGTGTCAGTGCTTCTTTTTTTTTTTTTTTTTTGGCTGCGCCATTCAGCTTGCAGGATCTTAGTGCCCCAACCTGGGATTGAACCCGGGCCCCTGGCATGAAAGCCCTGAGTCCTAACCACTGGACTGCCAGGGAATTCCCAGTGCTTCATTGCTTTTTACGGCTGAATAATAGTCCATTGTATGGGTATGACCCACTTTGTTTATCCATTCATCCATTCATGGACATTTGGGTTGTTTCCATCTCGCGGCCATTGTGAATAATAGTACTACCATGACTTATTGTGTAATTTTAACCGATGTCTTTTTAGAAAATTCATGGAGATGATTTGAAGACCTAGCTTTAGAGCACAAGATCTCGAATTTACGCCTCCCCTTCCTTGATTCAGCGACATGCTTGCAGGGCTTTTAGTGGGGAGCAGGCTCTGTCCTAGTCGCTGGGACACAGCAGTGAACAAAATAAATTCCATCTCTCGGGGCACCATCGGTGACTTAGGTGATGAACACAATGGTTCCACAGAGACACACTGGCTGATGGTAAGAGCTGCGGAGAAGCCAGGCAAGGGAGGTGAGAAGCACCATGGATTGGAACAGTTGGCCACCCCATACTGAAGACTCCAGAGGACGTTCTCTGATAAGGTAACATTTCGGCAGAAGCTTCATGGAAGTGAGGGCAGCAGCGTTTCAAGGGAAGAGTGCTTTAGGCAAAATCAAACCCAGATTCAAATCCCAGCTCTGCCAAAAGGCAGCTGTGCTCCCTTGAGCAAGTGATACAGGCTCTCTGAGGTTCAGTTTCCTCCTTTGTATAATAGGATAAACAATGCCTGTCTCGTAAGGCTGTCTCCTCGGTACCTTGAGAATGCTGTATACGGCTCTGCTTTTCAGCCATTGGTTGTTTCGATGCAGAGAGCTCTCCACGGTGCATTTAAGGGTCTGGCAAATGCTTTAAGAACAAAACTGGAGGGTGGCATTTACTTCTCTGTGCTTTGTTCTCTTCAAGATCATGGCCCCTCCAGTGCCGGCTTTTTTTTTTTTTTTTTTTTTTTTTGGCCACTGTGAGCACAATTTTTGCCTCTCCATGCCCATGAGATTGCTAAAAGCTGTACTGGATTCTTATGATATTTAGTTCAAAATACTCTCTAAACACACGTCTGATGGAACCAAAACTAATTGGGCAGGTACTTCTCCAGGTGGGGATGCCAGAAGATCAAAGACAGTAGCCAATTTCAGGTAATCGGAAACAGCCGCAGAATTCTGTATATATCATGGCCCTTATAACATGTAACAGTTTTTGTTAAAGGGCCATGTCTTCCTTTCACTCTTAAAGCGTTTTCCAGATTTTGCTTTAAGTTGAGATGCCGGAAAATCCACACCTGCGTAAGGAGAAGCAGCCTTGCCCGCTCAGGCAGACGTTTGTCTAGTGGCTGCCAGGGAGTTTACCGCTGAATCCCCTGAGTGGTAAGTTACGTGAACAGAGATGCTTGGGAATATCCAGCCTTCAAAGAACCGAGGAGTGAGAAAAAAAGATGGAGGTAGAAAAAACAATCTGGTGCAATTCTTCCATATGATCTGCTCTCGGGTCATTTCAGATACTCCACGAGCTGCTCGGCACTTCTGGACCGTGATTTCTCTGAACCCATCTGCTTCTCTCAGTGCCGCCAAAGTAGCCTCTTATCAAGTTGTCGGGGCAGTGATGGCCTTTGTGAATTACCTCCCCAAAGCCCACGCTGAATAGGAAGTCACCAAGAGAGGGACGTGTACAAGATAAGGGCTGCCCTCTCGTGTCCCCGCATCACGTATCGGTCTTGTCTGTTCTGGGTTTCAGGGGGTTCAATGGTTCTCTTATGAAGCTTTGCCATTTGGAAGAGTGTGGCTGCCTCGATAAGAGACATCAAACCTTACAAGTTTTGAGATAGGACTCAAACACCTCTCCGTCCAGTGGGGATGTCTTGTTTTACAAGCCGTCGTAACTCTGAGCCCCCAGTCCTTCTTCCCTTGCTGTGCTAAATTTGTATATCAACCCCTCTTTCATTCTCCAATAACAGGCTCTTTGCTACCCAAGACCGTTATGGAAGGTATTGGAACTGGTGGACTTCACGGGAGTGGCCAGCTTTGGAATAAGGATGTCCAAAGTTGAGGAGGAGGAGGAGAAACTGACCAGGCAATGGACCAGAAGATGGCTGGAGAGGTGTGGGCGGTTACACGTCTAAATTCAGCACTGGCCTCCATCACTTATGAGACAATCAGTGAACCTCACTGTGCCTCAGATGCTATGGCTACAGTAAAGTGCTAGGAACACCGACGGCAGAGCCTTGCTGCAAGCATTCGGTGAGAAAATGCGTGCAAAGCTCAGTGCCTGGCCCGATCCACACCGACCTCTCCTCCCTTTAGTAAACACGCCACGCCAGGAACGAATCTATGTCTTCTGTTAGCTATCTACTGATGCCGCTTGATCAAACCAGAGTTACTTACTGTAACCCTACTCTGTGCACGGCATGTTCTAGGAGGACTGACAACTTGAGAAATACATTTCAATATGATTAAAGACAATTTTTTTTAATGTATTTGCTCTGATGGATGAGCTCATGAGCAGTTAAGAAAGCCTGAGGTTTCCAATCTCCCAAGTGGTCCCCTGTCCTTAAAAATCCAAACCCCGAGAGGGTCCCTTCACAGAAAACACAGTGTGACGGTTGCCCCCAGAGTCATATAACTGAGTGGTGACCTCACTGCGTCTACAATTCAGAATTCTTTCTGCTACTCCTGAACTTTCCTGAGCAGGGAAGGAGTGGAGGAAGCTGGGGTGACCAGGGAAAGTAGACAAGGTGTCCCCATTTGCCTTTTGCCTTTCCTTTTTCCACCCAACATCTTGTCTGTCTGGGACAGAGAGAAGGGACCAGACATTTCACAAGTGGCTTTGCAGACAAATTCCTTTACGGATTCTGTCACCTGCAGTCTTCTTCTCCCCATTGCTTGAATTCAACAGAAACAGATTTTACTGTTCTAACCTCGGGACATTTTGGAATATAGAAAGCAGGTGGTGCCCCAAATCAGGGGTGATCTGGATAAGAGACTAATGAGATAAAGTCACTTTATCTCAGACTCTAAAATAGTCATAAAAATACACAGTTGCACGTGCTGGGTTTCTAGGCTCTTCCCGGTTGCCCGGAAGCCAACTTTCATAGCCGAAAAGCTCAAAAGCCACAAAACAGGCCATCGCTATGAGGATATGCAGGAAAGGAGGCACAACCTGGATTGATTGAAAATCTCCCTGCTTTTTTATGTTGGTGACAAATTTAATTTAGTTTTTAACATTGTGCAGGTCCACACTGAAAGAAGCAAGGGAGGCTCAGAACAGACCTTTGAGAAGCAATGTAGCCTGCAGACATCAGGGTAAGACCCCCAGCATCAAATTTGGTTTGAGATTTGAGCTGCAAGGAGTTTTTTCAGATGAGTGGTCTGGACGCTGTGAGCACAGCCGGGTGAACCCAGGGTCTGTGGGTTCTGAGTGGCTCCCTCCTAACTCAAGGCCATGGAGACGGGCTCCAGCTACGTAAGGCATGGACTTCACATCTGAGCCCGGAGGCACAGAGCACAAAGCCTCCCAGCATATTAAGGGCATTATCAGTTGAAGATGGATGGATGTCTTTCCATCCTCTGCTAATGTCTCAGCTCTGCGAGGAACTTAAACCTCAGCTTTGCATTACAAATTTAGGAAGGGAACCAGTGATAGGAGCAAAGTCGGTATAAACCTTTCTCCTGAGAAATGCTGGAAGCCATGATCCAGTAATTATGCATGGATGTGTTTCCCATTAAGCCAATGAAACATATACGCAAACAGAGTCCATGAACACACAAGTTGTCTGTGTATTAGGTTAAGGATATTTTTAAGGCTTCATGTGATGTCTTGTCATCCTAAATAGACACAAGAAGTTTGTTTCGCGATAAAATAAGAAGAAAACCACGTTGTACTTGAAGGTCCATTGATCCTCCAAGGACAGAAATGAGGCCAGTCTTTTTCGAATTCCAGGTGCTACTAGAATCTGCTGGTTCCAGATGCTAACATGTTCAGAGAAAGAACACTCTCTATTTCATGGTGGAGGGACTGAGCCCAATTGACCCAAGTTCAATTCCTAGCTCTGCCATGGACAAGCTATGTTGTATCCAGCATGTATCTTAGATTCTTATTCATCAGTGAGGATGATATCAATTTTTATATGTTTCCATAATTTCAAATAAAGTCTATAATCCTGACTCAGGTTGTCTTAAGCAAAAAGCAAGTTTCTCTTATTCAACAGCAGGAAGTCCAGCTGACAACAGCCTACAGAGTTGATGGATTCAGAAGCTCAGGGATGTCATCCAGGATCCAGGCTCTTTCTGTCTCTCTGGTCTACCATCCCGGGCCTTCCCTTCATCCTCAAGCAGGGAGAAAGACTGCTGTAGCAGCATCTAGACATAACAGCATCTAGACATAATATTCACTCGTAAAAGAGAAACCTTTTCTTTCTAATGGCTTTTTATGGAATCAATGCATTTTTTCTTCACCAAGGACTTCCCAGTAGAACTTCCTTCTTCTTGGAAAATGTCAAGTCACATGTCAATGGATGAACCGATCAATGCCAATGAAACCATTTACCATGACACCAATTAGTTGTACCCACGGAGCTAGGGAAGGATGAGCTTATGGCTCTGTGTAGGAGTTGTGTCATCTGGACAAGATTGGGACTCCACTCCGTCAAGAAAGAGTGATGATGATTGGGAAGGCAACCAACAAAGTTCACCCCAGAGACTTTCACTCTTGTCACTGTAAGGTACCCCGCACATGTGAGCTAGGATTATATCGTAGCTTTGGGGACCTGTGGACACTCATACTACTCATACTAATAGCATGAGTACCCATACCGCTCACCTACTCATATCATATTAAATGATGAAAAACCGGATACTTCCCTCCGGAATCAGATACAAGAGATGTATTGGGGGGTCCTTAAGCCCACCCCCAGGTTTCATGATTCACTAGGAGGACTCCCATGATTCAGCATATAACCATACTTATGGCTGTGATTTATTACAAAAAAACAATAGAAAGCAAAATCGGCAAAGGGAAAAGATACATGGAAGTATCTGGAGGAAACTGGGCTCAACCTTCCAGAGTCCTCTCCCAGGGGAGTCACACAGGATGTGCTTAATTCTTCCAATAGCAATTTATGACAACATGAGTGAGAAGTTGACTACCGGCGAAGCTCGTTGGGCCCTCAGCACCTGGGGTATTTAGTGGGGGCTGGTCACATAGGCACCTTCTGCCTGACACGTACCGGAATTCCAGACTCCTAGAACGAAAGCAGTGTTCAACGTAAATCATATGATTTGCAGTTTAGTAGGCATAGGGAAATACCTTTACCAGACACCAACCAAGAGCTTCTAAGCAGTGTGGTCTCAGGTCTGCTATGTTTTCTCTTCACACAGGAGAGAATGTTGCACTGGACTTTACACCATCTTAGAGAGATAAAGAAAATGTTGGCGAGGGACTTCCCTGGAGGTCCAGTGGTTAAGACACTGTGTTTCCACTGCAGGGGGTGCGGGTTCGATCCCTATGCGGGGAACTAAGATCCCACATCGCATGCTGAGCACCATGGCCAAAAAATAGGAAAAAAAATCTACCCACAAATAAAAAGCTTCCAATAAAAAAAAGATGTTGGTGCATATTTATACAGCAGCTACCATAAAATTTAGATTATACCTACACCTGGTCTATATCCCACCAACATAAAATTGAATTGTTCTCTAAGGTTGCTTACTCAAAAGGGCAGGTACATTCTTGGAATAGTAAAAAGTTTGTTTAAGTAGATCTAGATCTGCTGATCTGTAATATTAAGGTCATAAATGTTTGTGGGAAAAAATGCATTTAAGATGATTGCTATAGAAAAATGTGATAGGTGTGCTATGGTGTAAACCAGCCGTTTCATCATTAACCTGCTCTGTATTTCCCTGACTTCATGTTTAAACTTCACTACTAGGCGAATGACCTGCCTTTAACCAGAAAAAGGAAATCTCCTTTGTCCTGGATTTTTCTCTTTATAGACCTGTGTGTAAATCCTTGTGATGCTGACAGACGCTTTCCTAAAAATCAGTGCAAATTAGTGCCTTCCCCCGCCACACCCTTTACACAGAAAGACAAACCTCTTCCTTCACCTGCAAGTTTTCACATCACCCACATCTTTCTTGGTGAGTTTTTTGCACAATGTGGTGCTCTGGGAAGAATAAAGTCAAAGAGATGGGATTAACCGTAAATGATTTTCTCACGTGGAAGGAGATTGGGTACCTTGTTACATTTTCCTCCCTCCAGTTCCACGCATATGCAGTGTGTGTTGTAAGATGCTACAGCGGAACCTTTCGCCTCCACAGGGTCTTTTGTGCATCATGAATATCTCTGCACAACCCTCCCTGCTTTCTCCCCTGGTGCTTTCTCCAGCCAAGCTCCCTGGGATGTGCTGGTGGAGGGGAGAGTTTAAGTACATTGCCTCCAGCCCAATGACTGCAAAGAAACCTACAAAAGAGCTCTGTGGAGCCCATTTTCCTTGACACAATCTTCACATTTTCTTGCACACTATTTCTGCAAGGCTGTTGCTTTCATTACTTGTTTCCCAGTACAAGCCAGAAAGTAAAAATCTAGAACAAAGACTTTCGTGCATTCTGTCTTGAGGTGTTTCTGTATTCGCCATCATCCTGACCCCCTTACCCCATCACTTTGGGCACAAGGGCATTCTCCAGCAACATTGGCTGATAATAAATAAAGAGGTTTGGAAAAAGGACCTGGTATGCATGTGGCATTATTCTATTGTCACACATTCAATTTATTGGGTGGACCTTGGGGCAGAACATCATTTTAATGAAACACTTTGCAAGTCTTAGCTGAAGAGATGTGATCAGCATTACTGTTCTGCACACAGTCATGGATTTACTAAACCATGATTACGTTTATATAACAAAACTTTGCATGAATAAAAAGGAATAAATATAATTAGTATTTGGAAGGGCAAGAACGGCCGAATGAAAATGTTCATGTTTTATTAATCGCATACATTTTGCAGGAGGAGATTACTTTGCCTGGTTTGGGCTAACATCACAGAATTATTGTATATAATTGTGGAAACAGCTAGCCTGTGACAATTTAATGATATTTTGCAAAACCTTTGTTTTGAAGGCTGCTCGTTATCAGCTGACTCCCCAAGTTGATTTCTTAATCACAGAAAATCTCTGAGGACAATTGACGCAGCTATAGCGGTTCGCATGCCGCTGTTACGTGCTGCCAGCTCCTGTAACATAATCTCCCTCTATCCAATTTCCACTGAGATGCTTCAAGGGGACGGACAAAGGCCAAGAGCAGTGGGTGATGGGCCCTGGGTTTACCCTTAGTGTTTTGACCCTGGGAATCTGTTCATCTCACATCCAGCTTCGTATCTCCTCGGCTGGTGCATTAGTTTCTGAGATCCATTGTGAGAAAGCACCACAGATGCTTAAACCACAGAAATGTCTTCTCTCACAGTTCTGGAGGCTAGAAGTCCAAGGTCAAGGTGTGGGCAGGGTTGGTTTCCTGTGGAGGCTCCGAGGGAGAGTCTGTTCCAGGCCTCTCCTCCAGAGGCTGGTTTGCTAGTCATCACTTGCATTCCTTAGCTTGTAGAATCATCACCCCAACCCCAGCCTTCACCTTCACATGGCATTCTGTGTGTGTGTACCTCCAAATTTCCACTTCTTATAAGAACACCAGTCATATTGGATTAGGGCCCACCCTAATGACCTCATCTTAAGTAATTGCATCTGCAATGAACCTATTTCCCAATACGGTCACGTTTTGAGGCACTGGGTGTTACGACTTCAACCTATGGATTCGGGGGGAACACAATTCAGCCCATAACAGCTGGTCACATATGAAAGCTTCTTGCACATGGAAGTCTGAAGACCTGAAGGACAGAACTGCAGACTGTCCTTGCAATGGACTCACCTGCAAGGGAATCAGAGAAGACACTCTCTTTTGACAACTGCATATGGCAATAAAACTCTCTTTTTACTCTGCCTCTAAAGAACTGCACGATTGCTGGTGCAAATTTCCTTTAGCAATCTAAATGGTATTTTCCTCCAGCAAGGTTTCTGTTTTCCAGGCCTCTCCAGATCTGAGGAGTAGACAGAGCACCTATTCTTTGGGCTTCTCACCATCTTGTTTCCCATCCTCTTTTCCCTTTGTATCAATACCATGGAGGTATTCAAGGCCTCCTCCCACATCCCCCTCAGTCTTTGTAGCCTGGGTGGGGGGAGCTAAGCCATGAAGAGACAGAAAAAGAACATTTTCTATCCCTTGGGCCCAGGATCCAGCCATGCCTGAAGCAATGACTTTCTCTGAAGCACTTCTTTCATTCGGCACATGAACCAAGGCTTTCCCTTTTTGCTGAAACACATCTGAGACGGGCTTGTCACTCTCAACAAAAGACCTGATGGGGACTTCCCTGGTGGCACAGTGGTTAAGACTCCGTGCTCCCAATGCAGGGGGCCCGGGTTCAATCCCTGGTCAGGGAACTAGATCCCACATGCATTCTGCAACTAAGAGTTTGCATGCCACAACTAAGGAGCCCTCGAGCTGCCACTAAGGAGCCCGCCTGCCGCAACTAAGACCCGGTGCGAGACAATAAATACATAAAAATTTTTTTAAAAAGTAATCTTAAAAAACAAAAGGTCTGATGAGTATAATTCACTTAGGAAAACATAAAAATGCAGAAAATAATTGAAGTCCATTCCAGAACAGGTGTTTTTCATTAGACTTGTCTCCTGAAACTTTTTGAGTCAAGGCGCCATAAATACCCAAAGGGGAAATGACGGACGGCAAGCTCTTCTCCTAGTAATCGCAGGAAAACAAGAGAGTGGGGCTGCTTCCGGGAGCTTCATCCCAGCTCGGGGGACGCTGCTTCTCCTGTCCACGTTCCATCCGCCAAAGCAAGTCACACGGCCAAACTTGGCATCAGTAAGGTGGAGAAATATGGTCCTCTTCTAGTAGGGGGGACTTCAAAGCCACAAGGCAAAGGATGAGAGTGTACATAATCAATACAGACAGAGGGAGGCATTTGGATAATGATCCAATCAGCTGCCGTGTGTTATTCTCTCTAGCTCCATGAGCCCTCTCTGTAAGCAACAGCCTGCAGTGGCAAGAGGTCACCTTGGACTCTAATATGGGCCAGGCACTGTGCAAAGCACGTTGCATGACAGTTATCTCGGGGTATCCTCGCAGCCAACCTGGGAGCTAGGTACAAGTTATACACCACTTATACATGAGAAACCGGAGCTTCAGAGAGTTGACGCAAATTCCCGGGGTTGCACAGACCTGGCAAGTGGAGTTGGCAAGGGGTCCCAGCAGCCCGACTCCAGAGCCTACACCCGTCTCCCGCTTCTGCATTTGTTGTGCTCAACAGAGGTAATGCGTGAACGTCTGCCTTCTTGCGCATTTTGACAAGTCTTTTATCCGGCCTTATCTTCTTGCAATGAATCTGTTCTGGGTGACAGAGGCAATCGTGAACACAGCATATAAGATCACTGCCCAGGGTTCCCCTGGTGGCGCAGTGGTTAAGAATCCGCGTGCCAATGCCAGGGATACAGGTTCGACCCCTGGTCCGGGAAGATCCCACATGCTGCGGAGCAACTAAGCCCGTGCGCCACAACTACTGAACCTGCACTCTAGAGCCCGCGAACCACAACTACCGAGCCCGTGTGTCACAACTACTGAAGCCCGCACTCCAGCAACAAGAGAAGCCACAGCAATGAGAAGCCTGCGCACCGCAACGAAGAGTAGCCCCCGCTCGCCGCAACTGGAGAAAAGCCCACGCGCAGCAATGAAGACCCAACACAGCCAAAAAAAAAAAAAAACGATCCCTGCCCATAGGAGCACATGTTCCAATGTTGTGGGTACATGGTGATAAACACATAAATAATTTTAACGAATGATGTACCGTTCCAACAAGAAGGCAGAGTGATGGAACAGAGCGTCTCTAGGGCATCAGGAGTGAGTGAAGGATATGTGATTTTATGAAGATGGGGGTCAGGGAGGGTCCTCAGGAGGAGGTGATATTTTATTTTAAACTCAAGGGCTGAGAAAGACCAAGCTATGCAAAATCTGGGGAAACCCTGATCCAGGCAGAAGCAAGTGCAAAGCAAGTAGCATATTTGAGAACCAAGGATACATCGACCGTGGTTAGAAACTATCGATGCTTAATTTCTCATTGCCCTGATCTTTTCACCTGCAAAATAAGCATTAAAATCCCTGCTTCTGGGGCTTCCCTGGTGGCGCAGTGGTTGAGAGTCCACCTGCCGATGCAGGGGACGTGGGTTTGTGCCCTGGTCCGGGAAGATCCCACATGCCGCAGAGCGGCTGGGCCCGTGAGCCATGGCCGCTGAGCCTGCGCGTCCGGAGCCTGTGCTCCACAACGGGAGAGGCCACAACAGTGAGCGGCCCGCGCACTGCAAAAAAAAAAAAAACAAAACCCCTGCTTCTATACCTTGGCAAATGTATTTATAATCCTGTGTCTAAAAGCTCATAGTACATGTTGAAGCCACATAGACATATAAGTGATTATGGTTGCATACATACAAATGGAACTTATTATAAAATTGAAATGACTTTTGACAATGGTTTTCCTGTTGATTTCCCCTACTCGGCTTTCAGGCATCACTGTGGGACGCCTGGTGTCTGCGGTGATGTTAGTTAAAGGTCGGGCTATGGTCAGTCTCTCAGAGGGCTTAGTGCTGTATTTCTCAGCTCTCTATTGCTGCTGGGAAAAATCACTGCAAATTTAATGGCTTAAAACATATGACAGATGTTATATATTGCATACATGATCTCACTGAGAGGCACAAGGGAATTAGATGGCAGGGCACATGTCTTAGAAATTTCACATGTGAAACAGGAATGCCCATTCGTCATGTGGCAATCCTTCAGCTCAGTACGAGAGTGTCCAAGGTCTTCAGCTAAACATTCTTCTGCCCTTGAGTTTATGTTTGTGAGAGAAAATATATTCAGTTCGCTGAAGTGGGACTTATGAATAATATATTGGAACAAATCTCAAATTATGATTCTCTGGTAGTGAGAGCACTTGCAGTTTATCCTCGTTAACCACAGCTTAACATAAAGCGTGGTGACGTTTATTGTAGGAAATGTAACGAGGGTTTTGAGTTTCTTGTGGGTAGGTTGGGGTCATTTTCTTTTTCTCAACCTTGCATTCACCTCCTTGTCCACTTTCCCCTGTTCTTTTCCTGTCCATTACTTTTGTAATCTCTTCACCTCATGTCTTTTCCACTCACTAAGGGGATATGATGCGGAGGATTGTGGTAGTTCATAAAAGACAACCGTGTAAAAAAAGAATCCCTGCCGCCATTCATTCTGCCCACTGATTTAGGCACCAGTCCTTACAGGTTTATGTTTACATATTTATCCCAACACAGACGGTTGTCACTGAGGCCTGCCTACGTCTGTGATGTTATCCCATTGACGTAACCGATTGCACACCTCTTGGAGGGTCTGCACAATAACTTTCCCCTTCCGGGTAACATTGATCACCTTCCCTACTAAGGGAAAAGAATAATGATGCTATAGGAATTGCAAAATTACAAAGCTCTAATGTTTGCATATGGACTGATTCTTACACTCCGATTTTTGAGTAATTTAGAAGGGAATCAGAACAAATGGATACCAGAGGGGAAAGGGGGGTGGGAGGAATTGGGAGATTGGGACTGACACACATAGACTATTGATACTATATATAAAACAGATAACTGATGAGAACCTACTGTGTAGCACAGGGAGCTCTACTCAGTGCTCTGTGGGGACCTAAATGGGAAGGAAATCCAAAAAAGAGGGGATATATGTATATGCATAGCTGACTCATTTTGCTGTACAGCAGAAACTAACACAACATTGTAAAGCAACTATACTCCAATAAAATTAATTTTAAAAAAAAGAATTTGGAAACATATGAAGCTGTTTATAGCATGAACAAAATACAGATGATTAAACGCAATCCTTGACTTTTCCACAGCCTATCAAGCATGTATCTCCTTCAATCCCATCTGTGAAATGGGTATAGTAATAGCGCCCACCTCCTCGGATGCTATGAAGGTTCCATAAATGGAAAGACATAAAGTACTTAGAATAGTAACACACACACACACACACACACACACACTCTCTCTCTCTCTCTCTCTCTCTCTCATACTGGCTAGCTGCTATTACGTTTATAATATGGCAATAATAGTAGCACCTCCCTTTGGACCCAAGGTCATGGTCACAGTGAAAATGCCCAGTGTCTGCCCCATAGAAAGTGGTCACATATTGGACTCTTTACTGATACTGTCAGCATGGTGACTCCATGTCTAAGTATACACATATCAAGGTGACTCTGACCCTGGCGGAATCAGTTTCAAGTTGTCACCCAGCTGTAAGCGATGTGGTCTCCAATGCGAAGTGTCTCGCAGGAAAAGGGTCCTCTCCACGAGGAAACCCTGCGAATCCAAAGAGCTCAGCTGGTTTCATCGTTCAAGCCCTTCCAGGCCAAGAAGAATAGGACCTCGTTACAGCTTGGGATCCGCTCTGCAATGTGATGGAGGGCACGTCAGCAGCTATTACTAAGATCGGTGTGAGGAAATCACTCGGGGGGGATCTAAGAAAATCTGTGGATAGCATCGTGGAGATAGTAGCAGGTAGAGAGAATCAGGCCTTTGGTCTTGGTCCGAGACAAGGGAGTGAGGTAAGACTTTTTATTTCTCCTCCTGGCAGCAATGAAGCTTGAGCAATTTGCTGAGACCAATCACATGACAAGTTTAACTCAATGACGGTGGCCGGGGTCAGACTGGGGCCGGCAAGCAAGTCCTCAGGGTGCGATTTTCTTCTTCTGTTTTGTTTGTCTTTAATTAATGCTTATTGGAGTGCAGTTGCTTTACGGTGTGGTGTTAGTTTCTGCTGTACAGCAAAGCAAATCAGCTCTATGTATACATATATCCCCTCTCTTTTGGATTTCCTTCCCATTTAGGTCCCCACAGAGCACTGAGTAGAGCTCCCTGTGCTACACAGTAGGTTCTCATTAGTTATCTGTTTTATACATAGTAGTGTATATATGTCAAGCCCATTCTCCCAATTCATCCCACCCCTCCCCTCCCCCGCCCCCCCACCCAGTATCCATACGTCCATTCTCTACGTCTGTGTCTCTATTTCTACTTTGCAAAGAAGTTCATCTGTATCATTTTTCTAGATTCCACATATAAGCGATATTATACGGTATTTGTTTTTCTCTTTCTGCCTTACTTCACTCTGTATGACAGTCTCTAGGTCCATCCACGTCTCTGCAAATGGTACCATTTCGTTCCTTTTTATGGCTGAGCAATATTCCGTTGAATATATGTACTACCTCTTCTTTAGCCATTCTTTTGATGGGCATTTAGGTTTCTTCCATGTCCTGGCTATTGTAAATAGTGCTGCAACGAATATTGGGGCACATGTATATTTTTGAATTATGGTTTTCTCGGGGTATAGGCCCAGGAGTGAGATTGCTGGGTCATATGGTAGTTCTATTTTTAGTTTTTAAAGTAACCTCCATACTGTTCTCCATAATGGCTGTATCAATGTACATTCCCACCAACAGTGTAAGAGGTTCCCTTTTCTCCACACACCAGGGTGCAAAATTTAAGGAGTCCCTTGCTTTCAGGCTGGGCAGGTGCAGGCAGGCGACTGAGCACTGGGTGCCTCCTTAAGTTTTTTTTTTGTTTTTTTTTTTTTGCGGTACGCGGGCCTCTCACTGCCGTGGCCTCTCCCGTTGCGGAGCACAGGCTCTGGACGCGCAGGCTCCGTGGCCATGACTCACGGGCCCAGCCGCTCCGCGGCATGTGGGATCCTCCCGGGCTGGGGCACGAACCCATGTCCCCTGCATCGGCAGGCGGACTCCCAACCCCTGCGCCACCAGGGAAGCCCCCTCCTTAAGTTTTGAGTCCTGGGTGCCTCACCCTTGTCCTGACCCTGGAAGGTGGTTCATATTATGTAAAAGTTCCAGAAACTAAGGGTGACGTCACTCCATATGTTTCCTCAACCTTAAATTGTGCCCTCCTTTAACAAAAAAATCTGTCTGTAACTAATTACTGTGAATTAATCCTTTACCCCCCTAGCCTACTTCATTTGGAGCTGAAAGGCCTCTGGGCAGCTAAAGACAAGTTCTTGATCACACCTAACCTGCATGCAGTGTCAGGCAAAGAAAGGGCAGAAGTAACCAGTGGCTTTTCGAACTAAAGAAGAACTATTTGGACAGCTGTTAACTCCCCGTCCCCCCTTATCTGAGGGTCGCTACAAGGCCTGGCCCTACATTTCTGCGTGTTTCACCTGTCCCTGCTGGCCCAGGGTAGTCCACAGTGACTGACAGCCACTGAGCCCCTACTCCAGGCTCCAAGTGTTAGGTCGGGAACCTACTTAAATTCCCCGGCCGCCCTAAGCAGGAGGAATGCTGCGACCCAGTTTACAGGTGGCAAAGCTGAGGCCCAGAGGTGCAGAGGCACATCCTTAGTGTCCCTTGGCAGGTGTGGGAGCTCCACAGCATTCCCACGGGACTTACCATTGGCAGGAGCCTCTGTAATGTTCTGCGGGTGCTGGGTATGGTCCCTCGAAGGTGAAGTGCACGACGATGAGGCTTCCTTCCCTGGGCGCCCACCCTGTTCTGGGCGTGGATTCATCTAATGTTCACAGCCATGGTCTCAGGCCAGTGTTACTATTAGATTCCCTTTATCCTCGCATCTTCCATGGTGGGTCCGACCCTCCCTTCCAGCAGAGAGGATGGAGCCCAGGGAAGGTATATAACCTGCTGTGAGCTTTCTAAGCTCAGCTTAGCAGAGAGGCTAACCGGGCACCCTTGGGTCATCCCACAATTGCTGTGTACTTCAGCAATCTTATCTGTAAAATGGCAGGAAATCGTTCCTATCCTATGGGATCGCGGTCAGGAATACTTGAGTTCACTTTGGTTAAGCATTTAAGGAAATAGCAGGTGGGTAGGGCGTGTTTTCTGAGACTAGTTATGGTCATGATGATGGCCCTGGGTGGTGGGAAGGGTTCACAGGTGCTGTTGAGCTCACCGCCCTGCCCCCGCGATGGAAGGCCCTATCCCAGCAGGTTTTGCTGACCCCATAAGGCCGCTCCCAGATCTCGCGCACACCCAGCTGTTCATGGGAATGACGTGGATGTCGTCTTTGATCTTCTCTCTCTCTCCTCGCTTCTCTATCTGATCATGAAGCCTAGTCAATTCCACCTCCTAGCCGTGTTTCTCTCATCACCACGATCGCAGCCCTAACGTTAATCCAGGCTTCACTGTTTGTCACCTGGCCTATTACAATGGCCCCAGAGAACGGGAAGGGGCTTTCGGTCCATTTCAAACTGGAACGTGACTGCACCATTGCCCTGTGTAAGATGGGCTGCGTGACTTCACTGCTGTTAGGACAAAATCCAGATTTCATGTGAGCCTCCAGGATCTAGCCCCACTATGTTTCCAGATTCCATTAGTCTAAGGCCATTTTCCCTCCCGAATGTGTGTGCCGTGTGCTCCCAGATCAGTCTAACGGTACTCGGCACTGCTGAGGTTCATTTTTGTCTTCCCCTCTGTGAAGGTGGGTGCCTGTCCTGTTCACCCCTCCCTCCCCAGCAACCCAGATGCCTGACACGTGGTGTGTGGCCCAACACCCGTGGGAAAGATGGATAAATGAAAGATTCCAGAGCCCATGCTATTTCCTCTACGCTGCATTAAATTTCTAGCGGATCCAATGAATATGTCTGTGGTTTTAAAACAATCTATGAAAGCATTTCAGTTTGGCGGCTAAAAATATCAGTTTACCAGATTCAGCTGACTGGTATTAATTTAACCGATTGATGAGTTTGTTCAAGAGCTCATTTGGTTTTTTGCCAGATAGTTATATAACTTTTTATATAACGGTCTTTACTAAACCTCGAAAAATCACAAACTAAAAATATATTTTTCTCTATCAGGGGATCAAATATAGATTTGGCTATAGTAATATCCTCCAGGAGAACTATGCTAAGAAGAAAGTGGATCGTATGTTTAATAATTCCCTTTAAAATTGGACCCCTATAGGGAAAGGTTGGGAAGATTCTGCACCAGAAGATAAAGAATGAAAACCTCTGGGGGTGGAATTGTGAGAAAAGGGACGATTTCATATTTTCATTAAAAATATTTCAGTGTGAAGATATTTTAAAAAATAAAAATAAAATATTTATGGCTAGTTTATAATATTAGTAAAATATTTTCTGAAACATTGAATGGGAAAAAGGACACAAAATTATCAGCAAATAGAAGAGAAAAATTGGGGGGTCTTCCCTGGTGGTCCAGTGGTTAAGACTCCCAGCTTCCCCTGCAGGGGGCATGGGTTCAATCCCTGGTCAGGGAACTAAGATCCCACATGCCATGCAGTACGGCCAAAAAGGAAAAATAAAAATAAAAAGAGAGAGAGAGTGAGAGAGAGAGAGAGAGAGAATTTTATAATTATCTTAATAGATGGAGAAAAATCTGACAAATTTATGCATGTCCATGATGTGAAAAGGAAACGTGTAAAACCATAAATAGGAGGAAAGTATACTGACCTGTGATAGAATGTCCACAAAATATAACCTACAGCAAGTCATAACTAATGGCAAAATATTGAAAGCTATCTTTCTGTGTCTGAAAATGAGAAAAAGGTGCCCAGTATGATCACTTGTATTAACCATTGTGCAGAAGTCCTAGCCAATCTAATGAATAAATAAAAAGAAAAAATATATTTAAGGATTGAAAGAAGAAATGAAACTGTTATTATTTGCAGATGACATGATTGTATATGCAGACTAGCTAAAAGGATATAGAGATTTTTAAAAATCAATAAGTAGGGGCTTCCCTCGTGGCGCAGTGGTCAAGAATCCGCCTGCCAATGCAGGGGACACAGGTTCGAGCCCTGGTCCAGGAAGATCCCACATGCCATGGAGCAACTAAACCCATGCGCCACAACTACTGAGCCTGCGCTCTAGAGCCTGTGAGACACAACTACTGAGCCCACGTGCCACAACTACTGAAGCCCACACGCCTAGAGCCCGTGCTCCGCAACAAGAGAAGCCACCAAAGTGAGAAGCCCGCACACTGCAATGAAGAGTAGTCCTTGCTCACCACAACTAGAGAAAGCCCGTGGGCAGCAATGAAGGCCCAACACAGCCAAAAATAAAGAAAATCAATAAGTAAATTTAGTCAGGTAACTTGCATACCAAATTAATATAAAAAAATCAATCATGTTTTTGTATCACAGTAACAGACACTTAGAAAATGAAATTAAATGTTTCCATTTAAAATAGAATAAAGAGAGAAGATAATGAAGACTAAATCTAATGAAAGATATTCAAGACTTCTACGATGGAAACTATAAAGCATCATTCAGATAAATTAAAGAAGGGATGTCCAATGGGATATACCATGGTTCATGGATTGAAGTCTTAATATTGCAAACATGTTAATGCAGTTATATATAATGTCAATCAAAATCCCAGAGGGTATTTAACCAGCTGATCCTAAAATTTATGTGAGGGGACTTCCCTGGTGGCACAGTGGATAAGACTCTGCACTCCAAGTGCAAGGGGCCCAGGTTCGATCCCTGGTCAGGGAACTAGATCCCACATGCATCCTGCAATTAAGAGTTCACATACTGCAACTGATGAGCTCACCTGCTGCAACTAAGGAGCTGGTGCAACCAAATAAATAAATAAAAATTTTTTAAATTAAAAGAAAATTATGTGAAACTACAAGGAACCTGGAATAGGCAAGAAAATCTTTAAGAAAACAGGTGACTTTGGAGAAACTACGCTATCAGATTTAATAAAATGCTTTAGTTATTGCATCAGAACGGTATTGGTGCAGGGAAAGATAAACAGACCAATGAAACAGAATAGAGCTCCTGGAAACACATCTGCACCTTTAGGGACCCTTGACTGGTGGCAAACGTGACCCTGCAGTGTGGTGGGAAAAGGGACTCTTTTCAGTAAATGGTGTTGGGTTCTTCAGATAGCATCTAGAAAAAAAATCATGATCATTACCTCACACCATATACAAAAATCAGTTTCATGTGAATTGTAGAGCTGTAGGCAAAAGGTAAGACACAGGATTTCTATAAGAAAACCTGCTGTTTGTATAAGCAAAGATTTCTTAAGCCAGACATAATAAGCAATACACACAAGCATTGATGATTTAGACGACATGAAAACTGGGAACTTCTAGTTATTAAAAGACCACATTCAGAACGTGGAAAGTTAAACCACAGAGTGAGAGAAAATATTTGCACATATAAAATCAACCAAAGGCTCATATCTGAGGCATATAAGATTTCTACAAATCAATAAGCAAAAGACATTTAAAACCCATTAGAAAAATGGCAGAATTCTTAAAAAGGCACTTTCGTTTTTGTTTCTTTTTTCTTTTTGTTTGTTTGTTTTGTTGTTGTTGTTTCTTTTCTATTTTTTGTTGTTATTTGAAAAGGCACTTTTAAATATTGGGGAGTGGGTGGTTGATATCCACAATCAAAAAATATATCAAAATGTTGACGTACAAGTTAAAACCTATCAACATAGCTGAAGATTTGAAAGCCAGACAAATATTCAGTATTGGTGAGGATTCTGAGTAACGGGTTTTCTCATATTCTATTGGTGGAAATCAAAACTAGTCCAAGCATTGTAGGAAACCATTTGGTGTTATCTAAATGAAACATATTTATAACCTCTAACCCAGCAATTTCACATGTGCACCAAAACACATGTACAAGAATGCTATTAGGGGCTTCCCTGGTGGCGCAGTGGTTGAGAGTCCGCCTGCCGATGCAGGGGACACGGGTTCGTGCCCCGGTCCGGGAGGATCCCACATGCCGCGGAGCGGCTGGGCCCGTGAGCCATGGCCGCTGAGCCCGCGCGTCCGGAGCCTGTGCTCCGCAACGGGAGAGGCCACAACAGTGAGAGGCCCGCGTGCCGCAAAAAAAAAAAAAAAAAAAGAATGTTATTAGCAGGATGATTAAAATATCCCCAAACCAGACAAACCCAAATGCTCAGTATAATGGGTTAAAATACATTTTGGTATATTTGAAATATACCAAAGATAAAAGGCGCTGAGTATAAATACATCATGTACAAAGTGAAAATGGACACGCCACTGATATACTCCGAAGAGGGACGGCTCTTACCGAATGAATTCGGAATGAAAGAAGCCAGGCAGTAAAAGAACATATACTGTGATGATTGCATCTATGAAAAGTTCAAAACAGATAGAATTGACCTAGGGTGTTGGGATGTGGGACCTGGGGCAGTGATTGTGGGTAGAAGGACCAGGAAGGCAAACCACAGGGAACTTGGAGACATTTCTAATGTTTTATTTATTGACCCAGGTGAAGGTTGGACATCTGTGTTCCCTATGTAATAATTCATCAAGCTATTCTCTTCTGATTTGTGTACTTTGAAGATCAGTTACAGTTTAATTTTAAAAACTTTCAAAAATTGTATTGCAGGTGTCCAATTTTAAGTGAAAAATCTTGGACCACACTGTGTCATTTATTCAGTGCTCTGTATCTTGCGACTACTCCATAAACACCGATGAATTTGCATTAGTTACTGGGAATATCATTATGGTGAGTATTGTTTTCCCAGAATGTACGTGAGAGGAAAGAAGTCTCACATCACATCTCAAATAGCGTGAGCCCCTCTCTTTCTGGAACCCTAGCGGGCAGGCATTCTCTCGTCTACGGAATTGGCATTGTGTTTCTCCTGGTCCCTCAGAACAATGGATGAGGGAGAAGCTGGATCAGGGTAGATATTTTGCTGCAAGCAGAGAGTATTTATAATTATGCTGATTTATCCTTTAGTTCCTTTTCCCTGATGAGATTCTGATCCACGAAGACAAGATGGCTAAAGACCAAATAGATGGGAGGAATAGCACTTTGCTATTGACCCTGAAAAATGCAGGAACGCTGGGTTAAAATTATGGATTGAATGTGCTTTAAAGGACTAGATGTGTCTCATTCATTTAGACTCCCAGCATGCTTCATCTTTATAAGATTAGTAAGAGCCATGAGACCCTCCACAGTTGAACTCCTGATTCGCATAATTGATTCTGCATCGATAAATATATTCCATTACCCTGGACCAAAAATGGGCAGCCCTTCTCAATTCTTTTGCAGGAAAACATTCTCTTGCTTTATTGGGGGGCGGCAGTGGGGGGAAAGATGATATTTATATAGAAGACTGATCAGCATTAGAATAAAATATCTATCTAATAGTCTGAGCTCTCTCTTTGGAAGAGACTTCTCCATTAGCCAAAAAAGTGCGTACATATCAGATTGTCTTAAAGAGATTCACGCACAGCTGTTAGAATTAACTTCTGTTAAGGGAGAACAGTACAGTGAAGCGTGGAGATGATATATGCAAACAATTTCCCATTATAAATACAGATTATTTTTTCTTTCCATAAACTACGGCTGTCACAATAAAAATGATCCACTCTGGTGGGAAGAAAGAAGTGGCAATTGGGAAGCAGAAGGAAGGCATTGATGTTTCGCTTCATCAAATTACGTGCCTTTTTATCTTCTATATAAATGGTATTGTATTTAGTAGCTTTGCATATTTAATTTATTTCCCAGACTGCGTACAATTTTCCTTGTGCTGAACCAGCTTCCTAAGGCCCAGGGGAAAACCCTGCATCTCGGATTCGTCCTCAAATGTGTTTGGTGTGAAGTGCTGGAAAGCCTGCCCATCCTCACCTGTATACCCTGACTCTCACTGTCCGTCTCCATGTGGACACTTCCTGTCACTCTTGCCACCCAGGTCACTCCACAGGGCTTCGTTCATGTTGAAAGAATGGTGCAGGTCATTGCGGCTGCAGCCTCACTTACTCAAGGTCCCTCCTTTGAGCAAAGCTGCAATAAAATCTACATGCCGTGTCCCTGAGAATACTTGCACGCCGCCAGCACTCATGTGGACACTGAAATGAGGGTGAATTATTAGGGTTTTTTTTTTTATTTAAAAAAAATGCTCTTTAATTGTGGTCAAAGTCACATGATATAAAACATACTCTTTTAACCATATTTAACTGTACATTTCAGTGGCACTAAGTACATTCACATTGTTGTGCAACTCTCACCATCATCCGTCTCCTGAACTCTTCACCCCCCTAAATTGAAACTCTGTCCCCGCTAAACTCTAACTCCCCATTCCCACTCCCCCCCAGCCCCTGCCCCCTGGCATCCACCAATGTACTTTCTGACTCTATGAATTTGGCTGTTCTAGGGACCTCGGAGAGTGTCACATAGATGTGGTTCAAGAATGATCTCACAAATGATCAGTCCTGCACTCTTGTTAGGAAGCTACTGGACTAAGGTTTCCGCCCAAACAAGGGAGTAAAGCAAGAAAGAGAAACACGCAGGAAATGGGGGTGTCAGCACAGGAGAGGGTCCTGAGGATCCCTGGGGTGAGGGGAGACCCAAGCGGCTGTGACCAGGCCTAAGGGCACCCAGGCCACACAAGGCAGGTCAGCAGGTGCCGGAGGCTCTTTCTGGAAGATGATGGTTAGGCTCGTGGTCAGTTTCCTGCTCTGTAAAATGGGTCTAATGTAATGAACTCCCACGGAGTTGTGAGGAGTGAAGACATCGTGTGTAATTGCCAGTCTTGCCCCCTCCCCACTTTCTCTAAGAAACATTTTATTTTACATGTAAAATTTCCAGTAAAGATTTCCCAAAAGGGAACTCCAGAAAGCTCTCTTTCCTAAGTAGAATAGGACTTTACTTTTCCTCCAGCAGGGTGAAAAGTTAATGAATGACACAATTTAAAAATTGTCTTATTTTAGTAAAGACATCATATACATAAGAAACCACTATAACTCACATCCATATTCTGAAATAAAACAATTTCAACGGCTTGTAATTGGTTTAAATGGTAACGTTTGTGGAAAGCATGATATTAGGGAGTATTAAAAAGACAGGTGGCCAGCTCTCTCTTTATTAAAAGGCCATGGAAGAAACATACATTATCCCAGTTCAAACGAACCTCAAAAATGTCTTCCCTTGACATTCAGCTTCAGATGATTTAAAATTTACCTCCTATAGCCTGTCCCACTTTTGTATTCTTAGCCGTAGATAAAATAGTGGCTTTCATTGTTAGGCAAACAGCTTTGAGGACCCAGGGTTCAGTCCTGTAGCTATTCTCATGCTTTACTCTACATGTTATCTTTCTTTGTAATCCTATTATGGAAAGAAGAAATGTCTCACAACTTTGATTTAATCTCCAATTCCAAGTTGCAAGCTTTGTTCCAGTGATCAAACATACCTGATACCCCTGCCATGGCAGATATGAAAGCTCACATACGTGTGTTTCCGTGTGTGTGTTTATATCACACAAAACACATCATCATTTTGAAGTCGTCACATATGAACATGAGGGAGGGAGGGAGGACTGCAAAGTGCCCTGTGGTTCTCATCTAAAAGGTATGACGTTTATTTTTAGCAAAATTTCCCTGAGCATTTTCAGGCAAGCCCTTGATAGGCAAAGGAGGTCAGAGATAAACTAAGACACAGCCCCTGCCCTGGAATTTCTTTCGTTCTAGGAGAAGGACACAGTGCACATAGAAACAGCTGCTGTCCAAGGTAGACGCAGGTCAGGAGGGGGATGAGATGCAGGTGTAGGGCCACAGATTCTCTGGGGTGGGAGCCTTGCCCACAAGACATGGGAATGACCTGGGTATCTGGGGACGGTGATATCTGAATCAGGTCTTGAAGGATGTTTGTGTCAAGAGGAAAGGAAGAGCATTCCTGGTAATAGACAACACAATGGACCAAAACTCTGTTTTGGTGAGATGACTTACGTTCTGAGTATTTAAAATCAGGAAGTGAGATGTTTGAATGAAAAGGATACTTCAGATAAAGGTAAATTGCTGCAGTCACTATGGAAAACAATATGAAGTTTCCTCAAAAAACTAAAGATAAAGTTACCATATGATCCAGCAATCCCACTCCTGGGCATAGATCCAGAAATGACGAAAACTCTAATTCAAAAAAATACATGCACCCCAAAGTTCACAGGAGCACTATTTACAATAGCCAAGATATGGAAGCAACCTAAGGGCCCACCAACAGATGAATGGATAAAGAAGATGTGGTATAAGTACATACACAATGGAATATATATATATGTATGGGTACACACACACACACACACACACACACACACACAATGAATATTACTTAGCCATAAAAAAGAATAAAATAATGCCATTTGCAGGAACATGGGTGGACCTAGAGATTATCATACTAAGTGAAGCAAGTCAGACAGAGAAAGACAAATAGTACATGATATCACTGATATGTGGAATCTAAAAAAATAATACAAATGAATCTATTTACAAAGCAGAGACTCATAGACACAGAAAACCAGAAAACAAACTTATGGTTACCAAAGGGGAAAGGGCAGGGAGGGAAAAATTAGGAGTAAGGGATTAAGAGATACACACTACTATATATAAAATAGATAAGCAGGACTTCCCTGGTGGCGCAGTGGTTAAGAATCCACCTGCCAATGCAGGGGACACAGGTTTGATCCCTGGTTCGGGAAGATCGCACATGCCGCGGAGCAGCTAAGCCTGTGCACCACAACTACTGAGCCTGCGCTCTAGAGCCCGCGAGCCACAACTACTGAGCCCATGCACCGCAAGTACTGAAGCCCGCATACTATAGGACCCACGTGCCGCAACTACTGAGCCTGCGTGTTGCAACTACTGAAGCCTGTGCACCTAGAGCCCATGCTCCGCAACAAGAGAAGACACTGCAGTAAGAAGCCTGCGCACCGCAACGAAGAGCAGCCTCTGCTCACCGCAACTAGAGAAAGCCCGCGCACAGCAATGAACACCCAATGCAGCCGAAGAAAATAAATAAATTAAAAAAAATTTTTTAATGAAACAGATAAGCAAGAAGGATTTACTATATAACGCACAGAATAATATTCAGTATCTTGTAATAACATATAATGGAAAATAATCTGAAAAATATATATAACTGAATCACTTTGCTATACACCTGAAACTAAGGCAATATTGTAAATCAACTATATATCAATTTTCAAAAGGATCCATCAGGATTAGGGAGAAGAGAGAGTAACTCTGAGCTGATCTGAGCCCCCAAAGAAGACTGAATTTGGAACAGATACAAAGTGAGGGGGTCAGTCCTAGCCTAGGCTTGCAATTCAACCATAACTCTCATTTATTCAGGATTCAGGAAATAGTCGGCAAAGATGGTTTTTCGGATACTTACCAGTTTGTGTTCAACTATACATGAGCAGCTTGAAGGTTTTAGAATAAATTACACACAGCATGGATAGGTCATAAACAGGGTTGAGAGGGTAGGACTAGAAACAGAGAGTTAGGGCGTGGTGACGCACATGTAGATGAAACATGCCTATTTTCAAAATATCACAGCGCATGCCACAAGGGCACGTGCGTTTTTCGAGACAAATACCAAACAGGCTAGGGTGGCGCCGTTGACTACAAAATGAATGGGATTAACGAATTAAGGTAAAAAAGGAAGAGGGAGGAAATGGACATTTCGTGGCCCAGTGATGACAATGTGATACAAATCACGTAGTGTGGTCAGCTCAACCCTGTACCCTGAGGACATTTTTTAAGCAATAAAAAAATTAATTTATTTCAAAAGAAAATTCCACAAACTGATGAGTGTAAACATGCATCTGAGTCTCCAATTAGATGATTTCTGTTTACAGGGTCAAGTTTAACTGGGCCTAGAAGCCCATAGATTCTGAAGAACCCAGTCTTTTTTGGGATTGAATAGAAAGTATGATGAGACATGGAGTCTCCAGTCCAAATGCCCACAGGAGCCACTATGGAGAACAGCATGGAGGTTCCTCATAAAACTAAAAACAGAGCTACCATATGACCCAGCAATCCCACTCCCGGGCATATATCTGGAGAAAACCACAATTCGAAAATATACATGCACCTCAATGTTTACAATAGCCAAGACATGGAAACAACCTAAATGTCCATCAACAGATGAATGGATAAAGAAGGTGTGGTACATATATACACAATGGAATATTATTCAGCCATAAAAAAGAATGAAATAATGCCATTTGCAGCAACACGGACGGACCTAGAGATGATCATACTAAGTGAAGTAAGTCAGACAAAGACAAATATCATAGGATATCACTCATATGTGGAATCTAATTAAAAAAATGATACAAATGGGGCTTCCCTGGTGGTGCAGTGGTTGAGAGTCCGCCTGTCGATGCAGGGGACACAGGTTCGTGCCCCGGTCCGGGAAGATCCCACATGCCGCGGAGCGGCTGGGCCCGTGAGCCGTGGCCGCTGAGCCTGCGCGTCCGGAGCCTGTGCTCCGCACCGGGAGAGGCCACAACAGTGAGAGGCCTGCATAACGCAAAAAAAACCAAAAACAAACAAAAACAAAACAAAAAAATGATACAAATGAACTTAATCATAAAACAGAAACAGACTTAACAGATATCAAAAACAAACTTATGGTTACCAAAGGGGAAGCGTGGGTGCCGGGCAGGGGAGGGATAAACCAGGAGCTTGGGCTGAACATACACACACTACTATATATAAGATAGATAACCAACAAGGACCTACGGTATAGCACAGGGAACTACTCAATATTCTGTGATAACCTAGATGGAAAAAGAATCTAAAAAAGAATGAATATATGTATATGTATAACTGAATCACTTTGCTGTACACCTGAAACTAACACAACATTGTAAATCAACTCTACCCTGATAAAAACAAACAAACACATGCCCACAGGAGCCAGGGGCATGTAGTCTCTATGGGGGACATGACCCCCTGGGAGGCAATAGGGAGAGCTGGGGACTGTGGCACCTAAAGCAGGCAGTGACTGCTTCCTCCCTTCCCGCTAATCACTCCTATGTGGGTATGTGGACTCAGTCATTACATTTTCAGTTATTTTACTGAAATGCAACTATCCTATATTTAATGTAAAAGCTTCAAACATGTTAGAACACTGACAAGAACAAAGGGGTCATTTCTGAGAGCCAGATCCAGTGCCTAGGTCACACTTGCAACCTTTGACCCAGATCATGCCACCTGACTTCACCTGTCCCTTCACATCTGACATGCCACGAATCATTCAAATATCTGATACATTTCCAATGAGTGCACACAGATGACAACAAAATCCCCACTCTAACCACAGACCTAAGATGATCAGCTGCAGTTTTCCACTGAGAGGATCTCCTAAAAGGTTTTTATTGCCAATTTAATTATACATATTTTTTTGAGATATAGATAGTCAGATATACATTTTAATAGTTTACTTAGGTCTACCTGTGTTATCTAAAGCCATATGTAAAATAATATATTCATCTATATGTGCACATTTCATGAATTCAACTAGCATTCTTCATAAACGTCTTTGACATTAATAATGTCTTCATCATCACCCTTGCCCTCATCCATCCATTTTAAGGGCATCACTTTCATATCTAAGTCATTGGAGAAATGGCAGCCCGTGATGCGCTGGGATCACGGCCACGGTGCCGCTAACATTCCTTTAGGGCAGTCATCCTTGTTTCTTTGTGCCTGGAGGTGCATAACTGCAAGGGAACCAATCACGGTGATACCGACCAGGGTTCTTGGCTTTCCCCAATCGATAGAAATTGACTAGAGGCCAGGTAAGAAATTCAGGCGAGGCTTTATTGGGGCCCCTGCTGCAGCAGAGGGGAGTGAGAACAAACAACAGCTTCCCCTGCTTCCTCCCTCCCTGAGTGGGGGGCGAGCTGGTTCCCTATATGGGGTGAGGGGAGGGGTGTGTCCAGCGGTCTGGCCAGGGGCGTGGCTTGGGTGGTCTGCCCCACCCCCCCGGTGGTGGGGGGGGGTGGGGCATGCGCAGTGCCCTGCATTTGCTCCTGACACCTTGTTTTCGCTCCTGACCTTCTGTTTTTGCTCCAGGCTCTTCAAAAGTGGCAACTGGGTTTCTTGGTCTCTTTGTGTCTTTTGGGTCCTGAGTTTGCCCCAGCTGTACACACGCAGTTTTTTTAGTCCGCTCTACCATCTTTTTTTTTTTTTTTTTTTTTTTGCGGTACGCGGGCCTCTCACTGTTGTGGCCTCTCCCGTTGTGGAGCACAGGCTCCGGACGCGCGGGCTCAGCGGCCATGGCTCACGGGCCCAGCCGCTCCGCGGCATGTGGGATCCTCCCGGACCGGGACACGAACCCGTGTCCCCTGCATCGGCAGGCGGACCCCCAACCACTGCGACACCAGGGAAGCCCGGGTCTTTGTATCTGTTGCTCAAGGAGAGGTGTGTCCAGGTGCAAGCACTGCAGCAAAGGGTCCCAGGTCCCAGCAAAGGGTCCCAGGTCCCAGCCTGTCTCAACTGGACAGAATTTTCAGGGCCTATTGAAATTGCAAGTTCATAGAAAATCCCCAAGGCCGGCAATTGTGAGGGTGAGACGCCAAGGACGGTAGCAAAGTCTCTATTGCATGACTTGCCTCTCTCTTTTTTACCGTTTGGTTCCATTGAACTCATGAATGTCCAAATCCAGCAGCAGCCAAGCTTGATTCCGGATGAAGTGTCTTCCCCAGCGCGTACCTCACTGTTGAAAATAATATCATTGGGACATTGCCTCACAGTACCAGGGGCTTTTCTCAGAGGTAATTACTGGGGAACACATACTTCCACACCGGGTACCAAATGCTTGTTTGTCTTTATAGCACAACTGATAAATTGGACTAAGCCCAACTCTCCTTTCCCTGTTGATCGTATCATGATGAGGCCGAGTCCCATGGTTCTCTGGATCTTGGGGTATCACTCGAACGAAACTTAGGGAAAGAAAATAAAGCATAGAAAACCTGGATTGTTGGCAAATTCACCTCCAGTGTCAGGAAAAGGCCACTCCGTCGCAGGTGCCATATGGCCCCAAAAGGAAGTCACTAGGACATTTTCACCAGCACATGCCTGACCTACTGTGACAGGTGCTGTGTTGCCAGAAGGTACATGGGTGTTTCCCCTTAAAGAGCAGATCTGGGGGGAGGGGATCTGAATGTCCTGGGAACCTCTGAAGCTTGCCTACCTATTTTCCCTTGAAATACATGGCTGCTCAAAGCATCTGTCTAACTTTCTGGGGTCCTGCAGGAGAAGAGTGTCTCCTGTGAATTCTGCCTGTTACCTTCTTTCTTCCCCCCGATTCCCCACCCCAGTGACTGGGAATTTGTCCCACCTGGGATGTTTCTGGTGCGCATACTGTTTGGTGGCTGAAGATACAACAGCAGGTACGGAAATTCCTCTGGATAAACTTCGAAGTAGGGTTTATACTTAAATTACTAGGTAAAATGAGGCAAAGGCCTCTATGAGTTCGTTCTCCTCCCTTCCCGTATCCCAAATCACTGATCACATTAAATTGAATTCTGAAAGTTTCTAAAAAAAGGATACCTGGTTATTGTATGACTCTTGCATTGACCATATAACTTCTGTTGCACATTCCTCTATATGGCAGAGCTCTTAAGTCCTTGTTTCCTGCCAAAGCCCCTCTTGGAATGCATCCATCCAGATGGTTCTCTTGTGTTAATGCAGTAGGGGAGTTTTAAATAAAGAACTCTAACACAGACACCATGGGAAAGGGTCCCAGGGTTCAAGGATAATGAGGAAGCTGGTTTTCCTCCTGCAAAGACAAAAGTGACATCTTCTTAAAATTGTTAATTCAACTTGAAGGGAGAAATAATTACCTCTCTGGCCACCACGTTGAAATGTCCACGGAGAGGACTTCACCCACATTAACTCCGTGGGTCACAGCCAAAAAATGCATTAGCCGAAAAAGGACATAACTCCGCTAGATCAAAAGCATATCCTTGGGCTTCCCTGGTGGCGCAGTGGCTGAGAGTCCGCCTGCCGATGCAGGGGACACGGGTGCCCCGGTCCGGGGAAGATCCCACATGCCGCGGAGCGGCTGGGCCCGTGCACCATGGCCGCTGAGCCTGCGCGTCTGGAGCCTGTGCTCTGCAACGGGAGAGGCCACAACAGTGAGAGGCCCGCATACCGCAAACAAACAAACAGACAAACAAACAAACAAAAAAACCAAAACAAAACAAAAGCGTATCCTCGAGAGAATACAGTGTAATTTCGGGGGAGATTCTAGTTAGAATCAGATGGGGACTTCTCTATTTTTAACGAATGTCTCATGTATTGTAGTATAAGCAGGTCCACAGCTGGAAGCCGGGCGAAGCAGGGATTGGGCATCTGAAATGCTTTTCCAAGTCCTCATTGATTCATACCTGTGTTGGCGGCTGGCAGTGGTCCTCGTGGTACTGACCTTGGCAGTCATTCATAGCGTCAGATCCTACCACACAGGACAACTTCATCTTCACTCTGCCCAGGGCGTTCAGACAATGACACCTTCTGTTCATTCGTGGCCATAGATGATGCCTACCCCTTAAAAATACAAAGCCTAATTGATCAAAGTTCCTCCCTCCACAATGGGAAAACAGGCCTGGCCAGGAACGTTTTCTCACCAGCCTTAACGGGTCACTCTAGCTATATCATTTGATATGATTGCTTTCACACATTCAAACTGTCCAAAAGAACTCTGCGTTCTGTAATTAGACAGTAATTCAAGTCAGGAGCATAGCGCGGGGGAGTATTCTATTCTATTTTCCCCAAATGCTAGAAATCAAGCCTTCATTTTTGAGGATATACATTTTGGGATGATTGACGGTCATTTTGCTCAAGGAAGAAGCAGGAAGAAGAAATCTGAAGGACTTCATACTGGTTTTCAGGCAGCTTCCTTACAGCATCCAGTGTGCTCTGTTCTGTGCGTATCAGATCTGAAAGTAATGAGCAAGTTGCTGTAAATAAATACATGAAGTGATGCTCAAATGGCAGCCTAGTGCTTGAAGCAGACACTGGGGACGGTGCCCCATTCACCTGGGTATCCCTTGCACACAGCACAGACTTCAGACTTCCTCAGTGGTGGCTGAACAAATGTTGCTCACACATCGAGATGTATACAGAAACCGGAGGAAATGATAGAAACATTGGGGCACGTGGAAGATAGCAGCATGGTGGAGCCTTTGGTCCGGGGGATCTGGCCCTGACTCGCTGACTAACCCCTCCTGACCTCAGAAACATCATGTGACTGCTCTGAGTTTCAGTTAAACCCTTTATCAATCAAAGGGCTTAATTCTAAGGCTGGGAGGCCCTGGCTTCCTGTGTCATGAGGCTCCAGGGCAGAGACAGGCATGTGGGTCTGGGTATCTATGTTTAGGGCTTGAAGCTGATGCTGTGGTTCAAGCAATGTAGCTCTATCCCTGTTCTTTTACCAAAAATCAGGGATTACTTGGATGCAGGTGGTTTCCTCTTCTTATTGATCAGTTCACAGCATCTATTAAGCACTGATCGTATATAATTGCCAGTGGGACCTTGGCTCAGGGATCCAGAGTAATGATGGCAGAGGATTTTCAATGGAGGATACCCTAGTGAGGACAGCAGATCCAGGCTTCATGGAGATCACAGAGTAGTAAAGTGAGACCCATCCATCTGTCCACACACCCATCCATCTAAACACCCATCCATCCGTCTCCCCATCCACCTGCCCACCTATCCATCCATTCATCTATTCATCCATCCATTCATTCATACACAAGAACTGATTGAGAATCCACTCTGTACACGGGGATGATGGAAAATTGTCCCTCAGCTCCTAAGTAGTGATGGCAATAGATTTACACTGGGGGACAATCTAAGGAGGTGTGGTGAATTTGAGCGATTTCCGGGCTGGGCTGAGCAAGGAAAATATTTGACCACAAGGTGGCAGTAGCAGACAATGGGCTTAGTTGGGGGACACTGACAAGTTTGTGGACAGAAGTCACCTACCTCATGAGACTGTCTAGAGGCTGTGGTGTGGCGGCCGCTACCCAGAAAGAGAGGAGAACAAGGAAACTCTGGAGAGGGGTCTTATATGTCCAGGCGATGTCTCTTAGGAACATGGCAGTGGCAGTGGGGGGTCTCTGGGTGAGAAAGTTCCAAAGTCCAGTAGCCAGGAGACAGGTCCTGGAATCCAGGTGACAGGTCCTGGAATCCAGGTGACAGATGCTGAGGGCAAGAGGGAAGGTGGCACACAGAGGAGAGAAGAGCTCAGACTGCGAGCTGGTGAGGTATTGGGGCTTGGGGTCCTGGGGAGGAAGTTCAAGTTGACCAATGGTTTCTGGGGGACTGAGAATCTATGTCCTCCTGACCGAATATCCCTGTGCCTAGCACAGTGCCCTGCACAGAGCTGGCATTCAATGCCTCCCTGCTGCAACGATCGGTATTTGATGACGTCTCAGAACAAATCCAATAAGAGTAGCTGGAAAATAATCATCAGAGAAACGCAAATCAAAACTACAGTGACGTACTGCCTCACACTGGTCAGAACGGCCATCATCAAAAAGTCAATAAATCAAAACAGAAAATGCTGGAGAAGGTGTGGAGAAAAGGAAACCCTCCTACACTGTTAGTGAGAGTGTAAATTGGCGCAGCCACTATGGAGAACAGTATGGAGGTTCCTTTAAAAACTAAAAATAGAACTACCATATGATCCAGCAATTCCATTCCTGGGCATATAATCAGAGAAAACCATAATTCGAAAAGATACATGCACCCCAATGTTCATAGCAGCACTGTTCACAATAGTCAAGACATTGAAGCAATCTAAACATTCATTGGCACATGAATGGATAAAGAAGATGTGAGATAGATACACACACACACACACACACACACACACACACACGATGGAATATTACTCAGCCATAAAAAAGAATGAAATAATGCCATTTGCAGCAACATGGATTGACCTAGAGATTATCATACTAAGCAAAGTAAGTCAGAAAGAGAAAGACAAACACCATGTGATATCATTTAGATGTGGAATCTAAAATATGACACAAATGAACATATCTACGAAACAGAAACGACTAACAGGCATAGAGAACAGACTAGTGGTTGCCAAGGGGGCGGGGGTGGAGGAGGGATGGAGTGGGAGTTCGGGATTGGCAAGCTAGTATATAGAATGGATAAACAACAAGGTCCTACTGTATAGCGTGGGGAACTATATTCAATACCCTGTGATAAGCCATAATGGAAAAGAATATGAAAAAAATATATATATATATATAACTGAGTCATTTTGCTGTACAGCAGAAATTAACATTGTAAATCAACTAAACTTCAATAAAATTTTTAAAAATCTAGCAGAAAATAACACAGTATTGTAAATCAACTATACTCCAGTAAAAATTAATTTAAAAAATAAATTTAAAAATCTAGATTTTTAGAGTCTCTTGAAACTGGAAGAGCTATTCCCACATGGGAGCAAGTGGCTGGGGCCAGGTGGATGTATGACTTTCAACGTTGCCTACCTTCCCCAGGCCCACAGTTTTCACCTGAAGTCCTTATTTAAATGTCTAGTCTGGCCTCTGCATGCATGTGAATTTGAGAAGCCAGGAAAAGGAGAAGATAGGAAATGGCCTGTTTCGGATGCTTTGATCCCTTCGATTGTCTCAAAGCTCTTGTAAAGCCCAGCCCTGGCTAATGACCCTTGGAATCATCAGACTCAGAGCCTGGCAGGGGCACCCCTTGGATGTGTGAATTCATAAGTGGGCTCTGGAGTTTCTCTGTAGGTTACACCCTAGCAGATCATTGCTTCTTTTAGAGAGCTTCTGTCTCAAATTTTATCCCTTTCCTTAATAACTACCTCCCTTTTGTTCTACGTGGGTGAACCTCATACAATTTCTCTGAACATCTGTAAAGTTAATTCATCTCTGTCGCCTTGTGTTTGAAACCGAACCAAAAAACGACACTAATCTCTAATTTATAACAAAGCAGTGGTGCGTGAATTTCATTACATCATAGGGAACTAAAAGACAGACTTTGTTTTGTCTCAGGATGAACTTGGTGAAGGCCACTTAATATCACATTTGTTCAGTGAGTTGAATAAAGCTGGCTGCTCTGTTTGCTCCCGAGGGTATTAAATATATACTCAGCCTTTTCAACCTGTGACTTTTTCCTCATTCTTAGCTGAGAAAGATTCTCCTCTGTCAAAAAGAAATACTTAGATCAAGTCATTTAATCCCTGAAAAACAGATGGATTAAAACTCCTTTATTAAGTAACTCTACGCAATTTACTTAATGTAATAGTTCTGTCCACACAACCAAGTGGGGCCCGAGTACTGGGAATTATTGCCGCACATGTTAGGTATCTTATCGAGAAAAATTCACATCCTGAAAGGTGCTTCATTTCATGAGCAATTTGCCCCATTTAAATAGAACTCATTTTGTAGGCTGAGGTTTGTGTATTTAAATTATTATAATTTACTATTGCTACTCAGGAAAGACGAATCTCAGGTGGGGTGAGTTTCTAGCTCATGAATTCTCTGCGAAGACAAAAGAGTTTGTCCACTGCTCCTGCAGACACCCACTTTCCCTGGGGACATAAGTTCCTGCAGGTCTGTTACCTGTAACCGGCAGAACAGAAATGAGGCACACAGCGACCAACGGAAGCGGTCAGGTGGTTCTGAAGTTGAAATAATATGCTCAGGAGACCCCTGTGTTTACTAAATCTATTTTTGTTGCTGTTGTTGGCCACACCAGGCAGCACGTGGGACCTTAGTTCCCCGACCAGGGATTGAACACACGCCGCTTGCAGTGCAAGCACGGAGTCCTAACCCCTGGACCGCCAGGGAAGTCCTACTAAATCCATTTCTGACAAAAATTCCAAAACTACATGGCAGCCTCCCCTAACACCGTGTGAGATTTCAGTCTACTTTCCCTGGCTTCAGGCTTACCAGATAAAGTATAGAACATACAATGCAATTGGGGATATACTGCTACTAAAAATGGAGTCCTCAGATGAGATATAGGATAGGTTGCCGTTTGGGAAATACTTAGGCTTAAAAAATTATTTATGGTTTCTCTGAAATTCAAATTGAACTGAGAGAGTTGGGGTAGGGAAAATTGGAAGATTGGGATGGACATATACACACTACTATATATAAAATAGATAACTAATAAGGGCCTACTATATAAGCACAGGGAACTCTACTCAATACTCTGTAATGACCTATATGTGGAAAGAACCTAAAAAAGAGTGGGTATATTTATATGTATAACTGATGCACTTTGCTGTACACCTGAAACTAACATAACATTGTAAATCAAATATACTCCAATAAAAAAATTTTTAAAACGCACAAAAAACCCCCCCAAAAAACACAAAAAAAAACCCAAATTGAACTGAGAGTCCTGTATTTTTATTTACTAAACCTGACAACCCCCCCAGTGCCAGCAATTCATCACCCCCTGCCTCAGCCTCCTCAGGGCAGGACTTCATTTTAATACAAGAAGAAACAGCAAATACACATCAGACAGATGCTGTGTCCAAGGCCTTTCACTCTTGTTGGCTTAGAGTTCTCTTTGTGTGAGGGATGATCAAAAGTAGCTACAGAAGCATTTTTTTTAATTAATTAATTTATTTTTGTCCACTTGGGTCTTTGCTGCTGCGCACGGGCTTTCTCTAGTTGTGGTGAGCTGGGGCTACTCTTCGTTGCTGTGTGCGGGCTTCTCATTGCGGTGGCTTCTCTTGTTGCAGAGCACGGGGTCAGTAGTTGTGACACACAGGCTTCAGTAGTTGTGGCTCGCAGGCTCTAGAGCACAGGCTCAGTAGTTGTGGTGCACGGGCTTAGTTGCTCCACGGCATGTGGGATCTTCCCGGACCAGGGCTCAAACCCACATTCCCTGCATTGGCAGGTGGATTCTTAACCACTGTGCCACCAGGGAAGCCCTTCCAGAAGCATTTTAAAGCTTCTAAATCTGACATGTATGGATTGAGGAGTGCAGATCCTAAACTTTTATGTTTGGAGGGATTCATGATTTGACTTTTAACGCAGAGAATCACTGTAGAGTAATTAAGAATATAGCTGAAAGAAGTGGGACTTATATACAATGGAATACTACTCAGCCATAAAAACTGAAATAATGCCATTTGCAGCCACATGAATGGACCTAGAGATTATCTGACTAAGTGAAGTAAGTCAGACAGAGAAAGACAAATACCATAAGATACCATTTATATGTGGAATCTAAAATATGACACAAATGAACTTATCTACGAAAGAGAAACAGACTCACAGACACAGAGAACAGACTTGTGGTTGCCAAGAGGGAGGGGATTGGGGGAGGGAAAGATTGGGAGTTTGGGGTTAGAAGACGCAAACTATTATATATAAAATGGATAAACAACAAGGTCCTGCTGTATAAGACAGGGAACTATATTCAATATCCTGTGATAAACCATAAGGGAAAGAATATGAATAAGATTTATATATATAAAGTATATAGCTGAATATGATATCTGATGTGATTATGTGTGTGTGTATGTCTATGTGTGTTGAATAAGTGTATGAGCGTGTGTGTATGTTGTGTTGAATTTGGGTATATTTGTGTGCGTTTGTGCATGTGGACATGTGTGTATGTTAAGCACATCGCGCACTTGCATATGAGTGTGTACACGCTTTTGTGTAGAGTGTGTGCATGTTTCTATAGATGTGTGTGCATATGTGTGTGCATATGTGTGAGACACTGTAACTTAGGGGTCATGAGTGAGGGTCAAAGCCAGCCTGCCCTGGGGGGAGATCTCACTTCTTCCCCAGTCACCCGTATGAACCACAGCAGCCCCTTCAAATGCACATGCTTGGGTGGCCTCACGTGTTGAAGTGAATAACAGAATCTATATCATGAAGGGATTGAAACTATTTAATAAGCAAACATACCTAATACAGATAAAGTGGTTAGAATGATGTCTGTTATATAATAAACCCTCAGTAAATGTTGGTTATCATTATTTCTGTTGTTATCATCGGTAAGGTCGAATGCACAGGAAATTTTTCCCCCGGGAAATCAGTTACACTCTTTGTGCCTTTGATTCTTCATCTGTACATTGTGGATAATAATAGTTCCTACCTCGCAGAGTTGTTGGGAGGGTGAAATGGTTAATTCACATCACTTGCTTGGGGGGCAAGGGAAGTTCTTCCTTGAGAATGGGGAATCTGGAGCAGACGGCCTAAGGGTGAGTCCCACCTTCACCAACTATTGGCTGTGTGATCCTGGACAATCAGCCTCTCTGAGCCGCAGCCTTCTCATCTTTGAGTTGGGGGTAGTCCGAGAACCCATTTCCTGGGGTCACTGTGAGGGTGAAATGTAACCATGTAAAGTTCTAAGAATAGCATATAGCCAGTGCCATGTAATTGGTGAAGGGACTTGAAAGCGTTCCTTTCCGCTCTCCCTCCCTTGGGTCACGGCCCCCCTGCTCCACTGCTAAGCCATGTACGTAGCCATGAGTTTTTCTGAGCATAAGCCAGCTCATCTGTCTCCGGGCAAGGACAGGAAACTGCTGTCCCCTTTAAAAGAGAGAAGATTTGCAGTGACGCGGTTGTACGTTGAAGGAAGAGGTTTACTGTCATGAAAGATCACGATTAGGTGTTGCCTTGAAAATAATCCCTCATCATGGTTGATACACTCCATCCTGGTCCAGGCAGGACAGAACGTTATTCAATGAAAACACAGGTTCCAGAGACAGATGGTCTGGGTTCAAACCCTGCCTCCCTTGTTTACAAGCTGTGCTCCTTGTGTGTATTTCTCTACTTCCAGAATCCTGTTCTTTGCATTCAAAACGCAGATATTAAACTAACTGTATACACCTCAAACAACTTTAAAAAATGTTTTCATTTTTATGCAAATTAAAGGTTACTTTCCATTTACAGCTATTACAAAATTATTGACTATATTCCCCATGTGGTCCAGTACATCCTTGAGCCTATTTTATACTAAATGGTTTATTCCTCCCACGCCCCCACCCCTATATTGCCCCTTCCCCCTCCCTGCAGCCTCATATACATATATTCAGAGTCCCCAAAGGAAAGTGGGGGCAGAAAAATAGTTTAAAAAACAATGACCAGGACCTCCCTGGTGGTGCAGTGGTTAAGAATCTGCCTGCCAATGCAAGGGACACAGGTTCGAGCCCTGGTCCAGGAAGATCCCACATGCCACGGAGCAACTAAGCCCATGTGCCACAACTACTGAAGCCTGCGTTCTAGAGCCTGTGAGCCACAACTACTGAGTCCACGTGCCACCACTACTGAACCCACATGCCGCAACTACTGAACCCGCATGCCACAACTACTGAAGCTTGCACGCCTAGAGCCCGTTCTCCGCAACAAAAGAAGCCACCACAATGAGAAGCCCGCGCACTGCAATGAAGAGTAGCCCCCGCTCGCCACAACTAGAGAAAGCCCGCGTGCAGCAACAAAGACCCAATGCAGCCAAAAATAAATAAATATAAATAAATAAATTTATTTTTAAAAACCTATAACTCTACTTATACTTCAGCATATTCTAAAACACCATATAATTGATGTAATTAATTTAGCTACACATATATACAGCCAAATGATTAATAGAATAAATGAAATTCATACATACACATGCATATGTGTCCACAAATACCGGGTACTTGTTTAAGTTAAAATGTCCTATAAGGCACTTCCCTGGCGGTCCAGTGGTTAGGACTCCACGCTTCCACCGCAGGGGACATGGGTTTGATCCCTGGTCGGGGAACTAAGATCCCGCATGCTGTGGCACAGCTAAAAAAAGGAAAAAAAAGTGAAAAAAAAAATTAAATGTCCTATTATTTTTTTCCTTTTGAATCAGTTTTTCTTTGAATAAATTTAACTCATTGCCTTTCACAAACTCAATTTATTTCAATTAACCATAAACCGGTACTATGAGTATTTTGTGTTTTAATGCTCAAGATTTTCACAACTGGGCCAGCATGAGCCTTTCGTTAAAGATCTCTTCCCCTTTAGAATTCCTTCCCATGTTTTAAAAATATTCTTGCTTTCTGGCAACAACAGCAAGTTGCTGACCTCATTTTTGCCCCAGGGCTTAGAATCAGCCACTTTCCAATAAGTGCTGGGTTCCTTTGGCTGAGTTAGTGTTGGAGACCAGAATCTAGGGTCTAGTGGGCACTGGTGCTCGGCAAATGGGCTGATGTCTTGGTATCTTGCCTATTCTTATGGTTCTTCCAACTACCGTCTCTATGATGATGACTGCCAAATAGGTACCCCCAGGCTGAAACTTTCCTCTGAGATTCAGGTGTACATCACCAGTTATAGAGTAGACCTGGAATTTTAAAATAAGGCTTTCAACAAGTAGAGATGTTTTGCTTCATGTAGGCAAAATATTGGCCTGAAAGAACTCTTTTTAATTCAAATTGTAGTATTCCCAAAAAAGAAATGGAACAAGAAGGAAGATCTATGAAGATCAAAATTCAGCCTAGCTTTGAGGAATAACCTGTTTCATGGATGCTTAAACAGAGAGAAGAAGAAATAAAGAAAAACAGAAACAGTAAAGGGAGGAAGGAAAGAAGGAAAAAGAGGGAAGGAAGGAGGGGAGGGAGGAAGGGAGGGAGGGAGAAAAATAGGAAGATCAGAAGGAAAAGATGAAGAGAAGAGGGAGGAAAAAATCAGAAAATCCTAGCAAATGAGCTAGGATTTTTCCTTTGCACAGCAATGGAAACTATAAACAAGACGAAAAGACAACCCTCAGAATGGGAGAAAATAATTGCAAACGAATCAGCGGACAAAGGATTAATCTCCAAAATATATAAACAGCTCATGCAGCTCAATATTAAAAAAACAAACAACCCAATCCAAAAATGGGCAGAAGACCTAAATAGACATTTCTCCAAAGAAGACATACAGATGGCCAAGAAGCACATGAAAGAATGCTCAACATCACTAATCATTAGAGAAATGCAAATCAAAACTACAATGAGGTATCACCTCACACCAGTCAGAATGGCCATCATCAAAAAATCTACAAACAATAAATGCTGGAGAGGGTGTGGAGAAAAGGGAACCCTCTTGCACTGTTGGTGGGAATGTAAATTGATACAGCCACTATAGAGAACAGTATGGAGGTTCCTTAGAAAACTAAAAATAGAATTACCATATGACCCAGCAATCCCACTACTGGGCATATACCCAGAGAAAACCATAACTCAAAAAGACACATGCACACCAATGTTCATTGCAGCACTATTTACAATAGCCAGGACATGGAAGCAACCTAAATGCCCATTGATAGACGAATGGATAAAGAAGATGTGGTACATATATACAAGGGAGTATTACTCAGCCGTAAAAAGGAACGAAACTGAGTCATTTGTAGAGACGTGGATGGACCTGGAGACTGTCATACAGAGTGAAGTAAGGCAGAAAGAGAAAAACAAATATCGTATATTAACACATATACGTGGAATCTGGAAAAATGGTACAGATGATCCAGTTTGCAAGGCAGAAATAGAGACACAGATGTAGAGAACAAACGTATGGACACCAAGGGGGGAAAACGGGGTGGGAGGGAATTGTGGTGGTGGGATGAATTGGGAGATTGGGATTGACATATATGCACTAATATGTATAAAATAGATAACTAAAAGAACCTGCTGTATAAAAATAAATTAATTAAATTTAAAAAGAAAAATATATTTGGGAGACAGAATCCACAAAAAAATAGTAAATAAATAAAATAAAATAAAATTATGGGAGTCGAGTGGCAAAGGAAGCCACAGATCAAGATTCAGGTTTATGCTGGAAGTTTTCTTGGTCAAATTACTTCAACTCTTATAATTTTTAGTTTTTTCTTCTCTAAAATGATGATGCAAACATATGCAAACTTAAAAACAAATATGAGTGAACCTAACCAAACACCTGGCTATTTAGCACGAAATTCACCTCTGTCAAAATACCCAGATAATGAGTGAATCGATGACATACACCTGGGAAGTGGATGCTAAGGTCCTAGACCATGTGCGTCACCATTGGACGCTGCTCTGCCTGGTTCCATGCCTTCAACGGCTGTGAAGAAAGATTGGTGATGAGATGTCATTAAATGTGAATTGC
The DNA here is from genome assembly GCF_039906515.1 of Pseudorca crassidens. Lineage (NCBI taxonomy): Eukaryota > Metazoa > Chordata > Mammalia > Artiodactyla > Delphinidae > Pseudorca > Pseudorca crassidens. Next base: position 87,497,605 of record NC_090307.1, read on the forward strand.
GCTTTTGTTAGTTCATACCGTTTATGATTCACTCAAAATAGTATATTTAACCTGAGTGTACCTTAGCCCCTTAGATGTTACAAAAGGAAAATTATTTTTTATGTGTGCCAACAAGGCTAAATATTGTTAAATGGTTTTAAAACAACAGCGTTGAACCACAGAATTAAATACTTTCCATCTGTCCTTCATGGCCACTAAATTATAGTTTGGGTACTAATAGCTGATTGAAATTAAAATTAGAACAGTCCCTTGATTAGATCCTTTGATCTTTCCTCCATCTTCCCTCCACCCTTTTAAAGGGTATAATTTAACGACCAATAATGGGACAAGGTAATTTTTCCAGTGGCTAGTGAGTATAAGGAACTCACTGTCTTTAAAGTCTGTGCCACTGAGGTTTGAAATTGGCAAACGAGGGATTTCAGTAAATGAATGAGGGTGTGCAGGAAAATGGCCTTAAGTGTATTTCAGAAAGACTTGTATAAGAAGTTTTATAAGTCCACAGCCCAAATCTACAGGCAACCCACAGGGGACACTGTCCTCAATCAGGGTGGAAAGTGAGAGAAGATGCCCAATGGGGGCGTAAGTGCGGGGTCTGTGCCTTGGGCGAGACACCAGGCAGGGTGGACCGCAACAACGGAGAGCAACCTCACCTGCCAATGGGACCCATCAGCTGTAATCTCATCATGATTAAGTATTTCTCCTTTCAGTCCTGTTTTGCTTACAATTCATATTGTACCAATCCCCCCTTCCCCATGATGAAGCGGGAAACACACTTAGGCTTTGGTCTGTCTCCTTCATCCCCTACTTCCCCAATTCTCCAACTCCAAAACTAGAAAAAAAAAAAAAAAACCCAACTTAACCCACCAACCTAACTTTTAAAGTCCTCTTCTAAAGGTTGCCATCCTGCAGCTTCCAGCATAGAGAGGGTACCCGGGTTAGCTATTTGCAGATTAAATAATTGGCGCATTTGGAATCTCAGTCTTTCCCAGGAGTAAGGCTGAAGTCTGCTTATCTCTACTTAGCGTCTCTTGTTTGCCTACCTCTTGAGTTTCTAGCACAATCTCTGTGGAGGGTTGACGTACTGAAGGGACCACAGTTTAATAGCTAGATAATCCAGTCACAATGACAGGCGGACTTTCGGAAAGGCGAAAATCTCCTAGCACTAGGACTTAGCTCTGTAAAGCTTTTCAAAGACCAGCTGGCTCCACAAAGAAAGCGGCCTCTGCGCTGATAAGGGGGAGATTTCCAGTCAGTGCCCCTGATAATTAAATGGCCTTGTCAGAAGGCTGAGATACACACTGATGCATTGGGGAATATTTCATTTTAAAAAGATATAAACACATAAAGGAGAATAAAAAAGAATTTTAAAGAATTGTCTTTGACTCTTTTGATGTCAATCAAACTTAAAACGTGTTGCTACCAAAAGACATCCAATCCTTTACTTTGAGGTTCTTTTAGGAAAATGTGGGACTTGACGAAAGCTTAAAACGTGCTTGTGTACGCTTGTTAACTTTTATATATGTGCATCGTTGAATTTTTATCATGTAAATCTGGCTTGGGTAAGGACGCAGCCTGCTTCTTTAGCAAATGTAAACAAGGGACATTTTAGGCAATTAGAATAGAAAGAACATTTGGCCAAGGTAGATCCAGGCTGATGGTGGAAATTGCTTTGCCGCTGGAACACACTTGGGCAGCCACATGGAAGGTTAAACGCGCCACCTTCTTCAAAACGAGTGATCCTTATGAAGTGTGCCATTACCTGATTAATTTATTGCAAGCAAGAGGGATCTTGTCAACAGCTTTTATTGCTGTACATACCGATTTATAAACAGAAAACAATAGTTCTATGTTATTCTGGAGGGTTTGCTGGCAACTGAGTAGCTGTCATGGTAGATGATGTTTAATCTACGCCGGTTTTGCGTCGTGAAGCATTGCGGCTTTGTGAAACCCTGCAGCCGGGGGTCCAGAGGGACTTAGGAGCCTGTGTTCAAATCCTGGCTCTGCCACTTCTTAGCTGTGCACACCTGGGCGACGTCATCAACCTCTATGGCCTCATTTTTCTGTTCTGTGACACAGGGATGATGTTAAAGCTACTGCCCATGTTAATAAATTAATGAACGTGAAGAGCTTAGTCTGGTGTCCAGCACCTTGTGCTCTGTACGTGCGAACCGTCATCATCCCCTAAGGACCAGCCATGTAGACACCTAGTGCCTCTCTGGCTTCTGTTTTCCACTCGTCTTATACCTTCCAAAAGGCAATGAACAGAGGGCTGCCTCTGGTGAACAGCAAAGGGGAGAAAAAAGAGAAACTCCGAGGAGAAGATTATTACAAAATGGTAACATTGCAGAATGTTATTTTAGCCACAAAATACTGTGAGAAAATGCCAAGGGAATTTTCATTCTCTGTGCTTATGTTCTGGTGCCTTAAATGAAATTTTATGTGAAAAATTACTTATGTGGCTTCATTTTTCATATGCGAAAAGAGGCAAAGAAATTTGTGCATTGACTACTTGGAGTGTCCAGAGGCTATGGGCGACTGAAGATTCTTTTTCTCCCCCGCCTCCTTCTTTCCATCCCTTCTTCCTTCTTCTCCCTCTCTCTCTCTTCTCTTTCTCCTCTTCCTTCATTCCACTATTATTACTTGATATTCCCCAAGAGCCAGTAGTGCTGTTTTGACCGTACAAAAATAGATTCCTCCAAATGGCTTTGTCTCCCCTAAGAGATGATAGGTTGCTTTTTCCCCTCGGTACAAACCAGAAATTGAAACAGATGACCTGTCTTCAGCAGTGTCAGGCAAAGGGATCTGGCTCATGGAGAGTCCGTCTCTGGACATATTTGGAAAACAGTAAGAGAAGGAAGTGATATTGGTCCACAACTGGATGTGGAGATGAGGGTCCACGCTCTCTAGGGCTCTCTTCTAATGGCATCCTCACTGTACTATATGCCTTTTTATTGTTTTTGCACAATCTTCTCAAAATAACAACAGTTTGACTGTTCAGGGTATCAAAAAACAAAAGAGTAAATTTTAAGGTCTAATTGGCTTTATTAAATGATTCATGAATTGGGCAACATCTCACCTAGCAAACGGCATGGGGGTAGCTTTTATAGTAAGAAGGGTGGGACAAGGAAAGGAAGTCATCAGCGAGGAAAAAAATGAAAGTTCATTGGAGGAAAGTAGACGTTCAGGTGACCACGGCTTCTCATTGGCTGAGCTGTGGCATTTCCCATTGGCTGGGAAGGAAGAAAGTCTTCTTCCTCCTGTTGGGATAGTGAGTAGCTGGACTTCCTGTTTAGGAGTGCCGGTGTCTCTTCCTGATGGTGTCAGTAACTGATGTCTTCCTGTTTCGGATAATTGCTGACGGGTGCTGGGATTTGAGAGTTCTCTATACAGGCCTTCCAACCACAATTTTAGTTGACGTCTTCTTTTATGCATTTTCACAAGCGGTAAATAAATCAATTCAGTGGATTTAGGGAATTTATTATCATTACTCACAGTACTCTCAGGGTCATTCAGGGGTGTATTCAGAGCAGCAAAAAATCTAAGTCGCCAATGTGCAGGGTCCCAGGTAAGGTCGAATAAGGTGACACTCTGCCTTCTGTCTCAGCTCTCTTACTGTAAACAAGCACCCTTTTCATGACCTATGTGTTGCTACTGGTTTTTTTTTTTTTTGCATTTTTGTTGATGATTTCTGGTTTAAAATGGACCCTAAATAGTGCTTAGAGCTGAAGTACTGCCATGTGCCTTAAAGAGAATCATCAATACATAAGGATGAGTTTTGGTGCTAGTTCTCACACCGAGAATTCAATGTTAATGAATTAACAATATATATTAAATAAGTTGTCTTTAAACATAAACACACATTTTAAAACGTTATGGGACTTCCCTGGTGGCGCAGTGGTTAGGAATCTGCCTATCAGTGCAGAGGACACGGGTTCGAGCCCTGGTCCGGGAAGATCCCACATGCCACGGAACAACTAAGCCCGTGTGCCACAACTACTGAGCCTGAGCTCTAGAGCCCGCGAGTCACAGCTACTGAGCCCACGTGCCTAGAGCCTGTGCTCCACAACAAGAGAAGCCTCCGCAACGAGAAGCCCGAGCACTCCAACAAACAGTAGCCCTTGCTCTCCGCAACTAGAGAAATGACAAGAGCCGCCCAGGAATCCATATCTGTATTTCCTCTAGAATCACTAGCTCCGTATTCGCTAATTCAATGTTCACGATGACTGTATACAACACAACCACCACGGACAACAAGCATTGACTTCTATTTGGGGAAACAGTGAACTCGGTTATTCCTGCTTCTCCGTCTTTGCAGATTTTTTGATTCAAAGAAATAGAAAGTCAGTTCAGGGTTAACATTTGCCCCACCATCTATGGGGGCTACATTCTTTTCAATCCATTGACTTTTCTTTCAGAGCTGGCTTAATTAAAACTGCAACAAGAACGTTATGACAGGGAACGGTGTTTCCAGGCTTGTGCATATGGTAACCAGCCGTGTTCTTAGCTGCTTGTGATATTTATTGTTCTTGGTCTGTTGGCGTTTTTATGATGCTGTGACTCAAATTTTATAGCTGTTTGACCAGGCTAATTTTCCATGTTGCATTTCGTCAGCCCACCCCAGACACCCAACTAGTTCACTCTGAATCACTTGTGCTGTGAACTGCATCACTCGCGTCGTCCAGAAAGCCTCTGGCACACTCTGGCTTCTCTCCAGCAGCTTGGAAACAGAGGTCAGGGAGGAGAAAAATGCAACATAAAAAGTTCCCCCCAACCTTTTCTCGTATAATTACTAGAAGATGATAATTCCTAGTAATTCCCGTGAATATTTCTAGCTGTTGTGACAGCTGTAAAGAGTACCTACAAGACGAATGGGATAAATGTTGAATTACGCACCCGGTCTCCACCATAATAGTTAACATGGCTGAGTTAATATTCTCCCCTCCTCTGATAAAGATCCTTTGTGAAATCTCATCGTGATGTGGCTCAGATCAAGGAGGATTTTGTTTTCAGTTCCAGAAACAGCAAAAGGACCGTGACATTTTGTTTCAAAACAGGACACTTGATTTGAAGACCAGGGACCCCATCTTCTTCAGTGCCCCCAACCATAATGAACTCATATATATTTTTTAATCGAAGTATAGTTGATTTACAATGTGTTAATTTCTGCTGTACAGCAAAGTGATTCAATTATACATATATATACATTCTTGATCTATAATTTTCCATTATGATTTATCACAGGATATTGAACACAGTTCCGTGTGCTCTACAGTAGGACCTTGTTATTTATACATTCTACATGTAGTAGTTTGCATCTGCTAACCCCCAACTCCCAATCCACCCCTCCCCTGCTCCCTTCCCCCTTGGCAACCACAAGTCTGTTCTTTATGTCTGTATGAACTCATGTGTTTTAAATCCACACTCTGATCTGACTTTGACTATGTGCAGATAAACCGGGTTGGGCTCCTTCCTTTGAGCAGCTCCAATTCCATTCTCGTGGTCTGCACATCCTCCAGGTAGAGAACTGCATGCGGTGGATATTAGCTCTTTGTGTCTGAATATGAGAAAGCCAAACAAAAAATATTCTAAACCTAGGGGGGCGACCCCTGCAGTATGGTTGAGACTGGGCTTTTTCCCCACGACAAGGGGCTTTCGGTGCTTAAACTGGGAAAGTCCCAGAAAAACTAAGAGGAGTTGGATCCTTAATGCAATTAGGTATCTTGCAAATCAGTCGTGCTCTGCCTTCTTTTGGGTGTCTCCATAAGAGAACTTTAATTAATCAATTAGATAGATTATATCTATCTATTTGGCTGTGCCTGAGCTTAGTTGCAGCATGTGGGATCTATTTCCCTGACCAGGGATGGAACCCGGACCCCCTGCTTTGGGAGCACGGAGTCCTAACTACTGGACCACCAGGGAAGTCCCCATAACAGAAGTTTAAAAAGGAATTCCAGAACATAGCCAGAAGGCCAAAGAGGAATACTGAAGTGTGGGCCCTTTTGTTTGTGAACTTACTCTGGACGATGCCTCAAGAAAGCCCTAGATGTCACCCAGTGTTCATCTCCTTGGACACAGTGTCTGAGAGCAGGAAGGGACATTAAGGGGTCACCCCCTCATCCAATACTGAAGTTCCTTCAATTTTGAGGCTTCAAATAGACTTGAAAGAAATAAGAAATACAAAATGAGGTTAAAATTCGAATCTATGTTCTCATTTTGTTTTAGTTTTTTAAAAATTGCTTTCATTTAGCGTATGTACATTTAAAAGAGCCAAGGAGGAATTTAAGTCTCTGAGCTGGGGTCTGTCCTCACTGGTCCCAGGACTCTCCAGGCTCTAGCCACACTGTCGTAGAAGAGAAGCTCTGGTCTGGAGTTTCCGGCCAAGGACTTATTAATTCAAGACTCAACACTTCTGAAGCCTGTTTCCATTAGTGGCCACATTTGAAAAGACCCAGATCGGCACACTCATTCATATTCTTACCAACGTACTTTGGTTCTAAATAATAGACGATCTTGAACATTTCCCAGGTAGTTTTATTTTGTATCATATATTTTATTCAAACTTCTTTGAATTATTTAGTTAGAATTTTAAAAGGCAGTAATCATGCCATTTACCTCTTCTGATTTTCCCACTCAGCAGGATCTTAAATTATTCCAATATTTTGCATCACCAACAGAAATAAATAGTCCTATATAAAATTTAGGTCACATCAAGATTTTCTGACCCAATAAAAATGTCAGTTGTCTGAGAAATACTTCCAGCCAATTATAAATATGTCAAAATGTGTAAAAGCATGGCATTTGAGATTGAGTCGAGAGTAAGCATTTAAAAGTGGTTGTAGGGCTTCCCTGGTGGTGCAGTGGTTGAGAGTCCGCTTGCCGATGCCGGGGACATGGGTTCGTGCCCCGGTCCGGGAAGATCCCACATGCCGCAGAGCGGCTGGGCCCGTGAGCCATGGCTGCTGAGCCTGCGCGTCCAGAGCCTGTGCTCCGCAACGGGAGAGGCCACAACAGTGAGAGGCCCGCGTACCACAGAAAAAAAAAAAAAAAAAGTGGTTGTAAACAATTATATTTACAATTAAATATATGCTTAAATATACACACCCCTGTGTACTCTTGAGAGCTGGCATAACCAAAATCCAACTTTGAGATGAGAGTCACAGTTGGCTAAGCAAGGTTTTGAAGGTGATCAGGAAATTTAAAACGATCATAATAATATTGATAATATGAGTTCAATTGGGTTTCAGGAGAAGATGGGGAAGGGTGAACATCTTTCTGTTCCCAAATCTTGAGATTATAGGATTTGTCAGCCCAGTCTGTGAAGCATTGGAATTTTTAAAATATATTTTTAAAATTAATTAATTAATTTTATTTTTGGCTGCATTGGGTCTTTGCTGCTGTGCGGGCTTTCTCTAGCTGCGGTGAGCGGGGTCTACTCTTTGTTGCAGTGCGCGGGCTTCTCGTTGGGTGGCTTCTCTTGTTGCAGAGCACGGGCTCTAGGTGCGTGGGCTTCAGTAGTTGTGCCACTCGAGCTCAGTAGTTGCAGCACGCAGGCTTAGTTGCTCCGCGGCATGTGGGATCTTTCCGGAGCAGGGCTCGAACCCCCTGTTCCCTGCATTGGCACGCAGATTCTTAACCACTGTGCCACCAGGGAAGCCCCAAGCATTGGGTTTTATATTTAACATTTATGGAAGTCAGAAGAACTACTTTGTATAAAATAAGTAAGCTACAAGGATATATTATACAACACACAGAAGATAGCCAATATTTTACATTAACTACAAATGTAGTATAACTTTAAAAAATTGTGAATCAGTCTGTTGTACGTCTGAAACATATAATAATTGTACATCAACTATACCTCAATAAAAAACATAAAAAGGAGAATTGGAGCACCTGAAACGGGATGAATTGAGAAATTTTCACCGTCAGTAAATTTCAGCCTGTAGGATACCTTTTGTTTTACATGAGCTGTATTTCTATGACTTTCGTGGGTCAGTAGTTGAGACTTTAAGGGTCATAGTTTATGGACACAGATGTCCACTTGTGTCTGTTTATTGAACTTCTTACAACCACAACTGAAATAAAACAAAACCTTTTCTCCACTGCCCCCTGACAAATGGGTTTTAGCCCTATTGATGACCAGGTCGCGTGTCATAAATTCTTATTGAATTGACCAGGAGTGGGGTCCAGACATGGGAGAATTTTTCAAGTTCCGTAGATAATTCTAACATATACTCAGGGCTGAGAACCATTTCCAAACGATGGAAGATGTATATTTGTCCCCCTTTCAAGAACAAAGCTTACACTGTAGGTTTCTCTCCTAGAAATCTACATTTCCCTTGTGTCAGGGAATAGAGAAGAAGGTTTGGATTTCAAAAGTCTGAGTTCTCCCTGGTGGCTAGCTGAATCTTCCCTAGAAAAGAGGGTTCTAGGTGTTCCATCAGAGGGGGTGTAGCCTATTTAGAGGGTTACCAAGGCAAGTGACGCAATTTGTAGGAGGAAGAGCTGTAATTTAGGGGACCAGCTGTCCTGGTTTACCCAGGATTGATGGGTTCCTGGGAAGTGAGACTTTCTGACTTTCTGTGCTAAAATAAGAGTCCTGGGCAAACTGGGCTGGTTGGTCACTCTATCTTGTAACTCAAGGACAGCATCCTAAGGGGCGGCAAGTGGGGACCTTCCCAGGCAGGGCGGACACAACTTCTCTGGCCCCAGGGTGGCTTAAAAGGAGGGAGCTGATGTCTCTGAGCAGATGCTGTGAACCTAGGTTGGAGGCACCAAGGAGCAGCAGCCACGAAGGATGGAAGGCCAGAGGGTTTCCTTAATTTCTGCAAGCTCCAGGAATCTAGAAAGTTCCATGACAGATGGGGTAAAGAGTCCCCTGAAAATTACCAGGATTGATTTCTCGCCAAACCAGATGGATGGAGCAGAGCCAGAACTGGGTGGCACTAAGAAAAATAATCAATGTGATACGTGTTGCTCGTTAGCACACAATGCATTCAGTTTCTTAAACTCCTGCATTAGCGGAAATGAAGAAAGCAGAAAGACCACTTAAAGAAGCAATGGGATTCTTTTGCTTCTCCCTGTGTTACACAGTCCTGGGGAAAGCGCAAATGGCTTAGATGCTCGTTCCTGTGAACCAGCTAACAGCTTACTTATCAAGACTTGCTTCAAGTCTGCCCTCCGTTGTGCCCACCAATTCAAAACCATTGTGGCAAAGCAGCAGAGGGCTCTATGCGACTCTCTCTGGGAGCCATTATGTGCCTGAGCGTGATTCTTAGTGGGGCCCAAGCTGGAGTCCGCGATGAGCCTGCTTTCCACTGAAAAGCTTCCAAATGCCTCCACATAACCAGACCTGGAACACAGGGTTTCTTCTGTTCTGGATTGAGCATCACAAGCGTTCTGGAGAGTTCCACGACTAGCCTGAATTCCCATCAAACCAAGAATTCAAATCCAACACTTTTGCTCCCGGATGAAGAGGAAACATTTTATCTCGAAGATGGAGGGACCAAACAAAACCCATTTGCCCACAACCTGTTTCTAACCACTAAATCTCCGATATCATTTGTGATAAGTGAAGGTCAGACAGCTGTTCAGAAACCCAGCATCACAATGACAGGTGCCCAGATCTGGGAGCAGAAGCTAGGCTCAAGAACCCTCCTGAGGGTCCCAGAGAAGTGGCAGGGACCCCTGGCCCCTGTAACAACAGAAATGTTACAAGCAAAGATTTTCACATCTGGCCGTGACGAGACGCCACTCAGCCACAACCCGAGCTGTAGTATTAACGCAGCAGGCCAGCGTGTTGGGTCCAGAGGGAACAAGCCTGTTGGATTATGACAACCGCCTTCTGCCAGGGATCCAGGGATTTTGCCCGGCGTGCCACCTGCTAAGCTGAGAGAGAGCTGCTGGACCGGGAGGAAAAGTAGTGCATGGTGAGGATGGATGCATAGCATAGGAGGTGGTGCTGGGCCGGAATGCACACGGAGGGAGGCTCCGTGCTTTGCGGAGCTGGAAAGGAGGAAGGACGTAAGGTGTAGATCCGATGAGCTCCAGAACCCCTCCTGAGCATCTGAACTATATGCACCATTCCATGGTGTGTCGGGATCACTGAGACAGAGAATTGATTTCCCCAGGCAAAACGCCAAGGGATGTCCCCGGAGACCCTGTGTCCCTGTCAAGCAGGACCACCTGAAGGACCCATGATGCACAGACTGCGGGACTCGGGAAGAGCAGGACACGATGCCGCTTATCATCATACACTGACGCTGTGCTGTGCTGTGCTGTGCTGTGGACACCCGATCTGGTCCAAAGTGGCCCTTCCCCTCAGCAGCACCAGAATGGCCTCGAGGCTCTGCGATTGTTCTGTGTGAGCAAAAGGTAAAGCAAACTTTTCTCCAAAAGCACAGCCAGGGACAGTGAAACCTGGCGGGTGAAGCCGTGCGATGGGCTGGCTCTTGTTTCTACGGCTCAGTATTGAGTCGGGCTGATGTTGCCTAGGCTTCCGGCCAAGGGACAACAGGGGGGTGAGAGCGTGTGTGCACTGGGTCAGGTCCCACCAGCTTCCCGCCTCACAGGACCTGCCACAGCAGATCACCCATCCCTGGCTCTAACCCTCTGAAGACTCTGCCCTGCTCTCCCATTTGTAAACTGCACCATCGAGATGACGTTCTCCTGACGGTGAGCCCAAAATACTTAGCTGTGCTTGACCAACACATTCTTCTGTGTGTCCTTCTGATGTGGATAAACAAGGAAATCCTTCTCTACTTAAAAGTCTTTAAATGCTAGAGATGACACAGATGCCAGCCCAGAGAGACTTTGAAAGGGCACAGACAACACTTATCCTAAGGGAAGGAGGGGGAGGGTCGACTGGCATCTTTGACGTCTCGATTTCCATAACCATGAACGTGGGAGTCTGTGACTCCAGGTGAAAGGAGTCAAACCAAGTGATGAGAAATGATCATCATACAAGTTCTTTTCATTTGGCTGAAAGTTGGGGAAAAAAAGAAGAATCCCATTGGGTTCCACTGTGTCATGCAGTTGGAAACCCTTGTTTCATTTTTGTTTCAAAAGAAGTTCCAGAAATTAACTTCCATTTTAAAATAAAAGGACAAGGACATTTGTTTGTTTATTTATTTATTTATTTTTGGCTGCATTGGGTCTTCGTTGCTGTGCACGGCCTTTTCTCTAGTTGTGGCGAGCGGGGGTTACTCTTCGTTGCGCCACACAGGCTTCTCATTGCGGTGGTTTCTCTTGTTGCGGAGCACAGGCTCTAGGCACGCAGGCTTCAGTAGTTGTGGCACTCTGGCTCAGTAGTTGTGGCTCGCGGGCTCTAGAGCGCAGGCTCAGTAGTTGTGGCACGTGGGCTTAGTTGCTCTGCGGCATGTGGGATCTTCCTGGACCAGGGCTCGAACCCGTGTCCCCTGCATTGGCAGGCGGATTCTTAACCACTGCGCCACCAGGGAAGCCCAAGGACAGGACATTTGTAAGAGCGAATTTCCAGGGAATGATATAAAAATGTAGAAATTATTTTTCTTCTTGTAGTCAGGATCCAAGTTATTTTCTATTTATATGCAAATGTAAGATTCCTGAGCCTTTTTTTTTTTTTTTTTTTTTACAGTGCTGACATAGTATTTATTTCCTACAAGTTTAGATGAGGAGTGTCAAGTGTCTTGTGAAACCATTCTGATACGAGGTTAAGAAAATGCATTCCTGACTCCAAATGGGCATAGAGCTGACATTGCTTATTTACATATTCAGATGTGAGAAATTATTCTATTTTTTCCCAAGAGTATAATGATGTATTGATTTTTAAAATCAATGTTGAATTTTATAAAGAAGGATTTGCCTCTTAGTAGTAAATCTGATGGGCAGACACACCAACTTTGTCTCTTAATTATCTGCAACCTTCTACCTGTATACAGTAAGGACTTTTGGGTGAGACCTTTCTTAGTTATTTTGTATTTGCCTGGTAATCCCTGTGTCTGACTGCTTCCATTTTAACTGTATTTTAAGTCCTTACTGGGAGAGCAGCTTATAATTAAAATGATTGCTAGTTACAGGTTGTTAATTAGTGGCTGCCTAATGAGAAACTACGAAACAATTTGGTCCCTGCAGGGAGATGAGTGACCAGAGAACACCTGCTATTTAGGGACAGTGTGTTTTTCGTTCAACTTCCTTTCTGCAGACAAGAGTTCCAATGATGATAGCCTGTTTGGAACGTGGCAGAGTACAAGTAGGAGAGGAAACAAGGCAGAGGGGTGTCCTAGTCTTTCACATTCAGAAAAGGCCAGAAAAATCAAAGAGAGGTCTGAGACTTAAGACCAACCCCAATCCAGTGTGACCAGTCACGAGCATCTAGAAATTCTTCAGAATGACAGCCTCCGTGGACACCCAGGGATGGTGTCTACAACCCAAGCCTCCATGGAAAGGTCACATTGAAAGGCAATTCTTTGACCCTATTGGTCTTCAGGGCTGTTGGCAACATTGCAAAAACATCTGCTTTGTTCTCCTTCACTTTCTCCTTCCCTTTCTCCTTCCCATCCAGACCTAGTCCTCATGAGCCAGGGTCATTCTTACCAGATGATAAATGAGAAGCGAATTCATTAGAATTGAATGAACATTATCAGGACATGTGGGCTTAGTGACTTGCCTGCAAATGTCATGTCTGTGTGTGTGAGGCATTCATTCTAGCACTTGTTTTAATTTAGTCTGCTCAAGGCAAGGATTCACTCCTTACACACACAAGCAGGAGGAAATACCAGCTGAAAATGACAGCGCCTCTGAGATCAACATGGCACATGATCCCCCAGAGGTTGCTACCTTCTTTGAACTTGCCTACAGATGCTTCTGGAAAGGAGCAACCCATAACGTGCTTTCTAGTATGCTGTTACGTTAATGATTGACTTATGAAGATATTACAGGTCAATGGTCATCAACATAAGAACCACCCGGAAGGCTTGTGAAAGCAGAGACCCCAGGGTTTCTGGTGTGATTGCTCTAGGACCTGAGAATTTGTACCTCAGCCAGGATGCCGCTTGTCCAGAGACTACTCTGGAAACCATTGCTATAGGTTAGGAAGGGCATTTCAGGAAACTGAACATTTCATTGGAAGATATGGGAAGTTCAAGTTAAAAAAATTGTTTTCCCTGTTGCTCTCACCGCGGTCCTGATATAAAAGGGCTCTTTGCAGCCCCAGTGGATATAGTCTGTTTGCATGGGATATAAGCATGGGGAGAGAAAGGGTAGCAAGCCTGCTGCTTCTCATAAGAACTTAAATTTAGAAACGGCAGTGGCACTGGAGGAGAAGAGACTGAAGCCAACAGAAGGGAAGAGACTAAGGGGCACTTAATTATGGAAATCATACTCACTCCTGTGATAGAGGATTTGAAAAATCAATAGGCAGAATGTAGGAGCACATCAGCCCAGCCTTTGGGGTCACATCGTCTCAGGATCCTGGCTCCATGACTCAGCTGGCCCTGTGAACTTGGTGCGGGTCCTTAAACAAAGTAAGCCTAGTTCTTTCTCTATAAAATGAAAATAGCAGTACTACCTGTGTTGCAGAGGTATGGTGGAAATCGAATGGACCACTTAGCTTAGCCTATAGTGAGAGCTCAATAAGTGTTAGGTACTGTCATCAACATCATCATCATCTTCAAGCTATCAGGAGGAAAATATAGGTGAGTAGAAAATTTATTTTTTGAATAAGATTTTACTTAGTTGTGAAATAAGCTATTTATGTATTTATTTGACAATTCTTTATTAATCAAATCATCATGCCAATGAGTGAATAAGTATAAAAAGAGATGTGTTTCCTGGGGAAAAAAAAAAGAAATGAGGTTGTTTGTGCAGTTAAAACATGGGGAAAATTGGCCCACACAGAGGGCTGGATTTTCTAGAGACAAAGTACAAAGGAGATGAGATTCTAGGCGTGGCATTGAAGAGAAGTCCCAACACTTGATGGCAAAGTACACAAGGATGAACCTACAATTGACACTGATACTTTATGACCCCCAACTTAGTTCATGAAATCCAGGAGAGCAAAAAATAAGTCACCTCTGCATTATTCAAGGCTCCCTGTGTATGATCTTCAACCTCCCTTGCCCCACCATGCACTTCTAACTCACCTGGATTAAAAAAAAAAATTGTTCACCAGAATATTCTGACCTCTGCACCTTATTTTGTTCCAAACCTTCCTCCTATGTTGAATATCCTTTACTATCCCTCAATCTGCTCACCTGTAAAATTCAGATAATAATACCGTCCCGTAAGATTGGTGAATAAAGTATTTAGACGTACCTGGTTTGCAGTAAACGTGGTATAAATGCTTGCTGCTATTATTATTATTACCTTCTCCATCATTTATTTCAAATGTCAACATGAAGCTGGCAGCCGCAGCCGTGGGGTCATTTCCTCCCTGGATATGACAGAGAGTATTGACCGGAAGGTCAACCTATCAGACTGAAGCTGAGAAAGTATATTGTTGTATAGAATGAGCCTATAAAGGAGGTTTGGTTATTATTTTTGCAAAACTGTAGCTCTAGAGAGGTATTTTGACTTTCCTTTTAAACTGAGGAGAGTCACATAAGGGAATGCAGAAGAAAACGACGTATCATCCGGGAAGACATTGGAAGAATCTGCGGCAGAAAACAGAGGGGCTGGAATTTGTATATTACCTCAACTCTCAGAGCAGAGAGTCTGCAGTGAGACACATCCCGAAGCATCACACCGGGTTGCCCTGGCAACAGGCATCTCCTGTTCTCACAGTGAAGATGTTATAATGAGAAAAAGGTATATTCCGAAGAAGTGACCGTGATGGGAGGGGCACAGCAGCACGTGGTCTGTCAGCTCCTTTTTAGGGACAGTTGGAGAGGGAGTTTCAGAGAAGTTGTCAGAGGCAATGAAAATTAAAGGGTCTGATGAACAACGAAATTGCTTGCTGGCATCCCTGGGCTGCCATCTGCGCACCAGTTCTCTAGAACACCGAAGGTGATCCCACACTGCTCCCCGCGCCCTGTCTGCATCTGTATGAGCAGATGCCTTTGGCTCCAAGTAATGATGTAACATAATGGAAAAGTTTTTCATTATTCCACTGATTGCCGAGTTGTTTAATTCTTTGGCTTCCTAATGGAGCCGGTGTAGAATTTTATTGCCTGCACTTCTGTATTAGAAAATAAAGGGAGAGAAGCATTTGAGGACTACATTAGATTAAGTTAAAACAGATTGATTTCTCCATATATATTAGCTCCTGTTAATGAAAGACAGGAAGTCTACCCTCAACAGGGGATGGCTGGTCCACAGCTGAGCTGCTGGAGCTCAGAATATGCTTGTGTGGATCCGGCCGCTGGTCAGTACACTGTGGTCTGAAGGCCCTGTCCAATCTTCCACCCACATCTGCATGACCCATGAACTAAGAATGATTTTTACATTATGAAATGGCTGAAATTAAATCAAAAGAAGATAGTATTTTGTGACATTTGAAAGTAATGTGACATTGACATTTCCGTGTTTATAAATAAAGTTTTATTGGGACACAGCCAGGCTCCACCATTTATGGATGGTCTATGGCTACTTTTGTGCTGTAACAGCGGGGCTGTACCACAGAAACCTAAGCTGTTTACTATACGGCTCTTTACAGAAAAAGTTTGCCAACTTCTAGATTAGGGAAAAGGTTTCTGAAATCTCACTTCCTTTCACTTTGAGCAATAATTTCCCCCTTCCTTTCATGTGTCGATTGATTCATTCAACAAAAAGTGAAGGGTCCCTGATTTGTTCCTGCCACTGAGCTCAATCCTGTGGCTTCAGGAGGAGACAGTGTGAGCCCTGATGATGAGAGTTACGGTCGAGGACTGGGGGAATGTGCATCCCAGGGCACAGGCTTCGCTGTGTCCTCACTGTCGTTCAAATGCTCCTCTCAGCTGACACGCACGGCCAAGCAGCCGTGCCTCCTGTGTTAGCCGTAACTGTTCCCCCTCATGAACTTAGACCTTTTGGGACACTTGGAGACTATAGAAAGGGAGGAAGACAGTCCCTTCCCACGTGGAACTTGTAGTCACCTGGACAGTCCAGTGTTGCAAAATTGAGATGAGGGAGCACAAGAGCATTGGCTTATCAGGGGTTTAATCAGGTCGTCATAAAGGGTATGAAGGTCTTTAAACTGGGCCTGAGCCATTCCGTGTTCACAGCAACAAAGAATCATTAAGGGGTTGGGAAATTCTCGTGGTCTCCTGAAGGTGTTCTGATTTTTGTTACCTGTTCCTGGACTAGAGATCCTCCTGTCTTTGCTTGGACCATTGCTGCTCATTACTGGCATCATTTACCCCGA
Organism: Pseudorca crassidens; assembly: GCF_039906515.1. Taxonomy (NCBI): domain Eukaryota; kingdom Metazoa; phylum Chordata; class Mammalia; order Artiodactyla; family Delphinidae; genus Pseudorca; species Pseudorca crassidens. The sequence continues at coordinate 87,513,923 of NC_090307.1, forward strand.
GAATCGCCCCCTGACCAACACAGTCTGCATTAAGACCCCCTCCTTTGGGCCCTCACAGTTCTTCGGCCATTTCTCTAAGAGACGGCCATCACTGTTGGAATCGACCCTTGGCTACACCCTTTCTGTGACTGATTCTGCGCTCTTTGAGGAAAGGGTTGAGTTCTCTTCATCTGCATTTCCAGGGCTTGGTACAGTAACCCTGGGACATCATAGGTGGTTAGATACTGTTGATGAATGAACATGGGAAGGGGTCACGCAACCAGAGGTTTTCAGGGACCAGGCGTGACGCATAGTTAGCAGTCTAGGTGAAAGAGACAAGAGGGAGTGGTGGCGAGTTGAGTGGGAGCCCCATTTAAAGGAGCAGCTGCTCTTCCACTCTACCTGTGTAAGCGAGTAGGACCCTATGGGGCTGTCCTAAGACAGACCCTCTCCCCTACATCCTCTGCTTTAGCTCCTCTCTGAAGTACCTAGATAACAGTATCTCATGCACATTTCCTGAGTTGCTTTCCAGATGCTAAAACCCCGATCAAGTGGAAGAAATTAACTACTTGATTGCCACAAGCACGTAGCCCCCAGACTTACTGGTGCCTGAGGATCGATAATATGAACCCCTGTAACACCACCCTGTTACCACGCCATCAACCAATCAGAGAATTGTACACGAGCTGATCACACACCCTGGGATGCCCCTCCCTCACCTGGCCTTTAAAAATGCTTTGCTGAGGGCTTCCCTGGTGGCTCAGTGGTTGAGAGTCCGCCTGCCGATGCAGGGGACATGGGTTCGTGCCCCGGTCCGGGAAGATCCCACATGCTGCGGAGCGGCTGGGCCCGTGAGCCATAGCCGCTGAGCCTGCGCGTCTGGAGCCTGTGCTCCACGCCGGGAGAGGCCACAACAGTGAGAGGCCCGCGTATCGCTACAAAAAAAGAGTCTTGGCTGCTGGATGCAGAACCCTGGGTCTTATCATCTCCAGGCTCCATGTGGACAAACAGTCACCATCGTGTCCTCTAGAAAGTTCCAGGAGTGGGTGCAGTGTGGGGTCACATGCTGATCTCTGGGAGGGAAGTGAAACAGGAGCAGAGAAAGACAGCTTCTCCGGTCCAGCGGCTGAAGGTTAAGTGTGAACGACCTGAACGTGACATTTAAGTCCTAAACGTATCCACTAAGTGGATTTCAGGAAGTTAAAGTGTACAACGAGAGAGAAAACGATCATTACGCTAACGACTCATAAGTAAGCCAAACATGACCTTGCACCTTTTCAGCTATTTTCATAGAAAATGCTCTTCGTTGTGGTCAGAGGGGAAGAAGTTCCAAAAAGGAAAAAGAAAGAGGCGCGCGCGCACGGGCACGCGCACAAGAATTGCACTGGCTCCGAAGCCTTGGAGATTACGCTGTTTGCGCAAAGACAGACGAAGGGTATCATGATATAAGGACATCTCTGCCATGAATACCGATCGTTCCGTGAGATTAATGTCTTTAAGTACAGTGGGCTTGATTTGAATGTGCCCCCTGCCTTCTTTCCGGGCAAAGAGAATTATCAGGGAACTGGGCAGGGGAAGAATATTAGTGTTAATAAAACAGTTTATTCCATTGCCCTCCGCTGGCTTCAAAAAAGGGAGTTGTCTAATGACAATTACTTCCCTCAACTGAACGGAGAAGGAATTTCCAAGGAATAAGAACCATTGGTCGTGGCTTCCTGCTTTCTTGTCAAAACACTCTTTTCAGCCCATTGGGCTGTATTTTCAGCAGAAGGATGGGCTGGCGTGGCTGATATCTCTTCTCCACGCCTGCTCGGCACCATTCACCCATCCTCTACCCACGTTTCCCCCCACCCCAGGTTCCCCAACAGGAGAGGCAGGGACTGCAATGAGGAAGAGAATGTGTCCCACCCAAGGGGGACAGCTGTTATTCTGTGAGCATGAGGTCCCAGTGGTGCCACAGCCCTGATTTTCCAAAGGAGAGGTCCTGAAATTGAAGCCAACACATAGGAGAACAGAGAAAGAGAGACTCCAATCCTTAACTGAGTCCTTTGACCAAGCAGTGCCTAAACCGATACTCAAAACAATTCATTTAGAGACCCAGGTCATAGCCCCATTTTTTTTTCTTTTTGACTAAGGCGGTTTGAGTTGGGTTTCTGTTTCCAGCAACACAAAGGGGATGGACGTCAACCATGACATCAGTGTTCCAAGAGGCCAAGCGTTAGATAAGTTGAAGACTGAGACATCCCTGGACCCGTGTCAATCAAGGATGGGAAGTCTTCATGGAAGAGGTGGCATTTGGCCTGGATGGGGCTCAATCATAGAAGAGGGATATCGAAGGAGAGTGAACAGTAAGAGATCAAGCAGGGGAAAAGGCTGCTTAGCAGGATGTCCCTACATCTCGTTTTGCCCCGGCAGTGCTGACACATGCTGCTGTCCTAAGATGGTGTTCATAGCGCCCCCTCCCATGGCTTAGAGAACCTGAAAGTACCCAGGTTCCCGACGCCCTAATTCCCAACTGTCCCATATTTAGTGTTCAGCTTTCAGTGTCACTGTGCTGTGATCTTGAGCTCCGTCCAGGAAATCCAGAGAGAGAGAGAGAGAGAGAGAGAGATCCTTAAAGTGGGCCAGGGATGAGCTCATTCTGGAACTAGATGAGGGAAATTTGCCTTCCTGAAAATAGCAATGCTCGGAGGGCGGCTCCACAGCGAAGATGACTCACTTGTGAGTTGCATGCTTGCCATAAGTCTGTCTCTGAACTAATTATTGTCTGCCGATAAATGACAGGCATTAAAACAATAAAAGTAAACTCAGTTCAAGGACACACACCAAAAAGGAGCAATTAACATTCTGAAAGGGCCTTTAGTGCAGGAGGCTTAGGATACATCTTTTCTTGTCAACTCTTCATCACTTTTGGCATTTCAGAGCCAGGGTTATGAGTCTTGTGTTGGCTAATAGCTAAACAGTACTCACATAGTGTGTCCCAAGAGACCAGGGTCAGAGCTTTAGAATAAGTGTCTGGGTTTGCAAAATATATGCTTTCTCAAGCTGCATGTGTGTGTGTGTGTGTGTGTGTGTGTGTGTGTGAGAGAGAGAGAGAGAGAGAGAGAGAGAGAGAGAGAGAGAGAACCACTATTTGACTTTGTGTGTGAACATACGTCATTCTATGCATGTGCGGTTTCCCTCCTAAAGGAATATTGTACTCTACAGGGTAAATGTGTAAAAATTATTTTTAATCTAATGATGCATGCTATTACATTGTACTCCAGTGTGTATTAAAAACATCCAGAAACTAGGTTCTAAGGATTGGGAAGTGCTTCCGAGAATTCAGAAATATTTGCAAGTACCCTACACTCCTGTGTAACTGAAACAAATGATTTTTTTCTTCCTTGGATTTCAAGCCCCTGATTCTTGAAATAGCTTCCTGATTTTCCATGGTCGAGACCACCCCCATCACACAGGGACTCCAGATGCCCTCCAGGGTAGGACTGTAACCCAGGAAAAGCCAATCCAAGTAGTCCATCAAATTGGCAACTGTGACTGGCTCAGTGTGGTCGTGTGACCCATCAGAGTCCCACTTGCTGTGGGACCACCTGCCAAGGGATGAAGGTACATGGGAAGTAAAGCATCCCTGCACACCCAGAGGCCTTGCAGGAGCCCTGTGCCGTATGGAATGTCAGCCTGCCTCTGACATTTGCCACAATCCAACCATATTGGGCTTAGCCTGCCTTGGGCTCGTCCGATTTGGGTCAGAAGACAGTTCCTGTTGTCATAGGCCTTGTTTTCTCATGAAGGCTTAATTAATTGCACCAACATTTCTAGCCTTGATTTTTCCTATTTAGTTTCAGTTTGTGAATTAGCAATTCCTTGCCAGGCACAGCTTGGAAGGCAGTGTCTTGAAGAGTCACGTCATAGAATCCAGCAGTTCACTCCAGCCCTTTCCGGTCTAAGGTGGCGTCCACCAGGTGTTCCTGCCGGATGGATTCTCATTAAATCTGCAAGAGAGAAGATGTGTAGTCTCTCTCGGGAAAGCCTCAGGTTGGGTTCTCTCTGAGATTGGAGACCAGCCCAGTGGCCTGAGGCTGCTGGCATCCCTCCCAATGACCCTGAATGGGACGTCCTGATCCAGGGAGAGTCCGAGTCTATTTCCTCCTTAGGACAAGGCAAAAAGCTTCTCGCACCTCACTTCAGCCAGACCAGAGCCATCGACCCTTCCTTGGCCACCCTGAGGCAGGAAATGGCTTCTGCCCATGGGAAGGCCACAACTCGGAGAGATTTCATGGGCTGACTGGAAAAATCAGACACAAATAAAATGAGTCCTCCAAAATCGACGTTTGCACCGCTGTGGTGTCCTCCCATCTGGGCAGGCTTAGAGAGCCCGGGACAGTGGTAACTCAGAAAACGGGCAAGGAGAAAATGGTTAGAGCTAGAATGTGTCTAGATTATAGAACGTTCATTTGCAGGTACCACCTCAGTGGACATTCCATTTCCTAGACCTAAACCATGGGTCAACTCTTAATGAGCTCCGACATTAATTTAAGAGACTTCTATCATATTTTAAGTGCATAGAATAGAATTTTAAAAAATCAGAGTATATTCTTGGAACAAAGGTACATATTCTTTCAAATAAATTTTTCATTTAAATTGTGTGTGTGTGTGTGTGTGTGTGTGTGTGTGGTGAGTCCCAATATAAAATGCATTTCTCCTTGTGGATTATGATAAAGAAACTGAAAAGCACAAGCTGACCAGCTGTTCCTGACCTTGGTCATCCTTCAAGACCTAGATAGTGTCATCATTTCCAACAGGCGCCCTTTCCACTCCAGCTTGAACTGCCTCCTTCCATCTCTGAATGTTCTGAACCAGCCAATTTAAAGCCCAATTTTACACGTCCCCGTCTGGATCTTTATTATTCAGCATAAATCTTCCATCAATCATTCAGTCAGCAAGTGTTTCCTCTCCCACATGACTGTTCCTCCTTCGAGCAGGTCCTCTGATATAACATAGAGCCCTATAGCAGGTGCCCAAGCAGAAATAACCTCAGGCCAGCCTGGGAAGTCAGTGAGAGTAGCAGAATAGACCCCTTGTGGCACAGCCACGATTTGCCTACGAGACGTGAAGGAAGAGTGGTCATTGCCACAAAGAAGGCTCCCTTCCTTTCTGCCGGAAACACACGGGCCACTCCAGTTTTAAAATTTCTCACTCGGATAGGGACATTGACACATGAAATATTTCATGCTTCTCTCAGCTCTCCTGTAAGAAAATAACAGCTCAGGTGCAATGATAAATGGCACTGATGCTCAGTTTCTACGACAGGGAACAGGGAGAGATGGGGACTGTAGTCAGGTGGAGAATGCATGACAATTGCTACTCGGTGGGCGTGTAGGACCAGTGGTACCACAGCATCAGTTTTCCCAAGGAAAACCCCCAACCATCTGTCTGTGGACCACCGGGATCTCATCCGTGCCTTAAGGGAACAGACTCCTGCTGGGGATATGCACGATGGATACTGATTGATGGGACAGGGCTGTGCTCAGCGACAGCCCTGGGGTGATGGCAACCTCTAGGTTTTTGCCTGGGTTGAAGTTTCACGTTAAAGGAACACGCATGTGTGAAGGTGCACTAACGCATGTTTTTTATAAGATCTGTTGCTTCTTAAAGGAAATCACACAAGCAAAGCCGACTTCTACTGCCCGGGGACTGTATGAACCCTCGTTAGCATGTTTATCTGGAACAGATAATTATCTGCATATCTATTCTCATCATGGACACCGCTTACCGTACACCGTCAGGTGCCGTTTCTCAGTCTCCTTCCTCCCCAGATACGTGAGCTCCTTTTAAGGTTAAAAGAACAATTATTTCCCCCTCTTGCCCAGCTCTATGTTAAGCAAGTTCTGAAGGTACTTCAGCTCCCTTACAGGATTACAGAGGCTTGAATCCCACCCAGCACCCTCCCTGCAGTGTTGGACGTTGGTAAATTCAGCCACTTATATCCAGCTTCTCAGGCTCTGTAGTTGCCACAAGGTTCTCAAAGACGGTCCCTCTAACTCCCTTTAGAGGCGGGGGCATTTCCCAGAGGAAAGTGAAGCTTTGGGATGGAAAAGTGGCCATCCTACACGGTGTGTTGCACTGGGCTCTCCAATCCCTCCTCTGATGCCCAGTGGGTAGGGGTGTAACAGAGAAGAGCAAACCGGACTCTATGTTGGATCTATTCCTTTAGCTCTAACCCTTGCCTCCTGTTGCCTGTGCTGAGTCATGCTGGCTCTGCACCTTTTGTAAAAGAATGTTGCCTAGAGCCTGAAATACACAGGAGAGCTCTTTCTCAAGGCCCTGACCTTTAAAGGTGTAACACTTTTCCATTCATATAGATAAAAAATTGCCGAACAGAAAATGACAATAGTCTTGTGGAGGTTTATAGGAACATGGTGACCTGACCTACATGCACAGCTGAAAGAACAAAGGATTCCTGCACCAATAAGTTTGTAACGACCAGCCACAGCCCCTCCCCTTTCAGCACAAAAGAAACCTGAAATCTAACTCGCGTAAGATACTTCTATGGGACGCTACTCCACTATCTTCCCGGTCTGCTAGCTTTCCAGATAAAGTCGCTATTCATTGCCCCTGCACGTCGTCTCTCCATTTATTGGCGTGTCGTGTGAGCAGTAGAGATCCGACTTGGTAACAGGGGCATCCTTCTTCCCAGAGGCTGCCTTTGTTTCCCACCCCTGGTGGCCTCTGTCATTACACCCCAAGCCCTGGAGTGTAACATAAGCCAGAGGTGAGACACTGTTTTCTGGGCAAAATTACAGAGAAAGAACTATCATTTTGGTGAGGGTCCTCTAAGCTCATTGGGGCCTCCCCTTGGAAAAGGAATCTGAGTGCCTAAGCTCCTCCTCGGGTGGCAGCTAGCAGAAACACTTATGGGGGAGGCCGATTGGGGTCATAATTGTGAAGTATGGCCCGAGAGAAGGGAAGCTATGAGACCGTGATCAGATGCTGAAACCAGATGCTGCTGGTCTTCCGTATCAGAACAGGCCCTGGACATACGTTACCCAAGAAGCAATGATGCAGTTTGTTCCATTTTTTTTACTCTTACCTGTTCTTGGGGGTTATGGTATTAATCCAGGCTTGGGATTTGAAGAATGAAAATCACTTCAGGGCCAAAGCTGGTGGCCTGAGGATTAATATCCCATCTGTTTATGGCCCACTCGTCACTTAGTTTGGCGGCGTCTTCTTTTATTAATTCAATGGATATTATTTTTTAAATTATAAAATCACATACATTCATTGGGAAAAGATAAAACTAAAAAATATACGGGACAATAGACTACTTAAAGATAGCCGACTCATGTTTTAATGAACCACATCTCATCCTCTTCGCAAGTGGAGGCACACACACACATACGCGCGCACACACATCAGCTAAAGCCAATCTGACCTTCGATATTTAGCTAATTAGCTAACCCTCCTTTTCCACATCTTTAGGAGAGTTCGTTATCTTCACTCTGAATTTCCATGCGTGCTAAGGGAATTAAATTTCATTTTGTTTATTCACTCCATAATGTCTTTTGGGTGCCAGGTTCCTTGTAGCATACACAGTAGGCAGATGAGCCCCTGCATCATGGGTCTTTCACCGCAGAGGATTTTCCGGTGATTTCCAACTCTGTGCCTAACTAGATTCTTGGTTTCTCTTCTAACTTCTTGTTTCCTGCTCCACTGCGGCTTTCATGGGATACAGCCACTTGGACTTCATTTCTGCCTCCCAGCCATAAATTCCCCCTTTTTGCTTGGCCTATGCGATGGTTAATGTTAGGTGTCAACATGAATGTGCTAAGGGATGCCCAGAGAGCTGGCAAAGCATTATTTCTGTGTGTCTGTCTGTGAGGGTATTTCTGGAAGAGATCAGCATCTGATTCAGGACACTAAGAAGATCACTGTCACCAATGTGGGTGGTTATCCCCCTCTGCTCTGAGGGCCCAAACAGAACAGAAGTCAAAGGAAGGACAAGTTTTCTCCTCTGGAACTGGGACATCCACCTTCCCCTGCCCTCGGTCATTGGAACTCCGGGTTCTCAGGCCTTCGGACTAGGGTTGAATTACACCACCAGCTTTCCTGGTTCTCCGGCCTGCAGATGGTAGATGGTGGGACTTCTAGGCCTCTGGAACCAGGTGAGCTAACTCCTGTATAAATCTCCTCTTCTGTACATCTCTCTGTATATCCAATTGGTTCTGTGTCTCTGGAGAACCCTGTATAGTACAGTCTGCAAAAATGAATCTGGGCCCTTATTTTTTTTCCCCTTTACCAGCTGACACTGAAGCTTTGTCTGTAGAGGGCGGTGGAGAGGCACTGCAGAAGACATGTATGTTGCTCCTAGGTTCCAGAATGAGAGGAAGGCACTGGAGGATAGGGGTGGGGGGAATGCTTGGAGCGAGGGCCGTCAGTCAGGATCACGAAAGGCTTCTGAGAAGTTTTTAGATGGGGGACAATGCAGTAACGTAGGGGCATAGAGCAATCGCAATTGACCTTTACTGTTTCCTTCTGCAAAATGAAAATAAAAGTTCCCAAGTTGTCTAAATTCAGTGTAATTAGCTCTCTGGGGTGATGTGTTAGATGCTTAAATACTTTAAAAACGTTGCCTCCTGGATCATCCAGAAATAGGCCAATGTTACCGTTCATTATTCCACTGTCTACCTGGACAGCGCTCTCGTTGGCCTGGGTCACAAAAAAAGGGAGGCGGGTGGATTTTGTTGAGTCTTTTTATCCTGGTTGAATTGACCAGAGCTAGATCTGTGAGATCAGAGTCAGCAGTTTAATTATCCTAAGTTCTTGAGTAAAATCAATGCCTTTGGCAAACTAGTTTATATCATTAAAGTCATCTGTTTGTTTTCCAAACATTGTCTACCAAATATAGCTGTCAGTAACAGCACTCACAGGTTCACGGTTAAAAATCAACAGTCCTGGGCTTCCCTGGTGGCACAGTGGTTGAGAGTCCACCTGCCGATTCAGGGGACACGGGTTCGTGCCCTGGTCCGGGAGGATCCCACATGCCGCGGAGCGCTGGGCCCGTGAGCCATGGCTACTGGGCCTGCGCGTCCGGAGCCTGTGCTCCGCAATGGGAGAGGTCACAACAGTGAGAGGCCCGCGTACCAGAAAAAAAAAAAAAAAATCAACAGTCCTTTTAATCATTAAATACAAATACATATATCAATATTACAAGAACATCATTTGCCTTTTTTTAGAAACAAACTCAAATTTATGATGACATGATACAGAATAAGAATAAATCTGATTTAAATGTTAAGATAAAGGTGGAATGTAAATGTTGGCTAGCTTTTCCTTTTATTTATGTAAATATTCATGTCAATAGCCTCTGACTGTTTCTCTGAAAGTTGTTAGACAATTCTGTGGTTTTGTCTTTACTTTTTTTTTTTTGCGGTATGCGGGCCTCTCACTGTTGTGGCCTCTCCCGTTGCGGAGCACAGGCTCCAGACGCGCAGGCCCAGCGGCCATGGCTCATGGGCCCAGCCGCTCCGCAGCATGTGGTATCTTCCCGGACCAGGGCACGAACCCGCGTCCCCTGCATCGGCAGGCGGACTCTCAACCACTGCGCCACCAGGGAAGCCCCTTGTCTTTCCTTTTAATCATGGCTGAATTAAGAATTTTGCAGTTGACATATAATTGCAGTTGACATATAACAGTTTTTTCTGTTTATATTTTGTTGCTGATCAACCTCTCTAATCAAATATTTTCACCTCCCACTTCGTTCAAGTTGTGATACGTTTGCTAGCTTTTTCTCAAAAGCAACTCATCTAAAAATTATCGTATATCCAGGCAACCCATGTTACAGGTTGAAAGCGAGTATGTCCCTCCCACCTCTGATATGAGCTGGACAGTGAATTTCAAAGTGGCAGCCATGTTGCTAGTTCCCTGTGGCCAAGAATGCAAACCCAAAACGTCAGAGTAAAGACAGCAACCCCACATCTTAGGCTGGTTTGCTTCACATAAATAGTAAGACCTGGGATACCCAGACAGTTACAGGTAGCATTTGGGTTACTTCCTGTCTGTGTTTGGTTTATATTTATTTCTGCTGCAATGTATGTCTCAAACAGTAATAGAAATTCTTGCGAGTTCTTGATCAAGCTAGCTTTTCCCAGATTTCATTTAATGATCCCTTATTGCCTGTTCTATACTAATAGAAATATATATTTTCGGGGAGATAAATATTTTTTCTGCGTGGATGAGCATGGCCTTGGAATTTCATCCAGTTGGGTTTTATTCCCTGTCTGCGTTTTCTACTGAAATACTGATTTTGTCTACATTAATCTGACAACCTGGGTGAGAATTCATTCAAAATTTATATTTTTGTTGGTTTTGTTGCTTGATTTACCCTGACTACAAGCACAGTATAGGAATTCATACTAATGTCATTTATTTTACAGTGTACTTTGCTTTTTAGTTACCAGTATTCTATGAACTACCATACTGGCCTTTTGTTATCATAATGATACATGTAAGGAATAGGTCCATTTCACTGGCACAGCTGTGGTATTTCTTCTGCTGTATTCCAGTATTATTCGCTGATGTATTTCTTTTAACTATGTGATTTTATAATTTTTCAGCACTGGTTGGCTATTATTTCAACTCCAGAACTGTTTCCTCATATATAATATACAGCATATTGTATTTACATGAGCAACGTTATATATTTTTCCTACAAAACAATTTTAAAATCATTTCCCAACCGTGTATGATGTAAAGTACTTGGATTTTCCACCATAAATATCTGTCTTAAAGAAATGAGTGTGTTTTATACTCGGTTATGTCTTATGGACTAGAAAATAAACTATTTCTGCAAGGCATACTGAATGAATAACAGGACAGTAGCATTTACCAAGCACAGAATTTTTGTAAAACATAGGGCAGCTAGTTAAATTTGAATTTCATAGAAATGACAACTTTGGGTTTTTTTAGTATAAGTATATCCCAAATATTACATAGGATATACTTGCACTAAAATTATTTATTGTTTATCTGAAATTCAAAGTGAACTGAATGTCCTCTATTTTCTTTGTTAAATCTGGTATCTCTATCCTCAGACAACCCTGTCTGGCCCCAACTTGCATTTTTTTTTTCTCTTTCCTCCCCTTCTATATCCCTTTTCCTCACCAAAGAAGAGATTTCTTTGGAGAATGTGGGAAACTTGAAATAGCTTCCAAAATAAAGACTTGGAAGCTTAAGATTTTAAATGAGGGTATTCATAGCATTGCCCCTTATGTCTGAAAATGTAGCAAAATAAAGACTATCTTCACTTTATAGAGCATAGGATTATGGACTTCTAAATTAGAATAACAGAATGTTCATGCTGGAAGCAATCTTGGGAGTCGCCTCACTCGCCAACCTTGTTTCACAGATGGAGGGCAGGTGCCCAAGGTCCCCTCTAGCAGCAGGCTATCTCCAGTTAGGGGGATATTTCCAACAGAGGGGTTTTTGCCAAAATATGATTCATGTAAAGAGTGTGAAATAATTTTGAGGTGACACACTGACAACGGAGAAAGTTACACAGGCTGAGGCCATACCGTGTGTGGAGCTGGGGAAGGAAGAAGCAGAGCTGGAAGCAGGAAAGGTGGGCTGAAGAAGACCTCATATTTCCTTAGCGGCTCCTAGACCCTTGTGAGAGGTTCCCCACCCTCTCCACCCGTTCCTCCACTTTTCTTGGGACCACCACCAATAAAAAAAGAGCTCCCTGTTTTGCACAGCAAAGGAAACCATAAGCAAAACGAAAAGACAACCTAGAGAGAAAATCTTTGCGAACAATGCTACCGACAAGGGACTAATTTCCAAAACGTACAAACAGCTCAGACAGCTTTAATATTAGAAAAACAAACAACCCAAACAAAAAATGGGTGGAAGACCTAAATAGACATCTCTCCAAAGAAGACAGACGGATGGCCAACAGACACATGAAAAGATGCTCAATATCGTTAATTATTAGAGAAATGCAAACCAAAACTAAAATGAGGTATCACCTCACACTGGTCAGAATGGCCACCATTAAAAAGTCACAAATAATAAATGCTGGAGAGGGTGCAAAGAAAAAGGGAACCCTCCTACACTGTTGGTGGGAATGTAAACTGGTACAGCCACTATGGAGAACAGTACGGAGGTTCCTCAAAAAACTAAAAATAGTTACTTTATCATCCAGCAATCCCACTCCTTGGCATATACTTGGAGAAAAACATAATTCAAAGAGATACATGTGCCCCAATGTTCATTGCAGCACTATTCACAATAGCCAAGACATGGAAACAACCTAAATGTCCATCGACAGATGTATGGATAAAGAAGATGTGGTACATATGCACAATGGAATATTACTCAGCCATAAAAAAGAATAAAATAATGCCATTTGCAGCAACATGAACGGACCTTGAGATTATCATATTAAGTAAGTCAGACAGAGAAAGTGAAATATCGTATGATTTCATTTATATGTGGAATCTTTAAAAAATGATATAAATGCATTTATTTACAAAATATAGACTCTCAGACATAGAAAACAAACTTATGGTTACCAAAGGGGATATCGGGGGTGAGGGATAAATTAGGAGTTTGGGATTAACAGATACACACGACTATATATAAAATACATAAATGACAAGGACCTACTGTAGAACACAGGGAACTATATTCAGTATCTTGTAATAACCTACAATGGAAAAGAACCTGAAAAAGAACGTATCTATGTGAATCACTTTGAATCTGAATCACTTTGCTTTACACCTGAAACTAACATGACATTGCAAATTAACTACACTTAAAAAATGGTAATGGGGCTTCCCTGGTGGCCCAGTGGTTGAGAATCTGCCTGCTAATGCAGGGGACACAGGTTCGAGCCCTGGTCTGAGAGGATCTCACATGCCGCGGAGCAACTAGGCCCGTGAGCCACAACTACTGAGCCTGCGCGTCTGGAGCCTGTGCTCCGCAACAAGAGAGGCCGCGATAGTGAGAGGCCCGCACACCGCGATGAAGAGTGGCCACTGCTTGCCACAACTAGAGAAAGCCCTCACACAGAAACGAAGACCCAACACAGCCAAAAATTAAAAAATTAATTAATTTTTAAAAAATGGTAACAAATAAATAAAGGTCCAGAGCAAAGGAAAAAAAAGTTTGCTAGAATTTACCTGTTGCAGGGGAGGGAACAAAGGAGGCCCCTGGGGACAGGTCTCTCTTTAATATCCACGTTCCTTTCAAAGAGAAGCCAAAAGGCATTTCACGTCACAGACACCTCCTTCAGCCACTGGGATATAATTCTGATAACTCTTATTCCTCTTTTTAAAATTAACAGAAAACATCACCTGTGTCTTTGAATCTCCAATGCAAACCTAACATGTCAGCTTTACGTTGCTCATGCTTGCACAAGCCAGCTTTTAAATCCTGTTCCGCTCCAAATGAAGAGTCAGCGACGGGCTAGACGTTTATAGCTCATGATCTGTAAGCGGATATAATGCTGCGGACCAGGAGTGCTAACACTGAAAGAAAGAAAGGGAATCTTTGATTGGACTGTGAATAAGCATCACAGTATTTATTAATTCTCCAAACGCCAGCTTTCACACTCAAAGTGCTGTCAGAGTTGGGCCCAGCTGGGGAGTGATTCATCTGAGTACACATCTCCACCCCCCAGACAAAACTTGAATCTCTAGTTCAAGGATAGTTACAATTGGACATGGCGCCAAGTAGCTTGCAAGAGCGCAGAATGGAGTACAGGAAGCACACATTCAGAGCCCTGAGGGCTTTCTGAATTGGTGGAATGATTTTTTTTTTTTTAATAAATTAAAACTAGGGAGAATGTTGGTGACCCAGCGTCTGATGCCTGCATTTGTGAAAGCATTTGGAGTTTTCAAACTAATTAGTTTTCAAACTAATTTCTCAGTACGTCTCCTGCTGACCTTTTTATTACAAACATCTCTTCATATTGATCTCAGTGGAGGACTCTATTCCCCAGGGACATATGGACCCAATTATCAGTGTTTTTTGTTACAAATGTCTCCTCTTTTTTAAAAGCCTGGATAGAAAAAAAATGCTTTTGTTTTTCTCCCTAACCAGGACTTTTAGTCTGTGGAAATGAAACTCAAAACCCCAGGATGTTCTGTGAAGAAGCAATACACACCATAAAGAAGCAGACATGTTATTTGTTTGTCCTTCTAGAGCAGATCTGAACAGAAATTTCAATCCATTAAAAAATCTGACTCCTGTCACTCCTGCCCAGTTCCAGGAACAGTCACTGAGCAGTGAAGAGAACATCTTTCAAATGTTAATCTCAAATGTCCTCTTAAATCGTTAACTTTGTGACCACCTACAGGGGTGGGATAGGGAGGGTGGGAGGGAGACGCAAGAGGGAGGGGATATGGGGATATATGTATACGTATAGCTGATGCACTTTGTTATACAGCAGAAACTAAGACACCATTGTAAAGCAATTATACTCCAATAAAGGTGTTTTTTTTTTAAGAGTACAAAGTAAAAGAGAAAAAAAAAGTTGATGCAAATGCTTGGCTTGTGTCAATGTATTCAAATTTACACTTGAGATACACTGTAAAGACAGTTCCGAGGGAAGAAATGGGATTTGTGTGTAGTTTTTAAAGGCAGACAATGGCCATTTCAAAATCCAGTTGTTGTTTTTAAATAAAACCAAATATGTCCAATAGTCTGACACGGGGAGGGAACCAAAGGCTGATCTTTTTGGAATCATTTGATTTTTTAAATTTAATTATTATTTTACATTATAGCTGATTTACAAAGTTGTGTTAGTTTCAGGTGTACAGCTAAGTGATTCAGTTATACATGTACATATATCCTTTTTTTTTTTTTTTTATTTCGGTACGCGGGCCTCTCACCACAAAGGGTCCGGACGCGCAGGCTTAGCGGCCATGGCTCAAGGGCCCAGCAGCTCCGCGGCACGTGGGATCTTCCCGGACCAGGGCACGAACCCGCGTCCCCTGCATCGGCAGGCGGACTCTCAACCACTGCGCCACCAGGGAAGCCCCCATTACTATTAGTTTTTAAATTTATTTTTGGCTGCGTTGGGTCTTCATTGCTGCGTGCGGGCTTTCTCTAGTCGCGGCGAGCGGGTGGGTGCTACTCTTTGCTGCGGTGCGAGGGCTTCTCATTAAGGTGGCTTCTCTTGCTGCAGAGCACAGGCTCTAGGCGTCCGGGCTCAGTAGTTGTGGCACGTGGGCTGAGTAGTTGTGGCTCGCGGGCTCTAGAGCGCAGGCTCAGTAGTTGTGGCGCACAGGCTTAGTTGCTCCGCGGCATGTGGGATCTTCCCGGACCAGGGCTGGAATCCGTGTCCCCTGAGTTGGCAGGCAGATTCTTAACCACTGCGCCACCAGGGAAGTCCCCATATATCCATTCTTTTTCACTCTTCTCCCATATAGGTTATTACAGTTATTGAGTAGAGTTCCTTGTGCTATACAGTAGGTCATCTGATGTTTACTTTTGGAGTTAGTTTGGTGCCAGAGAGTCAGTGGTGAGATGGAGGGAAATCTGGGTGTAGGGATGTCACCTGGCCCCTGGAGCACTTGGACTGACGTCATGAGGATGCAACCCATCTGACTTCCTCCAGGCCCTGCCTCATGGCCACAGCCTGGCACACCTTCCGAAACAGCCATGAGGTGTGGTCCCTGTTCCCTGACCCGGGCACCCCTGTTGGCCGGAGATGAAGGATGCTGCAGGGCTGAGGACCGCTCGGCATCCAGGTGCACAATGGGTGTGCACGCTGGGTTCACGCTCACAGGGTGAAACTATGACCGATGGAAGGTGGTGGGGGATGAAATCGACTTCCTTCCTCCTTCACGGTGGACCGCCTCAGTCCCCCTCCTTCCCGCCCCCTCTCAGGAGCCGGCACCACGGGTGGAACAATGATTCCTGCTGGACGCCAGGCAGCGGCCAGCTTGGCAAAGCCCCTCCTCCCTCCCACCTCCCCCGCTTCCCCTGGGTCCTGCCCAGCCCCACCCCCGGTTTGCACAGCCTAATAACGTCAGCCTGCTGAGACATCACGGTGGTCTCACCCCGGATGTAGGCACTGGTGGGCCTGCCACCCAGGGTCTGGTTAGACGTCTGCTGGGGAGGACATCCCTTCCGAAATAAACCCCCAAGCTCCACAGGCAGGCTTGCTGTCTTTGCGCCCTGCTCCCCTCCACCTGCCTGGAAAACAGACAAGATACCTGCAGGTACAACAGCCATCTCACCATGGTGACATGACAAGCCAACCTGCTAATGATGGGGGCAGAAAATGGAACAGTCCTGGGTTCTTATGAACTGAGCCATTGTCTGGATCCTGGGCTCCCTACCTCCACACTCCTTGTTATGTGAGTCAAACAAACACTCACTTGTTTATGCTAACTCTAATAATCGGTTCTGCTAACTCTGCCCCATCCTACCTCGTACCCTAGCCCTGTGTATCTTTCTGATTTCCATGAATGTTCTAATCCACCCCAAAGGCACACTTGCTTCCTTAATCAGAGATGGAGAAGGCGGTGAAGGCAATTTCTCCTGGGCTTCTGCGTTCTCAGCGTCCAAGGGCAC
The DNA here is from genome assembly GCF_039906515.1 of Pseudorca crassidens. Classification (NCBI taxonomy): domain Eukaryota; kingdom Metazoa; phylum Chordata; class Mammalia; order Artiodactyla; family Delphinidae; genus Pseudorca; species Pseudorca crassidens. The sequence goes on from NC_090307.1 coordinate 87,530,480, forward strand.
ATCCGGGGGGAGATGAAAATGAGGATCCCTTTCCCAGCCATGTCAGGGGTCGCAGCTCCGTCGCCCAGCTCCTTCTAGCTCACATTAATGACTCATCTTCTCGTCCCCTCCTCTACCCCGTTAGAGCACATCTGAATTCAGAGCTCCAATCCCCACAGCAAACCTGGACGGACCTAGAGATTATCATGGAAAGTGAAGCAAGTCAGACAGAGAAAGACAAATACCATATGATATCACCTACATGTGGAATCTAAAATATCACACAAACGAACCTATCTACGAAACAGAAACAGGCTCACAGAGGTAGAGAACAGATTTGTGCATGCCAAGGGGGAGGGGAGGGTGGGGGAGGGATGGATTGGGAGTTTGGGGTCAGCAGATGCAAACTAGTATATATAGAATGGAGAAACAAGGTCCTACTGTACAGCACGGGGAACTATATGCAATATCCTGTGATAAACCATGCAAGAAAGAGCCGTCCCTGCTGCTACGTGTGGCCACGGGCAGCTACGTCCACTGAGTCTTCTCCACATGAAGTGGAGAACTGGGGAATTAGCGTACTTCGTTGAAAAATTAATTTTCTGCTCGCATCTAGAACTCTAAGAATCAGTATTTTAGAGTTAACCTTTTTGGTTGGAAGCGTTTTCTTAGCTGCGCTCTGCTCCTGGCCGGCAAGTAGAATTAATTTTTCCCCAATCTCAACCGTCCAGTCCCCTTCCTGAGGCAACCAGTATCTCCCAGTGCTGCGGGGCCACATAGAATTGTGTGCTTTTACACACACACACACGCACACACAGAGTTTTTACCCCATTCTAATTCCAGACATCCGAACATCTCGAAGAGTGTCGACCACCCTCCCCCTCCCGCAGTGACTTGGTGAGCCGTATCAGAACTCACCAGGGCTACGCAGCGGGGAGGTAAGGCACGAAGGTGCACAAAGTAGGGTTTAGCGGCAGAGAAGCGAATTTCTGAAGGTCCTATGGAAACCGCCCCTCTCCCCTTCGCTCTTTCTCTCCCGAAGCTTCTGGCGGCCTAGAGGGATGCTCTCCCGCGGGTGGGCGCACTTTCTCACACCACCTCCGGCGGGGCGGGGCCGGGGCGGGCGGAGCGCCTGTGGGCGGGGCCGGGGAAGGGGCGGGGCCAGGGTGGGGCGGGGCCGAGAGTCCCGAGGGTCCGGAGCCTGGGAGGCCAGAGACTGTAGAAAAGTTGTGGGATCCGAGCCCCAGCCGTCGCCAGAGCCGGAGCCGCCGGGGCGAGGACCACCCAGCGGGGATCCGGCACGACCTACGGAGACGCAGCCGGACCCGCCCAGTTCGGCTGCCCGGGTAGCGCCGGGGTCGGGGGCAGCCGCGGGGGCCGCGGGCGGGAGGCGTGAACCCGGGGGCTGCATGATGCGCTCCAAACACAGGGCCCCGGGGCTGTGCGGGGCACCCTGCCGGGTAGAGGTAAGGCAGGGGCGGGGGCGTCTGTCGCGCCGGCCCTTGGGCGGGGGTCGCTTGAACTTGGGGTTTGTTGGGGAAATCTGGAGAGGGCGCTGCTGCCACCGGCAGCGCCTCTGTGGGGCCCCTTCCCTGGATGGGCAGACCCTGGGGCAGCCTCGTCGGGGGCTGGGGCAAACGTGTCCGTTCCAGGATCTTCAGAACCCCGACCTGAAGCCATCTGAAGCACCTGGAGTCGGAGAGGAGGGGGCGTGGCTGAGGGCATGGGTTTACTGCAGCCCACTCGGGCTTTCGTGGGGTCTACACCTGGGATCCAGTAAGCGGGGTCCGATTATGTGAACCCCTTTTCCGCCAAGCATAGGATTACCTCCAACCCCCCATCTGCACCTTGTCAAACTGGGACTGGCGGAGAGCCTGGCTTTTCGCACCCCTTCTGCCCAACCCCAGGTCCCAGAGCTGCTCGTGGATAACGGAGGAAGGCGCGCTCACAACGCAGCTACAGCAAACCCGGGTTTGGCCGGGTTTGAATTCGGGGACTCCCCCTGACACCCCAGATTCGGGGACTCCCCCTGACACCCCAGATTCGGTCCGATGTGATTTGGGGGGTGCAGGTAGTGGGTGTCGGGCCCAGAGACGCTGGTGGGTGCGAGTCTCTGGAACAGAACCGGGCTTCCCAGGAGTCCCCTACCTGCAGCCTTTCACCCCAGGGGAACGCGCGGCCTCTTGGAGTGGAGGGAATGTCATGGACACATCGGACACAGCCCAGAGCCTGGAGCATTCACTAGAAGACCAGCTGGTGATACGACTACTGTTATTTTCACTGTGCACACTTGGGGCGGGGATCACCGCGCCGACTCGGCGGGTGGGGCGGGAGAGTGGTCTCCAAGCTCCTGGCGCAGGTGGCATCAAGCGCCTTTTCTCGCCCAGCACTGGCTTTGGTGGCCCTGGGGACCTGCGAGGGGACAGGCCTCAGCCCCGCAGGGACGCAGGCGGCGCACGGCTTCTGCCAGGGTCCTGGGGTGCGGATGCAGGACAGAAAGTGAAAATGTGTTTGTCTTGCCGCCTGCGCAGTAGCGAAGGGTCTGCAGGGCCGCATGGGTTAAAGGCACTGGCAGCGGGGCCAGGGCATCTCTGCGTCTTGCTTCCCTGCCCAGGCTCCACTCCAGCCCCTGCATGAGCTGACGGTCAAAAACTAAATCCAACTCAATGGGAATCTTTTTTTCTCTTCTTCCTGAGACTCTTTAAGCTGAGCTTGATGCACTTTGATAGATACTGAGACACACCACCAACTGATGTTAAAAAGTTGCATTTGCTCTTCAGAAATCCACCTTTCCTGAAATTTGAAATTCTCCTTCTATCAGTCTAGTCTTGAGACAGCTTTCAGTCTCCGTGTGTTTGTGCACAAGTTGTGTGTGTGTGTATGTATACCTGCTGTTTTTTTGTTGTTTTTTTGTTTTTGTGGTACGCGGGCCTCTCACTGTTGTGGCCTCTCCCGTTGTGGAGCACAGGCTCCGGACGCGCAGGCTCAGCGGCCATGGCTCACGGGCCCAGCCGCTCCGCAGCATGTGGGATCTTCCCAGACCGGGGCACGAACCCGCGTCCCCTGCGTCGGCAGGCGGACTCTCAACCACTGCGCCACCAGGGAAGCCCCTGCTGTTGTTTTTTTAAATGTGCCTAAACTCAAGTTCATCTAGAGATGGGCCAAAGAAACAATAGTCTGACACAACACTCCAGAAGAAGCTGGCCATTCTGGATTTATTAAGAGGTGGAATTGTTCTGTTCTTTATGGGCAATTTAAGGTGCTTTTCAGGCATAATCTTGACTGCATACTTTAGAAATTGACATCCTTATATGAGGAGGAGAGATTTTAACAAGCTGTTTAAACAAACTGGAGTGTGTGGTGTCCCTGTAATTTATGCTCAACTAAGCAGGCCCTTCCAGGAAAAAAACTAAGGTGCCAACATCAGGTGAAACATAAATCTTCTAAGATCTGCTGTTTGAAAGAGTCACTCCACAACTGGGCCAACACTCAGCGTATAAAACAGTGTATAAAATCTTGAGAAAGTTCTGTCTTCATCACTATTCTAAACCCCCTCCCACTTCCAGTGCAGATAAATATTCTTATTCAAGGAGACTGTACAGAAAAAAAGAAACACTTTGATTCTATTCCAAGCCAACCAGTAGTCCAGATCAGAGGAAATAGCTGTGTAACCGGAGCAACTATGTCAAGTGCGAGTATCACATGGGATCAGGGATGAGGAAACTGCACATTGAATGGAAGGATTGCTAAATTCTCTCAGCTCATGGGACTACATGTGATTTATTTAGAATCAAACATCGATCATCCAGAAAGGCATATATTAAAAAGCAAAATTGTCCTCCATTTCTCCCTATTTCTAGCCTTGCTCCTAAGGGGAGCCATTTAAAACTCTTTATCAGTTTTTGTTTTTTATTTCTTTTGGCCATCGCCTCCTAGTAGAGCTGTTTATCAATGTGGCCAACTCTAATGCTACTCTATCTGTAATCATTTTCCTCCCTTCTTCACTTAAAGAATCCAGATTGTGTTTGCAACCCAGTATGCCCAGCTCAGGATAAAAAAATACTACATTTCCCAGACACCCTTGCAGAAATGAACGGTCACATGACATGAATATGCCCAATGAGATGCAAGTGTCGGTTCTGGGGCGGGGCTTCTGGGGGAAGCCCAGCGTCCCGGATCTAAGAGCGTGGCACAGAAGACGCGCTGGGCCTGGGAAGGCCGACTCTCAACGCCAGGGCTTGTGAGAAGGCTACACGGTCCGGGTGGGTTTCTCTCCCTTCTGGTGCGGGCTTGCGTAGACAGCTCGGGCAGCCCCTGGGTTCTTGGTCTCCCAGCTTCTTGCATTAGCATCAGGTTTCCTCCTCAGAGAGAGTTTCCTGTCCCTGTGGGTTGCATGGGGATCCCTGAATTAATTTCTATGGTCACGTCGGGCTGACTTTGCCCAAACCCTTGTACTACTTGGACTTCAGTGGATCCCAGCTCTGAGGCCAGGAGGCTGAGAGTCTCCTGGTGGGCAGAGACCTGGATTCCATGGCAAATTTACCCAAGGATGGAGGAAGGGGCATGAAAGTTAAAAAGAAGTGATGTTTGGGCCCAGGGTCCTGGCTGCTCACCAAAAATGAACTCTGAGTGAGAGAAGAGGATATAAAAGACCGTTCGTATACATTTTAGCCACATGCAAGTGATCACTCATGCAAATTCCACTTCACACACGTATGTAGTGTGCAGGCTGTTTCCAAGGATGCTACCACGTTACTCATGTACCACGGAGAGTCATTTCCTGCAAATTACAGAACAAATTCCTTTCACAGACATATGACATCACTAACGAAGTGCAGCTCAGATTTCTCTACTTCATTTGTAAACTGCTTTTTGATCTAACTCAGCATCTTTCTTTTTCTTTCCTTCGTCTTCCTACTTAGCCATAGAAGACCAAGGAGGCCATTGACATCATACAAAGATTGTTCTCACTGTGAACTCTCTTCCTGTGACAGGTCACATCCTCAGAGCAGATATCACCTTCCTGGAAGAAACCAGTGTTTTCTGAGGAACTCAAGTTCACAGTGCAGAGGTAAGTCATAATTTATATTCAAAGCTAATTGGTTGCCAGTGTTACATGCAAGCTATCCTTACGGGCTAGTATTTTTCTTTTGGAGAATACTTTCTTTTTGGGGGATTAATGCCGGATTTAAGCTTTTGAAGGCAAACATGTTAGTTTCATTTTAATAGGAACTCAGAAGTTCATGTGAGGTGTGTCATTTGCCTGAGCTGATCCAAAGTGCAGATTATTTTCTACATTGAAGAAATAGATTAGGAAGACCAAGCATCATGGGAAAATTGCTGTGCTTTTCAGAGGTGTCAGACTGTGTCATGGGATTGGAACTTCTGTTCAAATGAGGATACCAGCTCCTGTCCAGAAGGTTCAGTTTTCTCACAGGGGTTGCTTTAAGATGTCTGTGGGCCCATCAGAAGGGAGTCTTGAAGGCTCATTTCCAAGTGCAGCTAGGTGAGCACTGTACCATCAGTAATATCAGGATGGGCGGTGCTGTCCAGCTAGGGAAGGAGACGCTGGATGAAATCATGTTCCACTTGCAGAGAGGTTGGCACCCTTGGCCTTTATGGGGCCCGGAACATTCTCAGCTCAGCGGGCTGTAGTTGGAGACAAAGTTGTCATCGGGGCATTGCCAAACAGGAAGACGTGGTGGTCAGTGCCCTCATGACTATCACTGATTTGTTCATTGTGAGATACTTGCCCTGGGGTCGGCCAGTGGTTGAAGGCATGAAGCAGGTGAGATTTTTGCCCAGGGCTCGGGAGATGTATGTTCAAGAAGAGAAAAAATAGTTTCTAATGTCAGAAAGCCTTTGGCGTGAGACTGAAGGACAAATCATGTGCATGTACAGAAATACAGTCTAAACCTAAAGGGAGGGAGTGGGCCAGCAGGGATACCAGTAGAAAGACAGGACAGTGACGTGGCCACTTAGACCTTGTGTTCTCATTGAAGGGGAGGAGGCTGTCACCTTCTTTTGCAGAAATGAGAATACTAGCTGAAAGGTCGAATGCGTGCAGCAAGAGGGTGTAAGAAGAAGATCTAAGTATTTTGACATCACATTCTGGGTTAAAAAAACGCTGAGACTAACACCTATTTTTTTTACTTGTTGAGATAGAGTGTTAGCACATTAAAACCTGGGAAAGTCTCAATTATTAGGGTGACATGACAGTGGCAGACTAACAGAAGGCTGTCCACAAGAAAATTACTCAGCAGAGGTATATCATGTCTTAATTAAAAAGCAAACAGTCATTTTTCAATGTATGGTGCTGGGGTCATTGGACATCAATGGCAAAATAAATGAACCTTGACCTTAATGTCACACTTTTTACAAAAATTAACTCAGAGTGGATCACAGATTTAAATGTAAAATGTAAACTAGTACAACTTTTATCAGGAAACCTAGAACCTCTTTAGGACCTAAGACTTGGTGAGCAATTCTTAAACTTGACACTGAGAGCTTGATGCATAAAAGAGAAAAAAAAGATAAATGGGACCTCATCAAAATTAAAGATATGTAATCTGCAAAAGACTCTGTTAAGAAGGTGAAAAGAAATTATAGACTGAAAGAAAGTATTTGCAAACAACATATCTGACGGAAAAAAATCGAAGTTCAATAATATTTAAAAAAAGGTGTATTTTGGCAAGATTGGGCAAACAACAAGAAAAGACATTGCATTGAAGAAAAATATGAATGGCAAGTAAGCATATGAAAAAGATGTTTTACATTACTAGCAATTGGGGAAATACAAAGTAAGACCAAGACGAGATGAGAAATAACTACACACCTATTAAGATAGCTAAAATTTATACGTGTATGTATATCATCATTTATTTTATATATATTTATGCGTGCGTGCACACACACACACACACACACACTGCCAGATGTTTGTGTGAATTTGGAGAAATGGATTTCTCACGCGTGTTGCTGGGAATGTAAAATGGTACAGCCAATGTGGAAAACGGTTGCGCAGTTTCTTCGAAATTCAAACATGAAATTCAGACATTTACCATGCAAGCCAGCAATGGCACTCCTGGGCGTTTACTTCTTTTATTACTTATTTACCTGTGCATGAATGTTCATAGCAGCTTTATTTGTAATAACCTTAAACTGGAAACAATCCACAGGTCCTTTAACGGGTGAATAGTTAATACATAGAACATCCGTACCATGGGACACTACTCGGCAATAAAAGGAGTTTAAGAAAAATTGTTTTGTTTGTCTGAGCGTCGGGGCATGCGGGGATCTTAGTTCTCCCACCAGGGTCCGAACCCTGGCCGCCTGCAGTGGAAGTGCGGAGTCCTAACCACTGGACGGCCAGGGAAGTCCCGGGATGTACTGTTGATACAGCAGCTTGAATTGATCTCAAGGGCTTTAGGTTGAGTGAAAAAAAACCACCCCAAAAGGGCCAGAAAGGCCATGCATACTGTTTCCCCATATATAACAGTTTTTGAAATGACAGGTTTATAGAGCTGGAGAGGAAATTGTTGGTCACCAAGAGTTCGGGGTGGTGGTGAATTGCTGGATTCCAGAAGGTCATGAGTGTTGCCCTTGAAGCTGTCTCTGGGCCTCCCCCAGAGACAGTGTCTGTTGGCACTGCCAGGTCAGGAGATCTTCGCCCAGAAGTTTCTCTCTGCCCGGTGCACACCATGGACTCTGGCTGTCTTTCCAAACTCTGCACTTAGTTCTCTCCTGGGCTCCTAGTCAGGGTAGTGACAAGGGTGGGGTGGGAAAGCAATCTCAGGAAACATGGGACCACATAGAGCTTCATTTCTCATTCAGCACATGGACGTCGGTTGTAACACCCACTGAGTGGCCACTGCACTGAATTTTGAGATTAAACGGAGGGAGGATGGCTTGTCCGAGCACGAGGCATTTATCGGTACACGTCCCTGTGGCTTCATGACATGTTCCTACATTCTGATACAGCATTTTGTGGTCAGCTGGCTCTGGGACAAAATGAGGATCTGCCAGCAGATGTTTATGACTTTCAATATAAGCTTTCAGAAAAAATTTGCCTTCCGTTTGGCTTGAGGTGTGGTGGGTCAGAAGTCTAAAGCTCCTAGAATTCCCAGAAGCATTTGCCACATGAATTGCGAGAGAGGACAGAGCCTTAAATTTTTTGTAAATCGATCTTTAGGAGATGTCATAAACCTGTCTGTAATTAAAGCTTACTTAAGAGTTGCATTTCCTTTAATTGCCTTTTCTGTATTTAAAACACAGGGAGAATTTAAAGATCTACTTAGAAGGTTCAGTCTGAATGTTTTAGTCTCAAGTCTGTCTGGCTGTGTGTCTGCTCCCTTCAAATGGAAAATATTCTTGTGCTACAGCAGGGGTTTTAAGGAAGGTTGCCTAGCCCTATACTTCCATCTCAAGGTCTCAGTGCTAGGCGTGCTGGTTGCTACTGAGGTATCATTGTTCCTAAGCCAACTTAGTAAAGAGAGCTACGAAATGTACATATGCATACTAGCCCTTGTATCCACATACACACACATCCATCTATCTATCTGTCTATCCATCCAGCCATCCATCTATCCATCCATCCATCCATTCACCCATCATCCATTCATCCATCCATCATCCATCCATTCATCTATCTATCCATCATCCATCCATCCATTCATCCATTATCCATCCACCCATCTGTCATCCATCCATTCATCTATCCATCCATCATCCATTCATCCATTCACCCATCATCCATCCACCCATCCATCATCCATCCATTCATCTATCCATCCATCCATTCATCAATCCATCCATCCATCCATTCATCCATTATCCATCCACCCATCCGTCATCCGTCCATTCATCCGTCCCTCATCTCTCCCCCGCCAAAACATGATTCATATTGATAACACTGATTCTAATAAATCACCAGGGTTCACGCTAACCTTCCCCCTTTCCTTATTTTTAACTTCTTTTTCTGACGGTGAGAAACCTGGTTTTCATGTTCTCATACATTTACGTATTTCTTCAATCCTAGTGTGTGTGGTTTCAGAATTGCTAGTTGTTTATAGCCTTACACTATCCAATGAATACAGTGTCTAAAGTTACTTAGATTAGATCTTTTCTTTCTCGCTTCCTTTAGGGTGGCAGGTTGCTCGTGTGTACTATAGTTTGGCTCATTATTACCATTTATATTCCATTTTGGGTTGTCCTACATCCTGAGTTTTAAAAAATCATGTGTTTACTTTTAGAATATCTGAAACGCTGCTCTGGTTCTGAGTCAGAGCTATACAAATTGTCTGCTCAGAGAGGTGCGCCTTCCCCCTTCATCCCTACTCCCCCGTTCCCATACCCCCCTTCTTTCCACACCAATCTCTTTAGTTTCTGGTTTTCCTTCCTATAACGATTTTGCACCAGTAAGTAGATACCCGTGCATTTTCTTAGATCTTCTTTCTGCCATGAACCAGAGTGTATTATGGGCGCACTTCTGTGCACTTAACAGTATAGCGTGGAAATTCCTCCAGTTCGGGTCCTCATTCTTTCTTCATCCCCCTTTTAAACAGATGTTGGGTTTTAAAGCAGTTTCAGGGACGTCCTCGGTGGTCCAGTGGTTAGGACTCCGCACTCTCACTGCTGAGGGTGCGGGTTCAATCCCTGGTCGGGGAACTAAGATCCCACATGATGCAAGGTGCAGCCAAAACAACAACAACAACAACAACCACCACCCCAGCAGTTCTAGGTTCACAGCAAAGCTGCGCAGAAAGTACAGAGTTCCCGTATACCCCCCGCACATGTCTCAACTTCCCCTGCGGTGAACATCCCACACCCCATGCTCTTTTATGCCTGTGAAGTGCTTCATTTATAGACGCGCCACCGGCTACTCAGACCCCCCCATGTGGAGATATCCTTTGTTGTTTCCAATATTTTGCAGCTGCAAACAGTGCTACAAGGAGTAAACGCGTATGCGTGGATGTTTAGGTATTTGGAGGAATACCTTCAGGGTGGCTTCCTAGAAACGGGATTTCTGGGTCAAAACATGTAAGCGCGCATGACGTTTTCTTACGTTTCGCCAAGTTTCCCTCCAGAGGGGCGGTGCCAGTCTGGACTCTCGCCATCCATATACGAGAACGTTTCCACTCAGCCTCGCCAGCAGAATGTGTTGGGGTGCTTTTTAATTTTTGCCAGTGTGTTGGGTGAGAAATGGTATCTCAGTGTTGTTTCAGATTGCATCTAATTATAAAGTCAGTCTGAACCCTTTTTCTTATGTTTGGGAGCCATTTTTGTACCTTGTGAATTTTCTGCTCACATATTAGTTACATTGCTGTTTCAGTTTGAGTTTGAGAAGTGCGGATTTCAGGGGGAATTCAATTTCTTGTTCAAAAACATGTAATTGGTTTCAGGTTAAGTACTGGTACCTGAATCTGACAGTGCCCTGAGAAACTTTCAGCAGTGGCCGTGACATGTGGTTTGGAGGGTGTGCGCTGCTGGGGGCTGGGCAGCATTGCATTGGGATCGGACTGGTCTTGGTATCAAGAGAGTTTGAAAGAGATCTTGGGGAAGTTCATTCCTGATTTCTAATGGCAGTCCTTCTTCCCATCACAGAGAGACCCTTCAGATCTGAGAAACCTCATAGGACAGTGGGGCAGAGAGGTTCAGAGTGAGGACTAAATTCCAGCTGCCTGGGTGTGAATGCCAGTCACCCCCCAACTACCTGTGCAACCTTGGGCTTGCCATGTGTCCTCTTGGTGGTCAGTGCACGTTTGTTGGGGGAACAGTTGAATTTAGACGTAGTGTAAGACTCTGATCCGAAAATGAAGTATGTGGGATTGTCAACGCCAGAAGGATGGGTGACACAGCAAATAAAAGTGTAATGGGTATGAAAGCTTAGGACCTTTAGGGACATTTGTCTAATTCTGGGAAAGGTTTCCTCCTCCTGCCTGGCATTAGAGATGATTTATCATTTCAAGTATATATGCTTTGTCTTGTGTTTCCATAATGCCAACCATCTACCATTTTGGTGACTTTACTTTTTGTCATATCAGTGATGGGCCTGATCTATTTTCTTTTTTTTAATTAGAGCGTATTTGGTTTACAATGTTGTGTTAATTTCTGCTGTACAAAAAGTGACTCAGTTATACATATATATACATTCTTTTATATATTCTTTTCCATTATGTTTTATCCCAGGACATTGAATATAGTTCCCTGTGCTCTACAGTAGGACCTTGTTGTCCGTCCATTATGATTGGTCATCTTCATGAATTTAACTATGATATGCACCCCATGTAGAATCATTTACTCACAACTTAAGTCAACTCACTTTAAAAAACATATAAATTCATCTAAAAAGGAAGCTTGACATCCACCACCGTTAATAGAAAACTGACTTGTGATAAAGAAAAGGTTATCATAAATATAAATACCACATATGCAAAGCAACAATATTGAATTCCATCTAGGCACCATTGCTTACAGAAGGGCCTGGGCTGGAGGCCTGCTGTCTCTATTTCAAAGGAGAAGAGTCAGTGTTACAGAAAGGTTAGCACTGAACTGAGACTTCTCCTTGACGTCTCAATACAGAGGGTTGCAGGAGAACTTGAAGGAGACAGCTGTCTTACTCGGTCACTCGATGTTATTTAAGATCTGGTCTGTGCATCAAACCATATCTAGAACCAGGAGCAATGTCAGGCCTTGGAAAAACTGGCCCACAATTTCTTCATCATCAGAAATTAGAAAAACTGAGGCTCAGATGTACCCAAGTCAGCCCCTTGGTGGTCAGCCTCAATGGTCCAAGATCCCTGACTCAGACTCAAGAAATCTAGTCGACTCCTTCAGGGTTCGTAGTTTGTAGTTCCTAGAGATGGCTAGAATGTAGTTTTCATTTTACAGGTATTTTCTGACCATCTCTTATGTGCAAATTCTGGTTAATTTCCCCCCTACCTCTCTTAGTTTGTTCATCCATTCGTTCGTTCGTTCATTCATTCCTTCCTTCCCTTCTTCTCTCCCTCCCTCCCTTCCTCTCTCTCTTTCTCTCTCTCTCTCTTTTTTTTTTTCTGATAAATAATCCTGACCCTCATGGAACTCACAGACTCTCTAGAGGTAGAGAGAAGGCAAATGTGTAAATTAACAAATATTCTTCCCTAGGCAAAAATGTAGCTATTGAATAAATGAATCCAGAAATAGATATGATAGCAGAATTCAACATTCCATTTAGGAATTCTAGAATGAGATGAAGCAATACTGATGAGCTTCTGCAGAAGGCATCAGGATTTTCTTGCTGAACCAAAGAAGACTGTCCATCAACATGAGTCAGCAGAGTACCTACTATGGAGGCCTGTGTGGCAGCTTCAAGGGAGACGGAAACCTCTGAGCTGGGGGTTCTCTGACCATACAAGCTGCTGTTCAAGACCCCGAGGAAGTGTTGTGGACAGGAAGTGACCTGAGAAAGAGAAGAGAGAGGACAGTGAAGTCCAGGTGGAAAACCAGAGGAGCCTTCCTGGAGGAGGAGGCTTGGGAGGATGAGTGGGGCTTGGCTTGATGAATGCAAGCTGGTGAAGGTCCACTGCTCTTCGTGGGGCATTAGTAAAATGGGATTGGAAGTTCCACTCCCTGGAATGTCAACTCTGCCTGTTTCAGCATCTCGAAAGTTCCTGAAAACTTTTTGTCCACCCGTCTAAATTCCTCACAACAGTTTTCAGAAGTACTCATGAGAATGCTCCCCACTTCCCAGATGAGAAAAAGGAAGGTCAGGAAAGTGAAGTGGCTTTCACAAGAGAGCAAAGTTAAGGAAGCTGGTTTGAAGCCAGCTCTTTCCGTCCACGGAGTCTGATTTCGCACTCTTGTGCTCTGTTCAGAAAGGCAGCATCACAGAGCGTTTAAGCCCAAATGCACACCAGCAGGCGAATGGAGATGCAGGTGCGCCTGTGTTTATCCAAGGACGCATTCACCAGCCATGGAGAGTATAATTAGCGCCGCGTGTTTCAACTTGGACCCGCCTTTAAAGCATAAGACTGAATAGAAAAACGGAAAAGCAAGTTGTCAGAGTGTACCTAGACCAAGATGTCACCGCACGAGCTTAAAACGTGCAAAGTAATTTCATGCATTTCTGTGAGTACATATGTATGTGGTAAAAGTAGAAAATAAAAAATATGCATGGAAATAATACATATAAACGTCAGGTTGTCTCTGGGGAGGGCAGGGGGTGGGTGGGATGAGGTGGGTGTCCCCAGGGAACCTTAGGGCCTCTCTGAGACTTACTTCCTAAGCTAGGTGGTGGGACAGAATGGTTGGTGTTTGCAGTATTTAGCTGCCTGATGTATTTAACCATTTTCAAGCGATGGCCATATAGTGGTCACACTGGCACATTTTCTGTGGACTTTGAGACGAGGAACTTGAAGGGGTTGGAGACATACAGATGAATTTACATGGGCTCTGGCTCAGTTTTGCATGTAATACACATCAACTATTTGATCCACTGGGCTGCATCCTGCATCGGGGACCCCCACCCGTGGGCTGAGGCTTTCTTAGAGGCAAAGTACAATGAGTCTGTTCTTGGCCCTTGTTTCTGAGGGAATTAGATGGAGAAAGTTGTATACAGCTGTGTTCACTATTCCCAAATCAAAGAACCAGAATTCAAACTAAATACTCAGCTCCGAACATAAGATCCAGGAAGAACAACAGTACTGGGGCTGGGAATGGGAGTGTCATTCATCCGTTCAATCCATATTTCCTGAGCAAACATAAGATCCAGGAAGAACAACAGTACTGAGGCTGGGAATGGGAGTGTCATTCATCCGTTCAATCCATATTTCCTGAGCAAACATAAGATCCAGGAAGAACAACAGTACTGGGGCTGGGAATGGGAGTGTCATTCATCCGTTCAATCCATATTTCCTGAGCAAACATAAGATCCAGGAAGAACAACAGTACTGGGGCTGGGAATGGGAGTGTCATTCATCCGTTCAATCCATATTTCCTGAGCAAACATAAGATCCAGGAAGAACAACAGTAATGGGGCTGGGAATGGGAGTGTCATTCATCCGTTCAATCCATATTTCCTGAGCAAACATAAGATCCAGGAAGAACAACAGTACTGGGGCTGGGAACGGGAGTGTCATTCATCCGTTCAATCCATGTTTCCTGAGCAAACATAAGATCCAGGAAGAACAACAGTACTGGGGCTGGGAATGGGAGTGTCATTCATCCGTTCAATCCATATTTCCTGAGCAAACATAAGATCCAGGAAGAACAACAGTACTGGGGCTGGGAATGGGAGTGTCATTCATCCGTTCAATCCATATTTCCTGAGCAAACATAAGATCCAGGAAGAACAACAGTACTGGGGCTGGGAATGGGAGTGTCATTCATCCGTTCAATCCATATTTCCTGAGCAAACATAAGATCCAGGAAGAACAACAGTACTGGGGCTGGGAATGGGAGTGTCATTCATCCGTTCAATCCATATTTCCTGAGCAAACATAAGATCCAGGAAGAACAACAGTACTGGGGCTGGGAACGGGAGTGTCATTCATCCGTTCAATCCATATTTCCTGAGCAAACATAAGATCCAGGAAGAACAACAGTACTGGGGCTGGGAACGGGAGTGTCATTCATCCGTTCAATCCATATTTCCTGAGCAAACATAAGATCCAGGAAGAACAACAGTACTGGGGCTGGGAACGGGAGTGTCATTCATCCGTTCAATCCATATTTCCTGAGCAAACATAAGATCCAGGAAGAACAACAGTACTGGGGCTGGGAACGGGAGTGTCATTCATCCGTTCAATCCATATTTCCTGAGCAAACATAAGATCCAGGAAGAACAACAGTACTGGGGCTGGGAATGGGAGTGTCATTCATCCGTTCAATCCATATTTCCTGAGCAAACATAAGATCCAGGAAGAACAACAGTACTGGGGCTGGGAATGGGAGTGTCATTCATCCGTTCAATCCATATTTCCTGAGCAAACATAAGATCCAGGAAGAACAACAGTACTGGGGCTGGGAATGGGAGTGTCATTCATCCGTTCAATCCATATTTCCTGAGTGCTGACAGCGTGTCAGGAATTCTACCAGGCATTGGGGCTACAGCAGGAAACAATAGCAATGTGATCCTTGCCCTGGTGGAAACTTACACTCTATCAGGGGAAACACCTCCTCCCTCCAAAGTAAGCAAACCTATAGAGATAATCAGTACAGACATTAGTTAAACCATTGCCAAAATACATACGTATATTTGCCAAATCTGATTTGCTTGCAATAAAATAACACATATCTATTTTTCATTTATTAAATGTTCGTTGAGCACCTACTCTGTGCTAGCCACTGTCCTAAACACTGAGGTTGCAGCAAAGATCCTGAGGCTGCCTCTGATTGGCCTGATTTGAGGCAGAAGCTCATCTCTGAACCAATGACTGTAAACCCAAAAGATGGGATACTCTGATTGGCTAAGTCTGGTCACATGTCCACTAAGCCTGGTCACATGTCCACCCCTAGAAAATGTGGGCTCAAGTCAAACCACACGGGCTGAATCAAGCCAGGGTGGCTTCTCAGAAAGAAAGTAGGAGACTTTTCCGTGAACGGCGGAGGATACTAGACGTTAGTGATGAGATGCCGCTGAAACGATCTCCAAGCTCTTTCTCTGAGGTTCACCACAGCCTTTCCTTTTGCCCTGTTACTTCAGAAACACATTCTGAACTAGAACTCCTTGCTCAACTTGTGCTTTCCGTCTTGGGCTCCTGGCTGGGTGGTTTCCAAGAATAGCATGCCAGGAGCCTGGACTCACAGGAGACATAAAGGGCTCCCTTCTCTGGGGTGCTTTCTTTTGATGTTATGGTTAATCATACACATGCGTGTGCCTGGGGCGTCTCCAAGGCAGGACGCCCCATCTGCTGCAGTGCACTCAGATGACAGAGAAGCCAATGCACTGTCTATTTTTAATGTTCCTGGCGTGCCAATCAGGTTGCAGCTCATCGATGAAGACATCTGATAACAACCCCTGCTGCTCTCTTTACAAAGGCACACTTACCAATTCACGAGTCTCCCGAAAGGTTGACCAGCCCTGTCATCTAGGCAAAACGGTATTTCCTCTCTAAATCTGCAGTCGTCCTTTGCTCCTGCCGTAACAAGTGACCACGGACTTTACTGCCTCACAGTTCTGTAGGTCAGAAGTCCAATGTGAGTCTCATCCAGGTGTCGGCAGCGCCGCATTCCTTCTGGAGGCTCCCGGGGAGAATACGGTTTTTTGCTCATTCAGGTTGTTTCTTATCGTTGTGGGCTGAGGTCCCTGTTTCTTGGCTGGCCGTCCACTGTCCTCAGCTTCTAGAGGATGCCCTCATTCCTCGCCTCAGAGCCCCCTTGGTCCATCTTCAAAGCCAGTCATGGTGGGTTGGTCCCTCCCATGCTTCCAGTATCTTCTGCCTCTTCTTCTGCTACGGCACCTCTGTGTCTGACTCTTTGGCCTTCCTCTTCCGCTTTTAATGGTTCACGTGATTACATTGGGGCTGCAGGGATAATCCAGGCTAACCTCCCTTTTGTAAGGTCCCTAACCTCAATTCCGTCTGCAAAGATCCTTTTGCCACAGGATGTAACATATTCACGGGGTTCAGGGATGTGATCAGGGGCATCTTTGGGGGGACATTGCCTACCACAAAAGCCTCAGAATGCTGAAGGATCACGGATGGACAGGGTCGGGGTGGAAGGTTGAGGTCACGGAGTCCCCCCACTGATGTGAGCTTCTGTCCTCCTGATCTCTCCCGTACGTACTGGGAGCCTGCTGCTAACGGAGCAGGTGTATTTCTGTGCCCTCTCCCCTGGGTCACAGAAAGAGCCCAGCCTGGCCCGGCGAGGCCGGCACCCTAACTCCTCTGTGAGGGCCTTCGCACTTGGGTGTGAACAAAGGGACGGTCCAGCCTGCTGGTTAGGACTGTCGGGGTAGGAATCCCAGCACGATACTCTCCAGCTCTGCGACTCCGAACAAGCCACCCAACTCCTCTGCCTTGGTTTCTTCTGCAGTGTGGGGAGACTCCAGGGCTTTCTCTGTTTTCAGGCTCAGTTCCGGGCCGCATGGATATAGTGCGAACCAAGGCTGATCAAGTCCTTCTCTCAAGGTGTTTCTCCTGTAGCGGGAAAGTCAGCATCCAAACACAGTTGTACAGAAATCCACAGGCTGATTTCAAATGGTAGAAAGGAGTTTGAAGACTAAGCCCGAGTACTGTGAACGGAGTGATGAGCAGGGCTTGGGTGGGGAGGAGAGCTTATCAGAAAACGTCATCTAGGAAGGGAAGCTCTGTTAAGGGATGAAGCAGAGAACTGAACGGTGGGAAGCTGCCAGCCACGGAGGGCTCCAGGGAGAGGATTGCAGATGAAGCCACGAAGTGTCAAGGCCCTGAGGCAGGAGCATTTCCCAAGAGATCCCTGTGAGGAGGGAGATGAGAGAGGCTCAGAGCACAGAAAAGGGGCAAATGCCCCGCCCCTTGCCCCCTGCCCCGCCCCCGCTCTTGGGAGGAAGTGGAGAGAGACCAAATATCGAATTTGGATTTTGTTTTTTGTTTCACAGTTGCTGAAAGAAAACACCTGCCTCTGCGTAAAGGCAGAAGTGAGGCTCTGAATTCCAGAGTCCTGGAGGTGAAGACAGGGTTGTTTCCTGAGGGCCTCAGAAGGCTTTCTCAGTTTTCCATGTGCATTTCCAGAAAACCCTTCTTTTTGCTCACTTGAGAGTTTTTTACTTAAACAAATAGCAACAGCAAAAGCCCGTGGTCTGCTGAATCGACCTATTACATTTTTGCGTTTGGTTCCTGTGTAGATAGCTGTTTCTGTTTGTTTCTCCCACATTTTATAGTTTCATGGCTGCTTAACAATGATTTGTGCAGTAAACAATCTAAAAAAATTCAAAGGGACAGCGCTACTCAGGGGTATAAGGCACATACTGTGATTTTTATCCTAATTAGAGGGGTGTTGTTTGGTGAGAATTGGATTTCTTCTATAAATGGAATATACCTTTATCTCTATTAACTTCATTTAAAAAAACCCTCTACTTCTGTTGTGTTTTAGGTTGACTGTCGCTCAGTGTCATTTAGACAGGACTTCAAAGACCACTTAATGAGTGAAAAGAAGAAGATAATGTATTCCATATTGTTATAATTTATAATCCCTAATTATGAAATTAGATATTTTAATTATGGTAATTGGCACAGTTTTTGAGCCATGTAGCCGAAATCCACAAAGCTCTTTGCAAATAATTATTCACACTACCTTCTTTGTTCCCTTTATATTTTATTCAAAACACTAGAACTTACTATCTAAATTTGTGTCATCCTTTGATTATGTGCTCCTTGCTGACAGTTGCTGACTGGTTGCTTCTACATCCCCAGCCCAAGACTCGCAGCTTGTTAGAGCTCATTAAATATTTGCTGAATTGAATTAAATTTGAAATACTGTATTAAAAATCTTGCATGAAACTCCAGGGTCCTCAGTGGTGATTTTGTTCTCACCATAGCAATGCACTTGCACTTCAGACTTAATAAATATATTGGAGCTTTCCCTCTAAATGGAAATCAGAACTTTTATACCATACTTGTACTTCGCTGGGTTTGGCTAAAGATTCTTTCCACCTGCCCTTGGGGTCGGCACATCGGGATCAATGTTATAGGAGCTGTTTCTCTGGAGGAAAGAGAAATTCTACTGAGCCAGCAAAGTGATCATTTTGAATTGCTTGGGATCCGACTTCATTTTTTTTTTGCATATTGGAAGTTTTGCATATTGGAAATCTGGCTTGGGTGTCAAATAGAGAGGCCGATTTTTTTCTCTGCCCATTTGAGAAAGATTTGGCTGTGAACAGATGAGTGGTGATGGAACAGGAGGAAAATTCAAACCCAGGGCTCAGAAACTCGAATACTTCTCCAAACATTGTTATCCGCCCTCACTTGCTCCCATAAGCCCCCCTCCTTGCTCCTGCGCTCCAGCCACGTGGGCCTTCTGTGGGCTCCATGGGTCACCAAGCTGGTTCCCATCTCAAGACATTCTGTTCTTCTGCTCTTCATCTAGAATGCATGGCTGGTTTCTCATCATCATTGAGTGTAATGAGCCTTCCTATGCCATCCCAGAGAGACGCATCCAGTCACTCTCTCCCATTACCCAGCTTTACTTTTTCCATAGCATTCATCACTCCCTGAAATAATCCTACTTATTTCTTTAGCATCCGTGGCGCTCTCACCATGACGTCAGCTTTGTGCAGGCAGGGACGGTGCCTGAAGTACTGAAATTTTCCCCAAGGCTAAGAACACTGCTTGACATGTAAATATTTGGTAAATATTTGTGGGATAAGTAATGCATGATCAACTCATGTGCTGTGGTACCTTGTGATAGAAAGCAAGAAATACGGTTTCATAAATCCTATCAGATTCAAGTTTCTCCAAGTCAGAGCCCCTGGCCGTGTCCTGTCCGTCTGACCCATATTTTGCGTAACTATTCCTCACCAGTTTGACGATTTCCGGAGGGCAGATGTTACTTGTGGGATGGATCGACTTGTTGGCGCCTCTGCTGGGCAGAGGCTCCCGGTCTGACCTTTGGAATTCCTAATTAGGGATCTTCCTTTAGGCTGGGTGTGGAAGAAATTGTTAGCAAGAAAAGAAAGGTATTCTCATGAGCCTCTCACTTCCTGAAATTCATCTCCCGGGAATAACTTCTTCCTTAAAATCTGAAATACCAGGATCTCTCCCTCTGTTAGGGAAGGTCAAGAGAATGAACGCGTGAGCCATAGACACACCCAGTTCAGCCAGACCATCAGGAGGGCACTTGAGGGGTGGAGACTTGTCTGTGATTATCTTACTTGACTGCATAGCCTGTATTCTGCTTCCACTTACCAGTGGTTAGATCTTGGACGTGACACAATTTCTTTGAGCCTCGGTGTCTGCACCTTCCTATACCAAGATTTGGTGGAGCCAGTTTAGAGACACTAAAAATAGGCCATTTGCTTCTTTGGGCAAAGTTGCCAGAGGGTTGGACGAAAGATACAAGGCAGAGGGTGTGACGTGAAACTGAGTCAAGCAGAGCCTCTTAGGAAAGACTTTCCCACATCACGAATGTGAGACCACTGATAAATGGCCTTTTATACTCAGAGGATGGTACTCATCGATGGAATGATGTCCATCTAAAGCAGTGGTTCTCCAAACTAGTGGGTTCCAGTGGGGAGAGGGAAGTGGGGAGGGGCAGTATAGGGGTATGGGATGAAGATGTACAAACTATTGTGTATAAAATAAGCTACAAGGATGTATTGTACAGCACAGGGAATATAGCCGATATTTTATAATAACTCTAAATGGAGTATAACCTTTAAAAGTTGTGAATCACTATATTGTACAACTGTAACCTATTTAATATCGTACATCAACTATATGTCAATAAAAATAAATAGATAAAGCAGTGGTTCTCAATGTGGGCTCCAGGGACCCCTGGAGTCCCTAAGACTCTTTCATCACGACCAGCAGCAGCAGCAAGGTGTTATTTGCTTTTTCACGTTTGTTCTTTCCTGTGTGTACTGTGAATTTTCCAGAAGCTGCATGATATGTGATATTGCAACAGTTTGAATGCAGACACTGATATGAGAACTCAGCCATCCTCTATTAAGCCAGGCACGAGAGATGTGCAAACGTGCAAAGCTATGCCACTCTTCTCACATTTTTTTGTTTTGAAAAGTAGTCATTTTTTTGTTGTTGTTGTTGGGGATAGGAGTTTATTAATTAATTAATTTATTTTTGCTGTGTTGGGTCTTCGTTTCTGTGCGAGGGCTTTCCCTAGTTGTGGCAAGCGGGGGCCACTCTGCATCGCGGTGCGCGGGCCTCTCACTATCGCGGCCTCTCTTGTTGCGGAGCACAGGCTCCAGACGCGCAGCTTCAGTAGTTGTGGCTCACGGGCCCAGTTGCTCTGCGGCATGTGGGATCCTCCCAGACCAGGGCTCGAACCCGTGTCCCCTGCATTAGCAGGCAGACTCTCAACCACTGCGCCACCAGGGAAGCCCAAAAAGTGGTCATTTTTAATTAAATTGTTATTTATATTAACACTTAACGGTTTATTGCTATTTTTCATTGGGTTAATAAATTTTAAAAGATCCCACATGCCGCAGAGCAAGCCCGTGCTCCACAACAAGAGAAGCCACCGCAACGAGAAGCCCATGCACCACGCTGCAACTAGAGAAAGCCCGCGTGCAGCAATGAGGACCCGACGCAGCCAAAAATAAATAAACAAATGTCCTTGTCCTGTTATTTAAACATGGAGGTTAATTTCTGGAACTTCTTTTGAAACAAAAATGAAACAAGGGTTTCCAACTGCATGACACAGTGGAACCCAATGGGATTCTTCTTTTTTTCCCCAAATTTCAGCCAAATGAAAAGAACTTGTATGATGATCATTTCTCATCATTTGGTTTGACTCCTTTCACCTGGAGTCACAGACTTCCACGTTCATGGTTATGGAAATCGAGACATCAAAGATGCCAGTCGACCCTCCCCCTCCTTCCCTTAGGATAAGTGTTGTCTGTGCCCTTTCAAAGTCTCTCTGGGCTGGCATCTGTGTCATCTCTAGCATTTAAAGACTTTTAAGTAGAGAAGGATTTCCTTGTTTATCCACATCAGAAGGACACACAGAAGAATGTGTTGGTCAAGCACAGCTAAGTATTTTGGGCTCACCGTCAGGAGAACGTCATCTCGATGGTGCAGTTTACAAATGGGAGAGCAGGGCAGAGTCCTCAGAGGGTTAGAGCCAGGGATGGGTGATCTGCTGTGGCAGGTCCTGTGAGGCGGGAAGCTGGTGGGACCTGACCCAGTGCACACACGCTCTCACCCCCCTGTTGTCCCTTGGCCGGAAGCCTAGGCAACATCAGCCCGACTCAATACTGAGCCGTAGAAACAAGAGCCAGCCCATCGCACGGCTTCACCCGCCAGGTTTCACTGTCCCTGGCTGTGCTTTTGGAGAAAAGTTTGCTTTACCTTTTGCTCACACAGAACAATCGCAGAGCCTCGAGGCCATTCTGGTGCTGCTGAGGGGAAGGGCCACTTTGGACCAGATCGGGTGTCCACAGCACAGCACAGCACAGCACAGCGTCAGTGTATGATGATAAGCGGCATCGTGTCCTGCTCTTCCCGAGTCCCGCAGTCTGTGCATCATGGGTCCTTCAGGTGGTCCTGCTTGACAGCGACACAGGGTCTCCGGGGACATCCCTTGGCGTTTTGCCTGGGGAAATCAATTCTCTGTCTCAGTGATCCCGACACACCATGGAATGGTGCACATAGTTCAGATGCTCAGGAGGGGTTCTGGAGCTCATCGGATCTACACCTTACGTCCTTCCTCCTTTCCAGCTCCGCAAAGCACGGAGCCTCCCTCCGTGTGCATTCCGGCCCAGCACCACCTCCTATGCTATGCATCCATCCTCACCATGCACTACTTTTCCTCCCGGTCCAGCAGCTCTCTCTCAGCTTAGCAGGTGGCACGCCGGGCAAAATCCCTGGATCCCTGGCAGAAGGCGGTTGTCATAATCCAACAGGCTTGTTCCCTCTGGACCCAACACGCTGGCCTGCTGCGTTAATACTACAGCTCGGGTTGTGGCTGAGTGGCGTCTCGTCACGGCCAGATGTGAAAATCTTTGCTTGTAACATTTCTGTTGTTACAGGGGCCAGGGGTCCCTGCCACTTCTCTGGGACCCTCAGGAGGGTTCTTGAGCCTAGCTTCTGCTCCCAGATCTGGGCACCTGTCATTGTGATGCTGGGTTTCTGAACAGCTGTCTGACCTTCACTTATCACAAATGATATCGGAGATTTAGTGGTTAGAAACAGGTTGTGGGCAAATGGGTTTTGTTTGGTCCCTCCATCTTCGAGATAAAATGTTTCCTCTTCATCCGGGAGCAGAAGTGTTGGATTTGGATTCTTGGTTTGATGGGAATTCAGGCTAGTCGTGGAACTCTCCAGAACGCTTGTGATGCTCAATCCAGAACAGAAGAAACCCTGTGTTCCAGGTCTGGTTATGTGGAGGCATTTGGAAGCTTTTCAGTGGAAAGCAGGCTCATCGCGGACTCCAGCTTGGGCCCCACTAAGAATCACGCTTAGCCCTCGCTCACCGCACCTAGAGGAGCCCGCGTGTAGCAACGAAGGCCCAACGCAGCCAAAAATAAATAAATGTATTTATTTTATTTACTTATGTAATAAACCGTTAAGTGTTAATATAAATAACAATTTAATTAAAAATGACCACTTAATTAAAAATGACCACTTTAATTAAAAATGACCACTTTTTTATGTAAATAAATGTATTTATTTTATTTACTTATTTTTTTAATAAATGTATTTACTTTAAAATACATTTATTAAAAAAATAAGTAAATAAAATTTCTCCAAAAAATCTGAACTGACTTTTGAAACTTGAATTCCACTGAAGGCAGCTGGTCTTAAAGGTGCTGGTGACTTGGCCAGTCGTTTATCAATTCTATGAGTCCTAGTCTAGGTTGCCAGGGTTCACCCTGAAACTCGGAGAGAGGAGGGAAGATTATCTCCCTAAGGAAGTTTCTGGGCTGTTCATCCAAGGCTCCCTAATGCAGCTTCTACTGCAGAGTTCCAGGCCCCCTCCCCCATCTGTTTTTTTTTTTTTTCTGGCCTAGACTTGCTGCTGGCCGGTATTTTGAAGTTTGAATGCGTCAACCTGTACCTTTTTGTGCTCCTGGCCAGTGATCATTAGGTACCGGAATGAAGGGAAGAAAGGAGAACATTTGTGGCTTGATGGAAATTGATACTGGGTGGATATTTCCAATGCTTCTTACAGCATAAATTCAATAACTGAATTCTGGCGGTTTCCTGTTGTGGGAAAAAAAAAAAAAGCCATGAGGAGTTAGATACTATTTTGCAGCAGGGCTGGAGTGCACAGCTGGAATCCAGAGCATCGGGTACGGCATTTCCATCACTGAGAACGTTCATAAAGCCCCGGATAGGATTTGCTGATCCACAGACCAAGGCGTAGCAGCAGTTGTTCGCCACGTGTATGTAAATTTCGCATATAATGGATATTGTCTCAGAAACTTTATTGCAATTGGAACACAATGCACTATAATATTTGAGCTGAGACCCGAAAAGAGACAGCCTGTGTGTATATGTGCATGTGAAAAACCCAGCTCATCCTGGATTCCTGTAAGAAACTCAATCTCCGATCTCAAATCTCTGATCACAGCGATTGAGCTCAGTTAAAAATAGAGCAGCCACTCACAAGCTGGGAGGCGGGGAATGAACTTTGAGTGGAGACGAAACATCTAAGCCGCGTCTTATTAATAGCTCTTAGAATGCAGCGCCAATGTATAGTATATCAGCGATGCCTCCAGTGACTGTAAAAAGTGCTGTTATGCGAGTGAAGGACAGATATTTCTGGAGTTAATTATAGCCAGTCATAGAATAGGGACACATTGTTCTCTGCTTTTTTTATTCTAAAGAGAATGGACTGCCATGAGGAAATCCACAGATCAGGATTCAAGTGTGTGGGTGTCATTTAGTTACATGATTAATTAGTTCCAAAATTATGTGTGTATTTATATATATTTTGTTACATAATTAATGTCAGGAGAGGAAGGGGCAGCTAGTGGCTGCCACCTCTTTTTAAGAAGTATAGATCGCACTCCACACTCCATCATTAATAGGGTTTTCTTGCTGTAGCTGAACTGTTTCATAGTGATGGTCGGTGGAGAGAGAGAATGTGATAGGCTGACTTTTAGCCAGACTGGCCTCGAAATTAAAGCACCTTCTCTGTAGCCGTGTGTTTTAATCTCTTCTTCCTCCTTCAAGTGGCCACACTGGGAAGTTGCCTTAGAATCAGTTTTGGTGCTACTGGAGACAAGAGATACCTGATCTTCTTTTTAATTTCAGGTGATAAAATCTCAGAGTGTTGAGATAACCTGAACCCAGCGCACACGGCTAACGTCTGCTCGAAATGCTTTCGCTGCCAAGTAAAAGAAAACTCCAGTGGCTTAACCTACTTGAGATAGTGCTTGATTTTGCTGACTTAGCAGGATGTCTGGATCTAGGCATCTGCTGGTGTCAGTTTAGTGGTTCAGATATATTAGGCCTGCAGTCTCTATGGTGGGCTCTGACCTTCCCTCTTGGTCGCAGGATGGCTTCTGGAATTCCGAGCATCACAGCCATATTTAAGGCAGGAAGTAGTATGGAAAGAGCCAAGCCCTGATACTCGTCTTACTTATCAGGGAAGTAAAGCAGTCCCAGTAGCCCCAGCAGGTACCTCGGTCTGTCTCACAGTGTGGTCAGCACAGCCCGCCTCCCCCTCGGTGCCCTGGATGGCACGGCCCCTGTGACCTCTCAGACCCTCCCACCTCATGGGGGCCCTTCCCGTCCCCAGGGGCAGAACCGGCCCCCAGATTCCATCCACGCCTGCCAGACACATCCGTCTCATCTCCGTCACTTTTCTGAAGCAGAAAGTGATTTGGTTCTCAGACTCCGATTAAACAGAAAATGAACACACATGGCAAAGTGCTGGAGCTCCTACGTCAGGGTGTTGGTAAATAAAAGGACGTTTTCAAAGACAAAACCGTCTTTGGTCACCCTGCCCGTATCTCCAGAGGAAAGGGGAGACATAGATTGTCTTCCCCTAGGGACCAGCTCTTGCCTCACCATCTATTTAGAACCAAAGGACCGTTTGGATACATTTTCCGACTAGCACACTGAAGTGCAGGAGTAAAGACGTCTCTGTAAAAGTCAGCAAATAAGGCCAGTGGGAGATCCTGGGAAACAGAAACGAGCTGCATTTAGAGAACTATCTTCCGCCATCCCTCACCTGTGTGGCCACAGTCCAGACACAGAGAACAGCTGAAACCCTCAAGGCAGCGAGACCCGATAGCAGACCCGAGACCCGCGAGACCCGATAGCAGAACGATGCATCATTGCACCTCTGTAGCGTGATGCCCCTCGACGTGACCAGCACAGCTGAGTCCTGCAGCTTCTGAATGGCTCCATGGCAGGCCTGTGAGGCTTTTATTCTTTGGCCTTTTATACACAGATGACTTAATTTGATTTAAGGTGGCAAGAGCTACTTGGGTTCACGTTTGTCATAGGGAAGATTCTGGTAACGATATTGTAAAAATTTATCGTTCTTTTTTTTTTAACATCTTTATTGGTGTATAATTGCTTTACAATGTTGTGTTAGTTGCTGCTGTATAACAAAGTGAATCAGCTATGTGTATACATATATCCCCATATTCCCTCCCTCTTGCTTCTCCCTCCCACCCTCCCTATCCCACCCCTCTAGGTGGTCACAAAGCACCGAGCTGATCTCCCTGTGCTATGCGGCTGCTTCCCACTAGGTATCTAGTTTATACTTGGTAGTGTATATATGTCCATGCCACTCTGTCGTTCTTGTTATTTTTACTGTGTTTGGCAGTACAGAGTTGAGGACTGAAACGGAAAAATTAGACACGGCTAGAGAGCCGACAGCAAAGGCTCACACCTTGATGTGCAAAGCTGGGGTGGCGCCCCTGTGGGGTCATTGGCCTCTTGGGCTCACGCTTGTCACCCTGCGTCTTGAGCACCTGGGTACGTCCTGGCTTTTTAGTGAGAGTGAAAACATCTCACGATTTCAGAATAGTGACCCAGGTGAGCGTTGCATTTCTGGTGGGCACCCTTTCTTCTCTGTCTTGAAGGTCATTCTTGGAGTTGACGGGGACTCACCTGGAAGCAGAAAAAGGTCATGATGGTAGCTGCGCATCATCCAATAGGCAAAACAAGTTGTGGTCCCTGTTGCAAAAGGCATCTACCCGATCCTCTTGTGCTTCCCATTCACTGAGCGCCTCTCCTAGGGGCTGCTCAAGTGGTCAGGCCAGTGGGCCACTCTGGGCTAGGCCCTCCCTTGCTTTCAAATCACTGTCAACTCACAGGCCATTCGGTTTGGGGTTTGGTGCTTATCGCCATATATTTTGTTACAATTTGTTATCTGTTTCTCTTCTCTAGGCCGTAAATACCTTTTTTAAAATTTTTTGTTATTTATTTTATTTTTTGGCTGCATTGGGTCTTTATTGCTGTGTGTGTGCAGGCTTTCTCTAGTTGCGTGAGTGGGGGCCCCTCTTCGTTGCGGTGCGCGGGTTTCTCATTGCGGTGGCTTCTCTTGTTGCAGAGCACGGGCTCTAGGTGCGTGGGCTTCAGTAGTTGTGGCTCGTGGGCTCAGTAGCTGTGGCTCACGGGCTTAGTTGCTCCGTGGCACATGGGATCTTCCCGGACCAGGGCTCGAACCCGCGTCCTCTGCATTGGCAGGCGGATTCTTAACCACTGCGCCACCAGGGAAGTCCCTAGACTATAATCACTTTTAAATTCAGTGTTGGAAACAAAGTGATGCTTAATAAACTATTTTGTGTGAATGACTCACTGACTGACTGAATGAATGAGTGAATGAATGAGGAATTGCATAATGGATAGAACTCGCCTTTTCCAGTGGGTATAGACAGGGACGCTACATTCTTGGTAGACTGAAGCAAACGTTATCCAGCGATGTCTTCTGCCTTCTTTTCAAGTTTTATTTCAAGGGAAAAAGTGACCCAGTAATCCAATGCCTCCTACTTCAAGATCTACATCCGGGTCAGCATCCATTACAGCTACTGAAAGAGACTGGCCGTCTGCCACCTCATTTAAACTATAGCACTTTGGGAAATCTCTGTTTGCTGCTGAACAGTTTCAAACCTCGAGTGAAAAATACATGGGAAAGAGCCCTTACTTCAGCAGTTTGCTTTCAACTGCATGAGACAGACACCTGCTTAACAGTGGCTGAAACAAGAGGGGATTGTTACCTCTCATAATAAGTCCAGCGGTAGGTAGTTCCACGGTTGGTTGATTCTGCAGCCAAATCATGCCACCCAGAGGCTTTCTCTGTCATTCCACTCAACCACATCAGTAGGCTGGCTCCCTCATGATCTCAAGATGGCTGCAGAGCCTCCAGACATCACGAACACACACAGCTCTTTCAGCAAGAGAGGACCTTGTCTTCAAGCATCTCATATTTAACCATGGAGGAAAATACTTCCCACAATTTGAAAATTACCTTTGAAAAGAAATCCATAATTTGGTTATTTCCTAACTGTTTGCCTGGGCAATAATGTTGTAATTGACATCTCTGCACTCCTGCACAGAATAAGTACTTGTAAATTTTTTTAAATATGTATTTTATTTGACTATATGACTGATTGAGTTGTAATATTTTTTAAAAAAAAGAGTGATGTAAAATCATTTTGGTTTGTGAGGATTAATTCTTCTTCTCTTTAGCTGGGATAAAAGGTTATGTGAGGGGAAAAAGAAACCTTTAAGCAAAGTAACATAGATATGAGACCTTTAGCATTTCAATATCCTTTCTTCTCCTTCTTCCTGTTACCTACCTATTTGAGCCCACCTGGGCCATAAGACGTGCTTTTTTTCCTTTCAAATGATATTTTATGCCTGGCTAATATCCCTGTAAAATCCATTTAACATGTGAAAAAATAATTGCCTCTTTTGGTTGGTTGTCATTGGATGATGCTATCAAATGAGATGTGACGCGTGTGCTCAACAGAATGAATGTACTGGGCTGCAAACCGGGTGGATGTGAATATATTCCCAAGAGAGCACAGCACAAAAAGCTGCAATCTCTGCATTCTGTCTCAACCCTGGGCGCAGTGTAGTTGCAACAACATAAGGTGCAAAGTGCCTGAAAGAAGTTTTCAAGTGTTGTGAAGAGTGCTCATGGATGAGAATCCCCTACATTTTCTGCTCTTGCTCTTTAGCCTGTAAACCTGAAATTTATCTAAAAAAATAAAATCTACTAATTAAAAAAGAGTGTTATAAGGAAAGACTTGGTGGATTCTGTTTAAAGAAAAAGAAAAAACTCTTCATTTGGAATATTTTTGTGGACTCATTGTGAAGAGATGTGAGCGATGAGAGCATAAGCCATGTAGTAAAGAGCAGTGTTGCCAAAGTGGAAGAGATTAGAGACAGCAAGCAAGGCTCAGAGTGTTCTGACAGGTAACATGGGACCAAAGGAGATGCAGGCCACCCAGGGGACGTGTCCTGCGGAGACCCTGTGCCACCAGCTAGCACGCACAGGGCATTGTTCGCTGAACGACTGTTGTCTGTGTCATGGGGAAGCAATTCTCAAAGGAAGTAAACTGCATCTTCTTATGTGACCAGAAACCATCCTACAGAGCCTGACTTGACCTTAACAATGGGAATAGAGACTGACTGAAAAGCTCAGTGGTCCAGCCCAGGAAGAAAAGTTTGTGCTTCTTTATGGTCTAGAAGAATAGAAGAACCCTTTAAAAATTCCCACCCACTTTGTTCTATCATAATCCCAACTCAAGATACGATTAAGACCAAAGGCATACTCTCCCTGCTCTCCTGTTTGGAAATCCAGAGCCAATCTTTCAGGGGGTTCTGTTTGCATAGGTGGGGTATTAATCCAGCAAAATATTTGAAGCGGTTAAGGGGAGGCTAGGATCACATTGCTGAGTAACTTGAGACCCACTGCTTTCTGTGCAATGAAAGCATTGATAGTGGCTGGGGATGGAGGCTTTGGGGATGGAGCTTCTGGGGAGAGCGGGCCTGGAAGGGAGGGCTACTTTGAGGAGATGAATCAGTCCCTTACGAGGGTGGGCGTAAGTTTCAGAAGCAGTTAGATGCAGATACCACTGGGTTAAACACTAAGGATGCGACTCCGGAGGCCATGTGGAACGTTTGGACGGATTCCAGGCAGTAAGAGCCCTGTGCTGAGAACGGGCTTGATGTAACATCCCCTGTGACACATCCCACGAGGTAGGAATCCAAGTCGAGAACACTCATGCCGACAAACTCCAGGATTTCTGATGGAGGTCAAGAGAGTTAATCCAGAGAAACCAGTCTCTGGCGGCATCAAAGGCACTCAGTACATACTGCTTTTACTCTCTTCTGTGTCTTCTCGTCACCCTTTCTTCTTTCCCCACCCACCCGACCTAGAGATGTTTGCGTCTGTGACACGGTCCCAGGTCTCTGGGATATTCAAAGTGATCTCACCAGGGAAGGACCATGCTCCTCCTGCCATCTGGGGCGTCTCCTCTGGAGGGCTTTCTCACCCCTGGAGTTCAGATGTGTCCAGTTCTGTCGTGTTGCGCTCTGCTACTGTCACGCAGATTAAGTATACACGGCATTCATAGTATACACACATGTAACATGCACACGTTTAATCTGAAACACTTGCGGAAAAGAGAGAAACTACAATAATAAGGTAAATACAATGCAGCCAGTTCTCACCACCATTCCGCTCGAGAGGCGTCTGCTGTAGAATTGGTGTAGGGTGAGGAAGTGGCTCTGTCCTTCCCCTGCTTAACCTCAGTTTGTCCAGCAAGTGCACGGCCGCCGCTTCTCCCCACGTGTGTGATTCTGGTGTTTATGGGTCTACAAACAAGCTAGTTACTTAAAACCTAGTTCTCAAAAAAAAAAAAAGGGTGGTCCTTTCCTAGTAAAAGCTACAAATTAGGTGCATTACGTCCAGTTTAAGGGATATTCAAAGGAAGTGGAAATAATAGGCCCCCCCTTTTTTTTTTACCTTATGCACATGTAAGGGTTAAACTCTCACATAAGATTCAAATCCATTCTCCTACCTTTCCAAGACTTTCTAAGAATCTGACCTATTTTTAAAAATTGAGAAGGCAATACTCTTTAACAGAAGCTAATAGGTGTGGGAGCTTCAGGTTTGCAATGGGGGTCGTTAGTCTAACAGGAAACTTTAACAGGGTTTGCTACAGATAGGAGACAAGCCAGGGTCAAGTCTCAGACAGGTGCAACACTTAAAGAGCCGGGGAAGCTAAGCAAAACCATCTCCTGTTAAGAAACAAAGCAAAACTGGAAGCAAATAGAAAAAGAAAAAAAAGATAGTTACTTTCAACCATGCTGTGGGTTCATAGGTGTGCCTTGGAAACAAAGGTTTCTACTAAAATTGTGTTTTTAACTTTAAAAAAAGTTATGAATTACTTGAACCATACTTAAATATACACTCTAGCTTTGTTACAGATTAACATTCTGCCATACTGGCTTCAGAAACCTATTTTTTAAAAGGCAGAAAACGGGACTTCCCTGGAGATCCAGTGGTTAGGACTCTGCGCTTCTACTGCAGGGGCTGTGGGTTCAGTCCCTGGTGGGGGAGCTAAGATCCAGCATGCCGCAGAAGACATGAGAATTACGGTTGACTGTTAACTCCCTTCCTGTAAGGAACCAAGCCTTATATTGCGGTGCGAAGGGCCATTCTGGACACAGGCTGGGGGCGGGGGGGGGGGGGGGGGGGCGTGGGCTCATTTGATTTTGCTTCTCCTTCTTGTACCAAGACCTGGGAAGAGGTAATAAGTCCATTCCCACTGTTGCTGGCAACCCAAGTCAGTTCACAAAGGCCACCTCACCAGGAGAGCAAACCCTGCTGTCTCTTTATTCTGGCTGTATTAATGTTATTTCCCGTGCTACCTTGACCTCAGGCAGGACAGACAAGACAACGCAGATTCACAAACATTTGCTTTAGGAGGTTTGTTATGTAAGAAAAGCCAAAGAGGGCCCCTGTTTACTGGCCCTCTGTTGCTCACTTCTTCACAGCGAAATTCATTTGCTATAAGGCCTGCTGGCACCCAAATCAGATTTCTGTACATGCAGTTGTTTTAAATATAACCCAACTAAACATATTTTAAAACAAAGTATAGTTGATCTACAGTGTTGTGTCAATCTCTGCTGTACAGCGAAGTGACTCAGTTATACACATGTAGACACTCTTTTTCATATTCTCTCCCATGATGGTTTATCACAGGATACTGAATAGAGTTCCCTGTGCTCTACAGTAGGACCTTGTTGTTTATCCATTCTATATATACCAGTTTGCGTCTGCTCATCCCGACTTCCACTCCATCCCTCCCCCAGCCCCCTCCCCCTTGGCAACCATCAGTCTGTTCTCTATGTCCGTGATTATGTTTCTGTTTCATAGATAAGTTCATTTGTGTCATATTTCAGATTCCACTATAAGTGATATCGTATGATATTTGTCTTTCTCTTTCTGACTGACTTCATTAGTATGATCATCTCTAGGTCCATCCATGTTGCTGCAAATGGCATTATTTCATTCCTTTTTATGGCTGTGTAGTATTCCATTGTATATATGTACCACATCTTCTTTATCCATTCAACTGTTGATGGACATTTAGGTTGTTTCCACATCCTGGCTGTTGTGAATAGTGCTGCTGTGAACATAGGGGTGCATGTGTCTTTCTGAATTAGAGCCCAAGGAGTGGGATGGCTGGATCATATGGTAGCTCTATTTTAATTTTCTGAGGAACCTCCGTACTGTTCTCCACAGTGGCTGCACCAACTTACCTTCCCACCAACAGCGTGGGAGGGCTCCCTTTTCTCCACACCCTCTCCAGCATTTGTTACCAAATAAACAGATTTTTAGCCACCTAGTGCCTGCTTGCTTTGCATAACTCACAAAACTGCAGTCAGCATCTGCTAGCCATAGATAAGACCCTAAGCCATTGCTGCCCTTAGGAGCTCTCTGACTCAGAGATTCCCCACCAGGCGCTGAGAGACATTGCCTAGAAATGTGAGGTCCTTTCCAGTTGCCCTCTACCCCAGCCTTCCTCTCCTGGCCGGTGGGCCCTGCACTTCAGCAGGAAAGTCCCACACTGAGAGGGACTTCCCCTACCTGCCATCCTGTCCTCGTGCCCAAATAAACGCATTGTGTGTTGCTGCCATCTCGTGGTTATATATTTCACTTGATGGGCCCCCAAATCCCTACAACACACTACAGAGATGGATGGATACTGAGCTACAGACCACAAGGCTTGTTGCTGTCCCTCTTCTAGGAACAATTCAGGTCGATCTTCTGATAAATTCATCTTTTGTCTGTTATACACCCTCCTCCCAAACGCCTCTGTTATCTTGTGCTTATGTGAGACTAGCTAGCCATCCTGGGGCTCCAGGCCTGATTACTTACTTCAAACATGACCGTGTAACGTAGCGTCGTTAGAAGGAGGAGGGCACATAAGAGCTTGGGTACCGGCCGTTGGAGACCCTGCAGTTCAGGTAGACTGGAGGCTCCTTCCACACTTAGTAAGCCACCCGAGCTAATCCTGGCTCGCTCACTCCGGAGGTCGTAGGAGTGCAAACCCTGTAGCTTTCTTCTTGGCCTCACGTTCTTCCAGTGTCTCACCGGCCAAGAGCCGACCTGCAAGATTGACTGAAAACATGTGTTTTCTCACTGAATCGAACACACGGTCCCTCCTCCAGTACAATCCGCCTCAGTCTTGGACAGAACCGTGTCTCCATTTCCACTTCTTTCACCTTGTAGCCACGAGTCAGCGGGGGAGCAGCAGTTGCAAGGTGATTCCAGAGCTTCTTTGGGGGCCAGTGCTGTTAGTCAGTGTTTTCATTGGCACAGGATTTGAAGGAAACCCGTTCCATTGGGGTCAGGCTACTTGGTGTCACTTGCAAGTTATTCACCAAGAAAGGTCCGGACCATGATTTTAATAAAATCCAATCTAGATCTCTCTCAGAAGAACTTGACATTACCAGTTGTTTAAAAGGCTGCGCTAATGCAACTGGTGAACGGTGTTAATGTGAAACCAGCTGAACTCCTTCTGACCACAGGGTCTTCTCACAGGGTGAAGCTGGGGCAGCTGCAAAAGTGATGGAGGGTCTGACTCAAGTCTTCTTGGATTCACGATGTCAGACGTCTTCTTGGTGAAGTAATGTACAGCGTTAACTTTTGGATTTGGGGGAAGAGCAGAAGTTAGAGGTGGCATAGAGGATGATATTGTCATTTTTCCAAGTTGATGTT
Organism: Pseudorca crassidens; assembly: GCF_039906515.1. NCBI lineage: Eukaryota > Metazoa > Chordata > Mammalia > Artiodactyla > Delphinidae > Pseudorca > Pseudorca crassidens. Next base: position 87,564,296 of record NC_090307.1, read on the forward strand.
GTGACTTTTTTTTTTTATGTCTTTATTGGAGTATAATTGCTTTACAATGGCGTGTTAGTTTCTGCTTTATAACAAAGTGAATCAGTTATACATATACATTTTTTTTACACCCTTATTGGAGTATAATTGCTTTACAATGGCGTGTTAGTTTCTGCTTTATAACAAAGTGAATCAGTTATACATATACATTTTTTTACATCCTTATTGGAGTATAATTGCTTTACAATGGCGTGTTAGTTTCTGCTTTATAACAAAGTGAATCAGTTATACATATACATTTTTTTTTTACATCCTTACATCCATCCTTTTACATCCTTACAATGGCGTGGATGTTGTGATGTTTTGTAAACGCCCTTAAACAGACAACAAACCTCTCAGCATCTTGTGTCGTCCTTATATTCCTACTTTCGAACACAGGCTGTCACACATGAGGTTCTCAGTGACCACTGCAGAATTAACAACGGTCTGTTTTTCAGAATTAAACGCCGTCTGAGTAAATATCAGCCATCCTTCATGTTTTATGGCCTGCAGCACACTGGGTAATTTTGCTGTGGCTCTAATATCTTCTTGTATAAAGCAGTCAATTGACCTGAGAATGGCTCAGAATATATTGCTCATTAAATTGAGTTCCAGACAAGACTGCAAGGGTATTAGCCTGACGCTCCAAAGTAGCAGGAAGCCTCAAGGGCATAGTGTAATCATTCATTTGCTAAATAACACACACACACAACGGCTTAATTACAGCATTTTGCAGCGAAAAAGAATTGGGGTGATTTCCACATTAGAGTATCTCATTAATGAGATTTGCTAACTGTTATTGGCAATATTCTGAAATGCCCTTTTGTTTTAAATTGTTTCTTAAATGGCTAATGTCATTTGGGGGAGAGGAAATTTCCCAAAACCTCTCATGGACGTGAAATGTTAGTGATTCAGAGACTCCTCAATGTTAATTTCTTCCGGGTTGGCAGGACTCTACGGTATGAAAAAAAAGGCATTTTTAACATCTCTGTGTGTCTCCACATCACCACCGTTGAAGTTATTACAAGCAGCAAGGATCCAGGTGAAAGAAGGAATGCAAATGTGAGGGTTCTTTCAACAAGAGTTCGCAAACCCAAGCACACTGAAGGTCACAGGTCATGCCTTTGTATCCCAGCTCTGCCACTAGTGATCTATGCCAGCGGTCCCCAACTTTTTTGGCACCAGGGACCGGTTTCATGGAAGACCATTTTTCCACGTATGGGGGTGGAGGTGGGGGATGGTCACCTCCTGCTGTGCGGCCCGGTTCCTAACCGGTATTGGTCCGTGGCCTGGGGGTTGGGGACCCCTGATCTATGCGACCCCCATCAAGATACTTCACATTTCTGGGCCCCAGTTTACTTTTCTATAGCATAACTAGGTTCGTTCACTGATTCAACAGATATTTCTAGATTGTTCCAAATTCTTCTAGGCACTAAGAATACAGCAGCAAATGGGACTAGACCAGGCTTCTGACTTCCAAGAGCTTATTTTCTAGTAGAAAAGAAAGATAATAAGCTTCTCACTGAATGTATACCTGACCTAGTTCAAGCTAGGTATAATTTTATTAGGCCAATTAAATTGGGTAATTCCACTTAGAAGTACTTGGGCATTCCTACTACAGGAGGGTGGCCAGGGGAAGCCTCTTGAGGATACTGGCCTCCTAGCAGAAATTTGAATAATAAAAAGGAGTCAGATTTAGAAGTTTCCTAAGAAGAACATTCTAGGATGAGGGAATACCTAAGACAGAACCCAGGATAGGAGTTCTTTGATCTCTTAAAGTGACATCAAGCAGTCAAATTCAATGGTTCCGACACGGGGCATTTCAAAATAGTGTCTCATCTTTTTCCCTGGTTAGTCAGTGATATTCTAGGTCATCCTTTTACATGGGTTTTATTTTATTGTCCTTATTTGGGCTTAGATTTTTCATTCTTAAGTAAATGTGTGTGTGTGTGTGTGTGTGTGTGCGCGCGCGCGCCCGTGCGCGCGCGCAGGTATTTTAAGCCCAGCTTCCTGGACTCCATTTACGTCATTCTTTGACAACACCCATCCCTCTTAGTCACTCACTGTGACCAGAACAAAAAAATTCTTCCAATCACACCTTCTTAGAGATCGCCATTTCTTGCTTTCCTCCTAGTAACTTGGAATTGCTAAGAAAATGGATGGAATTGAAAGGATATCATTTACCTATTATTTTTAGTCAGTTCTGAATATAAAAAGAGCAAAACTTAGATTCTGGTCTTTGTCATTTCAGACCCTGTTGCCAGCCGTGGAGTTCTTTCTCCTTGTTAATCCATGTTCCATGAAACTCTCTTGGCACCTTTAGGTTCCAGACCCTGTAGAGAGCAGTGGGTTTAGGTTTCCTCTCACTCCACAAGAAAGCCACCTCCATAAAAGCAGGGGCTGTTTTCTCCACCCCTTACCTCTGGAGTCTAGAACATTTCTAGGACCAGAGTTAGCACTCAAAAAGCATTCATTGAATGAATGAGCCTCGTCATCAGATCAGATGACTTGTTTGTTTGTTTTGTTTTTTTTGCGGTACGCGGGCCTCCCACTGTTGCGGCCTCTCCCGTTGCGGAGCACAGGCTCCGGACGCGCAGGCTCAGCGGCCATGGCTCACGGGCCCAGCCGCTCCGCAGCATGTGGGATCTTCGCGGACCGGGGCACGAACCCGTGTCCCCTGCATCGGCAGGCGGACTCCCAACCACTGCACCACCAGGGAAGCCCCCGATGACGTTTTATTGTGACGTGGCTGGGTAAGGCCACATAGGAAGGCTGGAATTCAGAGCAATAATGACTTGAAATTATCTCACAGATAATTATCACATTCAGCTTTTTTTTTCTTTTTTTCCCTGCCTTTATTGAGATATAATTAGCATACTATGTAATTTTAAGGTATACAATGCAGTGATTTTTTTCTGTTTTTCTTTTTCTTTTATGGAAGTACAGGTGGTTTACAGTGTTGTGTTAGTTTCAGGTGTACAGCAGAGTGATTAAGTTATACATGATATATATATACCTATTCTTTTTTATTTAATTTTTATTAGAGTAAAATTGATTTAAAATGTTGCATGTTTTGTAGGTGTACAAAATTTTCTAGTTATACATATACATATATCTACTCATCTTCAGATACTTTTTTTTCCCCCGGTGACTTTAACTTTTTATTTTCTATTGGAGAATAGCTGATTAACAATGTTGTGATAGTGTCAGGTGCACAGCAAAGCGACTCTGCCATGCATATACATGTATCCATTCTCCCCCAGACTCCCCTCCCATCCAGGCTGCCACATAACATTGAGCAGAGCTCCCTGTGCCGTACAGTAGGTCCTTCTTGTTTATCTGTTTTATATATAGTAATGTGTATCTGCTAATCCCAAACTCCTAATTTATCTCTCCCCCTCCCTTTCCCCTTTGGTAACCATAAGTTTGTTTTCTATGTCTGTGGGTCTATTTCTGTTTTGTAAAGTTCATTTGTATCATTTTTTTAGATTCCACACATAAGCGATATCCTATGTGATACACATCATATGTGATACAGTGCAGTGCTTTTATATGTGTATATATTGCAGAATAATTACCACAATAAAATTATTGAACACATCTATTGCCTGACATGATTACAGTGTTTTTTTGCGTGGTGAGAACTTTTAAAATCTACTCTCTTAGCAACTCTCAAATACGCAATACAATATTGTTAACTGTAGTCCGCATGCTGTACAGTACATCGCCGGCACGTATTCGTCTTATGATTAAAAGTTTGTACACTTTGGCCTCCTTCACCTACTTTCCCCTCTCTCCATCTCCCCACCTCTGGCAATCACCAGTCTGTTCCCTGTTTCTGTGAGTTTGTTTTTTTTTAGATTCTATATATAAGTGGAATTATTCAGCCAGGAGAACGAAGGAAACCCTGCCGTTTGCGACAACTTGGATGAACTCCTTATTTTTTGCTTTTGTTCCTCTCTCTGTCATTTGAAGTCAGGTGTGCAGATCTGAGGTAGCGAGTGTACAGTATTCCTTAGGTTATTTCATGAAAACTACTAACTAAACTTAATAAAGTCAAATTTTTGATAAATAGGCTTATGAACAACTTCCACAAAAACGGATGGGCTTAACGGGTGCAACTTAAAGAGGGGAGATTTAAGGGAACAGGATCTAATACATCTGCACTAATTTATTCCTGCCTTGTGAGTGACGAGCGTAAATCAAGTAGCTGGATAATCCCTTGACAGACTAATAAATGAGAACCAGATTTTTTTAAATGGAAAATGGATATAATTAGAAAGCTATTAACTTTTTTTCCCACTCCAACATCATGGGATAAGTAAGCCATAGGGGACCTGTCCTTCAAAATAATTAAATTTCCAAATTAGCTTTTTGGTTTAAGAACGATTTGATTTAATCATTGTGTTAAGTTGAAATATATAAATGTGACTATTTGCAGGTCTGTTTCCTGCTTTTTTCCCGTCCCTGTAATTTTGCGAGCTCTAAAGCGCGCATCCCGGGATTACTATGGACTACGCCCGAGCCTCCTGCTCTGTAGGGTGTTGAAGGAGGTAGTATTACTATCCCATTTACAGGCAGGGAAACTGATGCACTGAAGTTGCAGTTACTAACAGCCCTGGGGTTTGAATTCACGTTCTTATCTTAACTCACTACACTGTCCTGTTAACTAAATACATAAGCAAGTAGGAAAGTAGAGAACGGATATTGGACTAAACCTCAGGCAGAAAAACCCAGAATCCTTGAAAGGGGCTGAATGGAGTCACCCTTGACGTTCCAGACTAATTCCTCAGGTCACAACTGTAGGAGTCCAAGAACAAATTCCAATGAGACCAGCGGCTCAAGCACCTCTGACTGTCTTTGGTGCCTCCTTCTTGAAGCTCTTTTTCAGGAAGACTTTTCTATGTTTTCTCATCTCGCTCACCCCCAAAGGGGTGCTGGTGACTGTGTGACAGTGTGTGCCTCAGGGGACAGTGAGAGGGGATTGCATCAGTGTCATGAACAGGTAGACTCAGGTGCCCAAGGAATGTTTTTAAGATTCTGACTCTGTCCATCTCAGAGCTCTACTTTCTTCTGTGTTACCTTCCTTTTAAGGCAGTTTCCTCATATGTTGAAAGACAGCCACCAGTATCTGTAGATTGTCTTCCACCAGCTTAGTATCCAGGAGAGAGAATATATAAAAAGTTCTAGTAAATAGCCCCGAGTGGCTAGCACTTCACATTGATTGGTCAGGGTTAGGCCACGCCTCCTCCTGTACAGACGTGTGTGTGTGTGTATGTGTGTGTGTGTGTAGGGAGCCTGTGGTACCATCATCGACCACCCCTGACAAGTGCAAAATTGTTTGTAATTGTTCATAGTTACATGAGAGGCTCTCTTTTTTTAACAAAGTACCTTACCCTCATTACATGTCAACAGGTGTTTATTTATAGCCTAATAAGTGTCAATCACTAATGGATATTAGTTTACGTCAGTATTAAAGCTTGTTAAAGCTTTCTCTCTTCAGTGTGTACCGTCTGCCGTCACCTAGAGCCTCTTGTGATACTTGGTTATGTTCATTTCCTTTTCTACTGTAGAAAATTACTATAAACTTAGTGGCTTAGAACAGCACACATATAATATCTTATGGTTTTGTAGGCTAGAACTCAATAAGGGTCTCACTGGCTTAAAAGCAAGGTGTTGACAGGGCTGTGTTCCTTCTGGAGGCCCAGGGGGAACCCATCTCCTTCCCCTTTCCACCTTCTGCAAGCTACTCCCTTTCTTCACCTTCCTCTTTGTTTTGTTTTGTTTTGTTTTGCGGTACGCGGGCCTCTCACTGCTGTGGCCTCTCCCATTGCGGAGCACAGGCTCCGGACGCGCAGGCTCAGCGGCCATGGCTCATGGGCCCAGCCGCTCCGCGGCACGTGGGATCTTCCCGGACCGGGGCACGAACCCGCGTCCCCTGCATCGGCAGGCGGACTCTCAACCACTGCGCCACCAGGGAAGCCCTTTCCTCTATCTTTGAAGCTGGTAATAGCGGGTCTAGTCCTTGTCACACTGCCTGCCCTGGTTCCTCTTCTACCCCCTCTTCCACATTTAAGGACCTTATGATTACATTGGGACAATCCGGGACCATCTTCCCATCTCAGGGTCAGCTGATTAGTAACCTTAATTCCGTCTGCAGCCTTCATTCGTCTTTTCCATGTAACCTAGCCTATTCATAGTCCCAGGGATTACGATGGGGGTAGGGCTAATATAATAATAATAATAATGATAATGGCCCAAAAGGGCCATTATTTTGCCTACCAGAGTGGGACAGGAACCTGACATAAGAAGCCACAGGAAAACATGCAGTGACTTGTACAAGGCTTTATGAGTCCGGGGCAGAATCTGATAGGTGTTGCTCTCCCTATTTTATCTTCCCTTCAAAACGATGAGATTTCTCTTTGTTTGTTTCGTTTCACGTCATTTGCTCGTAGAAATATTCCAACTGCAACTGTTTAATGAAATGGCCGTCTGGATGTTGAGGAGTTTGTGCAAAAGGGAAAGGGACGTTCTCCTTTCTTTTCTTTCCACTTGGGAATTGTGCGTTAGTGTGTTGGTATCAGGAACTCAGCAGCATTTACTGTGCCTCACAGCTGTGAGCTTTCCTCCGTGTTTCCCATAAGAGCTTCTGTGGGGTCGGTGCAGCCAGATTTGCTCAGGGAGACATTTTCCAGCAGTAGTAAGTAGCCAAGACAGGGATGACTTCATAAGTCCCCAGCATTAAAATACAACTTATTTTATCTTTTGATCGTCATTTCTGGAAGGCATGCAGAAGTTAAAAGTCCCAGTTTGCTGGTTAGAGCTGGGAACACCCCATGGCTGAGTTACATTCCTGTGAAATGGATTGTATAAATGGGTCTAATAGCAAATTTCTTTTCTTCTCCTCTAATCTCTATATATGAGCTACCGCATGAAGGCTCTATGAACTGCACCTTAAAAGCATCTTTTCATAGAGAACAGACTTGTGGTTGCCAAGTGGGGGAGGGGGGAGAGGGATGGGGTGGGAGTTTGGGATGAGCAGATGCAAACTAGTATATATAGGATGGATAAACAACAGATCCTACTGCAGAGCACAGAGAACTATATTCAATATTCCGTAATAAACCATAATGGAAAAGAGTATGAAAAAGAATATCTATATAGTATCAATATATTATACATATGTATATATGTATACAGTGTAACTGAATCACTTTTCTGTACATCAGAAACTAACACAACATTGTAAATCAACTATACTTCAATAAAAAGTAGATGTGGGGGCTTCCCTGGTGGCACTGTGGTAGGGGGTCCGCCTGCCGATGCAGGGGACACGGGTTTGAGCCCTACTCTGGGAAGATCCCACATGCCACAGAGCAACTAAGCCTGTGCGCCACAACTACTGAGCCTGCGCTCTAGAGCCCGCGAGCCACAACTACTGAAACCCACGTGCCTAGAGCCCGTGGTCCCGGGAGAAGCCACCACAATGAGAAGCCCGTGCACCGCAAGGAAGAGTAGCCCCCGCTCGCCGCAACTAGAGAAGGCCTGCGCGCAGCAACGAAGACCCAATGCAGCCAAAAAAATTAAAAAAAAAAAAAGTTTGAAAAACATCGTCTTTTATTGTTGTTAAATTTGTAGGCAAGAAATAGCAGAGAGAAATTGTAAATAAGAGATGCTTGTTAATGCCATTTTGAAAATGAATTATGATGGAGGAGGTCTCATTTGGGGGATTAGCTCCTTCTCCAGATTTACTAATTATTTGTAAGACAGAAACAAAATGATTTGTGTCCTTTGACAACTTTTAAGTTTGCGCTTTCCTCCGGGAGTCTTTTTTTTTGCTTTTGGAAGCCAGTCACCCCTTACGATGACAGTTTCTCCAAATGCTCCTTTTCATGGAGAATGAATTAAAGGAGAAAGACGTACTCTTGTCCAACAGACGTAAAATTGAATGGAAGGCCCTTCTTCTACCACCGTCAGCTGTCAACCTGAATACTTTCTTTGCAGTCCTGGCTGGAAGGTAAAAGCTACGGTTTTGAGCTAGTAGACTCATGCCCGGCTGTGCCTTGTTAAATATTTTGATGGTTTCCCTACTTGGAGGTGAGGTTGAATGACATCAAAGTGCCTGAGGGTGACAGCAAGTTCTTTGTCAGTTTTCCTTTCCCGTCCCCTGCTTCTTTTGAAGGTGGGGAATATTTTGAAAGGGGACGTCCCTGAGAGGCAAAGGTAGCATCTTCCTTTGATACTGAGCGTAAACGCGGCTGCCAAGCCCCCAGAGCACGCACTAAGGATGGGGTTTCTTCTATGGAGGATTGAATGTGACTGTCCGAAGCAGGTCTTAGCCTTTCACGTAGCATGATTGCAAGAGCTGTGGTGAAATCTTCAGGGCAAGCCAAATGACATCATACGGTTCACCAGTGCAGGGGCCCCCAGTTACATCCACGTACAGTACGTTCTAGTAGTAAGTGTTCAGAGGACTTCTCTTCGATAGAAAGCATGAAGATGATTCTAGAGTTATTGTTGTCTCTGCATTTTCTACTCCGTAGCATAATTATAATTCAGTCATTCCGTTCCCCGTACGCTCTGGGGTGTTGTGAGTTCTGCAGACAAGTCATCAGATGAACAGTATGTCTTACATTACATTTGAGTAGGCCTGCGTTATACAACTCTGCACTCAAACCAGGTCACACGGCATACACCATTGTGCCTTACCTTGGGTAGAAATTATCATAGCACTACCTGCTGCGTCTGTACCATGGAGGGAATGATACATGAGACTTCTGGGCTGCTTAACTGTTAGAGACCATTTGGCCTGGCTGAAAGAGTCCCTGGCTGGTCTCATCATTTTATGTGTAGCTGGTCGCATATGTTGAAATGATGTACCCACAGGGGAAAATTCTACCCTGTGGGATTTTTAGAGCACATGCTATCTGGTCTACACTTCGCTCAGAGCATCATGTATATAATTCAGTTGAATCCTCCGACCTCCTATCAAGGTTGGCATTAACCTTATTCCCACTTTAAAGATGTGGAAATTGAAACTTAGAAAGTGAAGTAACTTTTCTAAGGCCACCCAGGGATCGGGTAGGGTCTGGGAGGCAAGAGTCAAATCCAAGTCTGACTGCAAAGGTCACGCTTTTTCCTACATCTGTACGCTTCTACGTCTATATACCTATCTATATTTTATCTATCTATCTATCTATCTAAATAAGTAAATAACTGGGTCTAGCTTACCCTCCTGCTACAAACAATGAGAAAAATAAACAGTATGAGCTATTAGGAAAATGTAAACTAAAACCACAGTAAGATACCACTACACATCCATTAGATCATCTAAAATTAACAGGCTGACCGTATCAAGCATTGGCCACTATGTAGAAGGGCGAGAACTCTCAGACGCTGCTGGTGGGAATGTAAAATGGCACAAGCACTTGGTAAATAACTACGTTCAACATGACTGATTCACACTGCTGTATATTATATGTGAAAGTTGTTAAAAGAGTAGCTCCTGAGTTCTCATCGCAAGGCAAAATATATTTTTCTTTTCTTCTGTGTCTATAGGAAGTGATGGATGTTCGCTAAACTTACTGTGATAATCATCTCATGAGGTACGTAAGTCAAACCGTTATGCTGTGCACCTTAAACTTGTACAGTATTGTATGTCAATTATATCTCAATAATACTGGGGAAAAAATGAAGTGGTTTGGTGGTTTCTCAAAACGCTGAACCTAATGGAATCCCATAAGGTCAAGGACGTTAGACTACTGTACAAAAGATCTATGTAGAAAGTTCAAAACCAAAAAACTGTTTATCTTAACATACCCTCCATTACAAGACCAAAGAGGAAAACTGAAGACCAGAAATTCATGCAAGAATGTTTCTGCAAATAATGAGACAGTCAAGGATCAAGGCCTATTTGGGGGAACATAACATCATGAAAGAGTGCACGAATGTACCAATATGGTGTACTGATGGTTTTCCATTAAAAGCTCCCCTAGTAGGTCAGAGGACTGATGGACTCCTACACGTGAACCTGGATGCGGGGTAGTTTCTGGCCCATTGGTCCCTACCTCTGTGCGTGAGGTTCACAGGTGAATCAGTCATGATGACCTGTACCAACTTGGCAAAACCTTCCAAACATAATTAGGGCATCATGTGACCGTAACTGAGGAGATGCACCAGAGTCTAAAACAAATCAAGGCACCGTCAAAAATCTCTCTCTCCTCTTCCTCTCAAGCCCAGACTTTCGTCTAAAGGTGGAAGACAAGTTTGAAGAGATGAATTCACCCTTATTCCGCCAGACATCAGATGCTTCTAATTAGCTGTCTAAAAGGCATGAAACAATATTTGGAGGACACTTCAAGACACGAAGAAGAATTTTAAAAGCAGCCATCGGAAGGGATGTCGTGAGACAGATGAAAGGGAGCTGCCATCACAAAAACTTAATGAGTCAAAAAGCAGTTGTGACAGATGTGCCAAAGGAAACCTTCCCATCCCGGTTCCGGGGTCGGGGGAGGAGAGAGAAGAGCGAGGCGAAAGACCACAGACCTCAAATACAGGCAACCAAATGGCCACTTTCTTTAAAAAGATGATTACCCCTCTTTGGCCAATTTTCACCCTTTTCTTACACTTTTCTGGCACTCTGATGTATTTCTTGACTTCACAGCCCTTCTGAGAGCCGCCCTTAGAGTTTTCCTTTTAGCTGAACTGTTGGCCTGAGAGAAAACCTTCCCATTTTAGCAAATTACAATAGTTCTGCTTTAAATATTGTATTTATTTGACCCGTAATGGCGTCAGGGAGAGAGAGAGGCAGTCTGATGCCCCCTCTCAAGATTATGATTAGAGGCAGATGGACTGCAGTGGAAATGCCAGGTCATTATTAAAAGCAGAGCATTGGAGGGAGGTCAAGGAATCCTTTCCTCTCGGGCTCTGGAGCTGGGTAAACTTCTGGCCTTATTATTACAACTTTCGATTTCATAAGTGAGCCCAGCATACCGTCAACAAATCCTGTGCTTTGCTTAGTCTAGCTATGATGGTGCTGTGTTCTTCTCAAGGTAACATCCCCTTTCCAGATAAGAGTCGAAGCTCTCCCTAGAGCTCCAGTCAGCCTAGCGCACAAAAACAGAGTCCATGCTATCCACTCTAAGAAAGAAGCAAATTAAAATCCCAAATACCCAGTTAATTATGTTTGAATTTTACCAAATATGTCAACAGCTGATCAACATTAACTAAAACTGAAAGAACGTAAGTTTCCCAAAGCTAAATAAAATTTATTTCAGTAAGAACCATAATAAAGGCCCTAGAAACAAATGTATCTGTTTTACTGAGAAAGAAAAAGAAGGTGAATAAAGAATGATCTCCCCTAGAGAAATACTTCTGCTGAATTCTCTCTCATGAGGCCAGAGCGTCGGCTAAGTGAGACACAAAGAATCTGTCCAATAAATCCTAATAGTTCTACCACTTTGCTATTTGGTCAGCTCATTTCCTTTTTTCTGATAAACTTTGGACATGATTTAGGACATGATTGCTTTTGAGTTTGATCCTTCTGGTGACTCATTCTCACACCTCTACGTGAAAGTAAGATATATAGTATTCTTAAAAAAGGGGTATGAATTTGAGTTTGATTTCAAACACAGTGGGAGGAAATGTGTACAGGCCCTGAAGACACAGGTTATCGTTTGTGTGGGGTAGATGAGAGCTTGGCGCTAGTAGAGCTGGCATAGAATCGGAATTGTTTCCTTAGTCTAATTGCAAGTGTCCAGGCATCTGGGCATATATCCAGACAAAACTCTACTTCAAAAAGATACACACATGCCTATGTTCACAGCAGCACTATTCACAATAGCCAAGACATGGGAACAACCTAAGTGTCCATCAGCATATGAATGGATAAAGAAGATGTGGTACATATAGACAATGGAATACTACTCAGCCATGTAAAACAATGAAATAATGCCATTTGCGGCAACGTGGATACAACTAGAGATTATCATACTAAGTGAAGTCAGAAAGAGAAAGACAAATATCATATGATATCACTTATATGTGGAATCTAAAATATGGCACAAATGAACTTATTTATGAAACAGAATCACGGACATAGAGAACAGACTGATGGTTGCCAAAGGGGAGGAGGTTGGGGGAGGGATGGAGGGGGAGTTTGGGGTCAGCAGATGTAAGCTTTTATACATAGAATGGATAAACAACAAGGTCCTACTGTAGAGCACAGGGAACTATGTTCAATATCCTGTGATAAACCATCATGGAAAAGAATATAAAAAAGAATGTGTATATATATTATATGTGTGTGTGTATAAGTGAATCACTTTGCTGTACAGCAGAAATTAGCATTGTAAATCAACTATACTTCAGTAAAAAACCTTTTTAAAAAAAGTGACCAAGCATCCTCTTCCAAAACACCCTCAACACTCCACATCGAGTGAGTTCCCATCCACCCCCAAATGTAAAATGGTGTGGGGAGGAAGATTGGTTTTATGATGTTTCTCACGAATTATTTCACACCTTTTTGCCCAAGTCTCACCATGATGTATGAAATTAGAATAAAATTTTAGATTCCTTTCCACAGAGTTACATGTGTGAGAAAGTCAAGTTTTAAATAGTAGTGGTTCCTAGGAGACAGATGTTCCAACTTGTGTTACCTTTCTGAATTAAGCAACTATTTTATTACTACTAAAAAAATCTTATCTTTCATTCTTTTACACTGCGCATCATAATTTTTTCTTATTTTTTTACCCCCTTTTATCATTTTCTTTCCCCAGATATTCACTAAAACATATTGTGATGTAATTACATGTGCAGAGTTGATGTGACATTACATTAGCATCTGATGCCAACTTAAAAGCCAGCATGAATTTTACAACAATGTTTATACCCACAGGTGTAGAGCGGCAACAGTAGCAACATTAAGAGAAGCTTAACCAATGTTTCAAACGATACCATGGTGCTCCAGCACATCCCTGACCAATAAAACTTTCTGCGATGGTGGCAATGTTCTATATCCGTGCTGTTGAACATGGTAGCCACTGGCCATGGAAGCTTATTACTTATCTTTTAGCAAGAAGGGACTTAACGCATAATCATCTGGCCCAGTTCCCCTGTTTCAGGCTGGTCTGGTATACCGATCCCCTTTTTATGGTCAAATCTTGTGACTATCATGAAGCAGCATGAAAGGCCTGGGTTCAAGTCCCCAGACCCTTCAGATGGTGTCTGGGAGCCATGGAGAGGGCACCCCAGTCCACGTGTAATCAGGGCTGGCGCTAGGATGCAGGTGTGTGGGGCGTGTTTAACACCCCGAGAGCCACAGCCTCTGTGATGCCGCCTGCTAAGAACATCGCCTGTTGCTGTGTTCTGTCCTAGTCTCTGAAGTTGACAATTCTGTGATGCTGAACAAGGATATTCTTACCCCTCCTTAAAGAGTGCGAGACAAGGCTAAGTGAAGTTTTGTAACTCATCCGAGGTCACATAGGTAGTTTCTGACTAAATCACATATCACCTGGGAAGTAACTGCGCAATCAGGACTCCCATGATTACACATGACAGAAAACCCAACTCTTAATGGCTTGAGTAATAAAGATCATTATAGGCTCAGGGAACTAAAAAGCCCAGGCACCCAAATGAGTTGAAAACTTATGTCCTCACAAAAACCTGCACAAGGATGTTTATAGCAGCTTTGTTCAGAATTACCAGAACTTGGAAGCAATCAAGATGTCCCTTAGTAGGTGAATGGATAAATAAATGGTCCATGCAGACATTGGCATGGTATTCAGAGCTAAAAAGAAATGAGCTCTCAAGCCATGAAAAGACATGGAGGAACCTTGCTGCTAAGTGAAAGAAGCCAATCTGAAAAGGCTGCATAATGTGTGATTCCAACGTTATGACATTCTAGAAAAGGCAAAGTTACAGAGACAGTTATAAGATCACTGCTTGCCAGGAGCCGGCAGGGAGGGATGGAGAGTCAGAACACAGAGGATGTTGAGGACAGTGAAACTACTCTGTATGATACCGTAACGGTAGATGCGTATCTTTATATATTTGCCAAAACTCATAGAACATACCAGAAGAGTGAACTCTGTGGACTTCGGGTGACAATGATGAGTCAGTGTAGGTGCATCGACTGTAACAAATGCAGGATGTTGCTAATGGGGAGAGGCTGTGCACGTGTGTGGTCGGAGGTAGCTGGGAAATCTCTGTACCTTCTGCTCAATTTTGTTGTGAGGCTAAAACTTCTCTAAAACACAAAGTCTATTAAAAAACTAAAACCCAGGCATAATGGGTCGAGGGTCTCAAACGTTTACATCATGACCAACTTTTTAACCATCTCTGGGCCATACCTCCTCTGTGTCTCTGGCAGACTTTCTTCATGTACCAACACCTGGCAGCTCCAGACTCAGGTCCCTATAGCTCTAAATCCCGAAAGGACAGAGAGGTGTGCTTTACCGACAACTCCTAAAAGTTTCTTTTAACGTCCTGCACGTGGTGCTTTGTCCCCATAGGGTCTCGTGGGCTCCTCTGCCTAGGTGGATGGGATGCTCTGATGCGCCTGGCTGAGGCCATGTGGCCCTCCCTATGTTAGGAAGTGGGGTCAGTTCCATCTACACTACACGGAAGAGAGCAGGGCTGGGATTGGAACTATTCGGGAACCAGCTAGTGGACCCTGCAGTAACACACGTGGCCCACAATTTATAGATGGATATACGTCTAGTGTAGAGCAGTTTCATTCCTGGCAACTGCCTCCAGCCTGGGAGAATTCGTCCCCAGATGCTCAGGGACTGTTTACTTCTTGTGACGAGTCTAAACAGAGACCCTTGAGAGCTGCATAGGAAGATCGCAGCGGTGACTTTTTATCAGAACCTGGGCAGATGCCTTGGAAGGAGGACCTGTCAGTTACACTGTTCATGTGGAGGTGGTGCTTCTAATTAAAATTATGGTCTCATGACCATTTAACTAGTAAGCGACTAGTTTGCAATTTCTAAACTATTTGCAAAATGTGACCTTGGAAAAAAAGAAAAAGTTAGGCTTTAGCAGAATGTCTATCGCCTGGTTCCATTCTGCAATTTTTTGACTCAAGAACCAGTGTATTTTAATTATCCCTATGGTAGGGAGATGATAGCCCTTTCCCTATGGTGTAAGGAAGTGTCCTGGTCAGATGGCTGGGCAAATAATTAGGACAATAAATACAAATTTAATTTAAATGAGGCTCTTAAGAGTTGAAGCTTGACATTTACCACTTAGCATTATTAGTTATATGTGTAACAATCTGTTGCACTAAAAACAAAATGACGATAGATCAGCTAGTGTAATTTAGAAGATCCCATTTACTCCATGTGTAGTTTGCGGCTCCCCTCTCTTGCTAGTTAAGTCTGTTAAGCATAATAGCCATTCTTGGCTGGTGGTGTTTAATCACGTTTTGAAGGCGATTAGCAGCATGTATCGGCAATAAATGGCATGCGTTTCTGACAGAGAAATGACTGAGATTAGGCCATCTGTATGCAGTCATCTTTTTTACCCTGTGATTTACACACCAGCCTGGCTGGCTGGTCCTGGGTAGAGGAGCTCAGAGGGCAGCATTCAGAGTTCACGTTCTAGCTGCTAAGCCTTGATTCCCTGGAGGAGAAAGGGGAGCCCTAGAGGGCACTAATCACTGCAAAAGGGCAAGCCTCCTTCACTCTGAGGTTCAGTCCTGATGCTCTGTGTCCTTTCTTGCTCAGGAGACGTGAGCATTGGCGTCCGACTGGATTAACCCCATAGGTGGCTTGATGGCAACATTAGCACGTTTCCTGGGAAGACGAACACTCCCTTGGCTTTAAACTCCCCAAACTGTATTGCTAACGTCTGGAGACTTTCACCTGCACCTCTCCCTGCCCTGACTATTTTGGGTTGAGATTTCTTGTATTCTGCGTGAACAAAGGCAAAAAAATATATTAAAGTTGGGCTTCCATCATTTAGATGTTCTGTGTCTTATTTTCATTTGTCCACTCACATGGGAACTACAATGACAAGAGTTTGGGATGGGAGCAAAGAGCTGGCCACCCACAGATACAAGAAATCAAAGTCATCTTGTCCTGCACTCGGGGCACGTCTTCAGTCATAACTCTGTGTCCCGGATCAAAATAACAGATGAACAGAGTGAACTAGGGAGGAAATCAAGGTCAGGATATTCTGGAATGCTTCAGGGAGATTTACTATTTTTCTCGCTTTTACTTTGAACAGGGAAGTCATAGATGAGTTTGGGCTTGAGAATTGTAAATATCCAAGGGGTCACTCCTCCCAAAGAAGAACAATGATGCTTTGAAATGTTAGAGCAGGAGTACAGCAACAATTTTCATCTATGCTGGAGTTAGTTGGATTCCTGGAACTCTGGAGAACGGCTCCATCAGAGGGGAGGGTGACACGTCACAGAGCACTGTCAGAATTACTGCATATGGAAGGAGGTGATGCCTGCTGTGGGTTGACACCCGACTTTTGACGGATGAGAGAAATCTACTGGTTGAATTCATCTGGAGGTATGCAGATCCTGTATTGTTTTTGGGGGTGCCAGGAAAGTAAGCCCCCAAAGTGGATGCGGTTCTAGCTCAGAGGTAACATGGTGCAGTAGAAAGAACATGAATTTTAAAGTCAGAGTTGTTTTGAATCTTGGCTCAACTACTTATTGACTGGGATACCTTAGGCTTGCCACTTAACTTTTCCAATTCAATTTCATTTTGTGCCATTTGATGGTAATAGTAGCTTCCTCAGAGGGTTCTTTTGAGACGTAAATGAAAAAGGCATCTTGCCCAGCTACTTGGGGGATACAGAGGGATGTGATTGAAAACACTAAGTTTCAGGGCCCTCATTGGAGTGGTAAATAGCACCTCATGGGGGAAACCTGCACAATTCTTGGTTGTCTAGTTATTTTCGTAGTTGAGCTGTATCTTGCTATTAATCTGTGCCAATGGTCAGTCACAAGGTGTTAGGTCTCTGCATCCAAAGGAGGACCAAAGTTCAGCCTGCCCCCTGGAAAATGCAGCCAGTGCTTGGATGGTACAATGTTTTACCGAATTGACTTAACCACCGATGGACTGGATCTCCTGGATGTGCCTGCAGGGGGGCCAAGGGCAGCCCTTCCTCACCTCCTGCCTCCTTCTTGTCTCTTTCCATCCGAGTCTTTGTGTAAGGGTGTGTGTACAGATTGCTTGGACATGACATGCTGTTCCTACCCCAGGACCTTTTCTCCTGATGTTTCTGTGTCTCCAGCCCTGAGATTGCAGCTCCAGTCGAAGGCTCTCAGAGAAGCTTCCCTTCACGACTATATCTAAATTATCCTTCTCTCCTTCACATCTTTGTCTTTGCATTATCTCTGTATCAGTTAAACAGACTAGTTTATGCTGAGATGTCAAACAACCTTAAAATCGTTGAATAACACAGGCTTATTTCTCCCTTGTGCCACGGGGCCATCTCAGGTCAGCTGGATGACTCTGATGGCCGTCGTTGCCCAGGGAACTAGGCTGAAGCAGCAGCCGCCATGTTGTACGTCACCGGTCCTCGGAGGGTCTTGTATGAGCAATGAAACGCTCCTGCCGGCAACAGAGACACATCAGTTCTGCTCATGAAGTGCTCAGAGAACCAGTCCCAGGGCCACCCAACCACAGGGGCCAGGAAGTGCAGTCCTGCCGTGTGCTGAGCAGGCTGTGTGAGCTGAAGGTATCTGAGAAGGGCACTCATGTCTATCCCATTCACTACGGTTACTTGTCTCCTCCCACTAGTATATAAGGAACTATACACACAGCCACCCTTGCCTTGTTCTCTGCTGTCTACTCAGTGCCTAGGACAGAGCCTGACATGCAGTAGCTGTTCAAGATGGGCTGTGTGTCCACTGGATGTGTGTCTGCCCAAGGCACGTGCATGTGTAGACTGGCCTTGGTGATTGTGTGTCTTCAGTGTCTTGTTTCATCCTAGGGATGTTGGCCTGGGCTTTCTAGGACTATCCTAACTTCAAATATGATGCTCCTTTAATAAGGTACCACCTAATAGACCACGTGTTCTGATTCTGTATTCAAGGAGCGTGGTTTCCAGACTCAAACCCTCTCATTAAGGTGAGTCAGCCCCCCCCCCAGATCAGAGAGAAGACACGTTTCTGCTCTGGGACACAACCCTTTTCAAAAATATGGGCTCTCAGGGCTCTGACCTTGAATGTTCAGAGCTGGAGCAGAAATCGGCTCTTTGTTGAGATTTGGGGCCTGAGACCCAACGCCCCAGGAGGCTGAGCTTGTTTCCAGAGCACTCTTGACCCTCCCCTGCGGCAGCAAGTTGGGCAGAAAGTGGAGGCGTGCTCACAATGGCAAAGGTCGGTCTCCCGGAGGACCATCACACGGCCCCCGGCCCCTCACTAGTGCAGCATGGGCAGAGTCAGCCCAGCTCACCCATTAAAAGGGACATCACCTTGCATTCCGGGGCCTTCCTCCTCCAGAATCTGGCCTGGGACTGACTCCCATCCGGATTTTGGTATTACCTGGAATTCTTGTCATCTGAAAATGCACTACGGATGCTATCTCTCAATCCATCTTTATCATCTCTCTTATGTGTTCCGGAGCACTGAGTGAATTCATTTTCCCCTCTCCTGGGATCCAGAAAAACAGCTCCTCAAGTAATGAACATGGAGGCCGTTCCTTATACGGAGCCTCTTTCTGTTTCCATGTCCCGTAACTGGAGCCATGAGCAAGTCTTAAGGGACAAAAGAGAAATGTATTACTTTTTATCCCTACTTGCCATCACCTCATACAGGCATTTCGCTCATAATTACTCAGAACAAATGCATTTTTCCGAATAAAACTACTGCAGATGGAAGCGTGAGCACAGTCCCACGGATGATATTTCAGGGGCGTTTGAATGGCTGTAACCAGCAAAGAACAAGTAAGAAAAGTTATATCCCCATAGTCCTTTCTAACTGTGTGGTTAGATTGAATTACTTTAGAATAATTGTCCAAGGTCAGTGGTTTGCAGAGGGGGGCATTTTGTCCCCAAGAGGACAGTGGACAATCTGTGGCTACACCATTGGTTGTCACACAGGGATGTTACTGGCCTCTAGTTGGTGGAAGCCAGGAAAACTGTTCAGCATCCTACAGGGCACAAGACAGTCCCCCTTACAAAAAATAATGATCTAGTCTATTGAATCAATAGTGCCCAGAATGAGAAACCCTGTCTGGTAAGAACGAGTTTGAAACTACAGTGTCATCCTTTGTGTGTGAAGATCTTGATGCTGAGATGCCAGGGCAGGTGAAGAGTGAGAACAAATTGGTACTGATGTCAGATGCAGCTGCTATTTCGTCCCCTGGTGACCAGCATAGCCTGCAGGTGGCTGGCGTTTTGGTCACCCTCCAAGGTCTCTGTGGAGAAGCTAGCTAACCAGCATGCAAAGGAGTTGGTACTCTGGCCACAGCTGTTCTTATCTGGAGAAGCCAGCCTGCCCTCTAGGTGATGAAGGTACCAGAGCTAGTGAGGCTCTTCCTAATGCCGGGGCAGAGCAACCTTGCTCAACATAGCAGAGGATCGCGTCATGTGGAAGCAGACATTTTTGGAAAAGTCGAGGGTGCTCTGCTTCCTTAACTGTATGTGTTGCCATGACTGAGATGGGGCCGAGTTCTCAATAAAAGGGAAATCCATGAGACGGTGACGGGAGAGTTACGATCAGGTTCTGAGTCCTCGGGGAAGGCTGTGGACTCTGGCTCCTCTAAGCCTTGATGTCCTCATGTTAATGATGCTGTTCACCAAGCATTCCTGCTCTTTTAACTTCTGGGCAGATGGTAGGGTTGAGTTGCTGGCTCCCTTGTGGTCAAAGGTGGCATGTGGCTGCTCTGGCTAGTGAGGCTGTAGTGGAAATGATGGACATCACTTCCAGGCCAGGGCTTTCCTTGGTCTGTGTGGAGAACTGCCAGGGCACCTTCTGCCTTTGGGCCAGTCCGAGTGTTACAGATGTGCACAGTCAACACCATTGTTTTAGATGCGCTGATTATCTCTGTCAGGTTCGTAAAGAAACTGATAATAACACTGTTGACATGAAGAGGGGGGTGTAGAGGAGCTAGGTTACAGGAACGGGAGGCCAACTTTTCACTGTGTAATTTCTGAGCTTCTCACCATGTGAGAATGTGTTATTTATCTGAAACATCATTAAATGAAACAAATCAAAATGCAAATCCCCAAGATCCTGGCTCAGACAAATCCCGTAACATCCACCTCTGGGATAATGAGGAGAACCACTGCAGTCACACCCACCCATTACGGATAGTGTGAGGGTCTGTCACATTCTTTCATAAGCCGATAAGCATGGGTTTCATTTTTTATGTTAGGAGACTTAAAAAGGAGCATTTGCTTACAGAGGAAATTTAAATTATTATGCACGATAAGAGCTTTCATTCTGGACCTTAACGTGGAGAATGGAGAGAAGAATAGCTCCTAAAGCCTGCATTTAGAGAATCAGCGCAAGATGCTTTCTGTACCTGCATTTTCTAGAAGGGGTTGGGGATATCATCAAAGACCAAGAGAGACAGAAAAAACTGTATAATTGGGTCAGTTGTCTAAGATGTCCCCAGACGTGTCATGGTGATTTCTACACAGTCGCGTGAGCTGGAAGTGAGGACGAGCTATTAGTATGAGAAACAGTTGTAGATCTGGCAGAGAAAACCGAAACCCCTGACGTTTGCTCGTTATTGGGATTTATTGTTTTGGATTCTGGAGAAGTGTTAGCTCAGCAAAAATGAGGTCACTCAAACCAATCCGCAAGGTAGGTGCTTCTTTAATGGAAAAAAATAAAACAGAGAAGAAAAAGAAAAAGAACCCCCTATAATTTTCCTATGGTTGTAAAATATTATGAGATGAATTAGGAGTCAGATAGGAGTTTTCTTGGAGAATTTCTGATAAAAATATGTTGTTTAGACTCAAACAACACCAGTGCAATCCACCAAACCACAGAGAGTTGGGATGATGATAGCTTTCTATTTTTAAATTCAGTATTTCCAGTTTACAGAACACTAAAGAATAGAGCATAACAAACCCCATGAACCTGTCATTCGGTTTGTCAAATCCTAATACTTTTGTCAAATGTCCTGTAGTTTAAAAGAAAGAAAACACGACAGATAAAATTGAAGCCTTAACATACCAATTCTGGCTGCATTTTCTTATCTCCCTCCCAGGAGGTAGCTATTCTTCCAAACTTGGTCATTCTGAGGAATGTGTGTGTATATATATATATATATATATACATATATGTATATAGAATGCTGTATTTATAAATAGAAAGCTATCATCCCAACTCTCTATGGTTTGGGGGTAATAGTATTGATATTATACTATTATACTGTGACGATCCATTTGCAATTGGCTTTCTCTTTAAAATTCTTATGTTTTATGTGTGTGCATGTGTACAAACACATTATATATATGTGTACGCACAGATACATATACGTGTATCTGTATGTGTATACACATATGTACAGCCACATACATACAGTCAGGAGTAGGAGTTCTGATTTGCAGGACAAGCGCGGCTTCAACTTCACTACATATCCCTAAATTGTACCCCCAAAGGGTGATGCCGATTTACCCTCCCATCAGCAATGTGTGAGCGTTCCTCTTCTCTACATCGTCTCCAAAAATGCCTGACATTTTCATCCTGGCACATGTTCACAGCTGAATCCTCTTTCGTGAGCATTTTTCTAGGTTTTGGCAGACGTGTTACACACATTAAGTTCCTGGGAGAGGGGCTGGCAGGGCTGGCAGGGCTGAGTACGTCAGAGCTCTTCAGCATCAGGCTTTTGGAGAGATTATTCCTGTTCCAGGGAGAAGACTATCCTGATAAAATTTCTGGCACAGAGGATCAAACCATTTTTGCTAGTAATGGCGTCCTCTCTTGTGATGCGTCCTGAACGCTCGACTTACAGAACACGGGCGCACATTTGCTGGGTCAGTCCTCATGGTGTGGAAGCTGATTGAGAGGCAAGAGGACACAACTGGGAGGGAAGGAGCCTATGAAACTTTGGGAGAAGGAATGAAGCAGACCTTGAGTCCTCTGTTTTATAGAGGGACAGGGTAAGTTGGGAGGGGCTGTTCTAAACAAAAAGTCCATTGGAGGAAACTGGGAGATTGATGTATAGTGGCTTTCCATTGGCTGAGTTGTGATGGTCTCTCATTGGCTGAGCTGTTGCTAGGCGTAGAGAAAATTTTTCTTCCTTCTGCTGCAGGTGGTAACGTAGTGTCATTTCCTGATGGAGATGCAGACTTTGTCTCTTCCTCTTG
Organism: Pseudorca crassidens; assembly: GCF_039906515.1. NCBI lineage: Eukaryota > Metazoa > Chordata > Mammalia > Artiodactyla > Delphinidae > Pseudorca > Pseudorca crassidens. Next base: position 87,586,598 of record NC_090307.1, read on the forward strand.
GGATCTGTATTGACATTTAGTGGTATGTGCATGAGAGCTCCCCTTTCTGGTCTTCCGACTCCATCTCAGTGAGGTTTCCCTTTATTAATTTGCACAGTAGGAAATATGATGGTTTTCTCGGAATTGCAGAAGTGTGAATGCATTTCTTCTTTTTGACTTTTCTGTGCTCTCTAACTGTTATACAACTAACACTAATTATGCAACATAATTAAAAACTTATGCTTTAAAGTGGCTATATCTCTTTACCAACTAGAGTTTGGTGAGCTTTTAGGTACCTCTTAGTTTATACTTGCACTATGAAAATTGAGAGAGTCATGATCTTTTCTTAATGATTTTTTAAACCGTAATGAAGTAACATTGAAGTGAACTAACAAGCACAATGTGTGCAGTTTGCTGTTCTGACATGTAAACACCCAAAGCTACATCATCGCAATGAAGATAAGAAATATCTCTATTGCCCCCAGAAGTTCCTCATACCTATTTTTACTCATCCAGCCTCATCCCCAGGCAGCTACTGATCGATTGGTATCAGTAGCTAGATACCAAGATAGATTGGTTTGCTTCTCCCAGAACTTTATACCAGTGGGCATTATGAAATCTAATTTGCATGGCTTCTTTCACTCAGTATAATGATTTTGAGACTCACCGATGTTTTCTCCTTTTTCTTGCCAATTATACTCCATTAGATGGACATACCAAAATGTGTTTTTCCATTCATCTGTCAATAGACATTTGAGTTGTCTCTAGTTTTTGGTTTCAAAAATAAAGCCGCTATGAACATTCGTAAACAAGTCTTTGTGGGCATGTGCATTTTTTTTTTCATGTGCATTTTTTTGCTCTTAGGTAAACAAGAGGAACATGTCAGTCATATGCTATATATTTACTTAACATTAAAAAACGCTAAACTGTTTTCCAAAGTTGTTGGTCATTTAATAGTTCCACCAGCAGTATGTCAGAGTTCCACTTGTATGGCATCTTTGCCAACAGTTGGCAAGGTCAGTTTGTTTGTTTTAAAATTTAGCCATGAGAATAGGTTTGCTGTGTTATCTCGTTTTGATACTAATGTGCATTTGTCTATTGTCTAATGATTTTGAACATCTGTGCTTACTGACAACTCATGTTTCTTTTTTATAAAGTGTCTTTTCACATTCTTTGTCCATGTTCTTATTGGGTTGTTTCTTTTGTTGATTTTGTTGTTGATTTTAAGAGCTCTTTTTTTTTTTTGCGGTGTGTGGGCCTCTCACTGTCGTGGCCTCTCCCGTTGTGGAGCACAGGCTCTGGACGCGCAGGCTCAGCAGCCATGGCTTACGGGCCCAGCCGCTCCGCGGCATGTGGGATCTTCCCGGACCGGGGCACGTAACCCATGTCCCCTGCATCAGCAGGCGGACTCTCAATCACCGCGCTACCAGGGAAGCCCTTAAGAACTCTTTATAGATTGTCTTCATCTGATACAAGTGTTGTGAATATTTTCTCTAAGTTGGTTGCTTGCTTTTTTACTTTCTTAATGGTATTTTAAAAGATCAAAACTTTAACATTTTTATGAAGTCTAATACATTTTTTTGTGACTCATACATTTAGTGTTTTATCTAAGAAATATTTCCATAGCCAAATTTGCCCCCAAAATGCCATATATTTTCTTCTAGAAATTTTATACCTTTACAAGATTGTATTTAGTTATATGATACATTTATGTTTTATCTGTGGTATGAAATAAGGTTTTTTTTTTCTAATATGAATATCTAGTTTATCCATCACCATTTGTTGAGAAAACTTTCTTCTCTCTGTTGAATTCTCTTGGCACCTTTGTCAAAAATCAGGACCATTCATAGATGGATCTATTTCTGAGTACTATCCTGTGATGTTGATGATTATATGTATTTTTTTAATGTATCTGCCCTGAGTATTGTAACTTTAGAGTAAGTCTTGAAATCAAGTAAGTCCTCCAAATTTTCTCTGGTTTGGGTTGTTTTGTTTTGTGGCTGTTTGAATTTCCATGAAAATTGTAGAATCAGTTGGTGAATTTCTACCAACAGCCTGCTGGAATTTGTATTTGGATTACATTGAATTTATAGATCAGTATGGGGAGAATTAACATCTTAATCATACTGAAGTTTTTCCACTTCAGTGAACATGGTATACATTTCTATATATGTAGGTCTTTTTTTTTTTTTAGCATTTTTTTAAAATTTATTTTTACCTGCATTGGGTCTTCATTGCTGGGCCCAGGCTTCCTCTCTAGTTGCGGCAAGCGGGGGCTACTCTTCATTGAGGTTCACGGACTTCTCATTGCAGTAGCTTCTCTTGTTGCGGAGCATGAGCTCTAGGTGCGAGGGCTTCAGTAGTTGTGGCACATGGCCCCTAGAGCATGCGGGTTTCAGTAGTTGTGGTGCGTGGGCTCAGTAGTTGTGGCTCATGAGCTCTAGAGCTCAGGCTCAGTAGTTGTGGCTTAGTTGCTCCGTGGCATGTGGGATCTTCCCGGACCAGGGATCGAACCCATGTCCCCTGCAAAGGCAGGCAGATTCTTAACCACTGTGCCACCAGGGAAATCCCTATGTAGGTCTTCTTTAATTTCTCTCAGCAGTGTTTTGTAGCATCCAAGTCCCAAATGTATCTGTTAGACTTATTCCTAGGTATTTCATATTTTGGGTCTTCTATGACTTTTAAAAAATTTCATTTTCCAATTGGCTGCTGCAAGTAAATCCAACTGATTATTTTTTAATCTTGTATGCATAACCTTGCAAAAATCTTTTTAAAAATTAGTAACCATTTTGTAGATTCCCTGGGATTTTCTATCACCTGTAAATAAGGACAATTTCATGTCTTTTTTTTTTAATTAATAAATCTATTTATTTGTTTATTTTTGGGTGTGTTGGGTCTTTGTTTCTGTGCGAGGGCTTTCTCTAGTCGCGGCGAACGGGGGCCACTCTTCATCGTGGTGCGCGGGTCTCTCACTGTCGTGGCCTCTCTTGTTGCGGAGCACAGGCTCCAGACATGCAGGCTCAGTAGTTGTGGCTCACGGGCCTAGTTGCTCCGTGGCATGTGGGATCTTCCCAGACCAGGGCTCGAACCTGTGTCCCCTGCATTGGCAGGCAGATTCTCAACCACTGTGCCACCAGGGAAGCCCAACAATTTCATGTCTTGCTGACCGCCAGACCGATTTTCCTTATGTTATGACATTTTATTTTATGTTATTTTGTATTTTAAAATTGTTATGTTATTCTATTCTACTCTATTTTAGAATTAATAGAATAATTCTTTTTTTTTTTTTTTTTTTGCAGTGGCTAAAATCTTCAGAACAATGTTGAATAAAAGTACTGTAGTGAGAGCAAGTATCCTTGCCTTGGTTCTGATCTCGGGGGGCTGGGGGGGAACAACTCAGTCTTTCATCGTTGAGTCTGATGTTTATTAAGATGTAACATAACTGTCCATTTCCATTCCTTTGGGTGGGGTATCCTATCCTATTCCTATTTTCTTAGAGCTTTTATTATGGATAGTACTAGGAGTAGGGCCATTTCTAAGAAATCTGCTTAGAAAAGCTGGTGTGGAATTCCAGGCCGACTTGTCAACCTTCCCAGTTTCCCATGAACCATCTCTGGCTCTGGAACATTTCCACCCTTGGCTGATAAACCAAATCGTTCTAAGTGATGATTATAAGGTCCTGCTCTGTCTCCAAGGGGGAGAGGAGAGCTTGCAGATGGAAGCAGTAAATTAGCACACTAATCTGCCTTTTTGGCAGAGGGAACCTACTGGGACAGAACACAGTCTAATCTCCTAGGATGGAAGGGGCCTCCACACTGTGATTTTATGTCCACATCAGAGTTTGCCTGTGACTCTCCCTTACGAGCCTAGTCAGTATTTACATTGCAGATGTAGTCATGCAAAACAGTCAGATTTTTTTTGAGTAGTGGGTTGGGACAGGGTATGAGAAGGCTGTCCTTGGTGCTGAATTTCAAGCTGGCTCTCACCTTTCTATTCCTTTGACCTGCCAAGTTTTGAGGAAATGGTCCCAGAGCTCTGGCCTCTCCGGGTGTGGCCGCATCAGCTGTCATCTCTAGGAGGGTGTGCTGACCGACCCTGCTCGGCGTAGTGATGAGTCTATGGTAGGAGGAAACTGCGATTAACTTAGAAGAGAGAGGATCTCCATGGAGGACTCACCATTCTGAATCCCCACACTGTAAAGGGCAGTGAAACTCAACTAAAGAGGAACACTGATCTATAGATTTCTAAGGCACTACTGGGTCTCCTGTACCATCAGCTCCCGAGGGCGCGACCGTGGTCAAATGTTCATAAAATTCTCATGGTGCTCAGCACAGGGCTTCACACACCGTCAGTGCAAGAATCTTACAATAAAATTTCCTGAGAATCAGGCATGTAAGGTGGATGAGTGAATGGGGTGGGGTGTAAGCAAAATTTTAAGGAATAACAGAGACAGATGACCTAGAGAACACTTTTCCATTTAAATAAAAGAGGCACCAGGACTGATTCCAACTGATTGTTTATATGTGGGGATGGGAGTGCAGGATGGCCAGACCCTCCAATTTCTTTTTTAAGACAAGCAAAAACCAACTGGCCATTTATAAAACGTCCAACAAGCAAACAAACAAAAAGTACATTTGCAACCTTTGGAGGTGGTTATTTGTCAATCCTAGCCCTCTTAGAGAGCACAGGCTATGCATTTTTCTTTGTTTTTTCCATCTCTGAAGCCTCCAGAGCTGCTACAACGATGCTAAGTGTAGGACCGCGAGGACTGGGTTTGGGGGTCCCCGGGGAGTGGTTGGCAGGGTCCTTGCAGCATCTGTAAACGTGTCTCAGGGTCCTGCCATATTGTTTTAAAATCTTGTACAGTTGGGACCTGGTCTGGCTAAGACTTGAGGGTCCGTTACCCTCACTGACCAAGACATTGAAACAGGGCACCTGAGCCACCGCACAGCTGAAAGGAGGGTGTGAAATAGTCTCTGGGCCCAAGGAACCACGTGCTGGCCCCAGGGCATCACTGCAGGCGATGCTGGTGGGTGGCTGCCCACAGCGTCCTCCCAACGTTGAGGATGGTTGTAGGAAGTTCATGAGAGGAACCCAAAATGCTGAGATTGAAGCCAAATCCAGCCTCTGCACCCCAGACTGAATTAAATCTCAGAGACAGGGTTTTGGGTAAAGTAGACAAGAATAGCTTCATTGCTTTTCCAGGCAAAGGGGGCCACAGCGGGCTAACGCCCTCAAGACCGTGGGTCCCAACCTGGAGGAGGCAGGGAGCAGTTTTACAGCAATGGTTCAAACAGGAGGGCGTGGTCAACTCGTGGACCTTCTTCTGATTGGTTGGTGGGGACGTAATCGGGAGTCAGCATCACCAACCTTCTGTGCATAAGTGAAAAGAAACGTCTAAAAGGATAGACATTAAACTGACAACACTGCTTACCCAGAAGTGACGGTGACTGAAGGAGAAAGGTCAGGAGAGACTGACTTCATCTGTAATGCTTGCGTTTTATAGCACAAATGTAGTCATGCAATACTTTTGTAAAGAAAAATATTTAAAGATTAATACATTATAAAGAAAAAAACAAATATTTTTCAGTTTAATACAGATTTTTAAGAGTTTAGATTAATATTCCTTCAAACATTTCTCCCACAACAGTACCATTAATTATAAGCCCTTTCTCATGGCCTAGAACAGATGAATCTAAATACTTATTATTTGCCAGTGAACATTGTGAAGTATTATCGTGACTACATTAATTATAAAACAAATTGAAATTATTACAAAGGAGAAAACATTTATATATGCTCTGTTGTGGGCCAGGAGCTGAGCTGGGTGCATTACAAACCGGTCTGGGGTCTACGTGCTTGTGGGCAGCCAACAGTTAACTTCTCCCACCTGATGGGGGTTTCAGTATCTGCAAAACGGCTCAAAGATATTGTTCTGTGCATCCCTTGAGGGGGAGCCAGGACCTGCCCCAAGGCTGCACTCTTGTCTCCTGACTGCTCCTCCCTTGTCTCTGCATCCCATCTCTTCCTTTACTAACAACTGCTTGAACCTGCCCGTTGGAACTCAGGGAAGGTCATGGAGGCTGAATGAAGCCTATTTCCTGTAATCAAGAAACGGGGGACACAGAAAGGCTTCCGTGCCCAGGAGCCCCACAGGGTCCTGCTCAGTATCAAGATGGGTTCACAGATTGTGGAGACTGGACCTCCCTGATACTGGACCTCATGGATTCTTCTGATTGTAAAGCCCTCTGTGAATGTGGCTTTATCAGAATGATAAACCCCTGTATCGAAGTTCTCAACTGGGGTGATTCTGCCACCAGATCAGGCTTGGCGATGTCTGCAGACGTCTTTGGCATTCTCCCCGAGGGTGAGGAGATTGCTATTGGCACTCATTGGGTAGAGGCCACGCAAGCACCCGACCCTGCAGAGGACAGCCCTTCATGACAGGGAATCGTGTCTGGCCCCAGAGGTCAGCGGCACACAGGTGAAGAGAGCCTGCCCCAATCATCCCAGGACCATGTTATGTTGTGGTCACTCTGGTTAATTTGCATACAGGGACCTCGTGTAAGTGTTTATTCAGGTTTGTAAGTAGAACTCGGTGAAGACAGTGAATTCAGCCCTTTGGTGAGGGGGCTATAGAAACTCTCTGGATCATTCTGTATCTGCACCGGCTGGAATCGGTCTGTGGACCTCCAGCTTGCATGAGCTGCTTTCTGCATTGTTCCTTCCACAAAGGGCTGAGCTAATTTCTCTTTAGTGTCAAGAGGTTTCCATTGAGCTCCAACATGGATCCTGTTCTCTAGGAGTGTGAACATCGATGGCCTGGTTTGGGTCTCAGTAGCGGTTCCAGTTTCCATCCGGCCAACACTGTACTGACTCTTCCTTCAGCCACTCCAGCTGAGCCTGGACCACTTTTCTAGCCTAGAGGTTCAGTGCACAGACAACTGGCTACCACTTACTAGGCTTCTCCCATTGGAGAAGCTGTGAAATGTCTGTGTATTCGTTTTCACATCTGCAAAATGGGATCGGTATTAATATTCAGTTCACATGTTGGTTGCAAAGATGACATTAGTTAATTCAGTGCCTAGAACAGTGCTGGAAAATGCTAAGTATATGCTCTTTATTCATCGTCGCCATTATCTTCTAAAGGCAAGTTCTTTATCAGGGGAATTGCTGGCGAATAATCAAAATAACAACACGATAAAATCTTACTATTTTGTGGCATTTCTCGACATCATTGGGCAGATCCTCAGGCATCTTCCAGCGTGAAGGACCCGAGGAGCGGGGTGGCGGGGTGAAGTACTCTCTTACTTTAGCTCAGATAAGGACCGACTTTGTAGAGTCCTGTAAGGAAGGCCATGTCCCTCTGGACACAAGCTAGGTTTCGGGGGAGAAAGCGGATATTTCTTCCTTTTTCTATCAATTCTACCACCTTCTGAAAAGTATGGACTTGGGACATAATTTTAAGAAAATAATTCTTTGAAAAAAATAGTTCTGAAAAGCCAGCTAATTTTAATCCTCTAATGAAGTTTTCTAGACCTAAAGGAGGGCTGTACTATGTGCCTGGAGGGAAATTATAAAAAAGGAGACAGGGCAGTCTCTGCCTGCGGCCTGCTGAGCCACCAGGACGTCCATGCAAATACCAATCAGGGAATCATTAGAAGCTGGGGCTGAGAGAAGGAGAAACCTGTTAGCGTTCTTTCCTCTTTGGGACTGAACCCTGCTGTGGTGATGAACAATTGTCCTGCTAAGAATGAGTCTTGGACAGGCTCCTTGTCTCTCCAGAGATGTTTCAGATGGCAGCCCTGAGCCCACTGCTTTAAGGAGAAGGCTCCAGTCTCTTTTTAATACTTGTCGACTAAAAAAAAGAAAGCACGACCTAAAAGTTGAGACTCATGTCTTCTTTGGCAGACAACACTGAGGACTTAAGCCCGGGACACAGCGTCTCAGAGAGCTCTGAGGGACTGCTCTGAAGAGGCCAGGGGGAAGAGTCAGGATGTGCAGGAGTTTTTGCAATAAAGACCAGGTCATCGGAACATCGGAAGATTACTGTTCATGGAAGAAAATCGGATATCTCACGTTAAGGAATTTAGCACTTTTCTTTGTATGGGGAGATGCAAGAGTCTAGGCTCACGGACACCCTTCCTTTGATGTGCACCTCAGCTCTCTGGGGCCAGCATCCTGTGCTTTCTTATCCGGAGTCTCCTCGGGGTGCATGTCGAGGGGAGACTGCAGTGGCTGAGGGCTTGTTGGAGGGGCGTCCTGTTTGTTTCTTTTTTTTTTTTTTGGGCCGAGCCTTGTGACTTGTGGGATCTCAGTTCCCCGACCAGGGATTGAACCCGGGCCATGCCAGTGAAAGCCCGGAATCCTAACCGCTGGGCCACCAGGGAACTCCCCAGGGCATCCTGTTTCTATGCTGACTTCCCTCAGGGCTCACCCCTGAGGCAGCTGTAATGTGATGGCTTGATGCCTGCAGCATGGTGTGTTTACCAGTACGGCAGGCAATATTTTTCATTCACATACTCTCTACAGGTGTCTCTGAAAACGGAGAAATAACATTTTCAGTTGGCAGGCAATTCCCATTCATGACCACTGACCCTTATAAGCGAAGCCCAAAGAGAGTGTGTTTGTCTTTTTCAAGGAGCATGGAAAAGCCAGAACTCAAAATAAGTGATGAGGTTTGTTGAGTGAATACAAAAGCCAGTGATACCTCTGCCGCTTTCGATTCTTTCTGTTAAGGAAGAAGGGATGAAGAACAGAGAGAAGGAGAGAGAAAGCCCTTGCATCAGGTCCTGACAGCATCATCAGACAGGGTGAGTAGGATCTGCCCCAGCCAGCACCTTCCTGGGACGTTCCAGCAGGAAAGCAGGTGAGGATGGGAAATGGTACCTTGCAGTCATTCAGTGGGCTCTGAGCCAGCTCACTGTGTTTAATTAAACATGGATGTAGCACATGATGTATACAGATCCAAACAGAGATGTCTGCAGGGGAAACAACAGCTTTTACTTAATACTTAGCAGGCACATGGCCAGCACAGGCTGCTGAAAGCTCGGTCATTCCATTACAGGCTGTTTCTCTGTGCTAAAGGCAGAGGCAGGCAGGTTAGGAAGCAGATACTCCTGCCTGGGGCTGCTTAAGGCCCGATGGAGACATGGGCCCGGTTGTCACTTCGGCTGTTGTCTGTCTCTGGGCAGGGCAGGTTGAAGAGCAGATAGGCTGGACGAGAAGCAGGAGAGAAGCCCTCCTTAAGTGGATGGTTTTGGGATTCGGGAAAACCTAGCTTCAAGTGCCTGCTTTGCCCCTTACAGGCTACAGGCACTGGGCGAGTCTCTCCATCTCCCTGAGCCTCAACATTCCCACCCGGTTCCGGGGGTGATACTGCCCGGCTCAGAGGGCACGTCAGAGCCCCTGGTGATTAGTGGACAGGATAAATTGTAGAAGGAGCCGCGTCGTTGCCAGGCTTTCGCTAAGCGCGCGCGCCTGCCTCACCGCAGGCGATGTGCGTTTTGGGTTCTGTGCTCTGGGGAGACCCTGTGTATCTCTAGTTTTATCATCCACCACTGTGATAGGAAGGGGTTAAAGCAGGGAGGTCTGATCGTAGGTGCATCCAGACTGTAGTTTTCAAACACACATGCTTATTCATACAGAACAGCTGCTGTGTCTGCGTGCAATTCTGTGAGAGCTCTAGTTTGATGAAAGGGGGACCCACCATGGTCCCTGACAGGCAGAATTCAGGCTGGGAGAGCATGCGCCGTGGGACAAGCCAGGCAGGCATTTGCATCCTGGTTCTTCTACATCCCAGCTGTGGTGTCCTTGTGAAGTTACCCAAATCCTTCAAGCATCAGTTTCTTCATTGACAGAATTCACTAAGTACGTTATTCGGTGAATGCTTTCTGGGTCCTTATGACATCCAAGCGCTGTCCTAGGCACAGTGGGTAGAGCAGTAAACAAAACAAATGTGGTCCTTGACCTCACAGAACTAATAGCTTAGTGCTGTAGTATCTTTTCTTTTCTTTAAACATATTTATTGGAATATAATTCTTTACAGTGGTGTGTTAGTTTCTGCTTTATAACAAAGTGAATCAACTATACATATACATATATCCCCATATCTCCTCCCTCTTGCATCTCCCTCCCACCCTCCCTTTTTGTTCTGCAGATCCTTTTGGTGTCTGATGGAAGCTGTAGACTCATCTCACATTAATGCTTTTTTTTTTTGCGGTACGCGGGCCTCTCACTGTTGTGGCCTCACAGGCTCCGGACGCGCAGGCTCAGCGGCCATGGCTCACGGGCCCAGCCGCTCCGCGGCATGTGGGATCTTCCCGGACCGGGGCACGAACCCGTGTCCCCTGCATTGGCGGGCAGACTCCCAACCACTGTGCCACCAGGGGAGCCCCACATTAATGCTTTTAAATGCATAAAATAAAGCACATAGCATTACAAAGGGAACGAATTATGCTAGGACGCAGCATCAAAATCTGTGAAATAGTAAAACACGCACTTCTTTCCCACTATGTTGTAATAGTAACAAGCTCTAGTGGCAGGTCTAATAGCTGCTATAATTTTGAAGTAGTGGTGAGTATAACTGACATTTTGAAACCTCTGTTATAACTGTAATATGATATGAAAATATCTTTGATTTCTCCTGGTGACAAAGTCACAGACACTGCTAATACTACAATGTTTTGTTGCCTATATTTATAATAGAATATTTGAGGGAAATGTTACATTTACAGTAGAAGTCCACGGACATAAAATTATCATTTTTATTGCACCCAAGATTATGAAATCCATCCCTGGGCTCCCAAGTGTCTTCAGGTTAATAACCCTTAGAGTGTGAAGAGGTACACAATAGATAGATAAAAAATATATGCAATAGCAGGGTTTTAAAGTATTATAAATACAAATAAAGCAGGGAGGGGGGTACAGTGATGGGGGTGACGGTGGCACTTTATGAAAGTGGTCCTGGAAAGCTTCTCGGATAAGGTGGTACCTGAGCAGAGAGCTGAAGGAAGTGAAGGAGTGAGCAATGTTTTCATCTGGAAGGGAGCCTTTCCCGGGGGGGAGCAGGAAGTGCAAAGGCCCTGAGGTGCGGGTCATGTTTGGTGTGTTGCGAGAACGGCAAAGGTGTCGGTGTTCAGGGTGGGTTGAGCTAAGGGGAGAAGGGGGCGTGATCAGACCGTCCACATGGGCGCAGGCATACAGCGTGGGCTTACCAAATGGGGATGCTTGTACCCCCTTCAAAGTGCTGTTGGGGAACCAAATATGCTGAGTGACCGTGGACTTTGAGGTTTCCACGGTTGCTGACACCCCCGGGACAGGGTGCCGCGTGGCGTTCCAAGTGGGACCACGCAGACTACAGTGCTTTAAGCTGTGTCAAGGACTCTGTAAGAGGAGTTAAGTGCCCTTTCAGTTCCCTCTTTCTCTCTAACAGATTTTAACTGTTAGAGCAGTTTTAGGGTCATGGCAACATTGAATGGAAAGTCCAGAGAGTCCCTGAATACACCCCTGACACACACACACACACACACACACACACACAGTCTCCCCGACCTTCGACATCTACAGCAGAGTGACGCTTTTGCTACCGTCTGTGAGCCTACATTATTTAGCCACCACTGTCAACTCTGCTCCCTGTCGTTTCTGGTTGTTAGCTCAAGGAGTCACAGCTGCTTACTTAAGTGTCTTGGATAAGCGACAGGACCCACTTTCCACTGAATAGCCCTGTTTTTCTTTCGTGAAATTCAAGTTTCTTTTATCGATGACAAGTGGTACTGACATTTTCCATTGATGCAAAGGGAGACTTTATTTAAGAATACGTTTATTTAAGTGCAAATAAAGAAAGAAGGCAACTGAGAGGAAAATACGATGCGAGTGATAGTAGCTACACAGTGATGGCAGAGCTGTGAACGGTACGTGGATGCCTGGGGTGAGGGAAGTGTTGCTGTGGGTGTACAGAGCCAATGAAGCTGGCTGAGCGTAGGTGTGGCTGCTTCTCTGAGGTGGTGTCTGCTTAGAAAATCCAGCCTCTTCCCAGAACTGCTTCCCCAGATGCCACCTCAAGGATGGCCTGGCCCTAATCTAGGCGGTGGTTCAGGAGCTTTCTTTCCAGGCTTCCTGCTCTGGTGAAGAAGCCCATGCAGGGGGCACTGCTGCTCTTAGCACCGGCATCCTCCCACAGGGTTGATCCCAGCCGGAGGTGAGCCATCCAGGCCTGGGGTGGGGGGTCGGGGGTCACAGAAGATAAACATTCACCTGCTCAGGTACAGTGGTAGACGGTGGGTGGGGGTGAGAGGTCTTGTCTTGGAAGGGAACACACTGCTTAACACAGGAATTCGGGGGGTGTGAGGACACCAGGCTGGGGACTGAGGGAGGCTGTGCCCTATTCACTCTGAGGGTGTTTTTCTCTTCCACCAGCACTTCTGTTAGGTCTGCACTCCTGTCTACCTTGCTGTGTGACCTTGGGTGAAATACTCCCTGTCTCTGGGCCTCAATTTCCTTTTCTGGGAAAAGACAGATTGAATCAGATGGTTTGTTTCTTTCATTTATTGTTGTTTTTGTTCTCCCAGTTTTTCTAATCCCCCACATATGCAATGTATCCCACCCTGTGTGTATCCTTCTGTAATTTTCTTCATGTCTATAGAAATGTATTCAGAGAGATTAGTTCAAGATGGCGGAGAAGAAGGACGTGCTCTCACTCCCTCTTGTGAGAGCACTGGAATCACAACTAACTGCTGAACAATCATCAACAGGAAGACACTGGAACTCACCAAAAAAGATAGCCCACATCCAAAGACAAAGGAAAAGCCACAATGAGACAGTAGGAGGGGCGCAATCACAATAAAATCAAATCCCATAACTGCTGGGTGGGTGACTCACAGACTGGAGAACACTTATACCACAGAAGTCCACCCACTGGAGTGAAGGTTCTGAGCCCCACGTCAGGCTTCCCAACCTGGGGGTCCGGCAACGGGAGGAGGAATTCCTAGAGAATCAGACTTTGAAGGCTAGTGGGATTTGACTGCAGGACTTTGACAGGACTGGGGGAAACAGAGACTCCACTCTTGGAGGGCACACACAAACTACTGTGGGCATCGGGACCCAGGGGAGGAGCAGTGACCCCACAGGGGACTGAACCAGACCTACCTGCTAGTGTTGGAGGGTCTCCTGCTGAGGTGGGGGATGGCTGTGGCTCACTGTGGGGACAAGGTCACTGGCAGCAGAAGTTCTGGGAAGTACTCCTTGGCATGAGCCCTCCCAGAGTCCACCATTAGCCCCACCAGAGGGCCCAGGTAGGTTCCAGTGTTGGGTTGCCTCAGGCCAAACAACCAACAGGGAGGGAACTCAGCCCCACCCATCAGCAGACAAGTGGATTAAAGTTTTACTGAGCTCTGCCCACCAGAGCAACACCCAGCCCTACCCACCACCAGTCCCTTCCATCAAGAAGCTTGCACAAGCCTCTTAGATAGCCTCATCCACCAGAGGGAAGATAGCAGAAGCAAGAAGAACTACAATCCTGCAGCCTGTGGAACAAAAACCACATTCACAGGAAGATAGACAAGATGACAAGGCAGAGGACTTTGTACCAGATGATGGAACAAGATAAAACAACTGAATGAAGTGGAGATAGGCAACCTTCCAGAAAAAGAATTCAGAATAATGATAGTGAAGATGATCCAGGGCCTCGGAAAAAGAATGGAGGCAAAGATCAAGAAGATGCAAGAAATGTTTAACAAAGACCTAGAAGAATTAAAGAACAAACAAACAGAGATGAACAATACAATAACTGAAATGAAAAATACACTAGAAGGAATCAATAGCAGAATAACTGAGGCAGAAGAATGGAAAGGGACCTGGAAGACAAAATGGTGGAATTCACTGCCATGTAACAGAATAAAGAAAAAAGAATGAAAAGAAATAAAGACAGCCTAAGAGACCTCTGGGACAACATTAAATGCACCAACATTCACATTATAGGGGTCCCAGAAGGAAAAGAAAGAGAGAAAGGACACGAGAAAATATTTGTAGAGATAATAGTCGAAAACTTCCCTAACGTGGGAAAGGAAATAGCCACCCAAGTCCAGGAAGCACAGAGTCCCAGTCAGGATAAACCCAAGGAGAAACATGCTGAGATGCATAGTAATCAAATTGACAAAAATTAAAGACAAAGAAAAATTATTAAAAGCAGCAAGGGAAAAACAACAAATAACATACAAGGGAACTCCCATAAGGTTAACAGCTGATTTCTCAGCAGAAACTCTACAAGCCAGAAGGGAGTGGCATGATATATTTAAAGTGATGAAAGGGAAGAACCTACAATCAAGATTATTCTACCTGGCAAGGATCTCATTCAGATTCAGCTGAGAAATCAAAAGCTTTACAGACAAAGCAAAAATAAGAGAATTCAGCACCACCAAACCAGCTCTACAACAAATGCTAAAGGAACTTCTCTAAGTGGGCAACACAAGAGAAAAAAAGAACCTACAAAAACAAACCCATAACAATTAAGAAAATGGTCATAGGAACATACATATTGATAATTACCTTATACATGAATGGATTAAATGCTCCAACCAAAAGACACAGGCTCACTGAATGGATACAAAAACAAGACCCATATATATGCTGTCTACAAGAAACCCACTTCAGATCTAGGGACACATACAGACTGAAAGTGAGGGGATGGAAAAAGATATTCCATGCAAATGGGAATCAAAAGAAAGCTGCTATAGCAATAGTCGTATCAGATAAAATAGACTTTAAAATAAAGAATGTTACAAGAGACAAGGAAGGACACCACATAATGGTCAACGGATCAATCCAAGAAGAAAATATAACAATTATAAACATATATGCACCCAACATAGGAGCACCTCAATACATAAGGCAAATGCTAACAGCTATAAAAGAGGAAATTGACAGTAACACAATAATAGTGGGGGACTTCAACACCTCACTTACACCAATGGACAGATCATCCAGACAGAAAATGAATAAAGAAGCACAAACTTCAAATGACACAATAGACCAGATAGATTTAATTGATATTTACAGGAATTTCCATCCAAAAGCAGCAGAATACACTTTCTTCTCAAGTGCACATGGAACATTCTCCAGGATAGATCACATCTTGGGTCACAAATCAAGCCTAAGTAAATTTAAGAAAATTGAAATCATATCAGGCATCATTTCTGACCAAAACGCTATGAGATTAGAAATCAATTACAGGGAAAAAAAACCGTAAAAAGCACACACTCATGGAGGCTAAACAATACATTGCTAAATAACCGAGAAATCACTGAAGAAATCAAAGAGGAAGTCAAAAAATACCTAGAGACAAATGACAATGAGAACACGACGATCCAAAACCTATGGGATGCAGGAAAAGCAGTTCTAAGGGAAGTTTATAGCAATACAAGTCTACCTAAGAAACAAGAAAAATCTCAAATAAACAATCTAACCTTATACCTAAAGGAACTAGAGAAAGAAGAACAAACAAAACCCAAAGTTAGTAGAAGGAAAGAAATCATAAAGATCAGAGCAGAAATAAGTGAAACTGAAACAAAGAAAACAATAGCAAAGATCAATAAAACTAAAAGCTGGTTCTTTGAGAAGATAAACAAAATTTATAAACCTTAAGCCAGACTCGTCAAGAAAGAGAGGGAGAGGACTCAAATCAATAAAATTAGAAATGAAAAAGGAGAAGTTACAACGGACACCGCAGAAATACAAAGCATCATAAGAAACTACTACAAGCAACTCTATACCAATAAAAATGGAAGAAATGGACAAATTCTTAGAAAGATATAACCTTCCAAGGCTATACCTTCCAAGGTTATAACCTTGAAGAAATGGACAAATTCTTAGAAAGGTATAATTTTCCAAGACTGAACCAGGAAGAAAGAGAAAATATGAACAGACCAATTACAAGCAATGAAATTGAAACTGTGATTAAAAATCTTCCAACAGAGACTTCCCTGGTGGCACAGTGGTTGAGAGTCTGCCTTCTGAGGCAGGGGACATGGATTCATGCCCCGGTCCAGGAAGATCCCACATGCCGCGGAGCGGCTGGGCCCGTGAGCCATGGCTGCTGAGCCTGCACGTCTGGAGCCTGTGCTCCACAACGGGAGAGGCCACAACAGTGTGAGGCCCACGTACCTCAAAAAAAAGAAAAAACAAATCTTCTAACAAACAAAAGTCCAGGACCAGATGGCTTCACAGGTGAATTCTATCAGACATTTAGAGAAGAGCTGACACCCATCTTTCTCAAACTCTTCCAAAAAATTGCAGAGGAAGGAACACTCCCAAACGCATTCTAGGAGGCCACCATCACCCTGACACTGAAACCAGACAAAGATACTACAAAAAAAGACCAATATCAGACCAATATCACTGATGAATACAGATGCAAAAATTCCCAACAAAATACTAGCAAACAGAATCCAACAACACATTAAAAGAATCATATACCATGATCAAGTAGGGTTTATCTGAGGGATGCAAGGGTTCTTCAATATAAGCAAATTAATCAATGTGATACACCATATTAACAAATTGAAGAATAAAAACCATATGGTCATCTCAATAGATACAGAAAAGCTTTTGACAATATTCAACACCTATTTATGATAAAAAAAATCTTGAGAAAGTGGGCATAGAGGGAATCTACATCAACATAATAAAGGCCATATACAACAAACCCACAGCAATCATCATTCTCAATGGTGAAAAACTGAAGGCATTTCCTTTAAGATCAGGAATAAGACAAGGATGTCCACTCTCACCACTGTTATTCAACATAGTTTTGGAAGTCCTAGCCACAGCAATCAGAGAAGAAAAAGAAATAAAAGGAATCCAAATTGGAAAAGAAGAAGTAAAACTGTCACTGTTTGCAGATGACATGATACTATACATAGAGAATCCTAAAGATTCTACCAGAAAACTACTAGAGCTAATCAATGAATTTGGCAAAGTTGCAGGATACAAAATTAATGCACAGAAATCTCTTGCATTTCTATACACTAACAACGAAAGATCAGAAGGAGAAGTTAAGGAAACAATCCCATTCACCATTGCAGCAAAAAGAATAAAATACCTAGGAGTTAACCTACCTAAGGAGGTAAAAGACCTGTACTCAGAAAACTATAAGACACTGATGAAAGAAATCAAAGATGACACAAACAGGTGGAGAGATATACCATGTTCTTGGATTGGAAGAATCAATATTGTGAAAACGACTATACTACCCAAATCTACAGATTCAATGCAAACCTTATCAAATTACCAATGGCATTTTTTACAGAACTAGAACAAAAAATCTTAAAATTTGTATGGAGACCCAAAAGACTCCAAATAACTAAAGTAATCTCGAGGGAAAAAAAAAGAGCTGGAGGAATCAGACTCCCTGACTTCAGACTATACTACAAAGCTACAGTAATCAAGACAATATAGTACTGGCACAGAAACAGAAACATAGATCAATGGAACAAGATAGAAAGCCCAGAGATAAACCCACGCACCTATGGTCAACTAATCTATGCCAAAGGAGGCAAGGATATACAATGGAGAAAAGACTGTCCCTTCAATAAGTGGTGCTGGGAAAACTGGACAGCTACAGGTAAAAGAATGAAATTAGAACACTCCTCAACACCATGCACAAAAATAAACTCAAAATGGATTAAAGACCTAAATGTAAGACTGGACACTATCAAACTCTTAGAGGAAAACACAGAAAGAACACTCTTTGACATAACTCACAGCAAGATCTTTTTTGATCCACCTCCTAGAGCAATGGAAATAAAAACAAAAATAAACAAATGGGCCCTAATGAAACTTGAAAGCATTTGTGCGGCAAAGGAAACTATAAACAAGATGAAAATACAACCCTCAGAATGGGAGAAAATAATTGCAAATGTATCAACAGACAAAGGATTAATCTCCAAAATATATAAACAGCTCATGCAGCTCAATATTAAAAAAACAAACGACCCAACCCAAAAATGGGCAGAAGACCTAAATAGACATTTCTCCAAAGAAGACATACAGATGGCCAAGAAGCACATGAAAAGCTGCTCAACATCCCTCATTATTAGAGAAATGCAAATCAAAACTACAATGAGGTATCACCTCACACCAGTTAGACTGGGCATCATCAGAAAATCTACAAACAACAAATGCTGGAGACAGTGTGGAGAAAAGGGAACCCTCTTGCACTGTTGGTAGGAATGTAAATTGATACAGCCACTATGGAGAACAGTATGGAGGTTCCTTAAAAAACTAAAAATAGGAGGGCTTCCCTGGTGGCGCAGTGGTTGAGAGTCCGCCTGCCGATGCAGGGGACATGGGTTCGTGCCCTGGTCCAGGAAGATCCCACATGCCGTGGAGCGGCTGGGCCCGTGAGCCATGGCCGCTGAGCCTGCGCGTCCGGAGCCTGTGCTCCGCAAATGGGAGAGGCCACAACAGTGAGAGGCCCGCATGCTGCAAAAAAAACCCTAAAACTAGGCTTACCATATGACCCAGCAATCCCAATACTGGGCATATACCCAGAGAAAACCATAATTCAAAAAGACACATGCACCCCAAAGTTCATTGCAGCACTGTTGCATTAGCCAGGACATACTGTTGCATTAGCAGCACTGTTGCATTAGCCAGGACCTGAATGCCCATTGACAGATGAATGGATAAAGAAGATGTGGTACATATATACAATGGAATATTACTCAGCCATAAAAAGGAACGAAATTGAGTCATTTGTAGAGACGTGGATGGATCTAGAGACTGTCATGCCGAGTGAGGCAAGTCAGAAAGAGAAAAACAAATATTGTATATTAACTCATGTATGTGCAACCTAGAAAAATGGTACAGATGAACTGGTTTGCAGGGCAGAAATAGAGACACAGATGTAGAGAATGAACATATGGACACCAAGGTGGGAAAGTGGCAGGGGGGTGGTGGTGGGATGAACTGGGAGATTGGAATTGACATATATACATGAATATGTATTAAATAGATAACTAATAGGAACCTGCAGTATAAAAAAATAAATAAAGTTCAAAAAAAAGAGAAATATATGCAGCCATCTGCATATATATATGTATACACACACACACATACACATTTACAGGGTTTCATTGTTTCTGATATTTATTTTTTATTTATTTTTGTACCAGAATGGTGCAGAGAAGAAGCAGCTGGTCCCCTGAGGGGCAGATCAGACTTGGGCTCTGGGGGTGGTGATGGAGTGGGGTACAGAGCAGTGACAGCTCAGGTCCCACAGGTGGCAGTGCGCCATGGCAGCCCAATCGTGGGGAGGGGGCACAGCAGCCCCTGGGGCTCTGTGGGCAGGTCCCAGCACAGCCCCAGCTCCAGCCCCAGAGAGAAGATACAGAGGCAGGGACTCACCTGCTCTGTCATCTGGGCTCAGCGTTGGTGAGGACTGGGGCCTTGGTGTGTCCTCGGTAGCAAAGGCCACAAATGTCCATGGTGCTGAGGCTGGTAGGGTTCCCCTTCCCCCTTTTCCCTGTGGGTGAAATCCCTCCAAGGGGATCCCTCTTGGCATTGAGTGGCACTGGGCTGGGGTTGGGGTGACACAGGTAAAATGCTTCCTTGGCTTTTCTACACAGCCATTCTGGGTTTTGAATTCTGCAGCATTTCTACTGCTTCTTTGTTGTAACTCAGAGCTTTCCCAGAGCTATTTTTTGTTGGTTATGGTTCTCTACCATTTTTATTGTTTTTGTGAGGGAAATGAGCACAGGGACCTCCTGGCCTCCATCCTTCTGAGGTCATCCTTGTCCCCTATATTTTCTTCAAGGAGTTTCAGGTCTTATGTTTAGGTGTTTATTTCATTTTGAATTGATTTTTGTGTATAGTGGAAGATGGGGGTTGCATTTCCTTCTTTTGCATGTGGATATCATTTTCCCAACACCATTTGTTGTAGAGACTATCCTTTCCCTGTTGTGTGTTCTCAGCTCCCCTGTCAAAGATCAGTTGACTGACGCATGGGTTTATTTCTGAGCACTCTATCCTGTTCCATTGTTCCATGTGTCTGTCCTTATGTCAGCATCATGCTGATTTGATTACTATAGTTTTGTAATATATTTTGAAGTCAGGAAGTGTGAATTCTTCAGCTTTGTTCTTCTTTCTAAGGATAGGGTTTTTATTTGTTTGTTTTTTGAAGACAGATTCTGTGTGAATGCATTATACACCCTAATCACTAGGTTTGGTAATTTTGCTTCTATCCTTCAGTCATGCATCCACTGCCTCCCAATGTCTGACACAAGTCTTTAAATTGAAGTATCAGGACTTCCTTGGTGGTCCAGTGGGTAAGACTCCACGCTCCCAAAGCAGGGGATCCCTGGTCGGGGAACTAGATCTCACATGCATGTCACAACTAAGAAGCCTGCATGCTGTAGTGAAGATCCTGCCTGCCACAACTAAGACCTGGCGCAGCCTAAATAAATAAATAAATAATTAAAAAAATAAATAAATAAATTGAAGTATCAAGTGAGAGCATGGATTTTTTTTGCCCTGTCCAGTAGCAGGATCAACTCGAATAAAGTAACTAAAATTGCTGGCCTGAGGTCCCCCCTTCAAATGGAATTTATGAGTTCGTGTCCATGAGCTACACACCTGACAGAAATTACCAAACTGCTTTTGGTACCTTGCCCCCGTTTAAATACTATTTCTTCTCATTTCCATCTCTAGCAGAGGCTAGCACAGCTGGCACACACCCCAAAACAAAGGCATTTAAAGCCTTCAATTCCTGTTGACCCCTGCATCCCAGCTGGTGGCCCCTTTTAGATAAGAGCATGTGATTATTAGTATCGAAGAGGAAAGAATTACTTCTTGGACAGTGCTAAATTAATGGTCCATTCCTCTTATAAAAGTAGACAGGCATCCTATTCCAGCATAAATTCTTTGAAAGCAATAGTAAAACCTTCCAGATTACTAAGCGTTTGTAAATTGCTGAATGCCATGATTTGCATTTAAGAAAAAGAGACACCTGCATTGGCCAATCCGTCCTTCTGCATTTTAAGACTCCTTTGTGAAATAAGAAAAGCAAGCAACCAAACAAAACAATGGTTTCCTTCTCTTTTGTTAAAGAAGAAAGAGTGGCATTTACCCACCCCCGTACTATCCAGGACAGTATCCACTGATCACATGTGGCAATTTACATTCGAATCATTAAAAAATTTTGTTTCTCAGTCCTTCTAGCCACGTGTCAGGTGTTCAGTAGCCACAACTCTGCTTTGATAAACAGAGGCTAGAACATTTTCATCATTGCAGAAAGTCCTATTGGGCAGCACCGCTCTAAGACTTAAGAAATGATAGGGTTGGATTTGATGTGATGTGGGAAAATGAAAACAGCTTTGCAGCCAAAGCAATTTCTTTAATATATATCTGTGTCCTGAAATATTATGTGTAAATGTATGAAAAGCACGTCAGAATTTCTTTGAATTATAATAATTTGGCAAAGCCTGTGATTTATATGTTAAGCTGGCTAACCCGATTAATAGTGCTTTACTTTTCTATCTGAAGGAAAAGGTAGTGAATAATTTATCACACAAAAGATGCTTGTCATCACTGTCATCATAATTTTTATTTTTAGATGAAGCATTAGAATTCTCTCATAGTATCTCTGATCTGTCCAGCTCCCCCTAACTTCACGTTTCCTTTTGGTGAGTTCAATGAGGAAGAAATAGTTATATAATTTATAGTATAGAATTATATATAATTTATTGAGAGTATAATTTTCAAAGAATCCTGTTCCTTATTATTTTCTTTCTTCTTTTTACAGCTTTATTAAAAAGTGTAAGTGGCCTGGTTATTCTACATCATGTAAACTCCTTATCCTATTCAAATATTCGCCCATCCCCCAAAATCCAATTTTGTGTCTGTTTATTGCAGAAGTATGTGCAGTCTTTTAAGATTTGAGCATGACATTTGACCCACCCATTCTTTTATTGCATGTACTTTGACTTTCTCTGTTGGACATAGTGTATCTGTTTTCCATTGAATTTGATAATTGCCTGAGTCCATGTTAGCGGAAAATGTACACACTTCATTTCCCAAAGCCTAACACTTACATTTATTTATCTATCTGTTTGTTTATTACCTTTTGAACCCCTTCACGCATTTCTCCCACCCCTGACCACCCCATCGCTGGCAACCAGCAATCTGTTCTCTGTATCTATGAGCTTGAGGTTTTGGACGTTTTTTGTTTCTACATGTAAGTGAGATCATACAGTATTTGTCTATCTGTCTGACTTATTTCGCTTATTTCATAATGCTCTCAAGTTCCACCCATGTTGTCGCAAATGGCAAGATTTTATTATTTTTATAGCTGAGTAATATTCCATCGTGTGTGTGTGTGTGTACACATCTTCTTTATCCTTTCATCCATCCATGGACACTTAGGTTGTTTTCATATATTGGCTACTATAAATAATGCTGGTATGTACATGAAGGTGCATATATCTTTATGAGTTAGTGTGTTTGTTTCCTTTGGATATATTTCCAGAAGTGGAATTGCTGTATCCTCTGGTAATTCTATGTTAAATTTTCTGAGGAACCTGCATCCTGTTTTCCACAGTGGCTGCACCAATCTACGTTCCTACATTCCAGTGCACGAGGGTTCCCTTGTCTCCCACCCTGGCCAGCACTTGATGTTTGTTACAGTCTGATGATAGCCCTTCTGGTATCTCAGTGTGGTTTTTTTTCTTTTTTCTTTTTTTTGCGTGGCCTCTCCCGTTGCGGAGCACAGGCTCCGGACGCGCAGGCTCAGCGGCCATGGCTCACGGGCCCAGCCGCTCTGCGGCATGTGGGATCCTCCCGGACCGGGGCACGAACCCGCGTCCCCTGCATCGGCAGGCGGACTCTCAACCACTGCGCCACCAGGGAAGCCCTCAGTGTGGTTTTGATTTGCATTTCCCTGATGATTAGTGATGTTGAGCACATCTTCGTGTACCTGTTGGCCGGCCATCTGTATGTCTTTGCCATTTTCTTATTTAAAAGAAAGAAATTAAATTGTTTTGGGGGAACGAGAGGGATCAGAGTTCTCTCTCAAATTTTCCCTAAAGGACGTTGTTTTGTTTTGTCTTCTTTGCTCTGCTTTGCTTTTCTGCAGTAGTTTATTCCGCAAATGGTTTTTCATTATTCATGATCTA
The DNA here is from genome assembly GCF_039906515.1 of Pseudorca crassidens. NCBI lineage: Eukaryota > Metazoa > Chordata > Mammalia > Artiodactyla > Delphinidae > Pseudorca > Pseudorca crassidens. The sequence continues at coordinate 87,609,742 of NC_090307.1, forward strand.
AGATGCATCTTAGATGTCGGGTTTTGGGTCACCGTGGCAGGTCCAGGTTTAAAGGAGGAGACAGCAGGGTTTGTCCTTCCTCCAAGTTACTCCCACTTAGTACCTCAATCTCAGACAGTTGCATCTGTGAGAAATGAGAGGTTGCTGTGATACTTTGTGTTTTGTTTTGAAGCTCCCTCTCACTTTAAAGCCCTTTACTACGCTCCGACTTACAAAATTAATTTATACCCATTCTTTACCTTGAAGGGGCTCCCAGTACAGCCAAGAGGCAGACAGAGATGGGGCCTGTGTGAGCGACAGAGGTCTCAGCCCAAGACTAGCCGTTGGAACCCCCATGGCACCGACCAATTTACAGCTTCTACTACTTATTTAAATAAAGTCTTTATTTCAAGGATTGATTTTTCACAGTTTTATGCTTTCCCTTTGGAGTGTGTCTCTCTGTAGAGCCAACTAATCAAGTTTAAATTTTAATTAAACAGCTGTCATGTGCTTGTTAGTCCTATGACAACCTGATGTTTTATGAAATTTTAATTCAGCCCAAACTGGGTAAGAAGATTTCTTCCGACAACAAAAGAATGCTATTAATAGGGTACAGTGGAGATGAAGCAGAGTTTGCTCAAGTGCTAAGAGTTGCAGGTACAGGGAAGGAATGAAAAGTAAGCACTTGGGTAATTATTTTTAAGCGGTTGGAGCCGGGGTGTGTGAAGCCCAGACTGAATTGTTGGAAGCACAGGTCAGAGAAACACAGGTGAACTAGATCCAAGTTTACACTAGAATGTTCTCTGCCTTCCTTTGTCTTTATTTCCTTCTACTTCAAGTCTCTGTCTTTCTCTCTGTCTCTGCCTCTAAGCATCTTTCAGCCTCTCTTTCTCTCTCTGTCAGTCTGTAGCTGTTTGTCTCTGTTTATCTACAGATCTAATGGTTTACTTGTTTTCTCCACCCCCTCGCCGCCTTCTGTCCAGGGTCTTGATCTGAGCATCCCAGGCTCCAAAGGGCTGGAGGCCAAGCTGGCCCCGATTAGGAGTGAGTGATGACAGGGACTCGCCCGGGATCGGGAGGGAGCTGCAGCTGGCGACACTGCTTCCCTCCCCCTGGAATAGACAGCTTGCACATTAGCAGAAAAAACCCTCTCGGGGGATAATGCATTCTCACACCACCGTCACAGTTTTTGCCAACTGGACTGCACATAACATTGTGCCTTTGTGTACTTATTATTTTTTTTAATTAATTCACCTTTTATTTTTTAATTGGAGTATAGTTGATGTACAATATTATATAAGTTTCGGGTGTACAACATAGTGCTGCACAATTTTTAAAGGTTATGCTCCATTTATGGTTATTATAACTATTGGCTATATTCTGTGTGCTGTATAATATACCCTTGTAGCTCATTTATTTTATACATAGTAGTTTGTACCTCTTAGTCCCCTTCCCCTAGATTGCCACTACCCCCTTCCCTCTCCCGACTGGTAACCACTAGTTTGTTCTCTGTATCTGTGAGTTCTTTTTTGTTATACTCACTAGTTTGTTTTATTGTTCAGATTCTACATATAAGTGATAACATACAGTATTTGTCTCTGTCTAACTTACTTCACTAGCGTAATACCCTCCAAGTCTGTCTGTGCTGTTGTACATGTGAATTAATTCACCTTTTAGACTTTAAAACACCCTATATTTAGCCACGCTCCAAATCTATAATCCATGAAGACATGAGTTTTGTGTGTTATATTTCTTAATACACATTAAAATGTTAAAAGTTAAAAAAAAAGAAACCAAAGACAAATTCATCTACGCATCACCTAAAATAATGTTAAGTATTACCAGCGTTAAAAATCCCATCGTTTGGGGACTTCCCTGGTGGCGCAGTGGTTAAGAATCCGCCTGCTAATGCAGGGGACACGGGTTCGAGCCCTGGTCTGGGAAGATCCCACATGCTGTGGAGCAGCTAAGCCCGTGTACCACAACTACTGAGCCTGTGCTCTAGAGCCCACAAGCCACAACTACTGAGCCCACGTGCCACAACTACTGAAGCCTGTGTGCCTAGAGCCCGTGCTCTGCAACAAGAGAAGCCACTGCGATGAGAAGCCCACGCACCGCAACAAAAAGTAGCCCCCCGCTCGCCGCAACTAGAGAAAGCCCGCGTGCAGCAGCTAAGACCCAACACAGCCAAAAGTAAATAAATTTCATACGTTTTTTTAAAAATGCCACAGTTTGGCAAACTCTTATAAAGCACTTTCCACTTTTTGTTAGTTGGCTAGTTAAAATCTTAATTTTTCCTCTAATTTTATTTGGCTGTGTCTACAAATACGCCAGCATCCCGTCCCTGGCTCTGTCATGCTATTTGCAGGAGTCTGCTCGAACTCCAAACATTTCTGAGTGTTTTGAACACACTGGTTGGAGTTTTCCTTTTGCCCTTAAAAGATCTGGGGAAAATGTTGAGGTTTCAGTATCACCTGTCCTCCTTTAAGTTGTTAAAAGAATCTCTTAAGTTCCAATCTATTAATTCATTTTAGGAAAATCAGAACAGTTCTGAGTTCTGTTACCATACATGATCCCCCTGCTCTTAATACAGCACTTGAGTTTAGATTTAGCTCAGGCATAGCCAAATCAATCTTTAAGATAGAAATAAAAGCCTGATTTCAGCTCCCTTTCTACAGTAGATCAGGGGAGGAGATGTTTTCTTCCTGTTTCAGCCTACTCTTCAGGGTGAAGCATCTGAAGGAGGCTGCACCTTGAACCAGAGACAACTTCGATAGCAGACCTATACAAATGGGCCATTTCAAACAGAAAACTCGATTTCTGCTTTTCTCAAGAAGCTTGAGGTAGGCTTGCATTCCTGCTTGGTGACGTCACCGGGGATTGAATAGCCACTGAGCCTGTTACACAGCACCCAGTTGACCTCAGTCCCCACCAGGCCCTCTAGCCTCTCCCGCATGAAGGCTGGGGGACACATGTCATTTCTCGTCCCACTTGTACTGCTTGTTTTCTAAGAATAGAGTTCACGGAAGAATGGAAACTCAGCGCACACTGGTCTCTATATAAAACGGGCAAATAATGAATAGCCCTCCCTCCGCCACTGTGTCCTAGAATTCTGTTTCATTCCAGGTTATAAAAGTCACACTGGGAAATTGCAATGTGCTCATTCAGAGAGTGTCCAGGGGGCTGAGGGTCCTTGAAATCAGATTACAGAAGAAACGTGCTCAGCTGAGTGAGGGGAAAGCAAAAGGGCCCAGGGGTGAGTGATGGGGGAGGCGTGGGAGCTTTCTGTAAGCACTGAAAGGGCCATTGTGTAGATGATGGAGGAGAATTATTCTTTCTTTCTGGGTCTCTAAAGTAGAAACTCAAAGGAAACCAACTTTAGCTCGTTATAAAGAAATAGACATTTCAGAAGCAGGGTTTTATGATGGCTAAATTTTTTAGACATTGGTTCGAATGTGACGTCATCACTTTCTAGCTATTTAACCTTTTGGCAAGTTATGTTAACTCCTGAGATCTTAATTTCTTATGTGTGACATGGAGATGTTAAAGGTCTAGTGGTTTGTACCTAATCCAGAGGTTAGTTCTAAATCAGAGTGCTTACGGCCTAAACTACCATTAATCATAATGAACCTTCAAAATTCCTTCAGTTAAACTTACAATACGAGGACTTGAGCACTTTGAATCTCAAAACCAAAGAACTAATTTTCTTTCCTGTCCTTGCATTTCACTGTTGCTTATTCCTTAGGTCCTTATAGGTCAAAGTCTGGTTTAAAAGGGGGTGTAAGGGGCTTCCCTGGTGGCGCAGTGGTTGAGAGTCCGCCTGCCGATGCAGGAGACACGGGTTCGTGCCCCGATCCGGGAAGATCCCACGTGCCGCGGAGCGGCTGGGCCCGTGAGCCATGGCCGCTGAGCCTGCGCGTCCGGAGCCTGTGCTCCGCAAAGGGAGAGGCCACAACAGTGAGAGGCCCGCGTACCGAAAAAAAAATAAATAAAAGCGGGTGTAGGAAGAATCACACGTAGGTTTTCTATTTTTCTCACTTTCTGTTATTCTCAGCGTATATAATTGAATTGTCACATGCACACACATTTAATGCCATTGGGGGAGAATAAAGTAAGATTGTGTTTGTAAAAGGACCTCACAATGTTTGACCTTCAGTATGTGGGTATTTGTATGTATATCGTACGTTGTAACATCAGCTTGATTGGAAGCTTCGTGGACTCTTGGACTGTGTTACATTAAGTAGTGGACTCTCCATGGCTTAGCAGAGTGCCTGGAACACTGTAGGGATTCAGTGAAAATAGTTGGAAGAAAGAGAAGGAGGAGGGGAGGAAGGATCCAATGAGGGAAGGAGTAGCTTGCATGCTGTGTGTTTTCTGGAACAACTCCTGTGAATTCCTTTTCACTGGAGGTAAGCGAAGGAATATGGAACCTGTCTAGTCCAATGGGTTTTCACTGGAGGTAAGAAAAGGAATATGGAAGCTGTCTAGTCCAATGGGTTTTCACTGGGTGCAGACTTAGATCTAAGTAGTTACCTCAGTTTTCTTTGGTTCTCATGGAATGCGTTTATTCCACAAATAGTCACTGAACATCTGTGTGCAGGGTAATGCTCGTAAAATTTAGAGAGCTACAAAAGTGGAATCCTCTGGCTTCTGCCCTTAGTAGCCTGCAGTGTAGATAATGGATATCAGTAGCTAAATTTTATTATTGGCCAAACACTATTATAAGCACGTTATCAGTATCGACATATGTATGCCTCAAACAAGACTTTAAGAGAGGTAATTACTATTTACATTCGGGTGGGCGAGTAGGGGTGCAAGCTATTGGGTGTAAGACAGGCTACAAGTATCTATTGTATGACACAGGGAATACGGTCAATATTCTGTAATAACTGTCATTGGAGTGTAACCTTTAAAAATTGTATAAAAAATAAATACATTTAAAACAATTTACGGATGAGGAATCAGAGGGTAAGAGGGTAAATAAGTTCCCCAAGGTCACCCAGCTGGTGGGTGGTGGAGACACAGGGTTCCCAGCTATGAACCAGCTCTGAGCCTGACCTCCTAACCCCTGTGCTTTATCGCTTTGTCAACCTTTGAGGCTGTGGACAACATGGCGAGAGGGGTGTCTTAGGAGCTGTAGCAAAGTACTAGTCCTACTGCTTCTCCATCTGAAGGGTTGGCTGGTGGATAATGAGCTTTTCTGAATTTTATACACACTGCTGTTTTCAACCACTTCACCTGAGAAGCATGTTTTCTTCTCATTGCCAAGTTTCTTTGAAGGTCTTCACAGGAAGCGTGAAACATATATTTCTGGGGTGGTCATCATTTCACGTTTCTCCTTCTGGCAAAATGATGGGTTTATGCTTTTATGGGCTGGTGGTTACAATGTTTATCCATAAATTGTGGCTTCCAGGACCCCAGAAGCCTGTCCCACATCATTAGCAGGGGCTTAGCTATTTCATTCTTGGAAAAGAAATGGAAATAAATCCATGCTGGCACAGAAATAGTGCCCACCAACTTATCTCTGCAATCATTGTGCCCAGGGTTCTGGTTTCAGCTGGACTAGACAATAGTGAGCTGCTAATGACCTAATAAAAAGACGTGAATATGTTTAAGTCTCCCCTGCCTCAGGGAAGCACTTTGTGAATCTGGCTTAAGGCAGTGTCTTCTGATGGATGGGCTGTCATATTGGAAAATTAAAATTGTCCTGCTCCTTGCTTAGAAATGTGTAACAAGCTGGCTCCTAAATAGAAAACAAAACAAAACAAAACAAAAGAACTCTGGCTTTGAAATAGCATCTGCATTGACTGGATGAAGGCACAGCATCTAGAAAGAGCTCGCTGACCAAGGTTTCCGGAAGGGTTGGGTTTACAGAGAGGGGAAGATGGCAGGTGCATGGTTTCTGAATGAGAGCCTCTAGAGGCGACACTTGGAACTGCAATAATGGAGTCCAAGGCATCATGGAAGGTTTAGGAGAACGTGGGCAGGTGTGGCGGACAGCAGGATCTGGTAGGTCTCACACACATCCCTACATTCATTGGACTTCTTTGGTTACAAATTATGAAAACTCAAGTCAAAATTTGTTAAACCAAATAAGGCAATTAGCTGGATCATGCACCTGAAAAGGGCCACTATGTTATACTGCAAAGTTGGACTGAGGGCTTTCTTAGGACTTTGTTTCTTTCCATTTCTCAATACGGATTTCCTCTGTGTTGTGTTCAGACCCAGTCAGGCTCTTACTGTGGGGTGGCCCCCAACAGTTTCAGGGTTTCTATCTTTCTAATTTCAAATCTAGCAGATGGAAAGATTTTTATTTCCAGACATTTCACCGAGAATTCCACCCCCCCCCCCCCATTTTTTTTTGGAGCAGTGAAAGGTTGATTGCAGGGCGAGCAAGGAGAATGGGTGGCTCGTCCTCAAAAATTCTGAGCTCCCAAGAATCCCTTGTTGAACAGACTTGGTCCTTGTGTTCATCCCTGAACGAGTAGCACCCTGGACGTATTGTGAATATTTAAATCGTGTATCCGAACGTGCAGCCAGGAGTGAGAGTTCAAACTCTTCATCCTCAGGGTAGAATTGAGAAAACAACAAATGAGAGATACGGACCGGACGGGCAAAGAGTGACCATTATTCATGAAGTTTCCCATGAAGACTCCCTATGAATATCACCTACATTCTTTTAGGAAGAATGTAGTCAGGAGTGTTGATAGAAAGTCTGCCATGTGGCGGGCACCATGGCAAGTCTTCAGAGACATCTGCAAACTGTTGGAGAAGCACTTTAGCCACTAAATACTTACTGAGTGTCTAATTGTGCTCATTATATGTTGCTGCCTCCCAAGTCACCCGCAGTTTAGCAACTTAGAAAAATAAGCCTGTGTTTAAACAAACCTTCTGTGGGTCAGGAATCTGGGAGTGGCTCCACTGCGTGCCTCTGGCCCAGGGTCTCCAGTGGGCTCGCAGTTAAGATGTGATGGGGGCTGCAGTCAACTCGAGTCTTGTCTGGGGCTGGAGAATCCCCTTCCGGAATGGGTCCCTCACGGAGCTGTCAGGTTCACGCTGGGTGTTATCAGAGCCTCTGTTCCTTACCCCGTGGCCTCTTCGTGGAGCCACTTAACTGTTCTCATGACACGGCAGCTGGATTTCCCCAACGTGAGGGATTTAAGAGAGAAGGGAAGGTGGGATTCGCAGTGATTTTCATGTCCTAATTTCAGAGACACAGACTGTCCCTTCTCACATGTTGCATTCACGACAAATGAGTCATTAACTCAGCCCACGCTCAATGCCAGGGGAATTAGTCTCCACCTATTAGAGGGGAGGAGAGTTGAAGAATTTGTGAACGTATTTTAAAAGAACCACAGTCTACCCTCTGGCCGTAGATTATTCCTGTTCTTCCTCTGTGCAAAATACTCACCTCCCAAGATCTCCTGAAAAGCTCACCCTTTCAGAGCATCAACTCAAAATCCAAGACATTGGGATCAACACGAGGTCCAGGTACAGATGAGGTCCTCGATCCTAAGCGGTTCAGTGTGATCCATTAAGGAAGCATATTTATCCCAGAAAACTATACCCCTAATTATGGGAAAAAGACAAAGATTTGGAGGTAATCTGATCTTTGCTCTGTCATCACCCTCTGAGGAGTATTATGCGATCCGCTGTACACAGTGAGCAGCAGAGACCACCTTTGTATATAACAACATCCATGATGGTTTGCACTGATTGGGCACTAAATGTATGCCAGTGTACCAGGCACTATTCTCACTGCTTCCTGTGTTTTAACTCGCTTAATCCTCACCACAACACCGTGGGGGTAATACTGTTATGAATCCCATTTTATAGATGGGAAAACTGATGCACAGAAAAGTGATGTCATTTATCACAGGTAACCCAATTGGCCAGGCGCAGAGTAGGGGTTTGAATTCCAGAGCGTGTGATCTTACCCGTCACGTGAAGAGAGCACTCCAATTTTCCACAAAACACAGCCCAAGGTGAAGAGAGATGTTGCTCATTTCGAGGACACTTCTATTTCTTTTATTTTCTTGCTTTTGGATTGTCTACAAAAGGACTTGTTTTAAGTAAAATGTGAGAGTTGAAAGTTATTGTCTGTCAGAGATGAACATGTGTTCTTCTTCCCCTAAACCATTGCAGATGAATGAATATATACTGGCTTATACTAGGAATTAAGGAACACACAAAGAAATACCACAAAGAAGAACCTGAAATTCTTTTCTAGTCAGAAAGTATTTGCACCAATAGAGGCAGAGATGAGAGAATTCTTTTGATTAAATCATATTGCTCCCCAAATCTGCAGGGACTTTAGTGACTGAATGACTCTTTACTGATGTATCTCACTTGGATAATACGGGTGCTCGAAAGGAGTTCCTGGCTTTAGGAGCTCGAGGAAACAGAAATCATGGCTGAGCTGAGAACCCCGTGAGATTATAAAGCAAGGGGAGGATTCAGACTTACACAACTCATCCATTAAACAAGGAGGAAATTCTCTCTTTCAGTTTTACTGGCAAGTGGGAGTAGCAGCAAATGATCATTTCTGTTCATATCCTTTATTCATTCTTTTCTAATCACATCTTCTACACTGCTGTTTAGATTTCATTTACCGATGAAGTCGCATTACCACGTATGGGCTAAGCTACACGGACAAGAAACTCACACAGATTCCAATGTGCTGCCTTATTTTTAACTTCTCTTCTTCCCTGTAGGATCAGGTTAACTTTCATAAGGATTCACCTCTCCCAGAAAAATAAAAAGGTCGGCTAGTAACGTGTCTTTATGTTATTGGTCTCTTCTAGAAGCAAGTTTTCCAAGCCCTGCATGATTTTTTTTTTCCTAATTAAAGCAGGGACCCCAAGCACTGCCCAATAAAGACAACTTTCTATGGTCTTTCCTGCCAAAAGCGATTCCTATTAACTAAGGGTTTCTATCTTACAGTTTCCCAGGAACTATGTTGCCAAACTCAGTGTAACAAATAAATCAAATACTACCCAACATCCTTTGAGTGCATCATTCAATGAATATTGGGGCTACTATCAACTTTTTTTTGAGTACAGTTGTGCAAACACACACTAGTCATCCATTTTCGGGGTTTTCTCTGTATCTGAAAACCCACTTTGGGGGACTGTGTATTTCCCATACTCCTTATAGACAGCCCTGTGGGGTGGTGATAATAGTGCTAAGAAGAACTGCAGAGTTGCCAGTTATAGTTACCCTTCCTTTCTCCGTAGCTACAACTGGGGCAGAAGGAACCGTGGTCTAGCATATTGGGTCTGTACCAGAAACGTTTGGCAGTATAAACAAGATGGATAAAATAAGCAATTGTATTAGGGTTCTCCGGAGAAACAGAACCAATAGGATACATGTTTGGTAGCTATATAGAAAGAGGTTTATTATGAGAGATTGACTTAGGTGTTATGGAGGCTAAGAACCTCCATGATCTTGCGTCTGCAAGCTGGAGTCCCAGGAAAGCTGGTGGTGTAATTCCAGTCCAAACCCAAAGGCCTGAGGATTAGGGGAGCCAGTGGTGTAAGGTCCTGTCCAGTCTGAACACCCACAAACCGGGCGTGCTGATGTCTGAGGGCAAAGGGAGATAGATGTCCCAGCTCAAGCAGAGAGAGAAAATTCACCCTTCCTCTGCCTTTTGGTCCTATTCAGGCCCTCAACAGATTGGGTGATGCCCACCCCTGTTGGTGAGGGAGATCTTTATTCAGTTCACCGGTTCAAATGTTAATCTCATCCAGAAACACCCACACAAACACACCAAGAAAGAATGTTTACCAGCTCTCTGGGCACCCCTTAGCCCAGTCCAGTCAACGCATAAAATGAACCATCGCAAAAGTATATTAAAAAGGCCTATTACAGGGTCTGACATGTGGTAAACCATTAATATTTGTTCCCCCTCATCATTATCGTTCCACATTGTTTCCATATGGATGTGTTATAAACGGATGGTGGAAAAGGCAAGAGATCAGGCTGTCAGGAGATGATGCTTCACCTCCTTTGCCACCTGGATGCTGTCCGCCATCAGCAAGACACTTAGCATTTCTGGCTTCAGTCTACTCTTCGGCCAAAAAGTAGTGGTAGTATCTGGTATCCTACGGCCCCTAACCATCTCCAGAACTTCGAGGAGGCTTCATCTCCCCACACAAAATGTGTGCTGTCATGTAATTGCAAGAAAAAGACCATTACAGTTGTACATCGTCATCATACCATTATCCTATGATCAGAGAGCAGGGGCCATGACCAACACTTTTTTTATTGTCTGTAGTAAAGTACTAGGTCCATATAATATATTAAATCCAAATTTGTCAATTTCCTTATTAGCAATTATTTGTTGAAAAAGCCCCACTTTCTGCCTTCTCCTATCGCTCTTCCTCAACCCCCTTCATTCAGAACAGGAGAGAATGGAGGCCCAAATTTGTTGAATACCTTCCAGGTGCTTGACAGTTCTAGCACGTCCTCTGGGTAGGCTGTTTCATGGGAAAGTCCTTATAATGAGTAATAGCATCTCTGTCTTACGGACAAGGAGCTGAAGGCTTAGAGAAGTTTAATGTCTCATGGAAATGGGTCTTGATTTTGGGTTTACCTTATCCCAGGATATGTGTTCTGTTGGGTGTGTGATGCTGGTTTTAATATGTTCTAAAAAAAACTTTTGAAAGAGTAAAAACTTATGAAAGAGTTGATGGAGCTCAAGGGATTTTCACTGGGGTTCGGGGGTGCTCTTTGAGGTGTGGAGATGATGGGAGGGACCCAGTAAGTTTAGCTGAACGACAGCTTTACAGTGAAGGCTAGATTGCGGTACCCATGTGTGCTGTGACTATTCACGGCTCTAGAATGAGAATCTGATTCCCTCAAAAAGACTGGGGAAGAACAAACATATATATGGGACCACACCCAAGACAGAGTTATTCTCTTCATAGAGCAATTGCATTTTACTGTTTTGCTGAAATTAATTACACAGAAAACTAAACAGAGATGTTTCCTTGTTAAAGGAGACGTGCCTTTTATTTGAACTAATGGGAATCTATATGTGTTCTGCATTGTTCACTGGTTCACTAGAAAATCAGGTAATTGGTGATTCGCACCAATCTATAGAACTTTAGTGACCGATGCCTCTTAGACAGCACAGACCCTGCAGACTGTAGAAAAGTAAACATCCACTCTAAATGAAGAATGTGATATTTAAAGTTAAATCAATAGGCCCACATTTCTAAGCTGAATAAAACGTTAATCCTTAATAGAGTTATTTCAGAAAGTCGATTCTAACGGTCCCTGTAGTTCAAAGATTTAACTCTAAAGATAGGGCTGTAATGACTACAAGAATAGGAACGAAATAAGGGGATGAAAGAAAGGCATTTGACATTTGCTCCAGTGTAAGCAATGTGCAAATGAAAACCAATTTACGTGAAGCAAAATATTCCCCCTTTGTAGTATAGATACCGTGAGGTGACACCATTTATTCCTGACAATGTTTATTCTCCCCGCCAGGGAGAGCAGAGTATTCAGACGCAGGGCATGACCTTCAGAATTAGAAGTAGAAGCGAATTAATACAGTGTCCTAGTAATAAGTGGCGGTCATTGTAACTCACCTCCCAGAACAAACGGGCAAGGAGGAGCTTATCCATTCTCAAAGTAAGTAGAAGATCAAATGGCCTTCACAATGAGAGTTACAGGAAAATGATACAACCTAAGTGTCCATCAACAGATGAATGGATAAAGAAGATGTGGTACATATATAAAATGGAATATTCCTCAGCCATAAAAAGAAACGAAATTGAATTATTTGTTGTGAGGTGGATGGACCTAGAGTCTGTCATACAGAGTGAAGTAAGTCAGAAAGAGAAAGACAGATACCGTATGCTAACACATGTATATGGAATCTAAAAAAAATGGTACCGATGAACCTAGTGACAGGGCAGGAATAAAGACGCAGACATAGAGAATGGACTTGAGGACACGGGGAGCGGGGAAGGGGAAGATAGGGCAAAGTGAGAGTATCCACTCCCAAATGTAAAATAGATAGCTAGTGGGAAGCAGCCGCATAGCACAGGGAGATCAGCTGGGTGCTTTGCAAGGACTTAGAGAGTGGGATAGGGAGGATGGGAGGGAGGCTTAAGAGGGAGGAGATGTGGGGATATATGTGTGCAAATGGTTGATTCACTTTGTTGTACAACAGACACTAACACAGCATTGTGAAGCAGCTGTACTCCAATAAAGATGTATGAAAACGAAATAAGCTACAATATGGTACCATATAGTACAGCACAAAGGATGTAACCAGTACTTTACAATAACCATAAATGGAGTATAATCTCTAAAAATTTTGAATCACCATGTTGTACACCTGAAACTAATATGTTGCAAATCAACTATACTTCAATTAAAAAATGAATGCTATAAAAAAAAAAAAAAAGAAAATGAGCCATGTCCAGATACTTCCTGGGTTCTTCTTTGTTGTTTTGTTGCTGTCATTTTTGTGCCTGGTCTTCATTTCCCCAGAGAAACTTTTCCACAAGGAAGGGATTGAGGCCAAATACAGACCTAGCCTCATATTTGTACAACCTTGTAACCAAAAACAAATTTTTTTCTCACCAGTTTCAGTTCAAAGCCTCCTAAAGAAGCGCTCTCACCTGCTTGGGTTACCAGCCCAGCCCCTTGGCCAGCTGCCGTGGTGGGGGAAGGGTGAGCGTACTGAGGGGCTGGTGACGGGTTTGGTCCTTCTTGGGTCATGTGTCCATTCCTGTGTACAGTGGTTTATGGCTGGAAGGAAGTGGAAGAATTGCCATGCAGTCACAAAAGATGAGATCCCTTCTGAGGTTTTTTGCTTCAGAGAAGCAAGATGAAGACTTTAAGCTGTTTCCAAATTTAGCCCTTGATTTGGGAAATCGGCACATACAGACATTACACTAAATGACCTGGACTGCCTCTGGAAATTTAGACGGGGAAGAAAAGTAAACATAGAACAGAGTTTACTGAACTTTATTTTGATGACTTGGGGAAAAGTGGAACTTGGTCTTGATGGTTATAGGAGAGTTAACTAGTAGTTAGTGGAAAAAAAAATTCCTCCTGCAGGAGGACCAGCTTTGATAGAATCATACCTCCCTGGCAGAGATGCATAGGTGATAGGGGATTGATCAGGAGGTAAGATTGGAAGGACATATAGGGCTAAACTGTGATGGTCACTTCAGCCAAGGCAAGGACTTTGCTGCATTTTGTCACCACTGGAAAAGCACTGGAATATTTAATCAGAAGAGAATTTTGAGAAAATCCTTGAAAGCAGATGAGATTTGGGCAGGATGTGGATTGGAGAAGAGAAAGAATCCTTGAAAAGTTTCTTCTTCTATCTTAGGAAAGAAAACTCCACTGGACCACTTAAATGGGGAACTAAAAAAATATTTATGAGATAATTAGGTTGCAAGGTTAAAGAACCAGCAGAAAGAGAACCACATGGTCATTACAAGTTCACGTTTTCCTTTATGTACAGCATGGCCAACGAGGACCTGCAAGACCCACCTCTGAGAACAGCCCCTGGTCAATCTCTCTCCATCCCACTGTCAAGAATCATGAAGAGTCTGAGATTCTGCTCTACCGACAGCCTACCAGTTGCTCTTCCACAGTCTCAGGAATGCCAGCAGAAGACACGAGACTCCAGGGTCAGAGACAAAAGACTCTACTACTCACAGCGTACTTCATCTTTACCACAGTTTCCTTTGCCCCCCATAGATTTCCACAGGGGTGGTCCAGAGGGGCATGTGTTTATATGGAGAAGCAAAACTCATTCCTCTTGCAATGTTTCTCTCAGTCGCTCTAGACAAAGCTTAATGTTGTACCGGCTAGCAATGGAGAAATATTCAAAGGGCCCACGTCCACTTTGGCAATGCAGATGATAAAGAGTGAATTTGGCAATGAGGGAAAATAAATTAATAACTAACACACTGCCCCAAAGACTCTCTGGTAGTCAAATGACGTAGTTCAGTGTTCTCAAAAGTGAGGTGAAACGATTTCAGAGGATGCCGAGACCAACTTTTTAAAAATAATAGTTGGGTAATTGTTTCATTATATACAGTCACTGATGAGTGCTTTAGCCTTTGGTTAAAAATAAAGTCAACTTAGGGCTTCCCTGGTGGCGCAGTGGTTGAGAGTCCGCCTGCCGATGCAGGGGACAGGGGTTCGTGCCCCGGTCCGGGAGGATCCCACATGCCACGGAGCGGCTGGGCCCGTGAGCCATGGCCGCTGAGCCTGCGCGTCCGGAGCCTGTGCTCCGCAACGGGAGAGGCCACAACAGTGAGAGGCCCGTGTACCGCAAAAAAAATAAAGTCAACTTAAAGGAAATTCTTATGAAGTATTGAGTGAGTCACATTCAAAGTGGTATAAGGGCATGGAAAATTCTTGAATACAGTATGGAATCACCACAGTGATTACATGAACTCATCTTAAAATGTGATTAATTATTATTAAGATACGGGAGAGAGAAAAAGAAACAAAGCAGCAGAGATTTTAGTACCCAGCGGCACATTTGGGATTTTTGTGTGACGTGAGTTTCCTTCCTCTCCTTTTGGAACAACTAACCGTACTCTTGCTGGACAAAGGGAGTGGGCCTCAGACTGGAGCGCAGAATCTCTGTGAACAAAATCCAGGCAAAGAACCAGAACCCATTTGCCTGAGAAGCTCTATCATGTGTGTTCTGCAGGTTCTTCTGGGCCCTGAAGACGCCCAGCCTCTCTGCCTGCTGTGGCATCTAACTGGGCAACTGGCCTCATTATGGTAGGCAGTGCTGGTGATTTATTCTGACAAGGATACCTAGAAGCTATTAGGCATGGGTGTCCATGTATTACAAATGACTACTGTGATTTCAAATTGTGCTTCTCTGTGATAAAGGGGAGAATCAATAACTAGTTCCATTTGTATAGGAATAAAAGGGGATCATGCAGGCTGCAATCTTGTTAAAATAAAACTGCTCTGCACAGGGAATTAGCAGCTGGTATTTAGGGTATAAGAACTGTGTGTCACACCATCTGTTTGAGCTACCTTCATGACGCTCACTGAGGAGATGCTGTATACCCGGGGCTTCAGTTTAATCATCCATGAAATAGATGTCCTCAAGTCAATGGCATCTTCTCAGTGATTGTTGGGTCATCCGTGTGATGTGTCAAACGGTGTGCTTTCAAGAACAAATCACTTAAATCATTATTTCCTCAAGCATGGTGCATGTGCCCTGATGGTTTATAACATGGCTTTCAATGATAAAGGGACAAACTTTAAAAAAAATTATTTAATACTCATATTTATTTGAATATGTATTGAAAATTAATGTAAGTTTAACATGAAAACAATGGCCAATGGATGGTATTGCTTGAATTATAGGTGTATAGTCAGGTGTGCACAGGGATGTAAAACTTTGGCAAGTTGCTTTCTGCCTCAGAAGGATGGAGAGATCTGATCCCACAAATCACAATAGAGCTTCTCACTTTCTAAATTTAAAGCACCACGCTATGCCGTGTTCTTTTCAGTGACACTTAAAAATTGTAAGTCACTTTTGGAATGCTGGTACAGCAGAACTTGTGAAAGTACCACATGAATAACTGAAGTCTGGGGAAGTTTGACCTAAGAGATGCCATTGAATCAAATTTGTGTGTCATCCAAGGTAACTGCTTCATTCATCTGCTCATTCATTCAACAGACACAGAATCTGGTTCTGTCTAGATGCTAGGTATACACAGGTAATGAAGACATAAATTATGCCCTTGAAAGGCTCACGATGTATTATGGGAAGCATAATACAATTTGAAAAAGTTTCCTGTAAACGTGGACACAAAATTTAGCGGGAGCATAGAGAAATTGAGATCAGATGTCTAGGACAGATATACAAAGTATATATATATATAGGGGTAGGGTGGGAGGAGGGACAGCTAGGGAGTTTGGGATTGACATGTCCACACGGCTATATGTAAAATGGATAACCAGCAAGGACCCTCTGTATAGCACAGGGAACTCTGCTCAATATTCTGTAACAATATAATTGGGAAAAGTATTTGGAAACGAATAGATACATGTATATGTATAACTGGATCACTTTGTTGTAAACCTGCAACTAACACAACATTGTTAATCAACTATACTCCAATATAAAATAATAAGTTAAAAAATGAGATATATATATATGCATATATAGAAAGGATATACAAATATCACCATATTTGAGCTGAATGTTGAATGTTGAATACCTGGCAAACAGCAGAAAGAACGGATTGCATGTTAGACAGTGGTACTCATTATCAAAAATTTGGAAGAATGTGGGAACATGGTGAGTGAGAAACCTCTTCTTATACACGTGTGTGAGGAAGGAGAGGTTGTGTAAGATACATATTGGAAGAAAGGGATCGGCAGTGTAGTATGCTATAAATGTAAGTAGGGTCTTCCAAAGCTTTGAAATATATGTTGGAATTTGGATTTTATTTGTGAGCCCAGATGGTAGAGATAAGACTTGCATGTCACCACTACCTAGCATGTGCTCATGGTAGACATAACTAATCGATCCCAGCACTGCTTCCTGCTAGAGCCCACTCCATCTCAAGACAGAACTCTCTCCAGCTGCCACTACTACCTGATTTGAAATGGCAAGTGAGATGAAACCTACTTCCTATTTCTGGCAGAGTCTGTGGAGCTGGAAAGAGCTTTTAATGTTGCAAAAGAGGCCAACCAGTATCTGTACCCTAAAGTTTTATATATTTAAAACAATCAAACAAACAGATGAAAAACAACGTATCCACCTCAGAGCCTTTCCAGTAGAATCAGGATCACACAATCAGGGTAACCTTAGGCCAGAGGTTAAAATGCAGTGACTGTTGAGGCAAATACGGCTCAAGATTTGCATTGTTTGCTTTAAAAAACATTTAATTACCTACTGATAATTTTAAAAAATAGATTATCAATCTCTTGTTTTTCTTGAAAAATTTGAAAATTCGGAAACACTGTGTCAGCATTCCCGCCTGGCAGCAATCCAGTTCATCCGATCAGTGGCTGTCCCTTTGGCAGTATGTTCACTCCTGTTTGCCACAGTTGATGGCATTCCCTGTTGTTATCTTTTATGCTGTGGTTCTTGCTTATTTATCTTAATAGTATCTCATGAAATATTCCTGGATACGGGCTCTGAGAAAATTATGGATAAACGGCAATTTGTAAGTGAATTCTGTTACAGATACATTAGATAAAATTGTGATGTTTGGGTTTTTGTTTTGGTTTGGTTTTGCCTTTTTTTTTCTTCTCATGCAAATTCAGGTTTTCCCATATCAGAACTTTTCAAATTAAGGAACTCTTACATTTGGTTATGGGAGGTTAATTTCTCCAGCTTTGTTGAACAAGAACGTTTACAGGTAGAGGTTTTAACCAGTCTTTCTAATGATAAATGCCACTGAACGTGGTATCTTCTAACAAGGCTTTCATTTCCTTTGTATAAAATGAGGCTTAAGATTTCCAAAGCTTAATCTAAAAAATGGTACAAATGAACCTATTTACAAGACAGAAATAGAGTCACAGATGCAGAAAAAAAACTTAGAGTTACCAAGGGGGAAAGAGGGGAAGGAGGAATAAATCGGGAGATTGGGATTGACATATACACACTACTATATATAAAGCAGATAACTAATAAGGACCTACGGTATTGCACCGGGAACTCTACTCAATACTCTGTAATGACCTCTACGGGAAAAGGATCTAAAAAGAGTGGATATAGGTATATGTATAACTGATTCACTTTGTTGTATTGCAGAAACTAACGTAACATTGTAAGTCAACTATACTCCAATAAAAATTAATTTAAAAAAAGATTTTCAAAGCTGGCTCTGATCCTATAGTTATGAGATGGAATGAAAATGCCTTGAGATACTGGTCAGAAGGTACAAACTTCCAGTTATAAGATGAATAAGTTCCGGTGATCTAGTTTACAGCATGTTAATAATACTGTCTTGGGCATTTGAAATTTGCTAAGATCGTAAGTGTTCTCACCACACACACATTAGCTATGAGATGACGGATGTATCACATAGCTTGATAGTGGTAATCATTTCACCATGCATACATATATCAACTCATCACACTGCACACCGTACACATGCACGCTTTTACTTGTCAATTATACCCCAATAAAGCTGGAAGACATGTCTTGAATCAGGAATTTGGGGGGGGAAGTAAACAGACATGGAACATATAGTGGCAAATAAGAATGAGAAATCCTTCAAATGAAGTAATATAGGCAGTGTTCCTAGGAAGGGGAAAGTTCTAGAAATAGATGATGAAACCTGAAAAGCAGGGGAAGGTGAGGGGCAGAACTCCTGTGATAACATTTTATTTCATCAACACAAAGCCTGTCTCACTGTTAGGTGAGGACAGAAGATGATGGTAAGATGGAACCCTGAGTCCTGGCATCTGAAGCAGGTGTCTCACCTCAGCTGCTCCCAGCCCAGGCTCCAGAGAGGGAGAGGGGTGCCCTAATGGGGTGTCCTCAGTCTCCCTGTTATCAAATGCAAGTTCATGTGACTGATGCACAGTGAGGCTAAACAAACCAAAACGTTGGCGTTTGGGGTAGAGAAAGGTTTATTGCAGGGCCCAGCAAGGAGAATGGGTGGTTCATGCCCCCAAAACTCCAAACTCCCCAAAGGGTTTCAGGAAAGTATTTTGAAAGGCCAGATGAGGGAGGGACTTTCCAGGACATGTGATCAGCTCATGCAAAGTTCTCTGATTGGTTGATGATGAGGTAACAGGGCAGTGTCACAGGGGTTAACACTATCAATCCTTAGGCGCCAGTGGGTCTTGGGGGGGCTACGCGCTCATGGTCATCAAGTAGTTAATTTCTTCCATTTGGTGGTGGTTTTAGCATCTGAAAAATTCAGGAAGTATGCATGAGATGCTATTATAAAGGTACTTCAGAAAGGAGCAAAAGCAGAGGATATGGGAGACAGGTCTGTCTGGGGAAGGTCCCCTAGGGTTCTGCTTGGGTACATCCGCACAGTACCTGAAGCAATGGCACCTGGGCTCCTCGTTGTGTCAGTAACATGTGCTGTTAACGTAACAAGAAAATAGTCAGCTCTTCTGCCGGGAATTCTTATTGAAACCCCTGTTAACATTTCCTCTTTACAATCCTGGACACAATAATGAGGTTTTAAATCCTTCAAACACACTCTAAAAGGCAGCTACGGGCTTTGTTAGCGTGACATTTTCAGCGCCCTGTGACTTACATGGCTGGTCATTTGTCTTCTTTCTTTTTAAATAATGGTCATCAAAGGGAGGGATGGGAGAGTCGGGAGAGGTGTTCAGTGGGGACAGGAAAGGTTCACGAATGCCTCACTCCCCATCACAGCCTTTGGTGTTTAAACGACCTGACCAGGTTTTATTTGACAGTAAGTTGTTTCTAGGAAACCTGTGTAACTGCAAATCTAGGAAAACATCCACACCCACACTCCTATGCTGCATCATTGGCCTTGGTGTTTGACAGACACCATTTATTCTTTTTTTTTTTTTTCTAGGAGGGAATTGAATTCTTTCTCAGATAGCCTCTGATAATATTCTTTCAAAAAATTTGTATTTTATTGAAATATAGTTGATTTACAATGTTGTGTTAATTTCTACTGTACAGCAAAGCGATTCCGATATATATATATATATATGTATATATATACACATTCTTTTTCATATTATTTCCATGATGGTTTATCACAGGATATTGATTGTAGTTCCCTGTGCTATACGGTAGGACCTTGTTGTTTATCCATCAAGATGGATATATGGATATATGGATAGGATTGTATACTATCCATATAATAGTTTGTATCTACTAATCCCATGTCTGTTCTCTATGTCTGTGAGTCTGTTTCTGTATCATAGATAAGTTCATTTGTGTCAGGTTTTAGATTCCACTTATAACTGATATCATATGGTATTTGTCTTTCTCTTTCTGACTTGCTTCACTTAGTATAATCACCTCTAGGTCCATCCATGTTGCTGCAAATGGCATTATTTCATTCTTTTTTATGGCTGGGTAGTATTCTATTGGATATATATGTACCACGTCTTCTTTACTCTGATAAATAGCTTTAGGAGACGCTGAATCTTCAAGTAATTGATTAAAAAAAAATCCCACTCTATTCAGGTATGATTAACATACAAAACGCTGTACATGTTTAATGTATACACCCAGATGAGTTTGCAGTTAAGTATCCATCCCCGAAACCGTGACCACAATCTATGCCATAAGCATGTCCATCGCCTCCAAGAGTCTCCTCCCACCCTCTTTATTATCATTGTATTCCTTTCTTTGTGATGAAAACACTCAAGGAATTCCAGAATCTCCTGCTTTAATAACTGCTGCTCCCCGGAGCTGTGCTATAATCAGTTTAAGAAGGCTCTTCCTGTCTTAATGTGAACTATTTTGTTTGGGAGAAATTTCTTCAGTGGTGTCGTTTATCTTTATACAATTGACCCTTGAACAACACAGGTTGGAACTGCCTGGTCCATTTATACTCAAACTTTTCAATAGTAAATATTACAGTGCTACACGGCCTGAGGTTGATTTGAATCCTTGGAAGCAGAACCTCGAGTACAGAGGAAGAGGACTGTGTATAAGGAGGGCTGACTACAAGTTACACATTGATTTTTGACTGTACAGAGGGGTCAGTGCCCTTAACCCCCAAGTTGTTCAAGGGTTAGTAGTCATAGAAATCTTTTTAAGATCTCAAGAAACCCCAGCCAATCTGATGGCCATAGATTCGAGTACCTGAACTGTAATCCCACTAATTTACTGTCTGTCTTATTCTCCGATTCTTCCTCACATCTTTGTCATAAACGCCTATAGGAGAAGGGCTAGATGTTACTCTTCCTCAGTGCCTGGTCCCCTGTCCCAGGTCCAGGTGAACAAGTATTGAGCAAAGATCACAAAGCCTGATGCCTATAGGAGTTGGGGTGGGGATAGCACATTGGATGAAAAGGGTCAATTTGCTTTGCTTTATTTTTGCATAAAAAAAGAGACCTATTATTCACTTTATAAAGCACTATGTCAACTCTACAGTTTTTCTTCTAAAACGCATCCCTGTGTGGTTACCTGTGATATCCCCACACTTGAGGGAAGTGTGGACACAGAACTAACATGATGATAAACAACAGCTCAGTGGTGAAGCCCCATCAGGACCCCAGGGCCCTCATGTTAAAACAGACAGTTATCTGTTCCAGCCAGCTGGCGCCATGTGGGGCCGCTGATTTAGTTTCCAATTATTCTACTTTTTCAAGAGAGTCTAACATTTTGAATTTTTAAGTGAAACTTGCCAATTTGAAAATACTCTCTCAGTGCTTCCCTGGTGGCGCAGTGGTTGAGAGTCCGCCTGCCGATGCAGGGGACGCGGGTTCGTGCCCCGGTCCGGGAAGATCCCACATGCCGCGGAGCGGCTGGGCCCGTGAGCCATGGCCGCTGAGTCTGCGCGTCCGGAGCCTGTGCTCCGCAACGGGAGAGGCCGCAACGGTGAGAGGCCCGCGTACCGCAAAAAAACCCAAACAAATCTCTCAAATACTTTTGAACTGCTCAGTATAAACAAAACGAACTGTTGGGCGAGATACATCCGTGAACCCAGCACACTGACAACTCCTGGTGCAGATAAACGCCTGAAACTAGTATCAAGAGGCGTGTGTGCGCGTGTGCCCGCGGAGAGTCTGTGCGCAGAATTTCATTTTGAACGATTTCCAGCTCTTCTGTTAGCTCACAATGTATCCGTATTTGTCTGACATATAGAAGTCATATATCAAAGACTACATATTCAAGTAGATGTCAGAGGCATATACGTGCATATCTGTATATGTAATACCTGTGATCATATATTGTTTTGACATAGAATTGAAGTCATATTTGGTTCTCAAGAATACATGCTGATTGCGCAGTTTAATTAGGTTTGGTGAGAACCTAAAATGAAAAGCATGACCTATTATTCAAAATAGATTTTATACCCTTGGTTGACATTTTTTCACTAGCTCTTATCACTGCCTCATTTATTTAACTTCTCTTTTTTGCCTGTCTCAGATCGTTGGAGTGTCTTTAAGCCATAATTTTTTTCTGAAGGGATAGGAAGTCAAAAGCAAACGTGTGCAGCCAAAAGAAAGAACAGCTGTTTCCCCTGAGGTGAGGTGTGTCAGTGTGTGTTACAGGCAAAAAAACACTTCAGGGTCTGGGGAAAAAAAGATAAAACACAAATGACAGGATGATCTGTTTTCACAGCACTCGGAGATATTCAGCAACTTGGCCTCAGAAGCATATTACTAACACAGCTCAGAAAATATTTTTGTTACTTGAACTGAGGAGATTTTTTTCCATGAAGAGAATCCTTTCACAATGGTATTCGATGAATACAGTCCACCTGCAGTAGAAGAGAATCATCTTAATTTGGTTTGATCCTGAACAGTCTAGGCAGGTATATTTTCTCTGTGCCCTGACACTGCAGTGTTTAAGAATGTGATCTATGGGGGAGAAAAATGTGATCTACAGCCTGAAAACGGGAAGGATTTAAGAAAATATGCTTCTTGATGTTTTTGAGACTCCATTTAAAATTTTTGACTCAAAATAAGAATATATGCATTGAGAAATATTATTTTATCCCATTTATCCCCACCCTATGGTCTCCCATCTGAAAGGAAATACATCTATTAATTCATATATAGTCTCTTTGTTTTATTATGCAAATAAAAGCAAATAAGGATGTACTTATCCTTATATCCCCAGCCCCTGGTTCTTATACAAGATGTAGCATCCTGTACCTGTTTCTGTACTTTGTTTCGCTTCATAATACATCCTGGCAAAGAGGAAATGGGACAGGGGAGGGATAAATTAAGAGTTTGGGATTAACATATACACACTACTGTATATAAAATAGATGAAGAAGCACGTACTGTATAGCACAGGGAACTATATTCAATACCTATCTATCTATCCTGAAGATCTTTCCTCAGCTATAGATAGTGACTGGTTCCCTTGTTACAGCGCCTGGTGTCGCAGCGTGGGATGCCCCAGACCTGGCTCTCGATTTGTTAATCCCCTTGTGTCAATCAAGCTTGTTCTGCTTTCACCGCTCCAAGCAGGGCGTGGCCTGATATTTATTTAGGAAGTCACCATTTCCAAACTCCCCTGAGTTCCAAGAGCTTTGTAAAGCTAGACATCAATACCCACTTTCACAGGTGTCACTGAGACTGCACAGCTGCTAAGTGATATCGTCACGGGTCCCGCCCCGCCATCCTGCATCCTCTGTCCTCCGGTCTCTGCGCCCTGCGCCCCTCTTGCGGGGGCCGCGTCTTAGCCCTCACTCCACGCTCTTGGACCTTGATTTGTTACTTGCCTTTGAGATCTCCACCTCTCATGAACTCAATTTTAGTCTTTTGAGCCCAAAATGTCCATTGTAACGGAGTGGGCTTGAAGCCCCCCCACTAGTTCACGAGGCCCCCTGACATTCAAGTATTCTTCAAGGACAAGGGAGAGCAGTCAGCTGATGAACAACTAGAAGCCAGAGGACCAGGTGGTGGGTCGGGGGACGGGTGCCCTGGTGGGGCTTGGGGGGCTCCGCCGGACACCCCAGGCCGCCCCTCTTCCCGCCGCCAAAGCATGCGTTGTGATCCCTGGGTGATTCCCGGCTGCCTAAGGAGGGGCCGGGGCAGGTGGGCACAGCGGAAACGCTGCCCTTAGGGGTGCGAGGGTACATTATGAGGAACTTTCCAGAAGGAGCCTAGAGTCAGTCGAACCTCTTCAGCTAGAAGTCAAGGAGAAAGATGGAAGTGACAGAGTTGAAGGAACAGATGGAAGTGGGGTTGCAGAGAGGATGCAGAAATGCCAACGGAATGCGTTCGTCTGGATTGAACCGGAAATGACCGTTTACTGGCAAGAGCCATGCAATTAAAGGGGCTGATTGAAATTAAACAATTAAACAAACGCTTGCCTGAATGGAGTCACCCCTCGCATATTGGTTTTCTTCTCCTTTCACTTTCTCTGGTCCCCTCCTTCCGAGAGCACAAAGATGGGTCCCTGGCCCCAGATAAAGAAGGATTGAGCTAACTCATAGTTTTGAGTATAAAGGATTACCCACCTCCCCACCCCAAGTCATAATCACAGCAGTGACCTTCTTCTGCACGTCTCTGCAGTTCATAAAAAGACGACACGTTGACTTCTTTGATGCTAAGGACAGGCACGAGATGGGCAAGGGATGGTCGTTGTTATCTTTTCCTTTACAAGGTATAGAAATGGAATAGTTTCAGAGAGGTGCAGTATCTTGCCGTGGTCACACAGCTAGTTAGCGATAGAAGCAAGTATCCGAACAGGTCTTCTGTCTTAGAATCTTATGTCCCACCAACTAGACCAGGGTTTCTGCGTTGCAACCACCTGAAAAGCCTTTTTTGTTTTAATGGAAATTCCATGACCTCATCCCTTAGAGAGTCTAATTTAGTTGGTATGAGTTGGGGCTCTGGAAATGAGAGATTTTTCAGAAAATTCTCCCTGGTAATGATAAGATTTGGAAATCACTGGATCCTCCACAATTTGTCCCAGAGCTGAGCTTCCCATGGAGAAAATGTTTCCCCACTCAACCCCAGGATGACGCTCTTATGGCAAACATTCTCCTTCCCAGCATTTAGAAAAGAAATGAGTAATATTTTTGTGATTTCCTACTGTGCCCTTTCTCGTGTGATTGTCATTCTTGTGCTCTGAGTCTCACAGTCTTTGTTTTTATTTTCCTTTTTGTTTTATAACATTCACTGACTTACTCATTCGGAAATAAATATTTTAGCTGTTTGTAAGAGCAAACCACTGTGGGATGCCCCAATAGGAATAAACCAATGAATAAATCATGGTTCCTTCACTCAAAGCCTACATGCATCATGTCTATACCTTCTAGAAAAGAAATATACCAATAATAATGTCCTTGCCAGTGTCAGGAAATAGTGACTTATTTTCCAATACACCTTTAACTCTGGGAGTGAACTTGCTGAGGGCTCTGCCCATCCTTGCATTTGACGAGGCACTGAAGAGTTTATCCAGAGGAATTAGGGTGACCAGACTGTGAGAATGAGTCAGGAAAGGATGTGGAACCAGGGGGAAGTACCCATGGCCACAGAGAGGACACCCAAGCCGAGTGAAACACTGCAGCTGTCTGCACATTC
Source organism: Pseudorca crassidens (assembly GCF_039906515.1). Lineage (NCBI taxonomy): Eukaryota > Metazoa > Chordata > Mammalia > Artiodactyla > Delphinidae > Pseudorca > Pseudorca crassidens. Next base: position 87,634,903 of record NC_090307.1, read on the forward strand.
CCTGTCAATTGCAGTGGGTTAGCAGTAACAGATGGTTTTATCTGGGGAAAAAAAGAATGAGCTGGAAATAAAGATGCAGCAAAGAGATATAGAAAACCTAAACATCTTTTTTTTTTTAATTTGTAGAAAGTTTTAAAAAAATTTTTAAGGTTAAAAATATTGGGGCTTCCCTGGTGGCGCAGTGGTTGAGAGTCCGCCTGCCGATGCAGGGGACACGGGTTCGTGCACCGGTCCGGGAAGATCCCACATGCCGCGGAGCGGCTGGACCCGTGAGCCATGGCCGCTGAGCCTGCGCGTCCAGAGCCTGTGCTCCGCAACGGGAGAGGCCACAACAGTGAGAGGCCCGCTTACCGGAAAAAAAAAAAAAAAAAAAATTTAAAGCAAATGTGATCATGAAAGTGCCCAATGCAGGGATGATTGCCTCAATTGGGAATATACACGCATGCGTATGAGTGTGTGTTGGTTTTGTTGGGGGAGGGGACGGAACAGGTAAGAGAACGCTGTTGGGAGACACAGAAGTGTCCTCCAGACCACCAGCCAGTGGTGGATGCTACAAACCTCCAAGCATCCCCTTCATGGAGTAGCAGCCACTGGCTGGTGGACTCTATGGGGCTCTGTGCGGGGGAGGGAAGATGGACTCTGTGCTTGAGGTGCGAGATTGGGGTCTCAGGATGAAGATGCCTTCCTGCAGGCCCAGCATCCTATGAAGTGTCATCCTTCTCTAGGATCCAAACCTCTCAGTGAGTGGAGAAGCGGGTCGAGCAGGACTTACCTAGAAAATAATTGCTTCATTTTTGTCATGTGTATGGATGTTAAGAGAGAACGTTTTTGGTGTCGATTTCTGTTGTTTTGCCTTTTAAAGCAGCAGGGATAGAGTCCTGACGGGCGCACTCAGGACTCCTTCTTCCAACCTTGGCCTCTTGCTGGGTGACCACATCTCATCCACCCTGCACTTCTGCTGCATTTGCATACCCAGGACCCCAGCGGAGTTCTTAGGACGAGGCAGGGGATGCACTTGGGATAAAACCCAGGGTATGTGCCCTTCCTCTTCTCTGTGATTAGTCAATGCTGCACATCTGGAGGGCATATGGGGTGGATGTGAGTCCAGAGTCCCAGTCCCACTTTGCAGAAGGTGAATGTTGTGCCCCAGAGCAGGAAAGTGACCAGTTTAGACCTGGTTGCGTTGGCAGTGGAAGGCGGGGCACAGTTATATATAGCATATATATATATATATACATGTCCCTGGTTAACAAATGGGAGAGTCCACGTCCTGGGAACCCTGGTCCCATAGAACAGCAGAGCCCAGAAAGGCTGCAGAGCCGGGCGATGGAGGAATAAGGTGTGGGTAGAACACAGGGTTCAGGCCAGTTTCCCAGGCTGTCCCACTCAGATTATCGTACTCGTGCCTCCCCTTCACCCAGAGAACTGATCACCTTGGCTACAACCTACCTTTCACTGCAGGGCGTCACCTCAGGGTTGGAGCTCGAAGCTGGGGCGGGGGGTGACTCAGATGGGGTCGTGTGGTTTCAATTCTAATTTTGCCATAAAACAATTTAAAGCCACCGCAATTCGCTTTTATAGCAGCAGTTCCCCAACCAATGTGTCAGAGAGCCTATGAAAGAGAGATGCATTGTAAACACACTAGGAATAAAAGAAAAAAAAATTCCCCAAGCACCATCCGATGTAAGTGTTTTCTTTTACTTAGTTTTGGAAATCGTTATCTGCTCAAGAAATCAAATGTTTTGAGGCAGCGAAGTCCCCGGCATGGGGGCATAATGAGAGAAGATGCCCGCCTCGGGAGCAATAGCTGCTTTTCAAGGCAGGAAGAAAAACGGGGATGGAGCGCAGAGTCTGCTCTCCCATTGGGCAGCAACAGAGTGAATTAAATGAGAGACGCTCTGTGCTGAATAACGTCTTCGAGTTCCTTATGTGGACGGTGCTGTCTCTGAGAAGACGAGGTCTGCTGCCAATGTTTGCTCTGTGCATCCCTCAGCCCTGGCAGCTCCTCAGGTTATAAAAGGAAAGAGAGAAGGGTCATGCTTTCTGACCAGGCCGTTCCTGAGGCTGTGAGTGATAGGCTACCTGCCTCTGTACTGCAGGATTCTGCTGCCTCTTGCAGGTGGTGTGTGACCGGAACAAGAAAGTAAGGGCAGTTATGATAAAGGCTAAGATTTTCCCAAGAGCTGACCGTGTGGGTCTTTCTACATCCTCTATTTGTGTTCACTTATTGAAGGTGTCACGATAACCTCAGGCAGTTAATATTTTATTAGCCCCATTTTACAGATGGGGGTCTGGAGCAGATAGCTGAAATATTCTACCCCAAACCCTCCATGGAGCTGTGTAAAGACAGGATGTGAAGTCAAGCTGTTGGGCATCGAATCGTCCTGTCTCTTGGTAACAGACCTTTCCAGGGAGATCAGAGGCTTATTCGTGAGCTCCCGATTCTCTGTGGGTTTTTGTCTCCCCTCCTATTTCTTGTTTGAATTTTCTCTGCCCACAGATTTGCCTCTGGCCTTGGTTATAGAAGATACCTCTGGGGTTTCCTTCAGCCTTTTCTGAAGTTGTCTTTTACTCGGGATATTCACAGGGGAGCAGTCACGGGGCACGCAGCCGCTCTCTGAAGATGATGCGCTCACACCTTGAGACTTCTTTCATGTTTAAACTATGCCTGGAAACGCTTGGTTTCCCCAAGAGGCTCCATTCGCATTCAGCCTAACAGAGTTTGGGAAAACGCATCTGAAGTAGTTAAGACTCTGATTGCAACTCAAGGAAATCCAGCGCAAACCAGCATAAGGAAAAGGCGTGTTTTATGTTGGTATTATCCGTAGACTGTTGTACGGGCAGAGGTTGAGTAGAGACTCCTATCTGCAGCAGGGGAGAAATGGCAACTATGAACTGGGGTGTGTTTGTGCCTCTCCAATCAGGAAATCACCCGCTTGAGAAGGAGAACCCGAGAACCGAGGCTGCAGTACATAAAGGTGTCAATTGAGTCTGGCGGCTGGTAACATGTGACCTCTAATACGTGGACCACATTAAAGGTTAGCTTGTTGTCATTTATTTAAAACCATCCAGCAGCTTACATAAGGAAAGGCAATTTTGAGGAACACATCCATGTTGAAGCAGCGTAATGATGCAGAGTTTGAGATTTGGACTGAAAACCCGTGTTCAGGTTTATCCAAAGCCATTGTTAATTGGATGACTTTGATTTAAGTCAGGGACTCGCTCACCTCTGAGCCTCACCGTCAGTTCTCCCCGGGCTGTTCTCACTGCCCGACTCCCCTCACCGGGACTCTCACATCGCCATGGCTTTTCCAGCCAGGCCTTCCTTCACCCGCTCCCATAACCCGTCACTCCCATAACCACTCAGCCCATTACTGTCATCCTCCTTCATGTGTTTGTTTATGTATGTATCTCCCCCAGCAGGATGTTAGCTTCCTGAGAGTGGGACCTAGCTTGTCCATCCTTGTATTTCCAGTGACTAGAACAATGAGTAGATGTAAAAAAAGAGAAAAAGGAATGTTTTAATTTTACCAATAAGAAATTTGAGTTCCAGAGATGTTAAATCTTTCTGCAAATCTAAAAAGTGGCAGAAATTGGATTAAAACCTACCCAGTCTTTCCATTTCGTAGCTCTGTGCTCTTTTCACTTTACAGTATTTCCATTATATAGTATTTTTTCAACTTTTCTGGCCATGGCCTAGAACGAAATATGGAGTGGACTAAGCAGAAAGAGAAAAACAAATACCGTATGCTGACACATATATGTGGAATCTAAAAAAAAAAAATGGTTCTTAAGAACCTAGGGCCAGGACAGGAATAAAGACGCAGACATAGAGAATGGACTTGAGGACACGGGGAGGGGGAAGGGTAAGCTGGGATGAAGTGAGAGAGTGGCGTGGACATATATACACTACCGAACGTAAGGTAGATAGCTAGTGGGAAGCAGCCGCATAGGGAGATCAGCTCGGTGCTTTGTGACTGCCTGGAGGGGTGGGATAGGGAGGGTGGGAGGGAGGGAGACGCAAGAGGGAGGGGATATGGGGATATATGTATACATATAGTTGATTCACTTTGTTATAAAGCAGAAACTAACACAACATTGTAAAGCAATTATACCCAATAAAGATGGTTAAAAAATTTCGTATATCACACAAAACACACAGACACAATTTTTAAAAAATCTTACAGAAAATAATTCCACTTACTAATTAGACTAAAATAAAATGATTTAACTTTAATATCCAATATGATTTTATTACTATTGAACTGTAACATGCTATTCTATGTTATCTTTTTGATAGTTCAGTCAAGGTCAGGGCCCACGAATGGCTTGTGATTGCTAGTTTGAGAAACACTGCATTGCTTTGTCTTCAGGAAGGTCTATGAATTGGACGGTAATCGAGGATATGTCTTATTTCTCTTCATGTGGACATTAGCTAGTTGAGGACCTTACTCAAGTCACCATATGCAGTTGGTCTGCAAATTCTGTTATTCCGTCTCCTAAACATCACTTGAATCCATCTTGTCTTCTCTTCCTCTGCCTCTTTTTGTAAATAAAATTTTGGAAATAAACTTCTGCTGGAACAGACACGCTCCTTTGTGCTGCCGCAGCAGAGTTGAATAGTTGTGTCTGAGTCCACACGGCTCATAAAGGCTAGTGTGTTTACTCTTAGGCCTTCTTCAGAAGAAGGTTTGCCGGGATGATTCCAGGCACGTGGCCACAGACCTCAGCACTGGAACCTCTGACTGCTTGTCAGGAGTCACATCATTCAGATGCAGGGTCCAAACCTGGTCACAGGCCCACTGGTCTAAGACTCAAGGGAGACCCTGTCTTATCATTCACCGCCGACGTTCAGCCCTTTAGATCTGGCACGTGGTAGGAATGGCATGATCACGAAATGTCTCTCCAAGCTGGTCCCCTTTCCTGAGCCTGCCCCCGAATTTCTGACTTTCTCTGGAGTAAACTCTCCCTGTGATAAACCGGATCACGGCATTCCCTTGCTTAACGTCCTGCAGTGGCTTTTCATTTCCAGCACACTAGAGTCAAAGCAGACGGGCCTGTGCAAACCTCCATCCCCATTTCCAGTACCCCGCCCCCACCCCAAATAACAGTAACCATGGTGACGGCTGGCATGGATGCTGGGCTGGCCAGAAGCCAAGTGCTCTGCTAAGCACTTTGTGTGAACACAATGAGGTTGGGCAGTAAATGCCCTGATTATCCGTTATCTCCGTTTACACATGAGGACCTAAAGCTGAGCCGGACCGGCTTACCCAAGGTCACTCAGCTGGCAACTGACGGAACCTGGCGGCGTGGCCTCCTCTCCGCCTCTTCAGCCAGACTGACTATCGTTGTGTCCCCAGATGGACCACAGTTTCTCTCTTTTCCAGAGTCCTTTCACGTGTCGTTGCCCTTCCTGGAATATCCTCCCACCTCTCTGCCTGGTAGGTTCTCTTATCTTTTAGAAAGATAGTCTAGAATAGAGTTTGAGATCATGAGTGCGGGGACCAGACTGCCTCTGTGTAAACCTAACCCTGCGTCTTCGGCTAAGATGCATCATCTCTCTGAGCCTCAGTTTCCTCATCTGCAGAATGGAGTTGATAGGAATATCCACCTCATAGGGACACCACTGTATCACTATCGTGGACCTGGCTTGCAGCTGGTGGCCGATTTGTCTCTTTCCCTGGAGCCTCACAGGGTGGACTAAAGAGCTAATTTCAACAGGGGATTGTCCAGGACGTTCCACAAGCCCCACACAGCTGGGATTCCCAGAGGGCCTCTGTCCCCCGTCAGATGAGACCTCTTCTCTCTCTTGGTTATCACATCCTGCAAAGGAGATCTACGGCCCTCATAGCTATGACTGGTGATTCTCGAAGCTTCTGCCTGCTTCTTCCTGCTTCTTATCCTGTCTGTCCTGTCTCTGAAAGACATACGCAGTGGGCACGGATCACTTTTACTCTTACGTGCTTTTATCTGCCAACCACAGGTCCACGTGCCGTGTGCTTTCCAGTGGGCTTATCTGTGCGAGACCCCGTCTGCTGCTAGAGTGTGGCTGGAGGATTACAGTTCTCTACTTTTTTGTCTGCCACGTTGATAGTGGGGAGTTCAGTTTCACCTCCTTGAACAAGCATAACTAATGGGCTCCGAATTGCTGTAATAATTGTCAAGACTCCAATGTCCCGCCATCTTTAAGATTTAAGCAAATAGTTATAAAAAAAAATACTTGGGTCACTGTGTCTTTCAAGCACACAAATCTCCCACCAGTATCTTTCCCAGGCAGTTCGGGTCAGCACATATGTTGTTTGTTCAGGTACCAACATCTGGTTCTCCTGGCCTTTGACATTCTTTTTTATTTATTTATTTACTTTTATTCTCTTTTTTTCTCTTGTAAATATATAGGGGGAAATGTTCAGGCTTTTCTTAGAGATCTGTTTGCTTTACATAAGCGGTTTGTTTGGTGGAACTTACCATATAAGGTGTCCATTTTTATTTAGTTTGCTCCATTTTTTTATACGTTGGAGTTTAGAGACAGTATCCAAAAAGCTTGCTTTCAATCTGACCTGCCTTCTTTTCTTCTTTAAAGCCTCTGTATCATTGGACAATGGGATTTTTTATGTCATCCTTATGTTGTATGATAAACACAATTGGCGGTCACATCAGGACAGCATTACTTCAGTAATACTCAATGTTCTGAGAAAGCAGGACATAGTTGCCCATGGCCAGATACACAGATTTCACAATGTACAAGCAGATCTGTCTAAAATCTGTCCCTGTGTCAAACTCAGAAGCACATGCAATTCTTTCAACACTTTTATGCAAATTTAAGTTCAAGAGGGGTGCAATTTTAAACACTTCTTGTAGAAATTCTAAAATTAACATAAAACAGATTTACTAAGAAACCTCAGAATCATGTACAAACTCTTGGAAACAGTCACTGCTTGTCAACTCTTAGTATCTTTACTTCTCATTAAATCAAACCATCATGATATGGTTTTCATGCCACCCCGAGAGTAATCACGAGATAAGCCCGTCTGGTTGAACTCCCATATATAAACAGAAGACTGCTTGCTAGGGGTTCTGGTTCTAACATCTCAATGGGGATTTTTAAAACCACTAATTAATCTAACCACTAATTGTTAATGAGAATTGCCTTTTAGCAACTATTTTTTTGCACGTAGTTTGGGAAGTTTAGGAGAAGCTTGTGAACCACCAGCAGGCTTATTTTTGTCCTCTGACAGTTGGAAAATGATGCGGAAATAGTGGAGCACATCTCTAGGAGGAGAATAAAGCTTCAATTAAGTTGGCTGAATTTATGAAATCACTTTATAGTTAATATATGGTATTACCCGAAGCAAACAAAAGTTACCACTGATGAGCATGAAAGAGAAATGGTCTAGGAAATAACTTCAGATCAAAGCTGTCAATACACCAGAAAGAAAAGAATGATGATTGTCTTTCCCTGCACTTACAAACCCATCTGTGAAATGAGTGCAACTGTGCCTCTGAGAAGATACAACTTTACGGGTTGTGCAATAAGGGGGAAAAGCAATGGGTATTTTCAAAAGTTGTAAAACACAAATGGCTTCCAAAGTTTAAGAAGCAGCCGTTGTGAAAAACACAGAGGATAGCAAATCAAAGCGCAAGGGAAAAAGAAATATAAAGGGCTGTGCGAAATTTTTAAATAGAAACTATCCGTGCAAGAATAACATCAATGGCCTTAAGCAAAATAAGGATTCCAGATTAGGAATATGGTACAAGATGTCCATTGTTCACGATGGGCTAGCTGCTAAAACAAGCATTGGCCTCCAGTGGCTTACTGTGGCCTCTGCTGGGCCATTGGCATCTCTGAGAAATAGAATATTAAGGACTCAGAGTGGCTTCCAGCATCAGGATGTCATGGGAGTAGGCTCCGCGACTCCAAATGACTGATTACTGAGCTATTCAGAGGAGCTCAGCCTTCCTCTTGTAATAGGTTTTCATGGGTGGCAGCCCTGCAAAACCGGCCTCTTCCCAAGTCTCGTGACACTGACACACCAGAAGATCTTTTTTCTCCTGTTGATGGCGTTACCTTGTGTTTGTGAACCAGGTACAAATCCCAGTCGTCATATAATTTTACTGTGGCTTGTTTTTCCCTTGCTGGTTGTTCTTTTGATGAACAAAAGTTCTTAATTTTAATGTAGTTGAATTTATTAACTATTTTTCTCCACAAATTATGTGTTTATATTTCTTGTTTAAGAAATCCTCTGTAAACTGAGATCATGAAGATATTCTCCTGTCTTCTAAATATTTTAAAGCTTTCTTTCTCTTTTTTTTTTAAGTTCTTTACAAATCCTTTCGGTAAGAGTTTATTCCATCTTAATATATCCAAATTAACTATTGAGGAAAATAGATAAACAACTTTTAAATCATAAAGCAATACTCCTGGAAGCAGGACTAAGAAATTGTCCCTATCATTGAACAAGATAATACTTTTATCTATTTTAATGGGAATATATATATACAGATTGGAGTATAATTGCTTTACAATGGTGTTAGTTTCTGCTGTATAACAAAGTGAATCAGCTATACATATACATATATCCCCATATCCCCTCCCTCTTGCATCTCCCTCCCACCCTCCCTATCCCACCCCTCTAGGTGGTCACAGAGCACCAAGCTGATCTCCCTGTGCTATGCAGTTTCTTCCCACTAGCTATCTATACATTTCGTAGTGTATATATGTCAATGCTACTCTCTCACTTTGTCTCAGCTTACCCTTCCCCCTCCCCGTGTCCTCAAGTCCAGTCTCTACGTCTGCATCTTTATTCCTGTCCTGCCCCTAGGTTCTTCAGAACCATTTTCTTTTTTTCTTAGATTCCATATATATGTGTTAGCATACGGTATTTGTCTTTCTCTTTCTGACTTGCTTCACTCTGTATGACAGACTCTAGGTCCATCCACCTCACTACAAATAACTCAATTTTGTTTCTTTTTATGGCTGAGTAATATTTCATTGTATATATGTGCCACATCTTCTTTATCTATTCATCCAATGATGGACACTTAGGTTGCTTCCATGTCCTGGCTATGGTAAATAGAGCTGCAGTGAACATTGTGGTACATGACTCTTTTTGAATTATGGTTTTCTCAGGGCATATGCCCAGTAGTGGGTTGCTGGGACATATGGTAGTTCTCTTTTTAGTTTTTTAAGGAACCTCCATACTGTTCTCCGTAGCGGCTGTATCAATTTACATTCCCACCAACAGTGCAAGAGGGTTTCCTTTTCTCCACACCCTCTCCAGCATTTATTGTCTGTAGATTTTTTGATGATGGCCATTCTGACCAGTGTGAGGTGATACCTTATTGTAGTTTTGATTTGCATTTCTCTAATGATTAGTGATGTTGAGCATCCTTTCATGTGTTTGTTGGCAATCTGTATATCTTCTTTGGAGAAATGTCTATTTAGCTCTTCTGCCCATTTCTGGATTGGGTGGGTTGTTTGTTTTGATGTTGAGCTGCATGAGCTGCTTGTAAATTTTGGAGATTAATCCTTTGTTGCTTCATTTGCAAATATTTTCTCCCTTTCTGAAGGTTGTCTTTTCATCTTGTTTATGTTTTCCTTTGCTGTGCAAAAGCTGTTAAGTTTCATTAGGTCCCATTTGTTTATTTTTATTTCCATTACTCTAGGAGATGGGTCAAAAAGGATCTTGCTGTGATTTATGTCATAGAGTGTTCTGCCTATGTCTTCCTCTAAGAGTTTGATAGTGTCTGGCCTTACATTTAAGTCTTTAATCATTTTGAGTTTATTTTTGTGTATGGTGTTAGGGAGTGTTCTAATTTCATGCTTTTACATGTAGCTGTCCAGTTTTCCCAGAACCAGTTATTGAAGAGGTTGTCTTTTCTCCATTGTATATTCTTGCCTCCTTTATCAAAAATAAGGTGACCATATGTGCATGGGTTTATCTCTGGGCTTTCTATCCTGTTCCATTGATCTATATTTCTGTTTTTGTGCCAGTACATTACTGTCTTGATTACTGTAGCTTTGTAGTATAGTCTGAAGTCCGGGAGCCAGTTTCCTCCAGCTCCATTTTTCTTTCTCAAGATTGCTTTGGCTATTCGGCTATTCTTTTGTGTTTCCATACAAATTGTGAAATTTTTTGTTCTAGTTCTGTGAAAAGTGCCATTGGTAGTTTGATAGGGATTGCATTGAATCTGTAGATTGCTTTGGGTAGTAGAGTCATTTTCACAATGTTGATTCTTCCAATCCAAGAACATGATATATCTCTCCATCTGTTTGTATCATCTTTAATTTCTTTCATCAAGGTCTTATAGTTTTCTGCATACAGGTCTTTTGTCTCCTTAGGTAGGTTTATTCTTAGGTATTTTATTCTTTTTATTGCAATGGTATATGGCAGTGTTTCCTTAATTTCTCTTTCATACTTTCATCATTAGTGTATAGGAATGCAAGAGATTTCTGTGCATTAATTTTGTATCCTGCTACTTTACCAAATTCATTGATTAGCTCTTAAAGCTTTCTTTTTTTTCACATTAAGTTCTTATTCCATTTGAAATTAATTTTTATGTATGGTGTGAGATGTAGATCCAATTTTCTTTGTTCGCTTCTTTTGTTTTGAAATAAGAATACCTCTTCTTCCTGAGCCCCGGATGAGTTGTTTCCAAAATATTATAAGTGCAGTTGGAAACTGAGACAGATAAAGCCAAAGTACTTTCAAATTGATTAGAGCATTTCTTAACCTCATGGTGATTTTGTTCCCCAGGGGACAGTTGGTAATATCTAGAAACATCTTTGATGGCCAGGATTGGGGTGGAGGGGAGCTGGAATGGATGCCACCAGCATCTAGTCAGCAAAGACCAGGAATACTGCTAACCATCCTACAGCATACGGCGCCCCTTGCCACCTCTTAAACTAAAAACAGAAAAAAATAATTTGCTGGCCCCAAACGCTAATCACGTGAGGCTGAAAAACCCTGGTCTAGAGAATGAATCCAGGAGATCTGTGTACTTTTCCAAAACGGAGAGGAGGCCCTCAGCCCACTGGGATGGACCACAAAGATGTGATTCTACTGGCTCTTTTTTTAAAAAAATTATTTTTTTAAGTTTTTTTTTTTTTTTTTTTCTGTACACGGGTCTCTCACTGCTGTGGCCTCTCCCGCTGCGGAGCACAGGCTCCGGATGCACAGGCTCAGCGGCCATGGCTCACGGGCCCAGCCGCTCCACGGCATGTGGGATCTTCCCGGACCGGGGCACGAACCGGTGTCCCCTGCATTGGCAGGCAGACTCTCAACCACTGCGCCACCAGGGAAGCCCCTATTTTTTTAAGTATTTTTGTTAAGTCTTTATTGAATTTGTTACAATATTGCTTCTGTTTTCTGTTTTGGTGTTTTGGCCGAGAGGCATGTGGGATCTTAACTCCCTCACCAAGGATGGAACCCGCACCCCCTGCATTGGAAGGGGAAGTCCCTCCACTTGCTCTTTTCAAAAGATGTTTTCAATTTTTCTCTATTCGGATCCTCAAGAATGGAAAAGCCATTATAGGACTCCATTTCTGTAGCCAAATCGCCTAAGCAAAATAAGGGCTGAGCGGCCCAGCCGGCCACCTCTGCTTGGAGAGTGGACTTTGTTGGGGGGCGGGGCGCATCGTAGATGGAGCGCACCAATGGGAATTAGACAGCGGTGGGGGCTGTGATTAAAACCACGTGCAAAATACAGCAGTTCCCGCGGATGACGTATTGTAGGAAGCCAACTCGGGGCACTGAAAGGTGGCAACGATTCTCAACAGGGCTGGGGATGCATCGCCTGGGAAGACCGCTGTGTGGAGATGGATGAGAGAGGGTTACCAAGAGCAACGCGGGTATCAGCGCAGTCACCATTTTTACTCTTAAAACTTGATCTGTTCAAAGTGAAGAAACAAACAGCAGGTCTGAGGATCAAACAAAAACTCAGTGGGAGATGAGGGTAACTTTTAACTCGTCTCCGTATCAGCGCGGATAATAGTCCGACAGAAAGTCGTTAAATGTTGATCGGCTCTAATTGTTTCCGGCTAATTTAATTAGGCGTCCGAGTTGTAGCTGTCCCTGAATTGATCTGGGTTTTTAGCGTATGAGATGTCAAATTATTTTTGGAAAAATCGATTTGATTCTCCCCAGAACGTATCCTGTCTTTTCTACCGGTTGGAGTGGCTTAGACTAACGCTGAGGCAGGTACTAATATTCCTCTTGACGGGACAAACCAGTTAACTTCCTGAGGTCACAAGATGGGCGGTACAGATTCTAGAAGAAGACCACACCCAAAACGTGGGAATAGGTGAGGCCAGATTCCCTGCCCCAGAGATGCTGCTCTAGAAATCTATCCAAACATATATGGATGGAGAAGCGGTGGTCCCAGAAAGGTACCAGAGTTTAAACTCAGAGCTGCGTGAAATTGGAGAAAAGGCAGATTTTGACATTTTTCTTTTCTAGGAATGAACAGCTTCTTTAGCAAGCCACAGAACTGTGAAAGATGTCTTTACGTTTTACGTGAAGAATGTGGGGGTCACAGTGATGACTGTGTCTTTGGGAGAATGGCTTGTTCCAAGAGCAGCAAATACTCGTGGATTTTCCCACCTGGAATTTACATGTAATTGAGACAGGTTTTTTCTCCACTCAGATAATAAATCTACTTTTCATTCTTTCTGTGGATACAGCACAAATGTCTCTTAAACCAAGAGGACCTTCTTCTATAAAATCAGCCCTGTATAATGTAATGCATATCATCTTTTCCACAAAAGAGTGCTATTTAAATGGATGGCGGAAAGTTACACACAAATATAAATGATAGAGCTTTGTGTATGCGTTGTAGGGAATATACTGAACCACTAAAAGGGGCATTGGAATAGGAGTGTCTCTAAATAAGAGCCTGCATTGGAAGGACAGCCTTCGGGCTGACTCTGTAACTTAAGGCATTTATAGTGTCTGAAATATAGTAACTGTGACCTGCAAGGCAGTGACCCTGCAGCAAGACAAAAATCTCACCTAATATGGTTGCCATCTTACTATGTTTTAGCTACATGGACCTTTTGCCAGTTTCTGTCTTTGTGCTTTAAAACACACCCCAATCGCTCCCAACTAAGAGTCTTTTTATCTGCTGTTCTGTTTGCCTAGTGCAAGCTTCCTGATCTTTGCCTAGTTGAGCCTACATTGTATTTATTTCTCAACTCAAATGCCATGAGGTTTGGAAGTTTCATCATAAGGGCTTCCCAGGTAGCATCATCCACCACCACTGGTCACATTATTCTAGGTCCTGGCGTTATTTTCTTCACATCATGTGACACTTGCTGACATAAACTTGTTACATTTAATTTTAAAATAAAATATAACACTATAGTTATATAATGTAGATCATATATCAACATATTCAAGAGCATATGCCGTTTATATGACCTATAGTATATTCACAAACATATAAATTTGTCCTTATAATATATTTATTATTATATATTAATACACACATATTGCATTTACATCTCATAACTCCCGAGGAGTGAATAAGTTTGGATAGTAAACATCATTGGTTGCTAAGATTAAATAACAGATTAAAGCTGCACTTTGTAAAACACTATAATTTTTCCAAATACCTTAAAACTGAGTCTTACTCAGTCTCTGGATTCAGCTGCCCGTATTCAGGGAACATAAAAGAAAGAGAAACCTGGGATCTTGGAAATCTTACAGGCCAAGGGGTTCAGAGTCTTCATTAGATAAATTTAAAGGAGTTAAAGGGAAGGGATGGAGGATAAGTCTTATGTGAAAAGAGATTTAAAGGATATCCAGTTTTTGAAAAAGTAGGCAAGACTCAGCTGCTTGGAATAGGGATGCAAAGTGAGTGATAAACTGTCAAAAGAAAAGGGGCTGCTCTTTAAGGCTGTAGGTGGGGACTCGATTACCCATCTGCCTCTTGGCAAGAAACCGAGTCAGTGGCAGGTCTTCAAGTGTCCTTCCGTCTCATACTCGCCCTTCTGAGGGGCCCAGGAATCTGAAGAAATAAACAGTGACAAGAGTTCTGAGCCTTTTCTGTTACTGTAGCAAGTAGACCAGGGTCACTGCCCTTCTGGTTCTTTTCTGTCAGGAGCTTCTCCATGTGTCCTGAAGGACGCGGATACATTCGAGCCACCCCGAGCCCAGAATGTTTCAAGAGGTGCAGAACTTGGGAGAGCGCACATAGTCAGACTTGGGGCTTCTGCTCATGTGGGTATGGTACTTACGGCAAGCTTTGGTGAAGAAACAAATATTCTTTATTAATAAGCTGTTCTTCTTTATGGTATCATCTAACCAAATCAAATGCTGTTGAAAGAATGACCTAATCATAATCCAATGATAGCTACATCTGCATCTACATGTGTATATCATCTATATCTGTATCATCTATATATCTCTCTATATATCATCTGTATCTATATCAGTATCTGTATATCTGTATCTATAGATCTATTTACTGATGGGTAGAGACTATATATATATATATATATATATATACACACACACACACACACACACACACACACACACACACATTTGTTCCTCTTCTAAAATACTGATTTCTATCCAAAAAGCAGAAGAAATAAAATAAAATAAAATAGCAAAATATATTTAAGGTGGTTTTATTCATAACCCAATCTATTCACAACTGGGCAAGATCACTACCACAGTATGTCACTGTGTCCACCCAAAAGGCAGCCATGGGCACATCTCACAGACAACTTGCTTTGTCTGAGCATCAGAGCAAAAGCCCCTGAACTGACATCCACGAGGACAGTATTTATATGAATATTGTGGGTCGAGGCGCTACACGCTGATAAAAGATGGAAGGCAAACTAGAAACTTCTCTTTGGAAATTGCTTTAGGGGCTCAATTACTATGGCAATTCCACACTTCTAGCTTCTCACGGAGGCTGCAATCATTTCAGTTTCATCCAGCTTTTAGGGAAAGTGCTCTTAGGAAAGGTTACAGATATTCAAAGGAAAGTAGAAAATGCTGTATTCATGTCTTCTCTGGAAGCAGCACAGGGAGAAAAAGAGAGGGCGGGGCATTCATTGGAATGTGAGTTGAGTTTGTATATTAGCTGTTGATTAATTTTTCTTCTTTCTTACAACAAATATGGACTGAGTACCTACCACGTGGCAGTCATTTTTCCAGGAATTAGGACATGATGTTAAACAATTAAAGATACCTCTCTCATGGCGTTTGTATAGCTATGGGTGTGCATGTGTGTCAGGGGCAGGAAAATAATAAAAACGTAACAAGTGAATGCATTAGGTCAGGTGGGGTAAAGGTCTATGAAGAAATATAAAGGAGGGAAAGGTGCATTGAAAGCACCCAGTGGTGGAGACAATAATTGAAAAGGGAATGATTAGAAAAGACTCACTGAGGGACTTCCCTGGCGGTCCAGTGGTTAAGACGCTGAGCTTCCACTGCAGGGGGCACGGGTTCGATCCCTGGCCTGCGAACCAAGATCTCGCATGCTGCGCGGGGCGACCAAAAAATAGGGAAAAAAAAAAAAAGTGTCGCTGATAAGCTGACAGTTGGGCACAGACCTCCAGCAAATGAGTTGATAGCCAAGTGATAGCTGGAGGAAAGGCTTGCTCCGAAGAGAAGGAAGAAAATTTCAAAGGTCTTTTTTTTGTTGTTGTTGTTGCGGTACGCGGGCCTCTCACTGTTGTGGCCTCTTCCGTTGCGGAGCACAGGCTCCAGACACGCAGGCTCAGCGGCCATGGCTCACGGGCCCAGCCGCTCCGCGGCATGTGGGACCTTCCCGGACCGGGGCACGAACCCGTGTCCCCTGCATTGGCAGTCGGACTCTCAACCACTGCGCCACCAGGGTTACGCGGTGAGCATGGCTGCTGTGTTCAAGGAACAATAAAAGATCCAGTGCTGTACCCAAGGGGAAAGGGTATGAGAGGAAGTTGGATGAACTGAGGAAATGGTTCAGAGCGTGTAGGGTTTTCCAACCCACCGTAGACGGGATGATGGTAGTGATGTCGGTGGTATAAACAATTGTAAATTACATCTCTCCACCACATACTCCACCCCTACCTTACAGCATACATAACATCTGCTCGCATGAATAGGGCAGGAGTAACCCCACGCTGACACACAAACACAGGGTGCCCGCAGTTATCATCTTATCATCATGATTCTTGTCAGGAAAGGGTGGACTCGACTAATACTCATCATAACAATGATATTAGGAATTCTACACAGACTTTGTTTTTTGCTTAGGTAGTGGGCAATCAAAAATCTTTGGAGACTACTACCAAGAGAAATAACACAGCATTTGAGCGAAACATAATTATTATTACCAACCAAGTAATACCTGGCCTTCTGATGTGACTGGAGCAGACTGAGGGCTTTCTGAAGTGATTTTGGATAAATTGATGTCAAGTAACACCATGATTAAAAATGCATCGTAAGAATTTCCTGTCTAGTCCAAAAACAGGATAATGTAACCTAAATTTGAAGAGAGAAAAATCAAGAATTTAAAACAGACTCAAATAACTGAATTAGTAGAGAAGGATATTAAAACAAATATTATGACTTTATTATACACAATTAAGAAGCTATAGGAAAGACTGAACATATTAAATAAAATCATGTATCTTTTAATTTTTATTATTTTTTTAATCTTTATTGGAGTATAATTGCTTTACAATGTTGTGTTAGTTTATGCTGTATAACAAAGTGAGTCAGCTATATGTATACATATATCCCCATATCCCCTCCCTCTTGCGTCTCCCTCCCACCCTCCCTATCCCACCCCTCTAGGTGGTCACAAAGCACCGAGCTGATCTCCCTGTGCTATGCAGCTGCTTCCCACTATCTATCTATTTTACATTTGGTAGTGTATATATGTCAATGCCACTCTCTCACCTCGTCCCAGCTTACCCTTTCATGTATCTTTTTAAAAATCACATTTTAGGGACGAAAACGACAATATCTGAGATGAAAAATACATCAGGCAGGATGAATGGTAGATATTGAGGGCGAATAAAAGATTAATGAAGTTGAAGACATATCAGTAGAAACTATTCAAAAATGGAACACTAAGAATAAAAAACTTGGAAAAATATAAACAGAGCCTTAATAAACAGTACAAAATTTTCAAGTGGCAAATATACATGTATTTGGATTTCCTGAAACAAAGGAGAGAGAAAAATAAATAAAAGTTTGAAGAACTTATAGCAGGTCATTTTCCAAATCTGATTTTATAAAAGCAAAAAACCAAAGAGCAAAACCACCTATAAACCTAGAGAATCAAAAAGGTCAATGGACACCAACCAAGACACATCATAATCAAATTGCTTGAAAGCAATGAGCTCTCTGATAAACAGAAATCCTGAAAACAGACAGAATAAAAAGGTACAGTTCCTATAGAGGAACAGAGAGAGATGACGGGAGATTTTTTTTATTGGAAACAATGCAAACTAGAAATGAGAACAACATCTTCACAGCACGGAAAAAAACAAAAACCGAAAGCAATTGTCAACCTAGAAATTTTGCCCAATGAAAATGTCTTTCAGAACAAAGGTGAACATTTTCTTCACCAGAATTACACTACAAAAAAAAAAAAAATTTAAAGTTCTTCAAGTAGATGAAACCTGGAGTTACCAAAAAGAAATTAAGAGCACTGGAAATCATACTTTATACGTAAATAGAAAGACATTTTGTCTTAGGACTTAAATAACTTCAAAATGTGATCAATTGTTTAAGGCAAATATAGCAAACATATATCATCACACAAAACCACTGCTGATGCATTCATCTTACGTGCAAATATATTTTGAATGATACATCAGATTTACAACTATACCAAAAGATGATGTATTTAATATTGTAAATAACTATATTTAAATGACAAACTTTTCCTTTGTTCCGGGAATCAGTACACTCTTTCATTTTGTTGGGCTAATATCATCGTGTGATGACACACTGTAATTACCGAGGATTTGATAGAAAGTAACATTTCCTTTGTTACCTGTAGCTCTAGCAGATAGAATGTCTTAGGCCAGCTCAGAAGTCTTCCGGCTCTGTCAGCTTTCTTGATACAGCCAGGTAGAATGTCAGAGTGATACTGACCAGGGCCCTTGGCCTCCCCCCAATCAATGGAAACTGATTAGCGTCCAGACAAGAAGCTCGGGCACGGCTTTATTGGGACCCCTGCTGCAGCAGGCGGGGAGCGAAAACAGGTGACAGTTTCCCTTGCTCACTGGCTCGGGGTGGGGCAGGGGCGTGGCGAGCTGTTTCCTTATATCAGATGAGGGTAGGGGTGGGTTCAGGGGTCAGGCCAGAGAGATGGCTTAGGTGTTTTGCCCACCGCTTTGGTGGCGTGGTATGCAGGGGGCATGCACAGTACCCTGCTTTTCTCCTGACACCCTGTATTTGCTCGTGGCTCTTCAGAAGTGGCAGCTGGGTTTTTTTTGTTTGGTTGGTTGGTTGGTTTGGTTGGGTCTTTTTGTATCTTGTCCATAATTTGCCCCAACTGCGCATACATGCAGTTATTTTTAGTCCCTTATAATTTCTTTGTATTTTGTTGCTGGAGGAGACATTCATTCAGGTGCAAGTCCTGCAGCAGAGGGTCCCAGGTCCCAGGTCCCAGCCCGTCTCAAAAGCACATTGAGAATGGCTTTCCATAGCTCCCTGTGACATTCTAGACCCGGGTCATGGGATCAACAGCCAAGTATAATTATGAACTGATAATAGGATTCAGGTTGATTAGCTGTGAAAACCATTATTTGCTCTAATGGAAAGTTTACATTTCTCTTCTTGAGCACAATTTGAGTTGTGGAGAGGTCTATGGATGTGCGTGTGTGTGTGTGTGTGTGTGTGTGCGTTTGTCCTACAAACTTCAGCTCAGCCAGAGCACTGTGTGTTAGGGGGTGTGTGTGGGGCAAACACAGCCTGAATCAGCGTGAGGTGAGTGGCGCAGAATGGTGCAAGTGCGGGTTCAGAGTCTGCTCTTGTTTAACATGTTGACACTGTCCATCGTAGATATTTTAGATGAATTTTGACTTAAAAAATATTTCATTAAAATGTCCTTTATCTAGATGACTGAGTTCTTTGGTGCCCCCTTAAAATTTGCACCTGAGAGTAGCCTCACTCTCGTCACCCTGGTCCTGGCCTGAGCACCAAGGGCTGTGTGTGTGAGCTACATGCCCAATCCGATTTCCTTTTTTTTTGGCCGTGCCTCACAGCACGTGGGATCTTAGTTCCCCGACCAGGGATTGAACCCACGCCTCCTGCAGTGGAAGCGCAGAGTCCCAACCACTGGACTGCCAGGGAAGTCCCTAATCCTATATCATAATAACCGCAACAGCAGTGAGAGGCACGCGGGCTGCTTGGCTGTGCTCCATTCAATGCACAGGACTCCCTGGAGGGGCTGCCAGGAGAAAACAAGCCACGAGTGTTTTCCTCCGGACAAGTTCTGCTCCATCAGGACTGAACTACCCTGTACCCTCTGGTTTCACCACCTACCCCTAGCAGCCCCATCTCACTGCAGGGAGGTGCTCCGGGGAGGAGACAGGAGAGCCTAGGAACTACAGGTGTTCCTCAGATGTCCAGGAGAAGGCTCAGGACGCCCAGCACAAATGGCTGGTGGAGCTCTGGCAGTGACAGAATAAACTGAGAGGATATTAGGCACCCTCCAGGGTTCTCTGGTTATTTTTTTGAGGTTGCTTTGCTTTTGTTTCTGTTTTGTGTGTGTATTTTGTCCAGGTTTTACTTGTCATCTATGGGGAAAACAAGCTGTGAGGGACTTACTCCATCTTCCCCTGAAGTGTTAATTATGAATGGAAACAATGGTCAGGACCCCAATTAAGCAAAGTTTGGTCTATTACCTAACAGTAAGCATAGACATCATGAGGTCTGCTGGACTTTTCATGCAGGGACAGGGGAAAATTATCCCTTAATACATTTGAAAGGTCCAGGGGAGGAAACGTTGTGTTTTGTCACATGATATCTATTTATGTTCAGTGTGTCATATGCTCATGGAATTGGGAGGAAATATGAAGAGATATGGTGTTACAAATAGCATCGTGATGTCAAAATCGTGATCAGCCTCCCCTTCTCTGGTCCATCCTGTCCTTGGGACTCCCCATCCCGACGAGGGTACGGCACGGCTGAGACTGGCTGCAGCTTTGGGGCCACAAGAGTAGGACCTGATGGGGGCCAAATCTTAGAGCTACTTAGCACTTTGCAAAGCGCTTCGTGCACTCATCTCATGCGACTTTTGCAAGGCCCTTGGGAAGGTCAGATTGGAGTTAACATTTACTTTATGAGTGGAGAGACCAAGCAGGTGTAGCTTGCCTAAATTTCCCATGAGTTGATGCAAGATCCCTGGTCAGAACTCAAGCCCTCAGACTCTCGGGTTGTTGATCGTTCAGCTAATCCCCGAGTGGTACTCAATAGAGAATGAGGCTCTCAAGCTGTGGAGATAAGGACAGGGGTGATTCAGCGTCACTCTTGTGCCATGCATGAAATGCTTTGGTTGGGGGAACGACTGGGGTTGTCTTCAAGGATGCAAGTGAAAGAAAACCTCAAGCTCCCTTGAGTTGAGACACTTCCCATGCAGCTCAGAAAGTGTAGGCAAAACCCATCCATGTCACCCCTCCCGACAAAGAGGCAGGGAGAGACTGAAGTTGGAAGAGGGGAATTAAGATATTTCAACAGATCCCCTAAACCACAGTCCAGCAGTAAGACATTTTCCTCCCATCAGTGTTGTCAGATGCAGTCTATTTAGCGTGACAGGACAAGCTGGAAGAAGAGCTCAGAGAATCCATGATCACGAGTGGTCTCAGGAAGTTTGGGAACTCGTTCTGAATCGATTAAAATTTTATTGGAATAACATGCACATGTTATATATTTTATTCCCAAGCCTTTCTATAATATCCGCTGAGGTTTTCTCCTGTGGATTGCCTGGTGGCAGTTGGCTGGCTGATCATACCCAGAGGAAGAAGTGAGAGTGTTATTTTTAATTCCTCATTATGGGAGGAAACACACACATTTGGAACATCGTGTGGGTGACTGTCAGCTGTTCAGCTGAAAAATGGCCTGGGGTCGGCCATGCATCACTCCCCAGCTATTCTGATACCGCTCACTGACGTAGACACTTACAGGCATCTAAAACCCAGACTATTTAATCTCCCTAAATTATATCCTCTCAATCTGTCATGCAGCAATTTTTAAATGAAATCTCTACTTTCATCAGGCGGTGAAACTAAGACGGATGACATTCTGACAGGTGTATAAGCCCACGGTGGATGCAGTAGGAGACTCAGCTGGAGGGGAGGGCATCCAATCACACGAAATGTCTAGACAGGATTGATGTCAGCCCGGGATCTGAGAAAGGATGGATATTTCTGAACTGTAAGAAAAAAATATTTTTTGTATTTATAGTTACGGGGGATTGGATTTTTTACAAGTCTATTTACCAGGCAGACGAAAGGAAGCTTCATGTGTATATTTTCTTCCCCCTCCACCCGCCCGCTCCCCCGTCCACCTTTATTGAGATACGATTCTCAGATAACATTGTGTAAGTTTAAGGTGTACAGTGTGATGATTTGATACGCATGTATATTGTGAAATGATCGCCACAATCAAGGTAACACATCTTCTATGTCACCTAATTACCATTTTGTTATTGTTGTTACTGTGATAACATTTAAAAGTTACTCTCGCAGCAACTTGCAAGTATACAATACAGTATTGTTAATTATAATCACCTTGCTGTATATTCAATTCCCATCACTTTAACCAGAAGTTTGTGATTAACGTCACCTCATCCCTCCCCACCCACCGGGCCTCAGCTCCTGGCAACAACCAATCTACTCTGTTTCTATGAGTTCAACATTTTTAGATTCCACCTATAAGTCAGATCATGCAGCATTGGGTTTTCTCTATCTCTCTTATTTCACTTAGCATAATACCCTCTAGGTCCATCCGTGTTGTCCCATTCCATGTACATACCACATCTTCTTTATCCATTCAGCTACTGATGGACACTCAGGCTGTTTCCATGCCTTGGCTGTTATGATTAATACTGTAATGAATATGGAGGTGCAAATATCTCTACAAGATAGTGATTTTATTTCCTCTGGGTGAATACCCGGAAGTGGGATCACTGGATCCTCTGGTAGCTCTATTTTTGGTTTCTGAAGAAACTCCATACTGTTTTCCATGGTGGCTGCATCAGTTTACATTCCCAGCAGCAGCGCACGAGGGTTCCCTTTTCTCCGCACCCTCGCCAGCATTTATCTCTTGTCTTTTTGATGATAACCGTTTTAACAGATATGAGGTGATATGTCATTGTGGTTTTGACTTGTATTTCCCTGATGATTAGTGATTTTGAGCTCCTTTTCTTGTAATTTTTGGCCATTTGCATGTCATCTTTGAAAAAATGTCTGTTCGGGTCCTCACCCGTTTTTCAATCAGATTTTTTGGCTATATTGAGTTCTAAGATTTCCTTATATATTTTGGATATTAACCTCTTATCAGATATATGATTTGCGAATATTTTCTCCCATTCCTTACATTGTCATTTTGTTGATTCTCTTCCGTGCAGAATCTTTTTAGTTTGACGTAGTCCCACTATTTATTTTTACCTTTGTTTCTTTTAGTGTCAGACTCAAAAAAATCCTTCCCAAGACTATTGCCAAGGAGGTTTTTCCATATGTTGTCTTTTAGGAGTTTTATACTTTCAGATCTTATAGTTAAGTCCTTGATCTATTTTGAGTTAATTTTTGTGAGTGGTGTAAGAGAGGGGTCTAATTTCATCCTTTTGCATGTGAATGTCTAGTTTTCCCAATACCATTTATTGAAGAGACTATCCTTTCCCCATTGAGTATTCTTGGCTCCCCTGTCAAATATTAGTTGACCTTATATGTATGGGTTTCTTTCTGGGCTCTCAGTTCTGTTCCATTGATCTATACGTCTGCTTTTATGCTAGTACCATATTGTTTTGAGTATTGTAGCTTGGTGATAGAGCTTGAAGTAAGGAAGTGCGGTGCCTCTGGCTGTATTTTTTTCTCAATATTGATTTGGCTATTTGGGGTCTTTTGTGGTTCCATACAAATTGTAGGAATGTTTTTTTACAGTTTTGTGAAAAATGCCCTTGGAATTTGGGTAGGGATTGCATGGAATCTATAAATGATTTTGGGTAGTAGGGACATTTTAACAATGTTAACACATAAAACTTGAACATGGATATCTTCCTATTTATTTGTGTTCATGTATATATTTTCTATGTGAACTTCTGACAGTTGATGGTATAGCATGATTACACCTAACACATGGGATCGAAAGAAGTCAGGCAGATTCCTTTACCCATTCAGCTCCACACACCCATGGTTTTGTTTGCGTCTGGCAGTCTTCATTGAGACTCTCCACCCTGTGCATCCACGTCAGAATAAGAGCATCTGAGGTATCTGTCCACGGTCAAGTGTTTCATGAGGACACACAGCAGCGTTCACGCTCACACAGGCAGGGGATAGCATTTTGAAATTGCTCTGAGAAAGACAGGACTACTGTGCCAGGGTCAATTTCATGCTTAACACACATAGGCAGTGTTTTACCTTTTGCATTTTTAGGGTCTCAGGAAAGGTCACATCCAACCCTTGACTATCTTCTTCATTCACCTCAAAGATTTTGGAATTTCACACTGGAAGCTCAGCTTCTATGTTTATCCTCTGATGCTACCCTGTGACAATAACAGAATATTCAACCAGAATGTTTCAAACAAAAAGTTATTATTAACACACCAAAAAGCCTGGAAGTTTCAGATCAGGTCCAGCAGTTCTCCCAGGTCTCCAAGAACTCAGGTTCCCTCTGTCTTTCTACTGAACCCACTGCATATTGGTTGCTCCTTAGTCTTGTCTCCTTGTGGTCACAACATGGCTGCCAGAGATCCTCACATCAATCACATCCTCACTTGTTTGCATTCAAAGACAGGAAGATGGCAAACTTTTGTCTCCTTTTTTTTTTTTTCTTTAAGTAAGGAAAAGCTTTACTGAAGCCCCCATGGATGCCCTCTAGTATTTCCGGCCACATTATTGATGTGATGACCAAAGGTCTTGGCATAACGCTTGGGGCATTGTTGGAGCTTAGTAATGGCAGCCTGCAAGCTGGCTACATTTTTCTTAAAATACAGTCACCTATTTGTTGCTCAGGATGCCATCAGCCTATCCATTAAGGTATCTCTGATATAAAACTCATGGTAATGAACAGGGTCATGTTATAAGTTTATTAACAAAACATTTGGTGAGCAAATCCAAATTAGTTGTACAAACAAGGGTAAAGAGTGGGAATATTACAACATCCAAGGGAAAATAATCATGGAAAGAAAGATGAAAACAGGCTATTGACCCAAAAGGATAATGAGAATTCATTATCATTATTCATTATCATCATTCATTATTCATTGTTTCCTAATGTTGAACAGTCTTATTTGAATTACCTTAGCTACTGTATTTGACAGCAAAGCCATATCTCTTTTCTAAATTTCATAATTCAAACTTTAACACGATCTTAAATTCCCCTTAATTAACACTGAAGAGGTTTAGCTGAACTTCTGAATCCGTAATGGAGTTTTCTTTGAAAAAGAGATGCAAGACTCCAGAAAGAGAGAACCCTGCACTCAGTCACACTCAAACCTGCCTGGCCCCGTCCGTTCTTCCAGAAAAATGTCTTCTCCTCTTTCATCTTAGGCTCAAGATCAGTAAAGGGGTAACAGGAAGTTGTCCATCCTAGAGTCGTAACCTGTGCTCCAGCCTGTCTTGATACAGGGAATGAGCCCGTGTTTTGTCTTGGGGAAGCTGGCTGCGAGTTTCATACTAAAGACACAGCCTCAGATCCAGTGTGGCGCCCAGGAGGCCTCTGAGGACAGAAGAGGTTCTCTGCTCTCGGAGGGATGGATTCAGAGTACTCCTGCCTGAGACAGGACGGTGGGCTGTGAGATAAACACCGAGCAAACTTCGTACGGGCCTGGGTCCTGCTGGAACGGGGTCTTGCCCCTCCCCTGATCCGCGGGGCGGATCGTGGTTGCCCTAAGCCGCGGTGACCCCACCCGCTTTGTTCCGTGCCTGGACCACGGTTGGGCATGTGATGCAGTCCTAGCCCAAGACAGACAGGGGCTCAGAGGTGGGAGGAAAGCTCCTAGATAAACCAGTCTTTTCAGGAGAAAGCCTTTCCAGGCGTGAGGGAAGGGGTGACCTTACCCATCACATTTCATGTTTGGGAGGCTAATGCCTGCGGGTTTGATGTTTGAAGTCACCCATTTCCAGGCCTTCTGGACAGACTAACAGAAATGCAGAGACAGGGCCCGAGATCTCTGATACCTTCCAGGAGCTGAAAAACCTTGGAGACCCCCTCTCCCCCGCCTCCCCCCACAGGCTGCTGCTCATGGGAAGAATTTTTTAAAATCTCTGTTATTACGGCACTGTCCCTTGGGACTCTGATCACCTCAGTGACACAAAATGTAATTGCTACTAACAGACTTTTCTAGTTAGATTCTTCTGCTTCTTGCAAAGGCTCTGGGCTTAAGGCCAGGTCTCTCTAGGTTAAAAACAGTATTAGCAAATGTTAGAGCTGTTCAGGATTTCTGCCTTCAAAATGATTTTTTCCCCTTGTTATAATGGAAAGGATTGAAAGAGAATTGAAGAGGGAATACAATTTCTCACTATATGGTTCTCAGTTCTAATGTTCTGTCTGGGGCCGGGGAGGGAGGTCCCCTAAAATCACACTGGGCACCACCCAGGGGAGTCCCAACACTTTAGGAAATGCTGTTTAATATATAGTGAGTAGACTCAACATTCTTTTTTTCTACAATACCAAGGAAAACGAAATATTTAGGTTAAAACAGAAGGTTTCAGAGGGTATGAACTCTTGCATTACTCATCACGACTTTTGTAAATGGTGGTTTTAGTAATTACGGAATGCACACAGGCACACAAGACTGTGGATTATTTTATTTATTTTAATTTTTTTGATTCAATAGTTGTATAGATTATACTCCATTTAAAGTTATTACAAAATACTGGCTATATCTCCCTATGCTGTGTACAATATATCTTTGCTGCTTACCTGTTTTATACATAATAGTTTGTACCTCTTCATCCCATACTCCATCTTGCCCCTCCCCGCTTCCCTCTCCCCACTGGTTTCTTCTCTATATCTGTGAGTTTGTTAGATACATCTTTTTGTCTTCTTCTTACAGCTTTTCCTCACTTTCAGCATTTTAGATCACATTGTTGACTTTTGCCTTATTTACCACAATATAACAAATACTAGTATTAATGTTACTTAAAATTATCTTGAAACAGGCTTATTTAACTTAAATACAGAGAATTAGGAAATGGCATCTACCCTACAGTTGGAAAACCACTGTCACTCACTGTAAGAAGAAGACAATTATAAATTAAATACAACTTGGGCAGTCTACAAATAATAAATGCTGGAGAGGGTGTGGAGAAAAGGGAACCCTCCTGCACTGATGGGAATGTAAATTGGTGCAGACCCTATGGAAAACAGTATGGAGGTTCCTAAAAAAACTAAAAATAGAGCTACCATGTGATCGAGCAATCCCACTCCTGGGCATATATCTGGAGAAGACTCTAGTTAGAAAAGATACATGCACCCCAATGTTAATAGTAGCACTATTTACAATAGCCAAGACATGGAAACAACCTAAATGTCCATCAACAGTTGAATAGATAAAGAAGATGCAAGATATATATATGTGTATGTGTGTGTGTGTGTGTGTGTGTGCGCGCGCGCACGCGCGTAATGGAATATAAATATAATGGAATATTACTCAGCCATAAAAGAGAATGAAATAATGCAACTTTCAGCAACATGGATGGATCTAGAGATTATCATGCTAAGTGAAGTAAATCAGATAAAGACAGATATACGATATTTGATCACTTATATGTGGAATCTCAAAAAGTGATACAAATGAACTTACTTACAAAACAGAAATAGACTCACAGACTTACAGAATGGACTTGTGGTTACCAAAGGGGGAGAGGGCGTGGGGAAGGGATAAATTAGGAGTTTGGGATTAGCAGATACAAACTACTATATATGAAATAGATAAACAACAAGATCCTGTTGTATAGCACGGGGACCTAGATTCAGTATCCTGTAATAAACTACAATGGAGAATAATCTGAAATTTGGAGACTGGTTATCACGTTTGAATTTCTGTCTTTATTTCAAAGTCAGGTTTCACTGCCAATGAGCAGCCATGTTAAGACAGTGTAGGTCCCGTGATTTGATCATCTTTTGCTACAAGCAAAGGCCCTGTGCATCTGGGTTTTGATTCTAGAAAAGGTTGCGGTAGAAGGTGGCTGCCCCAACTCTTTCCAAGAAGAAAGATAGTAACTGGACCCCTGCAGTCCTCTGGGTTGAGCTGAAGGGGGAGGAGAAGCAGTAAAAGAGAGCGAAGTGAGCACATTTCTCAGGCAGGGTTTCCAAGTTTGTTTTGACAGTTGGACGGGTTTACGTCAGTGACCGCTACTGCTGCTGCAAGTACCTGCATTTATGTTCCGATCACACTGACAGAGCGGAGAGTGCCAGAGCCAGCAATTTCTGTGCCGTAGGCGGAGGATGGCTCCCGGTGAATTTCAGATTCTTAAAGCGTTTTACTTTAGTGGATCCACGGCACAAAGAATTGGGGGAGAAACATATTAGAGGAAAAGCACATCCCAAATGAGAACAGTTGAGGATAGGAGGCTCCCGCCATTTATTGGGTTCATTACAGAACATTACAGCAGGCTGTAGTATTTGTTCTGCTGCTGTGGTGTAACTGGTGAAATGAAAAGGTGCGTCAGGGGAGTGCGCAGAGGACGTTGTTCTTATTTCTTTCATCTTCTTAAAGGGCTGGGCGGATTCTACCAAGGCAGGGCTAGAAAGTCATATCACATTCATTTAATATGGGAAACAACAGTCAGGTTATGAGCCAGAGATATTTTGGCCTCGGAACAATAACTCCATTGATTGGGTCAAATGTGTTTAACTCCGACAGCAAGACATCCCGTCTACGTGAAATTATTGTGACTGCAAACAGCCAACAGAGGCAGGTGCAACCTCTGAGCTAGAGGGAGTGTGGCGGGTAGACCAGATGTCCCAAATGCCTGGATTTCTGTTTTGACTTGTGTGTGGGTACTGATGGATTGGCATAGATAGAGATCCCACAGATACTGGAGGATAGTCCCAAAGTCCCCCAGTTAGAATTTCTCAAGGGCTTTAAGGTCGGAACCCCAGCTACCAAATCCATATGGGTGCCTGGGGGCCATTTTGAGACCACGTGTGGAACATGAAAAGTACAACACGTAACGTTTCTCTCCACATCCACAATAGCACATACAGGGGGCATCTGGGTTGGAGCCATCTCACGTCTGTATAATCACATTCAGAGGTGATGGGCCCAACTGGCCTGTGGGTTGAAGTTAAATCAGAATTTTGCCCAAGAGGGAGAGGAAGAGCAAAAGGCACATAGGTAATTGGCTCAAGTAACATATTACACTTCTTGAGAGTCACAAGGAATGGAAATTGGAATGTGTAAATGAGAGAACAGTGGTTAGAGTTCACAGGAGCCCCGCTCACACACCTGAGAGATCCTGCTTCTTCCCCGTCCTGCAGTGCAGCCTCACTCGCTCCCTGCCATGCATCAGACACTTTTCCTTCCCTCTCATGTGCCCGTCAGTGGTTGGAGTCTGAGTTTCTCAGTCAATAAAGTTTGTTGAATTTTGTCAGAGGCTGCTGCTGAGAAAAGCAGGAACTATTCCAGAGTGTAGCTAGAGAGGTGAAATAAAATGTGTTTCCCTGGGGGAAATAAAAGATGCTCTCGTGATCCTAGAATGTCCAAAATCAAGGTAAGACTCTCTAGGTTTTCCTCTTTGGGGCTACTGGCCCCATCTTAGGCTAGCATTTTCTTTCCGTGGGCATTTAACAAGTTATTGCCCACAGAGGCTGCAGGATAGATGGTCCTGCTAATCTTTAAAACCAGAGAAGTCATGACACCTCCCTAAACAGAGAGAATCATGGAACATTAATGCTGTTGTTAATATCAAGCATCCAAACCCATGGGATGGTGTTACAAGGACACACGCCTCTCCTTGTGGGACCCAATGTGGCAATCACAGGATTTCCTTCTCCTCCACTTTCCTCCTGTTTGCACATCCCATCTATCTCTGTCAATGGTCAGGACCAGAAGGTCCAATCTCATTGGACACATTGTTTATCGGCTGAAAAAGTAAGAAATGTGGAAAGGTGGGTCCTTGTGAAAGGCTCCCAGAGATGACAGATCAGTGTTTCCTGAACTTCTCTCCACCAAGGATGACTTTATTTTCCCCTACACCGTACCCATGATTTAAAAGGGAACAATCATCATGATGATACTAACCTCCTTTACGAGGCACTTGCCACGGGCCAGGAACTCTTTTAAGAGCTGGATATCTCTAGCTCATTTTAACTTCACGGCAACCCTGGGAAGCCGGTCCTGTTATTGTCACAGATGTTCTGAAAAGAAGCAGGAGGAAGTAAATGACTTCCCATGTCACGGGGACAGTGGGAAGCCAAGGCAGGACTCTTGAGTTCCGTCTGTTTTTGGACACACAAACGTATCCATTCTCTACTGTATTATAAGGAAGACAGAGGGTGCTTCAGGGCATGGACGCTAGAGCCAGATTGGCTGGGTCAATGCCTGTCTTCGCAGCTTATCACCTGTGTGACCTTGGGCAAAAGCTTCGTAATTCTCTGCTCCCTAGTTTCTGTATCTGTAAATGAAGACTCAATGAGGTAAAGTGTTAGGACAGTAGTGGTACCCACTAAGTACTATATAGGTGTTTATTATTATTGTAACTATTGTTATCATCATCATCATCAATTTATTTGGGTTTTTCTGTGTTTCTACTCCCAAGCTGTTCAAATGTCACCTTCTCAGGGAAGCATTTCCAAGCTACCTGATTTAAAATAACAATCTCCACCGACAAAAATCCCAATCCCCCTTATGGCTTTATTCATCTGTATTTGTGTTCCTGTGACGTACAATATACTTTATCTCGTTGGCTTTTCTACCTTCCTCTTCTCAAACGGAAGCTCCGTGAAGGCAGAATCCTTTGTCTGCTTTTCTCCCTGCCACCTCTGCCTGCCTAGAACAGTGCCCCATGAAGGGGTTCAATCGACATTTGGTGGATAGATTTAACGCGACACTGGGAGCCCAATCAGGGTTGCTCACTGCCAACCTCAGAAGCCCTCGCTGGGCTTTTCCCAGAAGGCACTGCTCGGTTCGGCAAGATGGCCTTTGGGGGAGCCACTTGGCCCTCAAGAAACCCCTCCTCCCTCTTGGCCAAAGATCCTGCACAACCTCTGGCACCATTTTGCCACATCCCACAACTTGCAAATCGACTGTTCTACAGCGAACTGTAATATTAGTCTCGCTGTCTGCTAGAGGAAACGGCCTTCTACAACAAGGTTTTCCAAACTTTAGAGCTCCAGGATCAGAATTAATTCAGTGACAACGTCATGACATTCTGGCTGCACGATGGTTTCTAGGAAGCAAGGTGGTAATGCTAAGAACCAAACGGAAGAGTGTGTGCATAAAAGGAGACTTCACAGATGCACAGAGGCTTGGCATTCGCAGGTTAGATAGTATAGGAAGGTATGTTGAATATAAACTTTGCCTTATGCCCAGCTGGAGAGTATGAAGGGCATGCCCCTTGGGTGAAGGAGTCAACATGATCTTCTTGAGGACCCTGAGGAGAGAGAAGGGCGGGGGCCGCCCTCAGCTGTCATTTCACAGAGCCCCCTGGCCTGTGCGCTTTCAGATGAGGGCTTGGAGCTCCTGAACAAACCTCTTCAAAGGCTGGGGTGGGCTGTGACATGCTGCCTTACGTGGAAAACCAGACAACAGAGCAGTGAGTGCCGTTCACATGCCAAGCCCCAGCTGTGTCAGTTTTATCCCACCGAGATCTTAGATCGTTAGCAGCTAATCATTCGTCCTCTGTCTCTGGGACCAAATGGTATCTTTTTGTCCTCTCTCTGTGTTTTTCATTTCCAAACTGTGCCTCAGTTCTATAGTTTGCAAAATGGCTATAACAATACCAACTTCACAGGTGGTTGTGAAGATTAAATATATTAATATTTAAAGTACTTAGAATAAAGTCTGGGACCTAGTATGTGCTTATGGAGTCTATGCTATTACTGTTATTATTATCCTTTTTTTTCATGCTGTCATCGCGTTTTCTCCGTCTGGTTTCTCAGCTGCCCCTTGGCTTTGAGGTTTCCGGGTACAAAGTAAGCCCATGTCACTGATGGAGGGACTATCAAGGAGACAGCATCTGATTGGCCTGGCTGAGGTCAGGTGTTCATTTCTGGACCAATCATCTGGGACCGGGAGATGAGGTCAGAATGTAATAAGAGTAGGGAGGCTTCCGTCAGGCCCTGGGTGGGGCTCGCTTTCGAAAATGGAGTAATGGAGGGGACGGATGATGGGCATTTCTTGTTCAGCAGTTCTTTAATTTCACGTAGTTTTTCCCTATCTGGAGTGCAAGCTCCTTAGAGGTCACAACTGTGCACCTGTGTTCTCGAACACCTGAGCAGCCCAGGGCTTTGCATATATTACGCACTTAGCACTCTAGACCTCATGGACACACGTGTCTCTGTATGACCTGTTCCCCATCCACCTCTCTGCTCCCTGCTCTCAAGCCACCATGGCCCTTCCAGCTCTTTCCTCAACAAGCCAAGCTCATTCCTACCTCAGGACCTTAGCACATGCTATTTGCTATTCTCTCCCCCTTTGTACTCCTGATTCTTACATTGATGACTTTTTCTGATTTCTTAGGTCTTACCTGGAACGGCAGCTCCTCAGAGAGCCCCTTCCAAAATGGCCTGGAACTCAGTCACTCTCCTATCTCATGCATCTCAAAATAATCACTATGCTCTGTAATTATCCCACCCCTTTACTTTTTACTTGTTCTCTTTCTCCCCTACCTTGACTGTAAACCCCATAAAGAGATGGACCCTGTTTCTATCGTTCGTCATCATTTAACCCAGAACAACGCCAGACATATAACAGATGCCCTAAACATAATTCTTAAATAAATGAATAGACAATTATAGATTCTCTCTTATCAGTGGAAAATTCTTTACACCGTCTCCCCCCTCTTTTCCTAAAAATATCACATATGACTTATACTGCAGATTCTCATGAGCTTAGGGGTGGCAACAGCCAATAATTTTTCATGTTTTCACTCAGATTCTCATGTACCACCTTAACCTGAAACTGAACTAAAACCACACCTTTTGGTCAGTCTATCTTTACTAAGTAATTGGAGTCAGGATTAATAACCCCAATTCCCATGTATCCAGAATCACCAGGAAGTTCTGTTGAACAGAGAGGTACTGACATCCCTGAGAAGCCCACCTGGGCTTGCAGGACTGAGGACCAGCCCCTCTGCATCCTGAGTGTGCTGTTCTTGGACTTAGCAGCCCCTGCCCCACGTGATGTGGTGACCCCTGTGCTTGGCTGACTTTTTAATTATGGGGGACTCAGGAAGTGGTGGGTCTGGCTGACATGTTCTCTCTGGCTCAGGGCCCAGTGCAGAGCTGGTGCCCAGTAAATATCTGCTGAATAAATGAATGTGAGAATATATGTGAATAAAGTCTGCACTTGTTTTTCTTTTGCAAGAAACTCAGTAAGTGTATTAGTTATCCATTATTGTATAAAACTCACCTCCAGAAATGAGAGGTTTCATGTCATGATCTTTGATAATCACTTATGGTGTCTGTGGGTGAGGGATTCAGGAATGGCTTGATCAGGCCGTTCTGCTTCTCCATCTCTCATGATGTTGGTATCAGGTTTGGGCTGGGGCTTCAGTTATCTGAAGGTCTGACTGGGGTTAGTTACTAGGTAGGAAAATCCACTCCCAAAGTGACACTCATCTGACTGGGAAGTTAGTGCTGACACGTTAATCAGAAGCTGTCTGTGAACAGCATTAAAGGTGGATTAACTACAGCCTTTTAACTAAATATGGCCATGGATCTGACAGTTTCCCAAAGCCAACGCAACCATGTTTGGTGTTTCTCTTTTTACTTTTATCTGTAATTTTTTTTAAAAAACTTGCCTGTTGAGGAAATGAACATTGACAAATAACAGAATAAACAGACAATCCTCACAAGCACCAGATAGATTTCATCTTTCATACAACTCTAATTATATCTTCCTCTTTAATACCTATCAACAAATACTATAAAACACAGACATCAGCCTCCGATAATACATTTTCCTACCTTCCAGGCACCGGAAATTCTGCAGAGTTGAGAGAGAGTAAACACCAATTTGGCCAGACCCTCTGGAAAGCTAACAGCAGCCTTTTTTTTTTTTTTTGCGGTACGCGGGCCTCTCACTGCTGTGGCCTCTCCCGTTGCGGAGCACAGGCTCCGGACCAGCGGCCATGGCTCACGGGCCCAGCAGCTCCGCGGATGGGATCTTCCTGGACCGGGGCACGAACCCGTGTCCCCTGCATCGGCAGGCGGACTCTCAACCACTGCACCATAAGGGAAGCCCACAGCAGCCATTTTTAATTTGTCCTGGGGCCAAATGATATTTCAACAATTTATTCAAATATAGTTATCCCCAAATAGCACTTGATTTGGTTCATCTGAGGTTAGAAGAATGGAAAGAGCGGGGAACTTCTAACACTGACCTCATCCTCAACGTGTGCCCACCACGATATCTGTGCCCTGAACCTTATGTTCCAGCAAAACTGAAAAGACCTTGTATCTCACTGGACTGGAGTCTGTGTTGGGTCCCTTGTCTGAAGACACTGAAATGTGGGCCAGGGGCGTCCATCTCAAGTACTTACAAAGGCTTGGTCGTATCTCTCTATAAAATGTTCTGATATTTCTAAAAGGGGCACATTTGGGGGGCATACAAGACACTCAGGGTAATAATTCTATACTTTCACAGAAACATATGAGCTCTACCCCTTTTCTGTAAAAAATCGACCCTATTGGTCTAGATTTTGTTTATCCACTTTGGAAAGTAAACATAGGAGAAAAAAAACCTCACTTTCCCCTTAACTCGATTTCAAGTAAGAGCAAAAGTAGAGCCTAAGGATGAATTGGAACTCACCTCCCCCCTCAGATGAAGGCACATGGTGGGTCAGGGGAGGGACCTGGTAACTGGAGAGCAGGTGCCTCTTCTCCCCCCGACCCCCTGCTGTTGTCCTGGTGTCTATATGCGGATTGTTGTACATATATAAGGACTTACCAGAAATAGAGAGAATCACTATGTTTGCCTTTCTGCCTTGTTTCCACGTTAGACACAGATTGCATCCGTTTGCGCTGTGCTCCATCTGGCCAAGTCCCAGGAGTGTCAGCGATGTGCCTGACGTCAATGGCTGATCACTCCTATCATTTCGGATCTCTCCCAGCTCTGCCCTGTCTCTGAGAGACTCATGTCATAGGTTGTGTCTCCTAATCTTGCTTCTCTTCCATATCCCAGGGTCTGGACCAGGATGGTTGGGGGCTGTCAGAGGAGAAAGGTGGAATCAGGGGGGTTGAAGTTGGAGAGAGGAAAAGCGTGGAGCCACCCCTCTCCATGTAAAGCCCCCTCCCCGGATCCTAAAAATGGGAAAAGGCAGAAAAACAGATTTCCCCTCGAGCGTCCAGAAGGATCCAGCCTTAGCTGTATCTTGATTGTACCTACTGAGACCCAGGTCAGACTTCTCACCTCCAGAACTGTAAGAGGATGATTTTGTGTTGTTTTAGGGAGGATGGAGTTTCAAGAGGATAGATTTACTTGGGGTCTGTAGACTACTGTTGCCATCTTGAGGGCAATTGGGGGAGAGTGTGAGCCACGGGAAGAAAAAGGGACAGAGAACAGCTCCCCCAGACTCCTGCAAAGTGCTTGTTCAGACCAGGGCAATATTTTTGGTATCTTTATTTTGCGCCCAATCTTTGGCGCATTGTGGATCTCAAGTCAAAGGGAAGAATGAATGAAACTTCCCTTAAAGTGAAGTTGAGGTCTTTTCTCTAGAGACTGAGACAAACGGACCTACTTGTTGCTAATGCAGCTCTGGGATTGAAACACTCATGGATACTGAAAAATATTTCCATGTCCAAATAAAATAAGAACCGAGATGTGCCAGACATGAATTGTGTGTTCCAGAGAGGAAATGCAGGTGGTCAATAGGCACAAGAAAAGACGCTCAACATCCCGTCATCGGGGAAAATGCAAATCAAAACCACAATGAGATATCACCTCACACTTGTCAGAATGGCTGTCATCACAAAGACGATAAATAATAAATTTTGGCAAAAGGATATGGAGACAAGGAAAGCCTCACACACTGTTGGTGGGAATGTAAATTGGTGCAGCCATTATGGAAAGCAATATGGAGGTTTCTCGAAAAACTAAAACCAGGACTACCATATGATCCAACAATTCCACTTCTGGGCGTATATCCGTAAAACACCAAAACCACTAAATTAAAAAGATATCTGCACCCCAACGTTCATAGCAGCACTATTTACAATAGGCAAGATATGGAAGCAACCTGAGTGTCCATCAACAGATGAATGGATAAAAAAGATATGGCGCGCGCACACACACACACACACACACACACACACACACACTGGAATACTACTCGGCCATAAAAAAGAATGAAATTTTGCCATTTGCAGCAACATAGATGGACTTTGAAGGCATTATGAGGTAGGGGAGGGGAGGGTACAAGCTATTGGGTGTAACGTAGGCTGAAGGCTGTATGTGCAACAGAGGAATATAGCCAATGTTTTGTAATAACTGTAATGGAAAGTAACCTTTAAAAATT
Organism: Pseudorca crassidens; assembly: GCF_039906515.1. Taxonomy (NCBI): domain Eukaryota; kingdom Metazoa; phylum Chordata; class Mammalia; order Artiodactyla; family Delphinidae; genus Pseudorca; species Pseudorca crassidens. The sequence goes on from NC_090307.1 coordinate 87,670,760, forward strand.
GTATATTGAGAGTCCGCCTGCCGATGCGGGGGACGCGGGTTTGTGCCCCGGTCCGGGAAGATCCCACATGCCGCGGAGCGGCTGGGCCCGTGAGCCATGGCCGCTGAACCTGCGCGTCCGGAGCCTGTGCTCCGCAACGGGAGAGGCCACAACAGTGAGAGGCCCGCGTACTGCAAAAAAAAAAAAAAAAAAATTGTATAAAAATTTTTTTAAATAAAAAAAAGTAAAACAAATAACATTACCTCATTAAAACAACCTTAACTGTGTGATGGGCACTGCCCTGTGTATTTTATCTCATTAACCACCCGCACACACCAGGGAGAGTTCGCCGTTTTATCATTTTATAGATGAGGACTGAGGCTTAAAGGGGAAGCGAAAGCTCCCTTGGGTCACAGAGCAAGTTAGTGGTGAAGTCAGGATTGAGACCCAGGCTTCTCAAATCCAGAATCCAAGATTTTAACCACAAGGTTTAATCTCAAGGGCGACATCACACAGAATAAGGTCATAATGCCACCACTTCCCTTTCCAGGCCAAATACAAAGAATCGGAGAGTAGAAGGTGAACGATAGTCAGTCAGTGGTTTTCTGGATCGTAAAGGATCCCAGTCTTAAAAATGTCAGTAACAGTTACACGTGGGACTTTTTCACATTTTTTCAACTTTTTAAGGTATTCCCTTTGGTTCCTAAAATGTGGTGAAAGATTAGTACTTAGATAACCTGGAAGATAATGATTGAACTAGAAATTTCACACTCAGGGAGCTTTCAAGGTGAACTTCTGGGGAAGGGTCAATTACGGAGACATTACAGCAACCTTTCCTGGGGCCTGAAGGGAACCAACACCCTGGGTTCACACACCCTACCTCCCCTGGAGGAATGCATTTGAGACTCATACACATTTATTTTACGTATTAGAGGAAATGTCAGCTTTTTTTTTCTCTCCTGTTAACTTAACATGCAGGAAAGTAGATGACCCGTAAAGAAGAAGAAATGATTTTCTGCACCATGAAAACCTTTAAATATGCAAACATTTCAGTACCTGATAGAGCAGGTCATAAAGTGAGTTAGGTGCGTTTTCTTGACAGAGGTTTTACAAGGGTTTTGGTTGCGGAGCACAGGCTCCGGACGCGCAGGCTCAGCGGCCATGGCTCACGGGCCCAGCTGCTCCGCGGCATGTGGGATCTTCCCGGACCGGGGCACGAACCCGTGTCCCCTGCATTGATAGGCGGACTCTCAACCATTGAGCCACCAGGGAAGCCCTATATGACTGCATTTTGAAGCCTGTTATTGGGCAGCACGTATGGCAAGGCATTGACAGCTCTATAAATGTTTGGTGTGTGTTGGTATAGAGACTGAACACTGATCGGTTGCTGAACCCATAATAAGTCTAATTGGAGTGATGGGGATTATTCTTTTAAAGATGCCTGGCAATTTTAGGGATTGAAGCTTTAATTTAAAATTGAGGGTGCAAGTGCTTATTCTCTGGGACATCGATCTATTATTCAGGTCTGCCCTGTATTAGTTTAAAATAAGGGTGGCTGTAGACACAGATACACTCTTGCATCTCAGTGGTTTAACCCAGACAGAGTCCAATGAGCTCGGGGGCATGGGGTATTCTGTTCCACACAGTCACTCAGGGACCCAGGCCCCTTTCATGCTCTGGCCCTGTCATCCCTAGGGCTGAGAGTCCTCTGCTGGGGCTGTGCATCCTGCCAGCCGAAGGAGAGAGAGAACAGGAAGAGGAGGAGTCTACGGGCCAAGCCCAAAAGCAGCTCCCGTGACTCCACCACTTCCATTGGACAGAGCCTGGTCACGTGACATCTCCTAACTGCAAAGGATGCCGAGACATGCCGCACAGCTAGCTGGGAGCCCAGGAGGAAATGGAATTAGATTCTTGTAACCATCTATCACTTTACTCCAGTTTAAAACTCTACTTCTGGCTAACATCTGTTGTGAGTTGATATCCCCAACACAGAGTCCGGAAGATGATGTTCTCAGTTTCCTGCGTGCAGCGCTGTGAGCACGTGAACCCAGTTCATCTTCAGGCACACCCGCGGGAGGCGTTGCTGAGCAACCAGACAGAAGCACAGAGCATCTGTTTGTGGGTATAGATGGTGGAAGCCGCGTATTTCTGGGGTCAAGGATAGCGATGGAGGCTTCCGTGATGGCAGAGTCTTTGGGGTTCCCGTCGCAAGCCAGTCCTATTAAGTGGTTCTGGGGGGTGTTCCTGGAAGCTCCGTCTAGAATCTCTCCCTCCCTCGCCTTCAGTCATTCTGTGAGGCTCTTTATGCCCGTCGGTAAATTTCTGCTGCTTCAATGAGAGTGAATCTACTTTCCTGCACTTACGAATGTTGTTTTTTTACCCATTTGTTTTTGAGGGAAAAAAGCAACAAAACGCATATATCTTAGAATTTGAAACATGAAGCCTTTGACCAGCCAAGACGTTTTATTTGAATATTTTCATTGATTTACTAATGTTTAATGGTTGTGAGATCTCATACAATATTTTGGTGTCTGCCTTTTTTTGAAAATGAAAAGATTTAGTAAATTTAAGAAAAGGCAAAAGGGACTTTACGAGGAACACATACTCAATATGGATTTATTCTCCCAGAAAACATGTGTCAGATGCCCTGGGGTTTCCCAGCCCTGGGCTACAGGGGTGAATAAGGCTCAGGGGGCAGATGGAAAGATGCTCCCTTTCCTGGCCTGAAATTGACATCTTTGGGGGATTTCGTCTACTCAAGACTTCGACAGATAGTAATAATAGTTCAGTAGAGGCTGACTCTTAACAGACATTCTTGCAAGCTCTTGATTATCTTGAATCTCTTAAAATCTTTATAAAATAAGTGCTACAACTTCCTTTCAGTCAAGTAATTAAGAGAGGCACAGAGAATTTAGATAACTTCTCTGATCCACACAGCTGGGAAGGGGAAGAATTGGGATTGAAACCTAAACAGTTTCAGCGCCAGACATGGTCCTAAGTGTTGTGGAGACTGTCCCTCTGTCCTAATACCCATGGGTGTTCAAACCTAATTGTCCGTTACTATCACCAGTTAAGTGTTGTAAAACATCATGAGTTGTACGGATAAGCCTTGAGAACAGGATGCTAAGTGAAAGACGCCAGACACAAGAGGCCATATACTGTATGATTCCTTTTATATGAAATGTCCAGAATATGCAACTTATTTTTAAAAATTATTATCTCATAACTATTCCAGAAGGATACTTCCAGTAATGGGTCAGTGGATCAATGATGTCATCAAGACATAAGATTTTTTCATCTTTTTAGCTCGTAAGTCTTATGGTCAGATTGTTTCCTCATGGTCTCAAAGTGGCTACTGCTGCTCTAGGGCAACACTGTCTCCCATGATAATAACACCAAAAGAGGGAGAAGGAGGAGGGGAGGAGACCTCAGGGTGCGTTTCTGTTTTGTTTTTGTTTTTGTTTTTGCGGTACGCAGGCCTCTCACTGCTGTGGCCTCTCCCGTTGCGGAGCACAGGCTCCGGACGCGCAGGCTCAGCGGCCATGGCTCACGGGCCCAGCCGCTCTGCGGCATGTGGGATCTTCCCGGACCGGGGCACGAACCCGTGTCCCCTGCATCGGCAGGCGGACCCTCAACCACTGTGCCACCAGGGAAGCCCGCGTTTCTGTTTTTATTGGACAGAAAATATTTTCCCAGAAGCACCAAAATGCTCCTTAGCCTCTCACTGGTCAGAATTGAGCCACTTGCTCACCTGTGCCTTCAAAGGAGGTTGCAAATGTGAGTATCTGTGATTTTTAAGCCAAAATTGTAGGAGATGGGCTCAGCCTACAAGGACTAGAAAAAGTGATGAAAGCCTCCAGATTAGGCTGCCCATCTTCTGTTTGTGGCAATTTTCACTTTATGATTTTGTTCTGGATCTTCTCAACATAGTTAGGAAGGCAGAGGAAAACGACAGAAAAAAAAGGTTTCCCTCGTTAATTTAAATAAGTACGGCTCATGTTCAGTGGTGCAGGCCTTGTCAGTGACTTTATGAGAAACATGGCTATTGTAAATAGCCAAGACGAATCCAGTTTAGACGGAGTAGGAGGGAGAACTCAGAGGTGGGGCAGGAAATGCAGGCTGGGGCCATCTTTAGAAAGTCTTGGAATCCAGTCTCAGAAGTGGGTAGGTATGTAATAGTCTAGGGAATATAGAATATAGAGGTGACAGTAAGGGGCACAGATTTCCACAACTCTGGCTGCTGAACTTTGCTTGTGGACATTGCCAGGGAAACACATCTTTACTCTGTGTCTGTGCACGGGTATATGTTGTGTCTGTGTGATGTGTGTGCATGTACCTACATGTAGGTGTGTGCAAGTATAAGTGTGTGTGCATGGGTATAGGTTGTGTTTGTGTGTGCATGTACATATATGCAGGTTTGTGTGCACATGTGTTTCTGTGTGAGTGTTTACTGCATGTGTGTGTGACTTTGACCTTGACCTTGAGATCACTCACTATCATTTTTTGAAACTTACCTTCTGGCTGAACCAAAGTCCGTGGTCATAGCAGAGGCATAGACCCCCGTGAATCAGCTGAGCTGCCTCACAATTGCTTCTGTGGAATATATAGATTTAGGTCTCAGGATCTTCTGTTCTAAGCCTCATGCTGTGAATATTGGGGGAAATGCACTTTTCAGAACATGAGTTTTTATTCGTGGCTATTTGGACCAACCCTTGGTCATTTTAAACTTCCCCAAACTAATCAAAATTTATCAGTCACCCTTAGACCTCATTTGAAGACCAAGAGGCCTTCTTCTTAGAGGTGAAAGTTACAATGCACGTCAAGTTACATAATACAAGTTTTCTAACACATCACAACCAAATAAACGGCAAACGGAGAAGAAAGTGAATCGACACGGCCTCCCCTTCAACAGACTTCCGTTTTAGGACTACCCTCATTTTGTGGAATGCTATTCTTTTCAATGAAGATGATTAAATAAATACATAATTAAATGTGATTCAGGGCTTCCATCATTGGAAATCTTTTCCTCGTTATCCATTCGCAATGTAGAATACAGACGGCACGTGGCCTGTGTTTCGTTTTGGCAAGTAAGATCAACTCCGTTCATCCAGGTTGTCTTTTTTTTTTTTTTGCATCTTTATTGGAGTATAATTGCTTTACAATGGTGTGTTAGGTTTTGCTTTATAACAAAGTGAATCAGATATACATATACATATGTTCCCATATCTCTTCCCTCTTGCGTCTCCCTTCCTCCCACCCTCCCTATCTGCCCTGTTTCTTATACAGGTTGCCCAGGGTTTGGCTGGGACCTGCTGGACCTTGGCATTTGCATAAGATGGTTTGAAAGTCCCTTTTTTCTCTGTGAACGTCTAAAGCCTTACCCCAGTGTTATGAGGATTCCTGAGGCTTATCATCCTATAGTCACGTCTCCCTTTGGCTTTTATTTCTAAGCTTTTCTCTCATTTACAAGCTGAAAACCCCAGGTTTAAAACTCAGTGCCTTCCTTCATTTTTACACCATCTTTACTTACACAAAGCATTTATGAGTTGTGTAGAATCTGCTGAAGTGGGGTGGTGGGCAGAGGAGGCAAAGGAAGGGTTTCCATTACAGAAACATGCAAACTGAATGTAAGGCATCTCTGTTCATAAACCTACACTTAAAACATCCTCTGGTTTCTCACCCATAGGGAAACGTCTTCGGAATCCCTTGTTCCAACTATCTATGGGACTCCTCTCTCTTGGCCAAGTCCACTAAACTTGAATATGCAGGGCGTAAGGGCACCAGCAGAAAGGCTAGGCAGGGGCAGAAATTCACCCCATGCTCTGCTTACCAACATCCTGGGGTGGGCTAGCCCGTGCTCGGTGTCTCCCCTGCCCTTCCCTGCCTAACACACTCTATTCCCACCCTAAATCTTAGACGTAGTGCCACAATTCTTATTTTCTCATGAGGAACAGTCAAACAATGCTTTTTGTTTTGCTTTGGTTTGCTTGTTTCTTTTGTGTTAATACCTATAATCCCAAGATATTCAGCCCAAACACCTAGCCATGTGTGTTCTAATGCAAAAGGGATTGAGAATACAGGAGGGACATGATAAGGAACACAGGTTTCCAAGACTGTAAGTAAACTATGGGAAACACCAACAGAAACCCTTTGCCTAGATACTCTTTTTAATGGCGGCCCTACAGCAGACACTAATTCCACCTACTTTGACCATCTTTACATTTCATAATTCCTAGTACTAAGCGATTCTTTTAAAGATTCTTGTGTACTAGAATGAATGTTCTATCAAAAGCAGCTTCCTTTCTGCATGAATACTTCTTATCTGCAGGATGTCTTTGAGTTTCAGCAGTAATACTTTAGCCTTGCGTCATCAGTTCGATATCTCCATGTTAAACACTTAAATTGTACTCCTTGAAGTCGTTTTGAAATGGATTCTGTCCGGTAATGGGATCGAACCAGCTGGCTGTGTGCAGCAGTTTTATAATTTCACTTTTTCACCTTTGAGCTGACTGTATTCTGATGAATCTGGACTCGTCTTGGCCATAATCCCACAGAGCAGGGTGAATTCATGGATAAGATTATTTGAACTATGAGAAGTCAGGCTCTTTTAAGGGATTATCAAATGGTTCAACATGTCACAACCATTTTTCAATGAAAATCTAAACTTTTGGAAGAAAACTTGGAAAGAAATGGCATGAATGTTTAAAAAAAGTCGAAGTTAGACATTTACAACCTCATAGAGTCAAATAATTCAGTAAGGCTTATTATTTATATTTTTTACCCCAAACTCTTACTAATTCTAAGTGATTTGTTTTTAGAGTAATTTCGACATCCAGTATCTTCTGATTATATCCCTATGTCTTTTTCTTTTTCTTTTTAATTTTATTTTCAGCTACGTTGGGTCTTCGCTGCTGCGTGCGGGCTTTCTCTAGTTGCGGCGAGCAGGGGCTACTCTTCGTTGCAGTGCACGGGCTTCTCATCGCGGTGGCTTCTCTTGTTGCAGAGCACGGCTCTAGGCCCGTGGGCTTCAGTAGTTGTGGCACACGGGCTCAGTAGTTGTGTCACGGGCTCTGGAGTGCAGGCTCAGTAGTTGTGGCCCACGGGCTCTGGAGTGCAGGCTCAGTAGTTGTGGCGCACGGGCTTAGTTGCTCCGTGGCATGTGGGCCCAGACCAGTGATCGAACCCGTGTCCCCTGCATTGGCAGGCGGATTGCTTAACCACTGTGCCACCAGGGAAGCCCCCATCCCTAGGTCTTGATCTTTATTTATTTTTCTTTTATAAATTTTCTTCTCTCTGCAAAGCTGTAATTCCTTCAGGTTGCTTTTCGTTATGTGCTTGCTTGTTTCAGTGTGTACCTTTGGGCTGGAAGATTTCCTCATGGATGTGAACCCCGCTGACTCCCATTTACGAGTAAGGGACATGGTGGAGAATGTCCAGTGCAGGCTGGGCTGGGCTATTTCATTGAACCGTTGATGCCAGTACCTTGGTGTCTTTCCCAGTTGCTCCTGCAATTCCTCAGAGGTGTCTTGTGAACACGGTGTGGAAGGCGTGGTCTGGCAGTCATCACTCTGGAGCCCAGCTGGTGAGGAGGGCTGTGCGTCTCATCAGGGTTCAGAAAGCCCTGATGGTATTGAGTATAATAGCTCACCTTCAAGTGTACCTGAGCCCCCTCCCTTTTCAGTCATCACAGGAAAGAAATCATGTGTTCTGCCACATTTGGGAAGGATGAAAGGCGGTAGAGAAGGGATCCAGCTTCTTCAGCAAATGCTCTTGCTGCCAGCCCTGCCTGTCCAGCTGCTTCTGGTGTCAGGATTCCTGAACCTCTGAGGGGTTCTTTGGAATAAGCTGGGTTGACGCTTAGCTTTTCCCTGTTGGAATATGATTGAGCTTAGCATCCAGCGGTTTTTGTTCCTGTGGTCTCCTTTGTCTCTCTCAGTCTTTCTTGATTTACTCCTTAAAAATAAAATCAATTCACAGTTATTGTTGCAGCAATTTGGGAGGGAGTGAAAATAATTCACGGAGGCAACCTTCCACTTTAATCAAACACAGATCCTCTGATTTTTAACACATTTTGTCTGCATGAATGAACTTGGCATAAATAGCATTCTAAAGCAGTGTTAATTTCAAACTTTCCGTATGAATTCATTCAACTTAAAGTCTTTTTTAGCCCCTTAAATTGTCAGTCTCGCCTATTCCATGATGTTCTAGTTTCACCTTTTAGTGTCTTTTAATCAGAAAAAAAAAGAACAAAGACATAAGTATTTAATATCATAGCTTCCTTGTTTAATTTTCTTTTTTTTATTAGTTGGTCAGAGTTTGAATGCAAGCCAGGTTTCTAAGACAAAAAAAAAAGCAAAGAGCAAGCACAAAAGTAAAGACATATTGTTTTTCTTCTCTGACTTGCTATCTGCAAGTTTCCCTGTGCCCTTCATTCTGGCAAAAATTAAAATTCATCTCAGTCAAGGAACACACACAGCATAGCACCTGTATAGTCTAGTGAGACCAAGGCAAAAGGCCACCGATAACGTGCATTTTCCATCTAAAAGACAACTTCATTCAATGGATTTTTTATACTAAATAATGATAATTAATCCTTGGATCTAAGCACACTAATACCACATGCTGATTAATTATCCAGTGACAAATAAGTAACATTTACATTTTACTGGACAGAATCAACCTAACAGAAATAGCCTTGGCCAGTGAATAAATGGATCCTTTTTTCTCAACAATTCAAATTATTACTGAACGTCTGTTAACTCCCTTGCCTTCTAAGAATTATTTTCAGCCCTCTCCCCATCACTCACCTCATGGAAGAGGATACATCTACAAAGTGATGGATTGTTGATATGTTTTTACACCTTTTACACTAAAAAAGTTCATCATTTATTGGGAAAATGGAAAATCAGCATTAGAGGTAAGATTTTTACCCCTCCCTCCCTCCTTCCATTCTTCTCTTCTTTTTCTCAGTGTTAGGTTTATGAGAAAGAGAAGAAGAAAAGAGAAAGAGAGCAAGAAAACAAAAAGGGAACGTTCTACCTTACAGTTAATTCCCTCTTGTGAATTATAAATCTGCCATCTTTCCCTTTACATCCATGGTTTGCATTTTCTCAAGTCACAGCATTGTTTCACTCCATCCACTTGATCCTTTCTCTAGAGCTACAACCTTACTTTCATTTTCTCCAAAGCTGCCCTTGAAAACTTTCTGAGAAACTCAGATTTTATCTCAATTTTACAGTGATTGCTATCTTGTTTCCAAAAAAAACAACCAAATTGAGTCAGGAGAAAAACCAGATGACCATGCTGATGGAATCTCACACAAGGAGATTAATTGCAGCCGCTTTGGAAGACTTGGGTGAAGTGATGAGCAATCCACAGAGTGCAGAGGAAACGAGAGTTAGCGGCGTTTGCAGTGCGCAGACTCGTTGGTATTTGTAAATATCCTCACGCTGGGCGGGTACATTGGGAACAGCCATCTGGATGTTCCGCTACATTTTTCATTTTTTTAGGTGGATTTTTAGATAGATAGAACTTTCAGCTTGATAGCATTTTTTTAGGTGGATTTTTAGATAGATAGAACTTTCAGCTTGACTTCTTATTCTTTTGGGTCTCGATAGCAGCAAGGCATGACACAATAAATTCAACAATGTTTTAAAATTCACACAGTACCAGACAACGAAATCCACAGTGTGGTGTGAATCAGTATCTGTTAAGAGGTGTCACTGTATGTAGCTATAGCACAAGAACCTATGTAAAAATATTGTCATGTGTTAGAAGTATGAATTCAGAGAAAATAAACAGTTGAAACATATCACAGTTTCTGTAATCTGATTTTGGCATCCCACTGTTAAAACATTTAGTGTGTTATGTCAAAATGGAATCACCTAGGTCTCCATCAACCTGTGATGGGACCGATTCCTTAAGAAACCCACTTATATACACACTACTGTATATAAAATAGATAATCAACAAGGACCTACTGTATAGCACAGGGAACTCTACTCAATATTCTGTAATAACCTATAATGGAAAAGAACCTGAAAAATAATGGATATATGTATACTATAATTGAAACATTTTTGCTGTACACCTGAAACTAACACCACATTGTAAATCAACTATACCCTAATATAAAATAAAAATTAAATTAAAAAAAAAGGGATCCACAGATAATCCGATGGAATGATGGTGAAAGAAGTCTAGTGCCTGGAAGTGGGGTGAAACTTTTCCTATTCTCATATAATCCTGAATTTACATCCACACAACAATGCAGGAGTGTCTGCACACAGAAGCCTGGAGCCCCCAGCACCCTCATCTTCTCTCGAGCAAGAACTTTCTTCTCCATCATGGGGTGAGGATAACAGCCTCCCTCGGCACTGGCTAGAGAGGCTGATGACGAAGCAGGCATCACTGCGTCTGTACAGATGAGTGAACGGTACAGCAGACGAGGAGCAGTCATCACTCAGAGTGGCATGGCCTCCACACCCCGGTGCTGCAGCCCTGATCTCAGGACTCTGAGCTTTGAGGACCAAGTGGAGAGAGAGCGGCACAGAGGTGATGCCCAGAGACGCGCTCCAGCACTTTGGCACACACACAGCTGGCCATGACCCACAGCCGTGGCAGACAGCGCTGATCCCACCCCCACATTTATTCCAGAACACTGTAATATCTCTTACTTCAAGAATTATTATATTTAGTGAAATCCATTTTAATCAGAGAGGGGTGATGCCTCCCATTCTGAGGCTCCTTCAAAATATGTAAAATATTGACCAGAGTAGCTTTCACAGATTGTTCACAAACAGACCCTTGAGGGGCGATATCCCTTTCATGTGTTTTAAAATTATATTTTTCCCCAGGTCCAAAGAAAAAATTGGCCAGAGTATACAATAGCGTCTAAAGATGCAAGTGTCCGATGCAGTTATTGCAGAGTGAAAACATTTTCTTCTGAAACTCTATAGATCTCAGTTTCTGCAAACAGTGCTTCTCTATACAAATGTAAGCAGTCAACATGCAGTTTCCTAAAGAAGGATATTCATTCTAGGATCAGATGTTTTCTAATGAAATGTTTATTGCATTCTCTGAGGGCTTAAATAAATGTTGGCCTTTGACAGTCAGGTACAAGGGGATGTTTCCACTTCCCTTCAAGGATGTTAAATGTTCCCTCCAAGAATGACATGTGACAGCCCCTCCTCCACAATGCCATACACCCGTGGTGTTACAGCTCATCTCCTCACCCCGTTTTCTGGATAAGTTAAAAATGAAGGGTAAGGGCTTCCCTGGTGGCGCAGTGGTTGAGAGTCTGCCTGCCGATGCAGGGGACGCGGGTTCGTGCCCTGGTCCAGGAGGATCCCACATGCCGCGGAGCGGCTGGACCCGTGAGCCATGGAATGAAGGGTAAATGCTGATACGTCCCATTTATACCCAAGACACCCACAAAACACTTATTTACTTATACATTTCCCAGAGTTTCCAGTTTACCTGCTTGTATATACAAAATAGGCATATAGATTTTACCCAAACATCATTATTATTATTATTATTTTTTTTTTTTGCGGTACGTGGGCCTCTCACTGTTGTGGCCTCTCCCGTTGCGGAGCACAGGCTCCGGACGCGCAAGCTCAGCGGCCATGGCTCACGGACCCAGCCGCTCCGCAGCATGTGGGATCCTCCTGGACCGGGGCATGAACCCGTGTCCCCTGCATCGGCAGGCGGACTCTCAACCACTGCGCCACCAGGGAAGCCCCAAACATTATTTTTTATAAGCTCTATTGCCACCAACCACTACAGAGCACAAGGTAATCTTTTTGCCGAGTTAAGCAATGTGAATCCTCCCTGCAGCTTTCTGTGACTTTATCACAGCCATCAGTTATTTCAACTCTCTCCTCTGCCCCCCATAGAGTATTCTAAATTCTCTTCCCGTATCAAGTGCGCTGCTAGCGATACTGTAGGACTGGAAAACAGGGCACAGAAATCACTAAAACCTGTAATTAGAGGAAAAATTCCCACTTTATATTTAAACAGACTTTTTCATTTGACAGAAACAAGCACTTTGTCACATGTTAAGTTAATATTAATTATGAACACTGAATTATTTGCAAGAAAACAATACAAAGGTAGAGTCTGTGTTTCTATCTGGGTTAGCGTGAATTCATGACAGATACGATATAGACCATTTTTTAAGCCTCTTAATTTGTCAGTGTTCCTGGTGGCAAATGATGTATTAGACCAAGTAATTAAGGTAATGAAATAGATTGTCTTTTTATGAAATATTAGTGTCCATTAGATCTGATAACCCTCAGTCTAAATGTGAAATCTCCCCTTTTTGAATCATCTCACCTGCTATTGAAGGTGATGTGTTCAAAGCCAAGGAGAATTGAGAACTCCTAATTAAAGGAATCCAAGAGGATGCTTAAAACCAGATTTAGGATAGTAGTTCCATCAGGGGAAAAAAGAGAGAATAAAATTGGAGAAGGGCCCCCAGGAGGCTTCAACAGTGTTCATAATATTTTAACCAAATTCTGCTCCGTGTATACGGGCATTGGTTATATTATTCTTTATTCTTGTAACATCTCTATGTGGGAATTCTTCTGGATCAAGAAAACAATGGGAAACAAGTACACCCACTTTCCGAAGTGAGGTGCTGACTACCATGTATAAAGTAAGCTTGAGAATATAAAAGGATTGAAGTTGAAGAGTTCTGAAAATCAGGCCAAAAAGAGGGCATATCTTTGGAGAAAGTTGTCTGTGTGCTGAAGTTGGCTCTGAGGGTCAACAAGACCTTCTGATTGCTCTTCTCAAGTTTGCTCAACTTAGAAATGACTTGAGTGAAATTTTGGGTGGAAGATTGGGGGAATGATGGAAAAGTTGCTGGATTTTGATCTAGAGCAGAACAAAAGAAGACAGCTTGGGGATTCAGATATGTGAGACGGTGGAGATCACAGCTTCTGGAGTGTGACTATAGAAGAAACCCCACAAACATAAATTTACTGAGGTTTTGCAAATATCTTAAGGAGAGCACAGGACATCCCAGAGACTGTGGAGAAGAAAAATCATTACTTTTCAGTGTCAAGGACTGCATGACCACAGGTACGATTTGAATTGTACAGCCACTGTCATTTTACTTTTAAATGGAATGGCATTTACCGACTAGGCTGTAAACTCCACACGGGTAGGTGATATCTCTATTTCCACTGTTGCCTTCCTAGTTCCCTGCACATTTTGTAGATTGAAGGGCAAAGGAAGGCAATGATGTTGTTACTGAACTCAGGTTCGGTTGCTGGTCACTCAAGAATCCAATACTGAGAGTCAAGTGTTGGGTAAAAGCAAAGATAGCTTCATTGAGGAAGCTGGCAATCCTCGGGAGAAGGTGGACTCATGTCCCAAAAAACCAACTCCCCACTCCTCAGATTTCACTTGGAGATAATACAGGGAAAAGAGGAAGGGGCTACATGTGGAGGAGAGGGTTGTGGGGAGTGTGATCAGCTTGTGGACATTCTTCTGATTGGATGGTGGTGAGGTAACTGGGAGTCACCATCATCGACCTTCTGGTCCCAGCTGGTCTGGGGTCTACATGCTTGTGGGCATCATATAGTTAACTTCTTCCATCTGGTGGAGGTTTCAATACCTGCAAAGCAGCTCAAAGGACATAGTTCAGAATATTATCTATAGTCTTTGAGGAGGAACTCAAGGTCCTTGACTTTGTTAATGTAGCCATTAAGTATTACTATTTTGTCCTGTTTGACTGTTTTCCTTTGCTTCTGAATTTTCTTACATCTCTGATTAAACTTATTCTTTGGCTAAAGTTTTTCTACTGACAAGAGGCAGGCAGAGGACATGGGTGTGGGTGGCATCTGTCCTGGTTACAGAGGGTCCTGCTCAGTAGCAGTGTTACTAAATCCCAGTATCACCCAGTGGAGATAGACCCTCAAAAGACATGTCGAGTGGGAGACAGAGGTTGGAGGGGAGTCAGCCACTGCTGCAAACCTGGCCTGAGGAAAAGAACAAAGGGGAGGAACACCCTGGACTCTTTCTTCCTCCTGCCTGACAGTCTAGCATCAGTGCCTTCCATTGGCTAAGTCCAGTCTTTAATTGAGATATAATTCACATACCATTAAATTCACCCTTTTAAAATATACAATTTGGGCTTCCCTGGTGGCGCAGTGATTAAGAACCCGCCTGCCAGTGCCGGGGACATGGGTTCGAGCCCTGGCCCGGGAAGATCCCACATGCCACGGGACAACTAAGCCCGTGCACCACAAATACTGAACCCGTGCTCTAGAGGCCACGAGTCACAACTACTGAGCCCGTGTGCCACAACTACTGAACTCATGTGCCACAACTACTGAAGCCCGTGCGCCTAGAGCCCGTGCTCTGCAACGAGAGAAGCCACCACAATGAGAGGCCCGTGCACCCCAACGAAGAGTAGCCCCTGCTCAGCGCAACTAGAGAAAGCCCGCACACAGCAACGAAGACCCAATGCAGCCAAAATAAATAAATAATAAATAAATTTATTTAAAAATATATAAAATAAAATATACAATTTAAGTCAAAGTTTATTTTATTAGTATATTCACAGAATTGAACAACATCATCAAACCTGACTTTAGAACATTTTCATCGCCCCAAAGAGAAACCGTGTTCCCATTAGCAGTCATTCCCCGTCACCCCGCACCACATCCAGCCCTGGGCAACCACCCATCTTCTGTCTCTGTGGACTTGACTACTGTGGACATTTCACGTAAATGTAAGTGCACAATACGTTGTCTTTTGTGCCCGGCTTATTTCCTTTAGCGTCGTGTTTCCAAGGCCCGTCCACACCATAGCCTGGGTCACTGCTTCATTCCTTTAAGAACTGAATGCTATTCCATGGTATGAATAGACCACATTTTGTTTATCCGAACTTTGGGGATTTTTCCATCCAAATGCTAATTATTAACTTTCTATTTCTCTACAATTCATTTTAACAATGTGGACGAAAATGGAAGGTGGCAGAGCATTTTTAATAAAATATCTTAAAATATGTTTTGATATCATACAAATGTTAACATTGGAGGAGGTCTTAAATGTTTTCCAGGGCACAATTTTTTGCATTTCCACATATATCACATTTTATATATGGAAGTAACTTATAAAGGGAGATAAAATAATTAGGTTTGAGAAGGGATTGTCTAAAACATGTCACTTAGCTTAAGCTGAATATCTAAATTTGAGTAAATTGAATTCCTGGAACCAAAAGGTAAAAATCTCCTGAAAGAAATTGGTAATTTAGCCCATGAAAAATCCTAATTAAAGGAAAATAAGAATTCCCTGAGATTTTGCATTAATGAATCTTCTGGCTTGAGAATGTAGTCCCCTTATAGAGCCAGAGAGATAGAGCTTTTATTAAAAATGATATTATAAACTATTTGAATTATCCCAAGTTTGGGTTTGATACTGTTTATATTGGTGATCTTTTCTATTTCAGGTTAACAATAGCTGGTTGAAATTTTTCTTTTTTTTTTTTTCCCTCAAGAGCCATGGGTCAAGGCCCAAGTATTCAAATGTGACACCTCTTTTCCTAAAAATAAATGGTGCTTTGGGTATTCCCTGTTATATTCATGCTGTTTTCTTGGCCCTGTAGCCAGACATCCATTACTGAGATAGAAATGGTTGGGGGCTTTTTTTTTTAATGAAGTACCAGCTGGAATAGGCACCCATTCACTCACCATCAGAAGTCACCAGGGCATCATTCTAAGTGACCCTCTTCACCTCTGTCTCTAAATATTTCCCCAAGTGTGGGCTTGTAGAGGGAACTCCTGTCGCTCTGAATAATAATGAAATCCTATTCGAAATCCCAGCTATATCGTTATTTTGTCAAATTCCCAGAATGCCCTGTTTTAAAGAGTACCCACAGCTTTACAAATAGCTTCACGGGCATGTTTTTCAGCCAATGTGTGGACTTTCTCCCATTGTTCACAAGCTAGTCACATGGGCAACACATGGCCTGGGGAGATGCCAACCTTAGCCACTCTGGAGACGTCTTTTGCTCGCCCTTTTAGAAAAGGTAAGCGGGGCTTCCCTGGTGGCGCAGTGGTTGAGAGTCCGCCTGCCGATGCAGGGGACACGGGTTCGTGCCCCGGTCCGGGAAGATCCCACATGCCGCGGAGCGGCTGGGCCCGTGAGCCATGGCCGCTGAGCCTGCGCGTCCGGAGCCTGTTGCTCCGCAATGGGAGAGGCCACAACAGTGAGAGGCCCGCGTACCGCAAAAAAATAAAAATAAAAAAAGGTAAGCGACTCACAGCCCACAGAAATTCTAATCAAGAGCTCCAGGCTCCCAAGACAATGGAGACACGAGGCACCTGACACCCAGTGGGTTCGTCCCACTTATCGTCCAGTCATTTTCACGCACCATCAGCATGGCTACTGCAGAGCCGTATTCTTCACTCCCAGAAGGATTCGATTTAGGGAACCAGCAAAGTACCACTCAGCCCAATTATCAAGAAAGCTTTTTTCAAACTTCAAAAGAGAGGAGGAAGTTAAAACATGAAAGGTGATGCACCACAAAGCAAAAGGACTTTTTGTTTTGTTTCCATATGACTTTCCCATCAACTCTGCTTTCTTAAATGACCTGAAAAACTGCTTTATGGAGGGACAAATGTATTTTCTTCAAATAAGTCCATGCTCCTATACGTTTCCTAGTCCTTTTTCATTTTGACTGTTAATGCAAAATTTGTTTTCCATACTATTAATAGTTGCTCCCTAAATTCAGACAAATGATTTTTTAAAATAAGAGATAATTCCTAGAGTAATGTAACACCATTTAAATGGGCATGGAATCATTCTCACTCATAAAAATATCTGTAACTAGGTAACTGAATTGCTCATCTGTCAACGACATGTGATGCAGACCTATTTATGCCTATCGTCCTAGCTAATTATTTATAGCACTCTCCGTTCACACTCAGAAATGTCCAAGGGTGGGGAATAAGTTATGTCACCATCCTAATTATAAGGTTCTTTCAGGGCTTTGCTTTCTTGGGGGTTTACTCTATCATTTGATTTAAGATGCTTTTTGGAATCCTTTTGGCTGAGAATAGGAGGTACATTCTCTGACCCTGTGTATATGACTTTGTGCTTTGTGAGTGGGAGGAAGTAGGGTGAAGGCTGGGATGCTGGTGTAGTATGTGGGCAGCATCATTTAGGTGTGAGGTTCACACATGGCGTTAAAGGCTGGGATGCTTCAAGACAACCAGGCTATCAGGCTTCTGGTCCTGGAAACGTGTGACATATACTGATACGTAAGGGCCAATGTTCACCAATAGAACTTTTTTTTAAAAGAAAACAAACAACAATAGCAACAAAATTAATATTTTTATTCTTTACCACCCAAAGTAATTAATAGATTTGAGGATTCCGTGTTTATGCTGCCCTGTCTGTTTTGCCACAGAGAGAAAGAAGGCTCTTGGTCATTGTAGTTCAAGGCCATGTCAAAGCAGTCAAGCTTCCCCCCGAAAGGCCGGTGCCCCCCTTCATCAGTTCTCGGAGAGAACAAACTCCTTCAAAGACCCCAGATGGAACTTGGTTTCACGGACCCTGCTACCAAACTCAGGTTCAGCTGCCCGCAGCTTGAAAACCAATACTCAAGAGACAGTGTTGGTAGGAAAGGAAAGCTTGCTTTATTCAGGAGGCCAGCAACCTGGGGAGAAGGCGGACTTGTGTCCACAGCCAGACTCCCAACTGCCCATCAGGGGGCAAGAACTTTTAAAGGGAAGTTTCAGGGGTGCACAGGTGGAGGGAGGGGGCTACCTGCAGAAACAGCACAGGCAGCTCCAACAGGCATCTTGAACTTGGTCATCGGTGGTCTGATCAGCGTCATCTTGATGGTTTTAGGTACAGTTAGTCTTCAGTTCCAGGGTCAATTCCCATTTATTTGAGGCCAGTTCTCGGAATTGTGGCAGCTTATGTCATGGCTACAGTCCGGTCATCATGTAGTTAACATCTGCACCTGGCAGGGGTTTCAGTGTCTACAAGACGGCTCCCAGGACACGGCTCAGAATACGATCTCTAGCCCTTGAGGAGGAACGAAAGGGCCCTGACTATGCTTAGTGACTGAACTATTATTATTTTGTCTTGTTTGACTGATTTTCCATCGCGTCTGCATTTTTCTCATTTCTCTGATTAAATTTATTCTTTGGCTAAAGTTTTTCTACAGACAAGAGGCAGGCGGAGGACATGAGGGGTTGGGGTCCTATGCCAGGAAAGCCCCATAGGGTCCTGATTGGTCACAGCCTGATCTGAGGGTCCAGAGTGCCCTGTGGTTGGTACCTCCCCCTGGGCAGGTGGCATCAGGTTCACTTCCTTACAGGGCCCTGAGGATCACAAGCTAGGGTTCTAGCTGGCTGTTCTCCCCTGGCACTCCTTCTTACACTCTGTACACATTTATTTATATGTTTTGTTTGTTTGTTTTTAAATTTATTTATTATTTATTTTTGGCTGCATTGGGTCTTCGTTGCTGCACGCGGGCTTTCTCTAGTTGTGGCAAGCAGTGGCTTCTCTTGTGGAGCACGGGCTCTAGGCGCGCGGACTTCAGTAGTTGTGGCACACGGGCTCAGTAGTTGCGGCTCACAGGCTCTAGAGCACAGGCTCAGTAGTTTTGGCGCACGGGCTTGGTAGCTCCGCGGCATGTGGGATCTTCCCGGACCAGGGCTCGAACCCGTGTCCCCTGCATCGGCAGGCGGATTCTTAACCACTGCACCGCCAGGGAAGCCCTATTTATGTGTTATGTGTCTGTTTGTTTAAGCTCTGTCTCTCTACGGTATGAGGGCTGGGATTACTTTGTCCGTTTTTCTTTTTGCTTATTTTTCACTTTTGTCTTTTTGGAGGGGGGTCATTTGTCATCACATCACCTAGTGCTGGGCACAGAATAGGTGCCCATTGAGGTAGGTGGCCACAAATTTCACCTCCGCTTATTCACACGCCTTTGCAAATGACTTTTCCACTGCTCCCACTGAAAGTGGGACTGTTTCTTCACATCTTGTGTCTGGACTTGGCCTTGGGGATCGCTCTGCCTGTTAGTAAATTAGTAAATATTGCTTAAACAGAGGATTAAACAGCACTTGCCCTTTGAAGCTTGCCCTCTCTTGCTCTGGAAATCCTGTTGGCTGCCCTCCACCCCCCAGTAAGCCTGGGTGAGCCTGTGAATGTGAACAGCACGTGGCCTGTGACCTCCATCAGCTTCGCTGAGAGCCGGCCCCAGCTGCCAAACACCTGATGAGGCCACTGGACCCTGGTGACTGTCAGCATAGGGTAAGCCCATCGCAGCTGAGGCCAGACCACATCTCCAGCCTGGAGCATCACGTGTAAACAGATAGTTGTATTTAAAGCTACTTTGGTTGTTCATCGTTTGTCATGCAAGAAAAGCTAATTGGCGTACCCAATAAATATTTATGGAACGAATGAATGATGGTCTCAGAACTTACAAAAAACAAGACATCTGTGTATGTATATTTATTCATTTTTGCACACATACAGAAAGGTGGGTATTATACATGTTTTATTCCCTCCTGGCGTGCACAAAGGAAGTACAAGATTCCTATTTGTATTAGTCAGGGTTCTCCAGAGGAACAGTCCCAATGGGAGATATACATAGACGTATGGGGATTTACTATGAGAAATTGGCTCAGTTGATGGTGGAGGCTGAGAGGCCCCAAGATTTGCAGGGTTAGGGTTAGGGCTAGGGTTAACGTTAGGGTTAGGGTTAGGGTTAGGGTTAGTTTTAGGTCTGCAGGCTGGACACCCAGGAAAGTTGGGGTGATTCAAGTCACAGTTTGATGGCCTGAGAACCTAAATGTAAGTCCAGTCCAAGGCAGGGGAAAAAGGTGTCTCAGGTGAACCTTAGGCGGGCAGGAAGGGGCCCTTTGCTGTATTCAGGCCCTCAACATTGGCCGATGGCCACCCACACTGGGGAGGGCCATATACAGAGACACTAATTCCGTGGCTAATCTCACCCGTGAACACCCTCAGAGAAACACCCAGAAACAATGTTTTATCTGGTCCCCCGCCCCGGCCATGGCCCAGTCATGTTGACACATCCAGTTAACTCTTGCACAGTTAAAATACTCACTTTACCAGTTGTTTCTCTATAGCTATTGCCTACCAAAAATGACCAGGATAGATATTTCCAGCTGGTATCTGAATATTGTCAACTATAGGATCCAGAAGTTAGAGGTGAAGAAACTGAGAGGTCAAGGGAGGATTGGGGGCAGGCCTGAGGTCATGGGGCCATCAGCAATGGGCAGGTCTCAGATCCAGAGGCTAGAGCTCACAGTCTGGACGCTGTCAGGCTTTAGGGACAGTGTGGCTTCCCCAAGTTCCAAGGGAGGCAAAGTCCGCGCCCCTCACCCTCGGGCTTGAGTTCGTGATACGCTAGAAGGCCTTGAAGAATAAGAAGGGCAGGTGTGGTGGAGATGACGGTGGTGGTCAGGGGTAGGATGCTGTGTTTGCCTGTGCACCCTCCTCCCTTGAAACTTGTGGAAGATTCAGGTGTAGAACGTCCTGTTACTCAGAGAAGAGCAACACGCATCCCTGGTCCCTGTAGGAGTGGAAGCAAAGCTGCTCATTCCATCCCTGTGTTTTCTTAGCAGCTTCTACGAACGGCCACTTGTTGACAAGGTGTAGGTGCAGCGGTATCATTGCACGGGGAAAACTCTGTGAGAAAAAGAAAAATGTTTACTGAAAGACAGCGGCCTTTGGGGTATGTATCTAGTATTATCAACTCATCTGACGTTTTACTGACTTCTCGCCTCGGCCTCCATCTTTTTCTCTTTAGAGTTTTGAATTTTGTCTCCATTTGTTCAGGAGAAAGAATTCTGATAACGCATGTAATCTCAGAAGGAAATCACACAAGCAAACGCTATAAAATCATAATTTGTCCATATGCGGAATTCCCATTAGTGCATGACTTAAGATATGCAATTTGCTAATTAAAAATACTTTTTTTCTGGCTCATTAGGTTTCTGGTAAATAATGTGTATATATATTTTGTTTGTTTGTTGTTTTGGGGTTTTTTCAATTTTTTATACAATTTTTAAAATTACTTTCCATTTACACTTATTACACAATATTGGCTATATTCTCTGTGTTGTACAATACATCCTTTAGCCTATCTTGCGCCCAGGAGTGTGTGCCTCTCACCACCCCCCGACCTTTATCTTTCCCCCACCACTCCCCACTGGTAACCACTAGTTTGTTCTCTAGATCTGTGAATCTGCTTCTTTTTTGTTATATTCACTACTTTGTTGTATTTTTTAGATTCCACATACAGGTGACATCATACAGTATTTGTCTTTCTCTGTCTTTTTTCACTTAGCATAATGCCTTCCGAGTCCATCCATGTTGCTGCAAATGGCAAAATTTTGCATGTATATATATATTTTATTGTGGTGGTCAGACGCAGCCACAGAAGGAGACACAGGGGAGACTCAGCAAAAACAAAGGTTATTATACTCACAAGTCCTAGAGTTGGGAGACACACATAACATGCAGGACCACATGGAAAGACACCAGGGCAGTCAGGAGGTGTAAGACGGTGAGGGGAAGTTTTCCCCAGGAAACTCCCGTGACCTTTATGGGTGTTTGCTGGGGAAAGGCAAAGACAGCAGAGTAAACAGTTCAGGGTTGACTCATTGGAAAACTTCTGTGCTACAGGGATGGTCCCCTGCTTACGGCACCTGGCCCTGGGATGATTAAAATAAGGGAAGAATGCCTCCTGGGGTGTAGGTCTGGCTGTGGGTTCGTTATTTTGTGTATTAGAGGCAAACTCCCATCTGGGCCCTTTATTATCTCTAAGAATTGTCTAGTCCCTGGAGGGGTGGTCCTTTCTCAGCCAGAAAGGATTTTTAATATGTCAAAATATCATAATATGCAGAAAGAATTTAAAATATTTATAATACAGTTTGCATTTCTTATTTAAAAATTTATAATAAAGACAAAAGAGAAGATGAACAAAGAAAAGTCAAATTTATAAATACCCATACGTAATCAGGTTTGTTTAAAACTACTCTTAATTTCTGGGTGTCAGAGAGGCTCGAGGATGTATCGTACACCATGGGGAATATAACCCCAATATTTTGTAAAAACCGTAAATGGACAGTGACCTTTTAAAATTATATAAAAATTAAAAATACTATTAATTTGAAGCAAGAAAGGAATAAATACCTTATACAAAAAAAACTCACAATTCAATTGGTATAAATTATTGCCAACTGCTGGCCCAATACCCCCTCTCCCAAAGAGAGAGAGAGATTTTTAAATTTCTACAAAATAATTTCTTTCTTTCTTTTTTTTTTTTTTGATGTGTATGAGGACAGGAAGAGGTAGGAAAATTGCTGTGCAGTCTTAGTTGTTCAAGATTTTACTGAGGTCCCCTAACGCCTGCCTGCCTGGTCCACAGCTCTGTCTAATCAGCATGGCGTCATGTTAAATTGGCCGTTTCTGGGAGTCAGAAGGCATCCAGTCTTACAATGACAATGCGTCACCCAGATATAAAGCAGCTGGCGATTCTGTGGACAATGGATTATTGATCTCAATACAGGAGACATATTTAGAAGGTATAGGTTGACCTCGGGAGGAGTTTACAGCGGATTGTAAAATTGTGTCTGAGAAACAGAGCCACAAAGAGCTACAAGCCTAACAGGGCTTCCCCTGGGATGTGGCTGAGCCCAGACCCAAGAGATGTAAACAGGTGGTCGCAGAGGCCGGGCTGCGGAACACGCGTCCATCCCATAAACTCCTTCAGGCGTCGAGGGAAACGTCTGACTCATTGCTTTTCCATGTGTGGGTTGAAATTTCATGTTTCTGTGTCTTGGAAGAGTTATTTGAAATTGCATGTACTTGAAAATTGTTGAAAACAAACAAACCTGTATAACACTATATTTTAGGTGTATATTTGTCCGAGAAAAGTCACCAAACTATCAACTGTTTTTGCCTCTTGGTGACAGGGTATTAGTGACTTTCAATCTTCTTTCTCTTAAAAATAATCTGCATGTTGTGATGATTCTAAAACGATGGTATTTCATGTAATTCAGAGTATTTACAGGAAAATGGAACGGTGACTTTAAAACACAGCACGTTATCAGTTTGAAAATGAGGCGGCAGGCTAGTCCTTGTGAGCACATTCTCTTATCCACCTGCTTGGTGTTCTAATTCAGTCTGATATGGAAAAACGCTGCTCTTCACTGCTGTGGTTGCTTCACGTTCATTTATGTTCACCTTCCCTTAGTCTCATGACTCACACAAACTCACACTTTTTTCCCTGAAATGCACTGAAGGCATGAATCATTGCTGAGCGCCTCCGTGATTTAGGGCATGCTGGTGGCAGAGATGGCTGAATGAGTACGATGGCCATTTCCTTATGCACCTAGTCAGAGATCAGCCACAAATCTGTCCACGACGAGTTCACATGGACTTGATTAACGTTCATACGGAATGAATTTCAGGGCATATGCATTTGCAGTGCACGTGTGTGACACACAGATGTCATACTTACCATAATTACTCCCATCACAATACATGAATTTTGTCCCGTTCTCTTTTTTTTAGTATACAGTTGTTAAGTTGGCAAATTTATCATTGTGACTGTGCTTCCAACTTGAAACAAATGCCTGAAACTTTTTTAATGACTGTGCAATATGACGTCATTAAATGATCAAGTTTAGTAAGACCTAGAAAACCGCAGAGGTGCCAATGAAATAACTGTTCTTAACATAAAGTCCTCCTCAGCCACTTCGAAGGGTCTCGATTTCCTAAGTGACTTTGAAAGAATTCTATCTCTGCCTTTCAGAATCAAAACGGACCCCCAATAATCCTATAATTCAGCTCTGAAAAAAATGCTTTTTGCTTCTAGTGAATTGATGTGCCTTTAAGATGGTCACATCTTATTGAGATAAAGAGCTCATCCCTCCTTGTTGGATGAAATGAGAAAGATAAACCTTGGGAAGAATTAGGGTACAGTTCCGAAAAAAATTAAGGAGCGGTCTTTATTAACTGCGATATGCTCTCTCCTTGAGAGTAAAGTCAATTTTGAACTTAATTTGTGTGTATTAAAAAAATATATATATATACACACACAATAAAAACTTTTCTAAAGTCCTCGCAAAAAATATTTTCCCACTTCTTCCTCTCTCTGACCTTAACTGCCAGAAAACTAGTGCTGAAAAGCCCTCAGATCTATTGGTCTCCTGTGGCTTCACTGTTATTGGCTCTTCCACAGCTGTGCTCCTTTCCCTGCTGCCAGGACACTGATTTGGTCAGGCTGCCCTGTTCCCAGGCCCTGAAGATGAATCAAGTCTAGTCTAAGTCATCGCAACCCGGTGCTCCTTTGTGATTGGTCTAGACATGAGCATGTGACCCACTTATGGCCAAGGAGAGAGGAGGGGAAGTGATCTTGGGGCCCTGGGAAATACTTTTCTCCTTAATAAACAAAAAATACTCACACAGGGTAAAGAGCTTCCTGCCACCGTCCTGTGCCTTCCTGCTGTATATACAGTTTTGGAGGATGTGACACCTGGATGGGAGACTGCCATGCTGGGATCACGAGGGATTGAGCCTTGGAAAACAGGCTGTGTACCAAGAACTGTGGAATGGAAGGAAGAAAGAAGACTTCCAGTTACTTCCAGGTCAATCCTGAGAACACCCACTGTGGTGGGCAAAACAGTCGCAAAAGTGTACGTCTTCATGCCCAGAACCTGGGAATATGCTACATTACACGGCAGAAGAGAAGTAAGGTAACAGATGGAATGAAGGTTGTTGACCAGGCAGATTATCTTGGATTAACAGGGCGGATCCCATGTCATCACAGGGTTCTTAAATGTGAAAAAGGGAAGCAGAGGAGTCATCGTCACAGTGATGCCATGAGAGAAAGACTGGACTGGCCATGGCTGGCTTTGAAGATGGAGGACGTGCCCACGGGCCAAGGAATGCCAGAAGCCGCTTGACACTGGAAAATTCAGGGAATGGGATTTTCCTCTAGAACCTCCAGAAAGGAACGCAGCTCTGCAGACATCTGATTTTAGCCCCGTGATGATCTCGGAGAGGCAGCAGTGAGTGATGGCATGAAGCGAGATCTTAATTCACTGCCCGGGACTTGAACCTGGGGAGCCTGGATGAAAACTAGGAATCCCAGCCACCACACCCCCTGGCTCTTGCCCCCGGTGAAAAATGCATTTCTCATGGAGGCAAAACTGTAAAAACAGGTGCAAAGTTTATTATTAGAGACACAGCACAACAACAAGTGGGAGAGCACACAGAGAAACAGCTTGTTTGGTTAAGACAGAAGCAGGGCAGAGATGCACACCCGGAGAGCAAGGGTGTGGGCGTCCCCCCTAACGAGGAGGACCCCAGTAAAGAGGCGGTTAGGTCACTTATATAGGGCAGGTCTTCCGGGTCTCTGTTCACCTCTGGCCAATTATCTGGTTGCCTTCTCCACATCTGCTCTGCCCTAGGACCCTCCCTAACACGCGTGCAGCTTCTTTCCAAGATGGATCCCAGCCCAGAGGCCTATGGGACGGCCTTAGCATCACCTATTATGGGGTGGTGCCCCCTCCTTTTTGACCCCCAAGGAGGCTTTCTGCGCATGTGCAGTGTCTCCCTTGCCCCAAGGATGGGAGATGTATGGCCTCTTGATCTTTTAACACGATTTAGTCCCACTCTGTCCCTGCCACAAAAATGTCCAATGTCCGGTTATTTACCCTATTTCTCTTACTGGTTTTTATATCGAGGTGCAGATCTCAAAATATAGACAGGAGTCCGGTCATAAATATGTATTCCTGGAGCCCGTTTGTCTCTTGCTTCAGGAAATGTAAACAGGGGGCTGGTAATGAATGTCTGGCCTGGAGCCCATCTTCTTCTCCCCCCAGAAGTGTGAACAGGAGACCAGTTGTAAATGTCTCACCTGGAGCCCATCTATCTCCTGCCTCAGTGACACCCATTTAAGACTTCTGACCCCCTGAACTGTAAGACAATAAATTTGTTTTGATTTAAGTCACTAAGTCTATGGTAATTCATTACAGCAGCAACAGATAACTAATTATGGATGTTCAATTTGGGGAGACTGTCTATTTGAAGCCGTTGTGAGCTCAGTTTTCTGTTAATTACAGCCAAACACCACCTAGCAGATATGCCACTCCATCATCTATTTGAGTTAATATTATTTTTAAGACCATTACCTTTGTTCCAAAGAGATCATTACATGGTTCCCTGGCTAAATGATGTGTCTCTCAAGGCAGGAAACGCTGAACCTTTCACTACTGTATTCTCACCAATACCCCAGGTCCTTCCCCAAATATGACTTACTTTCTGTGGAATCTGAAGATCCATGAAAGAAAGATGAAAACCACCGATTTATATAAAAAACAGAGCAAGTGTGTTAAATCACATGTAGGGTCACTTCTTTATAGTAGGTTTTGAAGAATTAATTCACATGGAACAAAATTATTATATAAAATTTTGTATCAAATTGACGCTGTCCTAGTAACATAAAAAAAAAAAAATCAGAACAGAATTCCAAATTTGCTTTCTGAAATTGGTTGCTATCAACGATGTTTTTGGTCCTTTGTTATTCCAAACTTTGAAAACTTAATGAATAAATTTCGTTCCTGGGGTCTGTATGTTGAATTATATCACCTGTACGTGTACTATATGTCACGTAGATTATAATTACCTTTCCCATTTGTCATTTAATCTTTACAAGAACCTATTTCTCAGGCCAGTGGGAATTAGTAACCATGACAAGCTTTCTTCCACTTGTGTGGCTTTGTCAATTTCTTTGTTTACTTTATACCATTAATATCCTATGGCTGTGTGGCTGTGTGTTATTCACAGAAAACAGTGTTCTAGTGAATGTGGTGTGTTCTCCAGGCCAAGGGCGATCTGTGATTAAAAAAGCTCTAGGTATGCAGGATATCAAGCCACCCACCGACCCATAGTTGGATGTAGATGCGAAGTACTACATCGGGGTTCCAGGAGCCTAGCCCCTCAGGGTCCCCGGTGTGAGGACCACACAGGCCCCTCCCTTGTTAATCTTCAAGCTGACCGTTGCAGACTGCCCATTCATTCCTCAAGAACCTCTCGCAGCCCCGGGTTCAGGCAGGCGCTCTCTGATTTAGGGATCTGCCCTATACCTAGCCTCTCTGTCTCTGTAGAACCCCTCCGTTCCTTGTCACCATCAAGGCGGAGTGGCTGCAGTGCAGTGGCCATCGAGAGAGTGGAGGCTGAGGTTAACCCATTGGCAGAGGCGCCCCCTGTGTGGTGGAGGCGGACCCAGGCTTCCCTGGGACCCAGACGTCCAGCATCAGAGCCAGACGCCTGCTGGGCAAGGCTGCCCCCGTGGTGGGAGAGGTGCATCTCCAGGTGGAGAGTTGGGTTGTGTGCTACCTGCAGAGAATCCCTCCGCTTCTTCCCCGGCAGCTCACGCCTGCCTTGTTCTGCTGATCCGTGCGCATCCACAGGCCTCCGTGCCCATCTGAGGAGCTCAGTCTGCCTGTGGTCACTCAGGACCCGGTGGGATGAGAGGGCGGGAAGCTGCCAGTTACAGAAATTTCCTCTGGCAAAAGAGAAAGGCTACTGTGGTCCTACCTCTTTCAATAGGCCTCTGTGTTGCCATCCATCTACCTTAAATATAGGTGATCTGTAGGCATTTAGGTTCATTTTCAGCATTTTCTAATGATTTAAATGATCTTGCTTTATGATTGACCAAGCTTTAAAGATAGAGAAATCGGGTTCGGGGTGCAGAGTGCGGGCTCAGCAAGGCTGTTTTTTGTTGTCTGTCTGAAAATCTTCTTCAACATGGAACGCTTAGCGACTGAATGGCCAGTAACCAGACTGGCTATACTTCCCCATCCAGCAAGGGCCAGATGGCTTCCATTCTCAGAGAAGGGCCGCGAACGTGTATATGTAATTCCCTGCAGCCTGCACTGCTTTTTTATGAAATCTGCTGCTACTTGTTCTGTGTGGGACAGCAAGTGACCTGTCAACGGCATAAAATATAAACACAGCAGGTCTCCCTCGCCCCAGGAGCCCGTCCTCAGTCTCATGTCACAGCTTCCCTTGGGGAACAAAACCGAGCATATACATGACAGCATCTTTTTTACCCACGTTCAGATGAATGGCATTTGTTAGCGTCCTTCAGCCTCTGTAAAATTAGAGTGTCATTTTCCTGTTTGGAGCGTGAGAAACATAGGCAGTTTTGAGTTACTGGAGTGTGAGGTTTTGACGTTCGGTTCACATTGATCTCTTCCCCAGTTGCATCGCCATGCCCTGCAAAAGCATCTAGATTGATCTCGGAGAGAAAGGCACAGCGGGTCCTTATTCTGAATGGCTTGGAGCCAATAGGGGGCAGTGTTCTCAGCACCAGTGGCGTGGGCAAGTTTCCCACAGTGCACTTCGCTCTGCTCCAGCAGATGGGCTACTCTAGCACCAGAGCACAGAGGTTGCCATGCATACAGCTGCCCTCACAGGCGTGTAAACCTCCCCACTGGTGAGTGACCCACATGCAGGAGACTCAGGACCATCTGACAGAGGGTATTTAGGGTTCTGATTAAGAAAATTCACAAGGTAGGGCTTCCCTGGTGGTGCAGTGGTTAAGAATTCACCTGCCAATTCAGGGGACACGGGTTCGAGCCCTAGTCTGGAAAGATCCCACATGCCGTGGAGCAACTAAGCCCGTGCGCCGCAACTACTGAGCCTGCGCTCTAATGCCCGCAAGCAACCACTGAGCTCACGCACCACAACTACTGAAGCCCACGCGCCTAGAGCCCGTGCTCCGCAACAAAAGAAGCCACCACAGTGAGAAGCCCGTGCACCACAACGAAGACCCAATGAAGTAAACAATAAATTAATCAATATAAAAAAATTCACAAGGTAGAAAAACTGCAAAAGTTGAATATTTGAAACTAGGGGACTGTAGCTTTCGTTTACTTTTCCTTCACTCATTTTTTGTTCAAGGGATTTCCTTCTCTGAGGAGGCAGAGGAAGTGGAAAGGGCTGTCAGGGAGATGCAAAAATAGAAGAGGGGTTCAACATAAAGCGACGGGGAAAGAATAGATTTCTGAAGCATGGTGGCTGGGAATGTCAGTGAAGAGAAAGTGGTGAAGGATGGATGGGACGGTCTCTCCCTTTGACCCTGATCGATGGACAGTATCCAGGGGGTACTCAGCAGTCAATAAGAAAAGGAGAAACGCTGAGCAATACAATACTGGACCAGGTATAACGGTCTCTGCAGTTTAACGTAAGGAAAATGATTTCAGTAACACTTCTAATGTAACTGAACCAAGTTCGTTTACCCCCATAACAAACCAAATGCTGAGACACCAAGGTTTTGCAGCAGAGAAAAGGTTTATTCACGAGGCAGCCAAGCAAAGAGACAGATCTCAAATCCACCTCCCTGAAGGTGAGGGGTTCAGGATATTTATGGGATAAAGAAGCAGGGTGGCTATATATAAAATAGATAAACAGCAAGGTCCTACTGTACAGCACAGGGAACTATATTCAGTATCTTGTAATAAACTGTAATGGAAAAGAATATATGTATAACTGAATCATTTTGCTGTGCACCTGAAACTAACACATTGTAAATGAACTATACTTCAATATAAAAAAAAAAAAGAAGCAGGGTGGGTGGTCTGAGGCATATGAGGAGTGTGGGGAAAGGTGATTGGAGAAAAGGAAAGGGTGAGGTCATTGTCATTCTATGCAGGTGCAGCTAAGCTACAGGCCTGCATGTTCAGAAAATGCAGGCGTTATCATCTTTTGAGTGTGGGGTTTTGGCCTCTAGCGTTGAGGTAGTCTCGACCAATCTTAGCCGGCCCGACTCAAACTGGAACCAGCTGACTCCAAGTTCCTGAAAAACAGCTTGGGCAAACATCTTATTGTTTAGGCTACATGATGTTTGGAGGACACACACATTTTTGTAAACACAATTAAAATTAGCTTGGTAAGTGAAGGCAGGTTACAATTCATTATTTATTAAGCAAGTTACAGTTTAATGGGTCTGATGACCACCCTCAGTTTCATTAAGTGAGCTGGAACTGGTGCAGTTCCACCACTGTGGAAACCTGTGTGACACAATTAACTCACGTTAAGGAGATGCCAGCAAGTCTCTTCCAAGTTATCTGAGTGCCTATCAAAACATAGTTACAGGGTCGGGTGAGGGATGGATTGGGAGTTTGGGATTAGCAGATGCAAAGTAGTACGTATAGGATGGATAAACAACAAGGTCCTACTGTAGAGCACAGGGAACTCTATTCAATCTCCTGTGATAAACCATCATGGAAAAGAATATGGAAAAGCATGTATATATAAGTATAACTGAATCACTTTGCTGTACAGTAGAAATTAACACAACATTATACATCAACTATACTTGAAGAGACAGGCAAGTACAGTTGACCCTTGAACAACCTGGGAGGGGGGTGTATAGTTAGGGGCGCCAACCCTCCCAGTAGTTGAAAAATCTGCATATAACTTATAGTTGACCCTCAGTATTCCAAGTTCCTCTGTATCCGAGGTTGCACATCCACAGATTCAACCAACCTCGGAGTGTGCAGTATTTACTGTCGTATTTATTACTGAAAAAAATCCCTGTATGAATGGATCCGTGCAGTTCAAAACTATGTTTTTTTAAGGGTCGGTCTACTTAAATCAGTCAAGTTTCCTCATCTCCCCCAAAGACACCAACGCTCAGTTGAAAATAGAGGCTACTAGTAGCTTGGCATATTGATGCAGAGAAGCTGACTAAACCGCTGGTCTTTCGAAACACGGCTGCAGATAGAAAGTGGTGAATGTTTTGGGAAAGCTGGGGACTGATTCTTCAAGGCCAGAAACCATGCTGTTCTAGTAAATAAAATCTTAAGTTCCATGCACAGACTGTTTTGTCGGGAGTTCATTTAGCTTGGTAACATCGCCTTGGACTAACACCAGGAGTCAGTGGTATGTAGACTTGATAACACAGCCGCTTCTCAAAGGGACAGAGGCTGCAGGCAGATTGGAGGCTGCGGGCAGATTGGAGGCTGCGGGCAGATTGGAGGCTGCAGGCAGCCTGTAGGCTGTAGGCAGATCGGAGGCTGCAGGCAGATTGGAGGCTGCAGGCAGCCTGTAGGCTGTAGGCAGATTGGAGGCTGCGGGCAGATTGGAGGCTGCAGGCAGATTGGAGAACGTTTATTAGAAAAGGAAGCAGAAAGAATAAAAATACCCTATCATTCCACAGGGCAGAAAGAAACATGCCATTGCTATTTATTAAATATAAGTTAATGTCTGCTTAATGAGTCCTATTGCATTTACCTTTTCTTTCTGAAAGTCTAACACTTCTGAATGTCTAACACTTAGGGATCTTAAGAATATTCAACGGCAGAGCCTATAAAATTTAAATCTCCAATAAAGAGTTAAAAAGCCGTTAAAGTAAATTGTTTTGGAGAACAGAGACATTGCGAAATATCATTACATGTTCTCACACATGTTACTTGTTTAATTAGTCCGATATTAATCACTCTGCTACTTTTATTTATTTATCTATTTATTTTTTTCCTTTTACTTAATACCATTTACATAACATAAAAGTAAATGATACAAAATAATATATAATTTATATGATTATTATTTTTAATATACAATGTGCAGATATCCACTTTATATTTATGTTAAATTTTAAAAAGTATGTGCATAATTATTTATTACATTTATATTATATAATTTATCAGTTAGCAACACTAGTAATGATATTATACTATTATATAATTATATATCACATTATATTTATTTCATATTATATTATTATTGTTTCTTTTTAAGTCTGGTAGGTTATGTACTGGCTTTTTTTTTTTTTTTGCGGTACACGGGCCTCTCACCGCTGTGGCCTCTCCCGTTGCGGAGCACAGGCTCCGGACTCGCAGGACCAGCGGCCATGGCTCACGGGCCCAGCCGCTCCACGGCATGTGGGATCTTCCCAGACCGGGGCACGAACCCGTGTCCCCTGCATCGGCAGGCGGACTCTCAACCACTGCTCCACCAGGGAAGCCCTGGAATAGTGCTTTTTGAAGTTAAATTTGCTAATTGCAAATAAAACCAGATAATCATCAAAAAAGAAAAAAAAAAGGAAGAAGAGAAAATGTACTTCCGTTTCTACAAGGTCTGCTGGAGACTAACCTATGTTCTCTGAAGTTGCAGATACAGACAGGAAACAGGAGCCGTGATGAGGACTCCGGCAGGTCGGCCACGCGTGGCTGAAGAAGGACAAGAGACACAGCGTCCATCTGCTACTGTCACACCCCCAGCAGGTCATTCTTCTCCACTTCAGAGAACTAGTCAGTCGACAGCTTAAACAGTGTGGCTTTTAAGACCCATGTACCCCAAGATGCAGGGAAATGAGAATATGAGAAGATGATTCACAGCAGGTTTAGGTTCAGACTCTACCTGGGCCAGATAATGCCCTGCTCTGTCCCTCCCACCCCAGAATGGGACACTTGGAAATGGAGAGATCTGAGCTGTCGCATTGACTATGGCACCCTTTTGGCATTTAGGGCCTGGGATGGTGAGAGCCTGAAATGACCAGAATGGGACCTCACTATGAAAATGGTGCACCCCAAACACCTATAGCGTCTCCCACAGAAAAGCACCAGAACAGAGACAATGGGATCATTTGCTCTTCTTGCCTGGGAACCTCTCACACCAACGGGTGAACCTACTGACCACCTCCCTAATGAAGTTCAACTGCATCCATCAACCATGGTGATAATATAAACACAATTACTATATGAACCACTTTGCTGCGCACCTGAAACTAACACAATATTGTAAATCAACTATACTTCAATTAAAAAAAATTATTACTATAAAAATATCCAGTCTTTCCCATCCCACGCCCACAAAATAAAGAAGATTCCGACATGGCATGTTAAGTTTCTGACCCTCTCCCTACAGAGGGACCAGCCTGGCCAGATGCTCCTTTGAGATTTGTAGCTGGAAATAAGAAGGCAAGTGAGCAAAACAGGGAGTATTCGGGCAAGAGCAGAAAAGAAAGTTTTCAAGGAGTTGTTAGGGTGACAAAGGAGCCACAGCAGTGTCTGTGTGTGGAGGAAGAGACCAGCGAGGAAAAAGGGAATTTAGAAAATATCACCATGGTTTACAAGGACCCTGCATTCTTGGTGTCTGTGAAATATAATATAATACATGTGTTTTGAAATGAAACTTTAGTGTTTTCTTTAACAGAGGTATAGGTTAGCAATTATGAAAGTACTTTTTAAACTTTTTATGTTTTCTAGGATTGAAAAAATACATAGATATATTGCAGAGCCAGATTTCTTAATGTTGGAGAAAAAAGTTATATATATGGAAATGGAGAGGATGGGAGTCAATCCCATGGCATTAGACTGGAATCAGGTATTAGTATAAAGTACTACACACACACATACACACACACACACACAAATATAGATATATGTGTGTGCACAGGTTGGTATACACACGTGTATACCAACATTTCCTAGCTCTGTCCTCTAAGAGGACTTAGAAGCAGTGACACCCCCGTAACAATGAGAACACCTAATGCTCAGATCTTGGTTTCTAATACCAATTTTTAATAATAGGAATCAGGGCTCTTGGGAAAAAAAATGCTGACCCCAGGGCTGAGGCAGAAGAATTACTGGATGAACCTGGAGCATCTTGTGGTACAAGGAAGGTACAAGGAAGTGCTCAGATGTGACAGAAATACATGGAAAGATTACAAGAACCAACCTGAAGGAACTCAGAATGTTCAAAGCCAGAACAATGAGTACAACAAAATAACTATGACAGTGTTGGCTAATAACCCATAGAATAAAATAAGTATCCATGAATTGATATAATATCAATCAATCAATTAATGGTACAGAAGAGCCAGTGTGTCTGAGAGTAGAATCCCAATGAAAAAAGCAAAAACTATGCGTGAAATGGAAAATCCCCATTAGACTAATGTTACAGGAATGAATGTTGTGAGCAGGTACCACCAAGTGATGCTAAAATAACACATGCACAGACCCCGAAGAGCTACCCGTGGGAAACACTGAAATCACTAAAGATCATGACATCTATAGACATCTGGGAACTTCCGCAATGACGCTCCCCTAGAAGGAGTCATTAATATCCAAAAATGGCTGCCCAGCCTCTAGCATTAAACCACTGGGCTGTTTGAAGGCAGAATGTATCTTATGTGACATCCGATGAGCAAAACATCTGGAGAAACAAATTGGGGTGAGGCCTTTCCAAGTGTGCTAATGAAACACATGCTGTCAGGATAAGGCAGAAGAAAAGACAAGGTCAGGAAGCCCTGGGGCTTAATTGATTTGTCTTCTAGGAAAAGATGGCAGTGGGCAGAGTGACTCACGCCCAGGTATCAGGGGAATGTCATTAAAAGCTTATTAGGACACTAGTCCCAGGCAGCAGACCAGAGCATAAAGTTGGTCCACCACTAGCTCTGTCAGAATCTTGTTTTCTCATACAAGCATCCTATTGTGTTTCTGTGCCCAAAGTCATTAACATAATATAACAGCTTCACGCCCAAGAATTTCTGTGCCTGAAGCCGGAAGCTGCTGTATAGGGAAGGGAAAATTAAGTTATCAGACTCTGGATTTTGAATGCACAAAACTGAAAAGGGAATTTTTCTCCAAACATGGCGTTTATTCCAAATGGCCTGTTAGGATGCCTTTGATGAATGGCATCTCAAATATCTGGGAACGTGTGGCAGAGACAGGAAGTGCCTCACGTATATCGATATACCTCCCTATACATCTTTCCTTGCCTCTCTTGCAGCTACACTGGGACTGATGACTTGCTCTGGGAGGGCAAGTAACATATATGGCTTCTGAGAAGAGGTATTTAAAATCCAGTGTTTCTTCTATCACTCTTTCCCCTGATGTGAGGACCTAGTGGACCACTTGCAGTAGCGCAGCTACTAGGGAGGAGATGCCAGAGGCGCATCACAGGTGCATGAAGAGTCAACCTTTACAATTTCAAGCCACTGAGATTTCAGAGTGTGTGTGATTCTGGCGATAAACACCCTGACTCTTCCAAAATGCCTCCTCCCAAGCCCACTGCAGCAGATACAGGAATGCCTATTTTTCAGTCAACACCATCCAGGAATAAAATTTCTGTGCTTCAGCCAGAGGTGACTGCAGAGGTGACAGAAATGTTAGTTACCAGACTCGAAAATAGCCTTTGTCTGGTCACAAGGACACGATTCCCAAATCTGACAGAGGGCTGGAGCTCCCTGGGCTTGGAGTGATGAATTATGTTCACGTGAGCTAAGCAGATTCCATAAATCATAAGAAATTTTTACCGAATCTACTGTGAATACAGCTGGAGCCCCAAGTCTGACACGTCACACATCTTAAATTGAGAATAATGGGTCCTTCTTTGACCATTTACCCAATAGGTAGAATAAAATATCAGAGCTGAAAGGGCTTTTAAAAATGATCTTAATGAATCCCTTCAGTTTATTGCAAATGTTTTATTATGTGCCATGGACTGTGCTAGAAACTGGGAATTCAGGTATAAGTGAGACCCACTCCCTTTCCTCAAGGAGTTTATGTTTTAAGTGAAAACCGAATACAGAAACTACATAATGAGATGCACACAATAGACATATAAAGGGCACGGTGGGGCTTGCTGGAGGGGTAATTAGTGCAGCTTGGGGTAGAGAGAAAGCTTTGTGAAGGGATGATGCCCCATTGGGTCATAAGAATGCCTGGCAAAAAATATGGGACAAGAGAGATTCGTGCAGGCGGAGGTATGAAAGTATGAAAGAGCATGGTAGGGAAAGAGATAATAAAATTCTCAAAAACAGGTGGTCAGAGCATGGTCTAAGTTCTTTGTTCCCACGCCTGTCACCACATTTAATTGGCTGTTGCTTGAATATAAGGTGGAGAAATGGCAGTGTGTGAAGCTGGACAGTATTGAACAGAAGGAAAATCTATTTCTGTGAAGATGTGATATAATCTAGGTTAAGTGATTAGTAAACCATAAATGTGTTTAAAGGATTCAGGGGCACTAGTATGTGATACTACAGGATAGGAAACACTGTATAATTTTAAATAGATTGAATGATACCAGTATTTTTAGAAGGCGGTATCTTGGTTTGTAGTACTTTTTTTTTTAATTGCTCATCAATTTTTACTCCTGCTTTTTTCATCCAGAACATAGTATATTTAAATGAAGAGTTTTACCCCTTATCCATTTTGTTTGTACGTTAAGATAATTTAATTTGCTTCTAAGCTAGACTATAACAATGCATGTATAAAACCTTGCAGGAAAAACAAGCCCTGGCGTGGGGGGGGGGGGTGGGGGGAAGAGAAGAAAGAACTAAGTATAGCTATTCTTTTTCTGAAATTAACTTCTTTGTGTTGCCGGGTCCCAACCTCCACTTATGCATTTAAAATTGTTACAAAGACTTGCAAAAAAGTTCAATGGAATTTGGCACCTTCTGAGAAATCAAAAGAGAAACTACAATTAAAATGTGCAGAAAGAAAATTCACATTTTCCCAGGCAAGGGAGTGAAGAGGCAACTGCAGGGAGGCTGCATTCTTCTAATGACAAAAAGTAAGTGATTCGAATAGGTAATTGGACTTGAATCTGGTGAATGCAGACACCTTGGCTAGAACGGAAGCGTCTCTCTAGAGGAGCAGCAGTTAAAAGACCTCCTCCTCATGCTAATGACGTCATGCACCAAAACCAAGTCGGTGACACCAACAGAAATCAGTGCCGCAATGATGTTGCAGGCTCCCCTTTGGGAGAAGGACTGGGGTAGAGTTTGGGAAGCATTTCAGCTA
Organism: Pseudorca crassidens; assembly: GCF_039906515.1. Taxonomy (NCBI): domain Eukaryota; kingdom Metazoa; phylum Chordata; class Mammalia; order Artiodactyla; family Delphinidae; genus Pseudorca; species Pseudorca crassidens. Next base: position 87,707,566 of record NC_090307.1, read on the forward strand.
AAGATAAAGAGTGGATTCCTATGGGAATGGGCTGGGTAGTTAACACATTAGCTGAACTGAGCCTGTGAGGTTAGAACACTTGCACCAGGTCTCCTCAAATCACATGGGGAGTCAGAGCTCTTAACCAAGGACATGAAAGTATAAGGAGGCAGAGAAAGAGAAAGCTGAACCCCGTCTCTTAGACGGAGAATCCCTGATGGAAGAATGTATCCCAGACTTTAGACAACTTGGCAAGAGCTGTTCTGTGAAGAGCGTCACAGCCTGGGAATGCGCGTGTGCCCTAATCCGGATGCACCTGCTAATTTCAAGATAAGGACTGTTGAGCCGTTTCAAGGCGTAAAAAGACCGTAATCTGATTTTGTACTTTCCTAGTGCTTTGTTTTTATGCTTCTCATCTTGCTTTTTCTTATCACTGAGACATGATATATTCAACCTGTGCAAGTAGCAAGATCGTATGTGAATAAAACATCCCAATTCTATGACATAACTCACAGCAAGATCCTTTTTGACCCACCTCCTAGAGAAATGGAAATAAAAACAAAAATGAACAAATGGGACCTAATGAAACTTAACAGCTTTTGCACAGCAAAGGAAACCATAAACAAGACCAAAAGACAACCCTCAGAATGGGAGAAAATATTTGCAAATGAAGCAACGGACAAAGGATTAATCTCCAAAATTTACAAGCAGCTCATGCAGCTCAATATCAAAAAAACATACAACCCAATCCAATAATGGGCAGAAGACCTAAATAGACATTTCTCCAAAGAAGATATACAGATTACCAACAAACACATGAAAGGATGCTCAACATCACTAATCATTAGAGTAATGCAAATCAAAACTACAATGAGGTATCACCTCACACTGGTCAGAATGGCCATCATCAAAAAGTCTACAAACAACAAATGCTGGAGAGGGTGTGGAGAAAAGGGAACCCTATTGCACTGCTGGTGGGAATGCGAATTGGTACAGCCACTACGGAGAACAGTATGGAGGTTCCTTAAAAAACTACAAATAGAACTACCATATGACCCAGCAATCCCACTACTGGGCATATACCCTGAGAAAACCATATTGAAAAAGAGTCATGTACCAAAATGTTCATTGCAGCTCTATTTACAATAGCCAGGAGATGGAAACAACCTAAGTGTCCATCATCGGATGAATGGATAAAGAAGATGTGGCACATATATACAATGGAATATTACTCAGCCATAAAAAGAAACAAAATTGAGCTATTTGTAATGAGGTGGGTAGACCTAGAGTCTGTCATACAGAGTGAAGTAAGTCAGAAAGAGAAAGACAAATACTGTATGCTAACACATATATATGGAATTTAAGAAAAAAAAATAATGTCATGAAGAACCTTGGGGTAAGACGGGAATAAAGACACAGACCTACTAGAGAATGGACTTGAGGATATGGGGAGGGGGAAGGGTGAGCTGTGACAAAGTGAGAGAGTGGCATGGACATATATACACTACCAAATGCAAAATAGATAGCTAGTGGGAAGCAGCCGCATAGCACAGGGAGATCAGCTCGGTGCTTTGTGACCTCCTGGAGGGGTGGGATAGGGAGGGTGGGAGGAAGGGAGACACAAGAGGGAAGAGATACGGGAACATATGTATATGTATAACTGATTCACTTTGTTATAAAGCAGAAACTAACACAACATTGTAAAGCAATTATACTCCAATAAAGATGTAAAAAAAAAAAAAATCCCTGATCATACGCAGACGGCCTGATTCTCAAATAGCGTCCTTGTATTTTGGAATGTAATGTCATATATTTCAAACTGTGGAGAATTTACAATGAGGAGAAGATCATTGTAAGAAATATTATGTCCATCTTGTTAAATATGAAATCTGTGTTAAGATGGAATTTTATGTGTTTCCAAATATGGTATAGACTATAAACCCTTGGTTGATGTCTAATAGATAAAGAACTCTAACAGGTGGAAAAGGAAAAATCAAAGATATAGATAGAAAATATGACCAAGAAGAAAAAGAATTGAAAAATAAACTTTGACCTTTCCAATAACAAAACATATTAAGTATACCATCTCTACTGATAATATTTTAGTTATGTATCAAATGATTTGCACAAACATGGAACAGTCCAACTTTGTAGTTATGTCACAGCAAAAAGAAATGCTCTGAAAACTAATATTTCTGACTAAAAAGAGGGGAAAAAAGAAAAAAAAGGAAATCAGGTGATGGAATATTGAAGAACTTTCTAAAATAATTTATGGTTGTTTGTCATTGAGTTCAGGTATCCAGACTGGATTCACTGGGCTTCTAACGGCCAATTTTATCCCGATGGATTGCACTGAAGGTTGACCACCAAAGCAAACACAAATCAACATTTTAATTTATGGTCTTTAAAGGAAAATATATATTAAAGTGTCTGTCGTGCTGTACCCCTCAGTGGAAGGTATTTGAAACTAATTACTCTAAGTGCTAGAAGAAGTTTGATTAGTACAATGGCTTTATCCACGTTAATCAGTATCACTCTCCAGAAACTGTGTGCTCTTTGGTGTCACTGGTTGAAGCTTTATTCAATTCAAACTCAAGTTATTAAACCGAGGCTCAGGGGCTCCCACTATCTGGCCAGTAGAGAACTCAGGTACCACTTATAGCTTTAGGGGTTTCTCTCTGTTATCCCTGTGTTTTCTCATAAAGGTGGGCGTTTACAGTCTACAGTGGGAGGGGAGGGGACAAGGGGGGCTCTGCACCCCAAGACCCAGGCCCAGGGGTGTCAAAACTCATCTGACTGTACTTAACATGGGTGCATCTTATTGTCTATTAATTACACTCCCCAAAGTTGATTTAAAACAGGTAATGGAGAAAACACGTAAAGATTCTTGGCAACGAGTAAATGAAATAAGCTCCAAGTTATACAAAACATCTTTTCTACGCTGGGTAACGTTCTTTCCAATTTTCTGTAAATGCCTAAGAGGGCTGTCCTGAACATCATTTTGTTCGTTGAAAACTCCCGAGTTTCTCTCCCCAAACCTAGAGCTGTACACTGTTGCCCAAATATATTTACTAATTTGGGAACTTAACGGCTGCTTCTTGGAGTTGCCCGTTATTTACTTCATCTGAAGCACTTCAGGGTCCCAGGAAAACAAGGTTATCTCTCCTCCAGTCTCTAGAAGCAAGAAGAAGGAGGAAGGAAAATCAATAGTCTGATCATCATTCTTCTCCACATAGACTATATAGGTTGGGGTGGGTCATTATTCATCTGTGCCGGTGGAAATTGGATTCTAAATATTGGAGAAGCAGAAAGCAAATTTTGAGAGCAAAATATGCCGTTAACTTCACGGCTGAACGGCCTGCGGAGGGACCTTTAATTGCATATGCCACAGTTTCAAGATCCGTGGCACATTCCAAGATGATCCTGGGTCTGTGGTTTCTACGTTGTTATTCCTTTCGAAAAATCAATTATGAAATTTACAGTCTATCATCTTCCCCACACATAAGTGTCTTCAGGTGGACTCCTGAGAAGTGTTTGGAATTAAATATGGGAAGACCTATTTTTCAGTGTAGCTTTTGCCACCGGTTAAACAATGCAAAGAGCCCAAAGGGAGGCATTGTTTTTGCTTTGTTTTGTTGTTGGTTTTTGCTTGTTCTAGATCAAGGGTCAGCACTTTTTTTTTTTTTTCTGCAAAGGGCCAAATAGGAAATCTATTGGCGGGCCAGAAAAGGCAAACTCGAGAACATTATATAATTATTTCTATATTCATTTAAAAGGTAAAAACATTTTTAGCATGTGGGCTTTGCAGGACTAGAGGCTGCCCACAGGCCACAGTTGCTGACCCTGTTTTCGATGGTCTCTAAGGCCTGAACTGACCCTGACCATGGAAATGTCCGTGGCTTGCTCCACACTACCCACAGCTAATTAGAGCACTTAGACTAACTCAGGTCCCTGTGATTTTCCCCAATATGCATAGTTCATTAGATGTCCCTTGGTGCTATAACAAATTATCACACACTTAGCGGTTTAAAACAACAAATTTATTGTCTAACAGTTCTGGAAATCAGGAATAGGAAAGGGGCATTTTGTGGGTAAAATCAAGGTGTCGGGCAAGGCTAGTTTCTCCCAGAGGCACCAGGGGAGAATCTGTGTCTCACCTTCTCCAGCATCTAGAGGCTGCCCGCGTTCCTTGGATCATGGCCCCTCCTCCATCTCGAAAACGAGTACTGTAGCATTTCAAATCCCTCTGTGACATTGACCCCTCTTCTATTTCCTCTTTGAATTATAAGTGTAACAGAGAAGAGCAAACGTGACTGTGTTGGATCTATTCCTTTAGCTCTAACCCTTGTGCTCTGTTGCCTGTGCTGAGTCATGCTGGCTCTGCGCCTTTGGTAAAAGAATGTTGCCTAGAGCCTGAAATACACATGGTAGCCTAGTACATATTTGTGGATGATATGGACAACAACAAATACATCAGAAGGGACTTTCAAAGCTAGCAAACATCTGCATTTCCCTGGCAGTCCAGTAGTTAAGACCTCGTGGTTCCACTGGAGGCGGCACGGGTTCGATCCCTGGTCGGAGATCCCGCATGCTGCGCAGCAAAAAAAAAAAAAAAAATTGCTAGCAAACACCTGCTAACATTTTGCCTTCACATTTCCCATCCCATCCCTAAGATGAGGATGGTGAGCTAACCATTTTGATATTTGGAGCTCAAGCAATCTGCCAGTGTTAGACCCTGGAGCAGTTTTGTGTAATCTTGAAGCATTTGAATGTCCCTTCCCTAGCAGGCCAATATTGAGTTTAAAGCTTTGTGTCTGTATGTGCGATGGGAAATCCTCTCATGGCTTATTCAAAATCACAGGTACAAAAAAGCCTTGGAATGAACCGTTTGCCCCTAGTAAGACATTCTTAATGAATGCAATAAGAGTCAGTTTTAAGAAGACAATATAGACCGTTTCACTTCCTCTTGCAAATCTTCTTGGGAAAATGATGGGAGGGCATGTCCTCCTGAGACAATCTGATGGGTCCTGAGGGATTAGAGGTTAGAAAAATTAAGAGCCTTTGTTTCAGTATCCACCCTAACCTTCCCACACCCTGGCTGCCAGGTCCCCTGCCTCTCCGCCTGATGTTTACAAGTGTAGCTGCTGTTCTGTGATGAATTCATTACACGCACCTCGTGTCAAACTGTCTAGGACAGAAACCATTAAAAATGAGCTCCTTTGTTTTAAATTAGACACTCGGAAAGCCCATTTTCAAGTACAAATGAATAATGGTGTTTTTACGACCAGGGAGAATTCGTTTTCCTCCTGCCATCTTGTTCAAGGCACAGTCACCTGTTCACTAATTTTCATTTATCTGGATGTTCATTTTTCTAAATTGGACCCCCTTCTCTATCGCAAAACTTATTCAAGTGGCAAAGCATCGAGAAACCACAGCACTCTTTGCAGAACAAGAAAGATCACGATATTGTCAGAAAATAGCCAAGTTAGTGTTCTGTGCTAAATTAGGTGCCGTTGGACCCTGGGTTTTTAACTCTGCTACGGCAACAAAACTCCTGTCTTTCCTAGAATCCCTCCCCACTTTTTGTTATATTAGCCAAAATCAGTTTTTGTTGCTTTTACTAAAGGTTCGGCTTAACTTCCTTCTCCACGCCATTGTTTTCTGTCATCCAGTCTCCTTTTCATAGATATCTGAGATGAAGCCGTCTCATGTTCTGGAACTTTCCCCAAACAAGCCATCAAAACATAAACAGTTAGAGGATCAGCAGGAAATGCACAGGCACAGAAAACTGGAGGATGGTTTGAAAGCCATTAATGAATTTTCACCTCTCTGTGCGGTATATAAACGTGTCACCTAAAAGTATGGCTAGAAAGACATCCTTGTCAAGATAAAGGCTTTCAGCACAGTCAGGACTGTGGGGATTATATTAAAATGTCACCACTAGTAAAGATGGAGTTTGCCAGTCCTGCAAAAAAAAACGTCTCCACAAATGCCGTAGGAAATACCACACAATCTCCATCTTAGTCTACATTTAAAATAAATTTTATTTTTTAAGACAGCCTTTGGTTTACGGAAAATTGTGCAGAAAATATAGCGAGTTTCCATACGCTCCTTTTCTCTACACAGCTTCTTCCACTACTAGTGTGATGCATTTCTCACAAAGGATGAACTCACATCGTGTCATTATTAACTACAGTCCGTAGTTTACATTAGGGTTCACTTTTTGTGTTGTACACGTCTGTGGTTTTGACAGATGCAAAATGCCCTGTATCCACCATTACAGTGTCACACATGTAAGGTGCACCGGCCCCCAGATCCTCTGTGTTCCACCTCTTCGTCACTCTCCCCCCAACTCCTGGCCACTACCCATCTTCTTACTGTCTCCATTACTTTGCTTTTCCCAGAACGACAGGGGTTGGAATCATACAGTATGCAGCCTTTCGGATTGGCTTCTTTCACTTAACATTCTAAGGTTCCTCCATGTCTCGCCGTAGCTCTGTAGCACATTTCTTTTTAAATCTCTATTCTAGTCTATGAGTATTTTTTCCAGTTTTATTGAGAAATAATTGATATACATCGCTACGTTTAAGGCGTACAGTGTGGTGGTTTGATTTGCATATACTGTGAGATGATTATTGCAATAGTACATGTATCATTTTAAATGAAAATCTGACTTTTTCTTGTCACCTGTTTGTTGGGGAACGCTCTTCCATGGATCTCTCACAGGTCATAATGGCTTGCTGCCGCTCAGTAAGAGTTGAAACCAACATTTTATGTACGTATGTGTATTTCTTTATTTATTGAAACCAACATTTTACGTGAAGTATTATAGAACAGGACAGAACAAAATAGAACAGAAAAGAAAGAAGAAAATATTGAAGCTCATTGCATGTAACAAAGAAATTAAAGATTTGTAAAATTTTGCTTCCGTTGTACAAGAGTGTGTGTTTGCATGGGTAGTGAGACATGAAATATATTTCTTACCACAGTTGTCTGTGTATCTGGGGGATTGATTCCAGGAACTCCCTCCGCGGATAACAAACACAATGGATGCTGGAGTTCCTTATATAAAATGGCATAGTATTTGCACATAACCTATGCACATTCTCCTTATACTTTAAATCGCCTCCAGGTTACTTATAATACCTCATACAATGTAAATGGGGTGGCAAATGCAAGTTCTGCTTTTTGGAACTTGCTGAGATTCTTTTCTCGAATACTTTTGATCCGTGGTTGGTAGAATCCACAGATGTGGAAGCTGTAGATGTGGATCCGGAGGGGTGACTGCATGTGTTTTTCACTGTGAGTTGTAGCAAACAATCCGATCACTCAGTTCTGGTGGACTCTGTTACACAGATACAGTAAAGTAGAACAGGTGACGAGACGACGACTTTTATAATTTTCTTATATTGTTGTTATCTACGTGGCCATGTTTTTAAATAAAGTGAACATGCTTTGGGTTTTTATGGGGTAGTGAGAAAATAGCTATAATTGTTAAACATATATACGTGTATTCCTATATAAGTTTATTATGAGCTGTTCTGATGTAAAACATGTGTAAAGCACCATTTACAATTAATAATAAAAATATGTTATTTATCGTAAAGTCCATCTAGCTAATTGATACTCAGTTAATACTTTTGTTGATTTTTGTGGGTCTTGTCTCTCAGGAGACAACATGGTTGCAGCTTAACCATGACTTGACCGATGGCCGGGCATCTCACTCTGTTCTTCCCATTAAGCATATCGTCGCTGTATCTGATCTGTGATCTACTTGAAATGATTTTTCACCTTCAAATGATTTAGATTCATTAGACGGAAACCTCTTTCAGCTTCAGCACTGCTCATTGCGGTAGTGCCAACTATCTCTATTGCCTTTGGAAGAGTTGCAGGGGAACGGATCATTGTTCGGTTTTAAATTAGTTGATAATGGTTGTATTTACAACAAGCTCACAGAATGCTTGGGAATCAGCTCTTGCAAGCTGGCATGACCTGGCTTTCAGCATATCACTCTTACCAACTAAGTTGCCTTTATTTTGAAATATGGGAAGGCTTAGGTGTAAAAATGGCTGTGAATTTTTTTATTACCTCCATTAATTTGTGAAGGGGTTTACATAATCCTCTTTGATTATATATAAATCATCCCTGTTCCTGCCTGGTTTTTCTTCATTGTCTGGATAAGAGACGCTGCACACTAATTATTCATACATAAGAGCAGACTGGTTGGTGCGCAGCAAAAGCTTTTCTAACGGATTCATTGAAAGTATCACTGGGTGCTTGGAGAACTCAGCAAATGACTTTGAACAAGCACTTCTCACAGTGAGCGGTGATAATGCAAAGTAAATTGTGTAATAAATTCCACCACTGACATGGCAATTGGAAAAATCGCTAGCCTGAGAAGTCCCCATTTTGGATTTTAGAAGTAGAAAACTGCAATTTCCTGAAGCCAAATTGTCCCAGGTCAAATCCCAGATGTGCTACTTACTTACTTGCTAGACTTCAGGCAAATTACAATCTATATGCCTCAGTCTCCTCATCTGTAAAGTGGGTGTAGTATCAATAGTTCCCAAGCATTTATGACAGCACGGCATGAAGTAAGCCATAGGTAAGTGCCGGCTGTAGCTATCACTGTGTTACTGGGTCCAAGCTCGTCCTGCCGTCTGCATGACGGGCCAATCAATCAAGAAAGGAGGTGCTGGGGCAAGGAATAGCGACTTTATTCAGAAAGCCCTCAGACCTAGGAGCTGGTGGCCTCGTGTCCCAGAGAACCGTCTTGCCCAGGTTTGGGTGCTAGTTTCTTTTACAGAACAACAAGGTGGAAGTGAGGAAGGAAGTAAAGTAAAAAAGGCAAATACGGGGGCTTCCCTGGTGGCGCAGTGGCTGAGAGTCCGCCTGCCGATGCGGGGGACACGGGTTCGTGCCCCGGTCAGGGAAGATCCCACATACCGCGGAGAGGCTGGGCCCGTGAGCCATGGCCGCTGAGCCTGCGCGTCCGGAGTCTGTGCTCCGCAACGGGAGAGGCCACAACAGTGAGAGGCCCGCGTACCACAAAAAAAAGGCAAATACGTTGCTGCAAATATTGCCTGGTCCTCATCAGACTCCAGAGGGGATGCAGTAATTTCTTCTTTCCTGCAGCCATTCACAGGTGGGCCTGATCAGGATGTTTCCTGTGAGCTTAAATGAAGATATTTTAGCTTAGCACTCAGGCGTGGGAGGCAGGGGACTGGAGATGGGCCATTATGCATACCTTAAGCAATAGGCAACATCCCTTTAGTGATTAACTTGTAACGAAAGCAATAAAACACAAAGGTTAAAGTAAAAGAAACAGATCCATTATGGAGTCAGATTTGTTCCTCCGTATTGCAATTGTGCATGAAATGTAACAGTCATGATCCTAGAAAGACCGTATGTCATACACAAGTGGGTGATCAAATATCAATACGCAGGACCCCTTAAACGGGTGTGGACAGGATTAAGGTAACCAATGAAGTATGATGAAGCCCCCAAGACCTAGCAAGAGTGGGAAGCAGTTACTCCTCCAAAGCTTAAAGAGCAAGAGGAAAACGTTATTCCCAGGATGCAATGAGACGCCTGTCGGATCTGTGGCCTTTGCAAGAGGAGGCTGACGCCTTGGAACTCCGCCAGGCACACGGTTGGGTGTAACACTGCTGCGGACTGCTCCGTGCACTCGGAGATAAGGCTCTTTCTATCGTGTGGTTCCACCATCTCACGAGCCTTCAGTCCCACCCTGCATGCAGAAGAGACAGGACAGCGCAGGGCAGCAGCCCATGCATTTTTGAAGCCTGAAAGCGACATGTATCACTCCAGCCCATATTTTGTTGACTAGAATTTTGTCATATGGACCTTAAAGAATCGCAGGAGCTACAGAATACAATCCTCCTGTGCTCGGGAAAAACAGTGACTGAATTTGGTGAACATCTGGCGTGAAAAATGTAGACACAAAAATTAATCAAGAGCCGATCTAAGAAAGAAATTGAAAACTTTACTTGAGCCAACCTGAAGATTATAACCTGGGAGACAGCCTTTTAGAAAGCTCTGAGGATATTTCCGAAGAGGTAAGTGGTGGGGGGAGATCAGTATAGATGTGAGTTTGGCGAAGGGGTACCTCTAATCAAGGGGTGTGTGTAATCACATCTTGGTAAAAGGTTACTATGTTCATGAGGAACAGATATTTTAGTTCATGGTTTTAGTGCTTTTAATGCTTTTCCAGGTATGGGAAGATGCAAGAAACTGGGTTCATAGCATTTTCTCTTGAAAATATCTGTTTTATGGCCACTTCTGCATTTTCTCAGAGCACAAAATGTCTCATCTTGACCTTCACCCTGAATCCCTTTCAGGGTGTCTCGTACATCAGCAAACACGGTGACTAACGACTTGATTCTTGTTGAACTGGATGGTGGGCAACATTCTTTCTTTTACAATCCCCTCCCTTTTGGTCTTAATTTCAACCAAGGTTTGGGAGGCATTTCAGGACCTATCTGTCTCATGGTGCTGGGAATGCTCATTCCCAGTTCAGGTGAGGATTTCGTTGATGGGCCATGCAGTGTGCTCTTACTGTACTAAGCCCCTGTTAACAGTCATCAAAGGCCTCTGAGCCACCTGTCATACTGGTCTGTTATGGTCCAGGAAATGGTTCCCTTTTGTTGCTTCTTCCCATATTTAGAGTTACACTATTACAATCATTGATCTCATAGAAATGTATAATTGGTCAATTGTTCCAAGCTGCATAGTCATCATTATTTTTATTGGAGGCTAAATGAAACAATAATCAATAATAAACAGAAACAATAATCCTGTAAACTAGGCAGAACACAAGGAATATAGCTAGTGACACTACTAATGTCATAAGTAAGTCTTGAAGCCAAGAACTTCCATTAGGTGTGGCCCAGTGTCTCCCCAGTTCGTCTGACCAGCCTGTTTTGTTTGCACCAATCTTTACCTTTAAGGGAGATGATACACTGGCATAGTACAGAAAGCTCACCAAAGATGTCTGCACGGACAAGGCGAATGGTGGGTCATCATGAGCCTTTATAGGATTGAAAGAGGAATCTTATCTCCTAACCAGTTACATGGCTGGTGCCAGAAGGAGAAAAATTGATCTTTATGGTTGAGCAGGTATTTCTGCCACTGGGGAGGTCTGGTTAATGCACACTGCAACCGCACAAGGCACACTGGAGGGGAGGGAGGAGGCCACATCGGGCAGAGAAAAGATTCTGTTTAATGTTGTTTCTCTTGCCTTTGATGAATTTTTATTTCATCAGAACAAAACGGTGAATTGCCTACATGATAAGCAACTGATAAAAATCAGCACTCTCTTCTTGTTTGCAGTCTTTGACTGAGATGCACACGTGTATATTTCAGTGACCATAAAATAGAACTATATGCATTAAAGGTAGGATAAACAAGGTATACTTTCACTTCCTGTGTAAATTTAATCCGCTATCCTACTGGGGTTTTATACCACAGGTCATTAGTTCTTATCATGTTTACATCATACACGCTTTAAAAACATGCTACGTAAAATCAGTGTCAATGTAGTAGAAAGTTTCCAAGTGAAGGTGCCAGTGGGACAATTAGACTTGCCAATTTCAGATCATTGGAATCAATATCAGAATTTTGTAACACGCGACAGCCTTTACTGCCTTTGACCGCCTCAGTCTTCTAATTTTATTTATTTTTCTTATTAATTGTTATTGGAGTATGGTTGCTTTACAACTTCTAATTTTAAAATAGAGATAAAGCACCTATCTCTCGGGATTATTTTCATGATTTAATGAAGTAATTCCATGTTTGTGTATATACATAGATATAAACATTCAACACATTTTTTTTTTTTTTTTTTTTTTTTTGCGGTATGTGGGCCTCTCACTGTTGTGGCCTCTCCCGTTGCGGAGCACAGGCTCCGGACGCGCAGGCTCAGCAGCCATGGCTCACGGGCCCAGCCGCTCCGCGGCATGTGGGATCTTCCCGGACCGGGGCACGAACCCGCGTCCCCTGCATCAGCAGGTGAACTCTCAACCACTGCGCCACCAGGGAAGCCCCATTCAACACATTTTAAACACTTATTTACTTTATCTCCATTATTCTTAAAATTAGGGAGAGTAGGACACCAGCTTCTGCTTGGTAATACTCAAGTATTACTCAAGTAATACTCAAGCATGAGTATTTTAGCAAAATAAATGGAGGCGACCACAATAGTTGACTCTGGTTTGTGTCTTTTTTGGCAGATCTTACTACGAACGGAATATCTTCCTTTTTGTGATTTCTCCCATTGTGGAAACACGAACTGTGAACACCATGGAAGTATCTGGAGACTCAGTCCTTGAAATAATATATTTCCACTCTTAGCTAAAGGAACTTGTCTGTTCTTTTTGCCTCATTAACCACTTCTTCAAACTCTCTGGAAATGCACGTTCATCATATAGTTTCTGTCTTCCAGAAAGACTCTAGGTTAAAACAGAGAGAAATCTGAGGCTTTGGGAATTTACATTGGGAAGGGAGACGCAGAATGGGACAATGTTAGTCATGCATTTTGCCTCTGAAGCTACTTGTAAAAGTTCTTCTCTGTCTTCCTTGACACAGCTCAGGTGTAACGGGAAGCAGCTACTGGCAGAGACCCTGAATTTCAAGTACATACCATGTAGCGTGTCAAATACTGCAGAAACAGGGAGTGCAAGTTAGGGGACCAGCTGCGTGAGTTTCTAGTCCAGCCAATTCAGCTTGCTGGACCTCAGTTTCCTTGTACATGAAGTGAGAGGTCTCTAAGATCCAGTTAGTACTGAAACTATATTAGTAAATTTTAAAATCAAAAAAGGCAAATTGTCTCATGTAACTGGAAAAGCCAGGTGTGATACAGGCTTCAGGCAAAGTTAAATTCCAGGGGAGGGAGGTGTGGCAGAAACATCATCAGATCTGCCTTCTTCTGTGTGATGGCATCAAATCTATGAAGTCCCTTCACATTAGCGGCAGTGATGTCTTCAGAGAATTCCAAACTTCATCGTTATAGCTTCCGATCCAAAAGAGAAAAAATGTGTATTTAAAAAAGAATCATCTTAAGTTCAAAAAGTCCTATGCAGTTGGTTACAGGTCATCATTACTGATATCTTTATAGCTTATGATCCAAGAGGAAAGCTACAATAATCCCTAAGAGAAATGATAAACGGAGTGCTATGGGATCAGAAGACTCAATACTGTTAAGATGCCATTTTTCCCCAAATTGATTTATACATTCAGTGAAATCCAGTCACAACCCTGGAAGGCTTTCGCAAGCTGAGCGTGGCGTCAGGATTCAAGACATCCCCGTGATTGTGTCCTCTACATATTCGTGCCTCTGTGTGTCCTCTCCCCTTGAGTGTGGATCGAATCAGTGACTTGATTCTAACAAAAGTGATGGACGCCACTCTGAATTGCGTATTAGGTAGGACTCCATCTCGCTAGTAGACATGGCTAGATTACTGCTACTTGCTAGTCGTAGTTCCTAGATTCGCTCTACGATCTCTCATTTGCTGGCTTCGGAGAAGCAAACTTCTGTGAATTCAGCTGCAAGGAAATGAATCTGCCAACAACCTGAGGGATCAGGGACGTGGACCCTTTACTAGTCAAGCTTCCAGATGAGGACCCGGGCCTGGCAGCCTCCTTCCGTCGCGGTCTGGTGAGACCCTAAGCTGAGGATCCAGGAGCCTGTGCCACATTCCTGACCCACAGAACCTGTCCGACTGTGGATGAACTGTTTTAAGATGCACGTCTCTGGTAACGTGCTAGGCAGCAATGGGTACCACTCTACCGAGTCTTAATTTCATGCAGAAATGCAAAGGCTCCAGGATAACCAGATAGGGTGGGAAAAAATTTCCCTTCTTCCCTTCTAGGTTCTATGGCTGGTCTAATAGTTAAATTGACATAAGACGGTAACAGGAGAAAAATACAAAATTTGTATGTATAGGTGCCCCATAAAAATGTGAAACTCCCTGGCTGTAAGGTAATTGGGGCCTATATACCATCTTGAGCTAAAGTTAAGCAACTGCTCTTAACCACAAAGGGCAGTCGCTTTCTAAAATAGAGGGTTGTACATCACGTCATTGAATATGTGATCGGGCTGCAGGAGAACAAAATGTGCCACCCTGGAATGTTTTGGCATGTGGATGATTTCCAGCCGAAAACAATCAAGGCCCAAAAGACTCAGGGAGAAACTTTGACCTACCCCCTAACTTCTTAAAAGATTATAGATTGAGGACCTGTTCCAGGAAGGGAGCGTCACCATAGGTAACCATAGTATGAACTAGCTGTGGAGACGGGGTGGGGGAACCCAGCAGTCTGTTTGTTAGAATTCCTCTGTGTCCCACTGTCCCTGCTTGGCTCAGCAAACATCTACTTACCAGACATTTGCTTTTCCATCTCCATGTGAATTGCCTTCCTCTAACCTCAGCATCTTCTTTGGTCTTTAGCTGAAGATGGTCTTTAAGGTGAGGGTCTCGGCCATGTTGGCAACTTACTCAGTTTCCCTGGGTCTCTCCCATGTATACATGGGATTAAACTTGTGTTTGATTTTTCTCCTGTTCATCTGTCTCATGTCAATTTAATTCTTAGACCAGCCAGAAGAACCTCGAAAGGGAGAGGAAAATTTCTTCCTGCCCAACAGGACTCAAATAAGACGGGTGAATATGAAACTCTGCATCTGGGTGGTATATAGGGAGTTAAGAACTTTGAACCCACATGCTTGCTAGGACAAGACAAGTAAAAGTAAATTGACCAGACGAAAGAGAAAGCGGTAAGGCCCCTGGGGAGGCACATCCCACAGCCGTCTAGACACAGACACTGTCTCTTTACTTCTCAGGTGTGTTGCTCTGCAGATATGAAGTCCCAGGGTTATCAGGTAAAATCGTTTCTCCAAGAGAAGCAGAGTTGAATGTGAAATCTCCCAGTTTCAAATTCAGACTATCCAACTCTCTTTTGATTTTTAACACGGCACAGGTTAACACTGAAGGGGTTATGAGAAAGAGAACGCGGCTCTTAGAGAAATTACGGCCTGCGGAGATCAGCTTAAAACCTCCAGCTTCGGTGTCTGGTTTGGGATGTGAGCTGCAGGGCATAGTTTCACACAAGTGGTCTGGGCGCTGTGAGCACAGCCGGATGGGCCCAGGGGCTCTGGGTTCTGAGTGGCTCCCTCCTAACTCAAGGCCACGGAGACAGGCTCCAGCTACTTAAGACATGAACTTCACATCTGAGCCCGGAGGCGTGGAAGAATGAACTTGCATAATTGATCATTAGCCACAGAGCGCAAAGCCTCCCAGCATATTAAGGGCATTATCACTTGAAGATGGATGGATGTCCTTCCATCCTCCGCTCATGTCTCAGCTCTGCGAGGAACTTGAACCTCAGCTTTGAATTAAAAATTTCATAAGAATACCAATGATAGGGGAAAAGTAAGTTTAAGTAAGTACACGAATTCTCCTGGGTTAGATTCAGGGCAAGCTTCCTTGCCTATGAGTGGGCATAGTTCCTATTAAACGAATAAGATTTGCAAGTGCCACTGAGGTCCATAAACAAATGAGGTCCAAAAGTCTATGCTGCCCTTCTATGAGGACTGATCTCAGCTTGTCCCCATTTAACCTTTCACCTGCTCTCTTGTAATCCTACATAGAACCATGGCATATGTTTTAGCAAAGCATTGAAAATAAAATCAAGTTTGACTTGAAAATCTATTGACTTTTTTTCCTGTGGAAAGAAATAAAGTAATTTCGTGTTTTTTTTAACTCAAAGAAGTACTGTTCTCTGTCAGTTCCAATTGAATGTCCAAAGAAGAAAAATGATTCCGTATCTCAGTGAAAGACTGAGTCGAATCGAGGGTCATGGTCTTTTTTTTAGGGACTGAAATCCATCAATAAAAGCCCACAAAAATAAAAAAAAATGTCAGTGCAATTTTTTTTATTTGAAGTAAGCTACGTGCTTTTGCTTTGATGTGGACTAAGAATTTGTGTTGTGTGGTTGCTGTGTTATTATTACTCTTGTTTCACTGTACTTTTTAAACAAATCAGCCATTAGGTTTTACATTCCACAAGGGCAGGTACCAAAAACTATTTGCTAAACCAAAGTCTGATGCAAATCACCTTGCAGAATGCTGGGAATGTAGCTGGTTCCCAAACTCAAGTGACGTCGTGCTGGGGTTGCTCGGGGCCTCTTAGCTTGTGTTCTAGGCTCCAAGCGTCGCGCATACCTGAACACCTTGACGCTCTTAAACACATATTGGGATGTTCTTGAATTTAGAGATGCTCGAGATTTAGAAAATGTAGAAATTACGGAAATGAGTTACGCCTCCACCCAAATCTTGGATAAATCTCCTTCCCTTCCTGGGCTTCCTTTCCACTTGTTCGATCAGATCCGTGTTTCCTAGCACGGAGGAGCGTGGCTCAGTCACCATACAAGCTAGTGTTAGGTGGCACTTGGCACGGCATAAAATAACATTAAATCACTTAGAGAGAAATGATCTCCATTTCAATTACCTTTTGATTTTGGTTCCATTAAGAGGAGAGTCTCTTTGGTCCCGGCAGGATTTTTACACTTTTTAATCTCCCTGTTTAGCGAAGAGAGACGCAACTTCAGGCTTGGAATCTTTTCTATGTAAGAGTCCCGCAAGAATTTTATATTCTTGAATAATTTTATTGTATTTTACAATTATCTTCTGCATCCATCAGGATCCCATCAGAGAAGCATAGCTAAAATGAGTATCGTAGAATAAGAATCAATTATAGGAATAAGAGGTGATACCAGTGTTTCAATCAGGGAAACGTCAGCTGCTCCCCCAGGAGACATTTTGCTTGTGGTACTGGCATTTAGCGTCTCATGGTGGGGGCCAGGGATGCTGTTGAACATCCTACCTTGTCTAGGACAGATCACCACAACGAAGATTATCTGCTCCCAAATATCGATAGTACTGCCAGAAAAACTAGGCCTGATAGAGCTGTGAGAGTAGCTGGTAGAGTGTGGAAACATCTGTAAAGGGTCGTGACTCTGCCCTAGGGGCAAAGCGGTTTTCCATTTACTGTGTAACATAAAGTTCTCTTTGCAAACAAAATCAACTTAAACAAATGAGTACATTCAAAGGCAAACACTAAGAAAAGGAAGACAGACGTGGTACTCAAAAAAGGTCAAAAATCTGTAAGTCGTGCATAATTAACATGCTTGTGAAATATTAAAATTAACTCTAATATTCCTCCCAGTCTTACCTTAACATTCAGTCTTTTCGAGGCCAACGCTCCAATGTTACCTAAGCAATGTCCATTCATCCTGGGTGTCATACTTAAGGTGCTCTGACAGGTCGGGGTAGCCATAGGCCAAGGTCAAAATAAAGACTAGTATTCACAGTCTTGCTTACAGACAGAAACGGCCAGGTGACTATTTTTGGACAGTGAGATTTAAACGGAAGCTATTGAGTAGGACTTCTAGGAAAGCTCCGTAAAAGAATGCTGACTCCTGGGCTTCCCTGGTGGCACAGTGGTTGAGAGTCCGCCTGCCGGTGCAGGGGACGCGGGTTCGTGCCTCGGTCCGGGAAGATCCCACATGCCGCGGAGTGGCTGGGCCCATGAGCCATGGCCGCTGAGCCTGCGCGTCCGGAGCCTGTGCTCCGCAACGGGAGAGGCCACAACAGTGAGAGAGGCCCGCGTACCGCAAAAAAAAAAATAGTTTTCCCGTTCCTCGGGATGCTGATGCAGTGGCCGGTGCAACAGAAGCCTGTTGGCACAATGAGACAACTGTGAGGATAAAAGCAGGTGATAAAGATGGCAAAGTGGAAAGATAGAATGAGTCTAAAATATAATGGCAATGAATTTCCTCTGCACTAGCTCTGGACTCCCCACTGCAGGATTCCATGTTAGACAATAGGAAGAAAAAACAGGTCTGTCTTATTGAATTTAAGCCTCTCCTGTTCTATGTTATTAGTATATGCAACTCTAACTCTCATACTCACTGTGTTCTAAGTCCGTGGCTCATAACTCTCCCTCACTTTCCTAATTTAAGGCATGCACAAACTGTTTACCATTATTGCATCTCCACCTTTCAGCTTCACCTTTAAACTCTCCATTTCCAGTAAACGATATTGAGAGCTTTTGTTGTGCCTTTTTCTTTCACAATTCCGTGAGAAGTACAATTTACTTGCAGAAAAACCCTGAGTGCTTCACTTTGATATTCCAATTGCTAAACCAGAGGGACTTGCCTCCTGAAAAAAAGGTGAACCTTGCTCATTGTCTGTCTCTGAACTCTGCTATTGTACCTGAGCAGAACCCTCTGGGATCTTCCGGGGACAGACCCTCCCCCATATCCTGGGCTTTAACTCCTCTCTGAAGTACCCAGATAATAGTATCTGATGCACATTCCTGAGTTGTCTTACAGATGCTAAAACCCCCACCAAATGGAAGATGTTAACCACTTGATGACCACGAGCACGTAGCCCCCAGATCTACTGGAGCCTGAGGATGGATAACGTGACCCCCTGTGACACCATCCTGTTACCTCACCATCAGCCAATCAGAGAACTGTGCATGAGCTGATCACACACCCTGGGACCCCCTCCTTCACCCGGTCTTTAAAAATGCTTTGCTGAAACCCACTGGGAAGTTCAGGTCTTTTGAACACTAGTGGCCCTGGACTCCTTGCTTGGCACCTGCAATAAGCGCTGCAGTTTCCTTCACCACAACCTGGTGTCAGTAGATTGGCCTTACTGTGCACGGGTGAGTGGACCCAAGTTTGGTTCAACAACACTGCTATTTAATGGGAAAAGAAATCTGTGGCATTACCTACCACTAAGCATCTGAAGCAGTGCTTCCCACCCGGGGCCTGGAAAGTTGGTCCCCTTGAGAAAATCTGGCAACTTGAAGACGTTTTTGGTCGTGCCCATGTGGGGTTTGGAGTAGAGGGTAGAGCACAGGGATGCTGACAACATCCTACAATGTACAGGACGGCCCCCAACAAAGGACCATCTGGCCCAGGGTCCGGAGCTCATGTTGGGAAACCCTAAACGGTCTAAATGTTAGAGATTTGTCACCTGAGGGAGACATGACCATGTGAGAATCAGGAAGCCGCTCTCTTTCCATGAGGTGAAAACTATTTTAAAAACATGTTCTCGTCAGTGGTCATCGCTGCTCCAAGCCCTCCCAGGAGACAACGACCAAATTTCTGTTCGTTCCCAGAGAGAAAGGTGAAGTGTTCCTCTTGGCAAAGAGTTTAATTTCTCAGCATGTTCCTGGCAGCAAGAATTAGCAGTGGGTGACCGACTTGTACAGGGACTTGTAATCAAAAGCTCCCAGTTACTGTGTAGACAGTGTTGAGATTGGGTTTAAAGATTAGTCTGGGTAATAAGGAGGGTTCAGTGATTGACAGCTTTCACTAAGGGCTCTAAATTGCAAATCAATGTTCTTTGCTTCCATAAATGTATGTGTTAAGGAGAAAAAAAAAATCCATAGGTGTCCCTTGAAAAATTTTGCAAAAACCTAATTCAACTCTTAAGAAACCAAACCTTGGCATCACGAGTACCAGATATTTTCAGAGAACGAAAAGCTAAAGATGATTAAACATTATAAGGAAACCTGTACGTTCCTGCCCAAATAGTAATATATTTTTCAACCATGAGATCGTTTTGTGAAAAACGTCAGTTCACAGAAGTGACAGGCAACTATTGACTTTACTTCCCTAAATTTTCTATTAGAGTGAAACAGTGAAAGGACAATTCTGACTCTTCTCACTATCATAGTTTAACTTGACACTCATGGATGTTTTGACCATATTCCCAAACAGGCCTACTGTAGGCGGACAGCCCCATAGTGGCGAATATCCGGGAACTTATCCCCAGAGGCCACATAAGGAAGAGCTTGGGAGGACCCCCGAGTATTCCCCCAGAGCATAAGAGGGTGGGATGCCTGTAGGGTCTGGTCTGAGACCACCGCCCATGGCATTTTGTCCTACCTCCGTCAAAATGGAGCAGAGGCCCCAGGAACAGGGTGGCAGTCACCTGGCCCCTTGAGGTGTAGGACCAGGCTTATGGGGAACTAGCTCTTATTGTCACCGGTAGTGGGCTCCGGCCCCTCGCTGCTCGAAAGCTACTAAAGAGGCCAGGTTGGTGGAAAGGAAAGTTTGCTTTAATTTGGATGCCGGCAACCTGGGGAGGGGGACGCCCGTCCAAAGGACGCTGACAGTCGTGGGCAAGCGCTTTTATAGACGGAGGGAGGGGGCTGCGTGCAGAAACAACACAGGAAGCTCCCACAGGCTTCTTGAACTTGGTCATTGGTGGTCTGACCAGTGTCATCTTGATTGTTTTAGGCACAGTTGGTTGGTTGTTCCCATTCCTTTGAGGCCAGTTCTCAGAACTGTGGCAGATTTTGTCATGGCTACAGTCTGGTCGTCATGCAGTTAACTTCTTCCACCTGGTAGGGTTTCAGTATCTGCAAAACAGCTCCCAGGACACGGCTCAGAATATGATCTCTAGCCCTTGAGGGGGAACTAAAGGGCCTTGATGATGCTTAGTGACTAAACTATTATTATTTGGTCTCCTTTGACTGTTTTCCTTTGTTTCCACATTTTCTTACTTCTCTGATTAAACTTATTCTTTGGCTAATGTTTTTCCAGAGACAAAAAGCAGGCAGAGGACATCACGGGGAAGGACCATAGGGTCCTGCTTTGTTTCACTGTATCTATTTGTCCTTTTCCATCTATGTGAGTGATACACCATCTGAATCTAAAGGCAACCTCTGTGTCTTTATCACTGCAATCTGTCTGGCCTTCACCTCGGCCTTGCCTTGTGTGGTGTGCTGGCATCCCAGGCTCACAATAAGGAAGAGCCCATCCAGGACATCGGGGATTTAGTTATCCCACCAAGCAGGGAAAGAGATTAGGATGCTGACTTGAGATAGCTCCTCCTTGTGGAAACTCAAATGCCAGTAGGTTCCAGGGAAGGCAATGAAAGGAAGGGAAATGGGGTTATTATCCATAATTAAGGAATCGTGGACACCATGTGGAACTAAAGGTATTTGCTCCTTTCTGAAAGAGGGCTGGGCCCAGTTCTAGGCAATTGTTGCCCTGGAGAAACATGAACCTGAAATGACTGCATCTTCTGACCATTCTCCCAGCACATAAAGCACATTTGAGTCCATATGGTCAACCGCTTTATATGAGGGTGTTCATTCTGACCTGATTTCACCTGCAGAACTAAGTTCAGTTCCTAGATCTACTCTGTTGTACTAGACACATAAGTTTTGTTTAGTTTTGTTTCCTATGTATGTGGAAGAATGCTGGCTTTTATAAGTTTAGGTTATTTCACATATAAAAAAAATTGAAATCACAGAAATTTGAATTCATACTGCCTGAAGAAAGAAGGAAATTTGTCTTTTCACATAATAATGAGTCCTGTGTACCACAGGCAAAGGGTTCCATGGCCGGTTGGTTCAGGGGCTGGAGGTTTTAGACAAAGCAATTATGCAAGAAAGTACAAATGTAAGGTATCCAGATTAAAAAGGAAGGTGGTGTCATGAAAACATACGCTGTCAGAGGTAAGGAGAACTTTTAGAATGATCTCCTTCCTACTCTGCACTGGGAAAAGGCAATGGCTGAGCCCAGAGAGGGTGCTGAGTCACCAGGACACAGAGCTTGAGGAGAGAGGGCAGATCAGGGAAGAGCATAGATTACGTAGATTGAATTATACATTTAAAACCTTCTCATAAAGTCCAGGCCCAGACACAGAGCTTCACTGGTGAATTCCAAATATTTCAGAAGAATTAATACTAATTCTTCATAAAATCTTTCCCAAAATTTAAAGCGGAAGGAACACTTCTCTGTTTATTCTTGAGGCCCAGATTACCTGATACCAAATCCTGCAAACACCTCACCAGAAAAGAAAACTACAGACCAATATCTCTTCAGTAGAGATGCAAAAATCCTCAACAAAGTAGTAGTAAACTAATCCAGTGACATATGGAAAATAATATATACCATGGCCAACTGGGATTTATCTCAGCAAAGGAAAGTCATTTTAACATCTGGAAACCAATTAATGTAGTACAGTCTACCGACAGAAAAAATGTCAGTGACCCAATGATTATCTCAATAGACTCAGAAAATATTCTGTGAAATTCAGTACCCTATTATAATAAGAAGCTTAACAAAGTAAGAATGTAACAGAGTTTCCTTGAAATTGAAAATATCATCTACAAACATTCCACAGTTAACATCAAACTTGATGGTTCTGAATGTTTCTTCTTAATCATGAAGGACACAGAAGTTTCCTCCTGCATGTTCCTTTCAACACTGTACTGGAGGTTTTAGCCAAGGCAATTAGGCAAGAAAATAAAAATGTAAGGTATCCAGATTAAAAAGGAAGGCGTGAAATGGTGCAATTTGCAGATGGCATGATTTTGTATTTAGAAACTGCTTAGAAATTCATTTTTAAAAACCTTTTAGAACTAATGAAAGAGTTCAGCAATGCAGCAAGCTTGCAGGAGATAAGATACATATACAAAAAAAACTGTATTTCTATACACTAGGAATGAATAATATAAATTAAATCAAGCAAACAATTCAATTTGCAACAGCTTCATAAGAAAAAAAATGCTTGAGAGAAATGTGACAGAAGAATCACGAAACTTGTACTCTGAAAGCTACAAAACAGTGTTGAAACAATAAATGCTGGAGAGGGTGTGGAGAAAAGGGAACCCTCTTGCACTGTTGGTGGGGATGTAAATTGATACAGCCACTGTGGAGAACAGTAGGGATGTTCCTTAAAAAACTAAAAATAGAACTATCATACGACCCAGCAATCCCACTACTGGGTATATACCCTGAGAAAACCATCATTCAAAAAGAGTCATGTACCACAATGTTCATTGCAGCACTATTTACAATAGTCAGGACATGGAAGCAGCCTAAGTGTCCATTGACAGATGAATGGATAAAGAAGATGTGGCACATATATACAATGGAATATTACGCAGCCATAAAAGGGAAAAAAACTGAGTTATTTGTAGTGAGGTGGATGGACCTAGAGTCTGTCATACAGAGTGAAGTAAGTCAGAAAGAGAAAAACAAATACTGTATGCTAACACATATATATGGAATCTAAAACAAAAAAAAGAAAGGTTCTGAAGAACCTAGGGTAGGACAGGAATAAAGACCCAGACTTAGAGAATGGACTTGAGGACACGGGGAGGGGGAACGGTAAGGTGGGACGAAGTGAGAGAGTGGCATGGACATATATACACTAACAGATATAGAATGGATGGCTGGTGGGAAGCAGCTGCATAGCCCAGGGATATCAACTCAGTGCTTTGTGACCACCTAGAGGGGTGGGATAGGGAGGGTGGGAGGGAGACGCAAGAGGGAGGGGATACGGGGATATGTGTATACGTAAGGCTGATTCACTTTGTTATACAGCAGAAGCTAATGCACCACTGTAGAGCAATTATATTCCAATAAAGATGTTGAAAAAAAAGTGTTGAAAGAAATTAATTTTATAGCTCAGGCATACAGTCAAGAAAACACAACACAAGACATCAAAATTGGAAAAGGAAAAGTAAAACTATACCTACATGCAGATGTCATAATCTTATACATAGAAAATCCTAACAAATCCATATGAAAACTCTTAGAAATAGTAAATGAGTTCAGCAAGGTTTCAAATCAGTTGTATTTCTAGACAGTAGCAATGAGCAAACTGAGAATAAAATTCCAAAAAAACCCATTTATAATGGCAGGAAAAATATGAAATACAAGTACATTTTAACAAGAAGTACAAACATATATTCAAAACTAAAAACATGGTTGAAAGAAATTAAGGACGATCTAAATAAACAGAAAGATAGCCCATGATTCTGGATCAAAAGACTTAATACTGTTAAGATGATGATCCTCCCAAATTGATCTAAAGATTAAACACAACCAAAATTTTAGCTGACTTCTTTGTGGAAATTGACAAGCTCACTGTAAGTTTCAGATAAAAACACAAAGGACCCAGAATAGCCAAACAACCTTGAAAATAGGAGAACAGAGTTGGAGGATTCACATTTCTCTATTTCAAGACTTAATACAAAACAACAGGACAGAAGCAAGGGAGGAACTTACAGATAAATGCAATAGAAGACCAATAACAGCAAGTGTTGTTGAGCCATTGGTTGAATCTCAACAATGGTTCACCGTTGATAGGACTGCAAAGTGGTACAGCTGCTTTGGAAAATAGTTTGTCAATTCTTGAAAATAATAAGTATAGCATTACTATATGACCTAGTATTTACCCAAGAGAAGTGAAGACACATATGCACACAAAGACTTGGGCCTTAATGCTTATAATATTATTATTAATAATAGCCCAAAATGGAAACAACTCAACGTCCACCAGTGATGAATAGATAATGAAAATACAATGGATAATATTCAGCTATTAAAAGGAAAGAAGGGGCTTCCCTGGTGGCACAATGGTTGAGAGTCCGCCTGCCGATGCAGGGCACACCGTGCCCGGGTCCAGGAGAATCCCACATGCCGTGGAGCGGCTGGGCCCGTGAGCCATGGCCGCTGAGCCTGCGCATCCGGAGCCTGTGCTCCGCAACGGGAGAGGCCACGGCGGTGGGAGGCCCGCGTACCACAAAAAAAAAAAAAAAAGAAAGAAAGAAAGAAGTACGTGCTACACCATGGATGAAACTTAAAGATGTGATGCCAAGCGAAATACGCTATTCACAAAAGTTCGCATTCTGCATGATTTCATTTGTGTGAAGTGTCTAGAACAGGTAAATCTACAGAGTCAGAAAGTAGCTTAATGATCACCTGGAAGCTATGCAAGGACACTTTTTAAAATAGGTGATGAGGCGGTGTCACATTTATTCTGTTTTCACAGATTCCATTCACTGGGTGAAACCTGGAGCAAAAGGCATTTTAATGAAATGCTTTGCAAACCAAAATTGAAAAAAAATGATCCGCATCACTGTTCAACATTGTTGAGTTGACTAAACCATGATTACTTTTCTGAAAATAAAAATCTTTGCGTGAATACAAAAAATAATTGTAATTAGGGCTTTTGGAAGAGCAAGAACTGATTAAAAATGCTCATCTTTTATTCATCACATACATTTTTCATCAAAGGACTATTTTTATTAACTCAGGCTAATATAGAAACCATTATTTTATGAAATTGTGGGAACAATTGGCCCATGACAATTTAATACTGTTTTCCAAAACTCTCGTTTTGCAGGAGCTTAGATAAGCCAAGTTCACATGGGTGTTTTCTTAATTTCTTAAGCACAGACCCTCTGTGAGGCAGTTGTCACAAGCCAGTAATTGACATGCAGTCATGGTGTGTTACTATCTCCCACATAATACTCCTTAATTTCCACTAGGATCCTCTGAGTAGGAAGAGAACAAAAAGCTATGACATGGGGAACTGACCACAGGGCTTCCTGGGGTGTGTCCCTTCCCCCCCAACATGAAAGCTCACATTTTCTGAGCTAAATCACATAAAAAAAAATGCTTCTTGAATGGCTGCAGATTAGAAGGGCAACACTGAATGCTTAGAGAACTGGAATATTTTAACTATCCTTGATCTGTACACTGCATAAGACTTCACAGACAGAACAACCAAGAAATAGAGCAATTTGCACAAACTTGGCAGATACTGCAAGGGAGACACAGATAAGAAACTTCAACCTTCACTTATCGTCCTCTTTCTACTGTACCCCATGCTCCTGTGTTGATAGGTAGGAAATGGAGTTTTCGAGTAACCATGGAGAAGGATAATAAGAAAAGGTATGCTTTGGGGAGATTCTTTATTGAGAGAACACAGAGAATTAAGTCCAAGGCTCTTAATGAGGGGGAGGTACGGTAAGATTATGTTTTCAGCTCTGGGTAACATAAATCCCTGTTACAGTTTATAAATATATAAAGAACTTAGGTTTTCATGTAGTAAGAAGCCTGGATATGGGCAGTTTATAGATGAAGTGGTCGTTCATGTTGTCATCAAGAGTCCAGATCCTTCCCTCATTTTCCCCCCAATTCAGCGGGTGATTCCTGCCACATGGTCACAAAATGACTGCTATATCTCCATCCTTTACATCTATATTCCAGGGAGAGAAAAGGGGGTGGTGCCAACAGACTTCTTCTCACAGGTCTTTGCTTTTTATTTGAATAGGTTTGCTTTCCCTAAAAAATTTCAGGTATGTGACCCTGATTCAAACTGGGTCACATGACACCTAGTTACAAGAGAATCCAGAAAATATTTTTGCTTCCCGGTCTCTGTGGTTAAAGAACGGCAAGGAAGGAACAGGATGGCTGTAAGGTGGCCAACTCAAAGTGTTTACCACTGAACTGAGTCCTACAGTAAAACAAGGAATGCTCCCAGGCCCATGAAAGAGTGAACAAAAATTTTAATCTCTACTTTCAGTGAATTTGATTTCATCTTATCTTAGAAATGATCGTGGATACTGATGGAACTCGATTTTGACAGTTTCCTTTATCAACATTCCATTAACCAAAAGCAACTGATTGTTTTGGGAGGCACACATCCGTTAAAATGTGTGTGGGGGGAGAAGACAATCAGAAGACAGAAATGAAGAATTATTGTGAAATGTGAAATCACCGTCCAAAGAGAAATAGCAGAAAGAATTGCTGGCATTAATTACTAGGTATGTAGCACTTCAACGCCCCTCAAAAATAAATGAATAACGTGTGGAGAGCTAACTCAGCTAAGAGTGGGGTGACGTTTTGCCATCCAGTGGAGACCTGAGTGTGTTACAGCATTTAAGTAAAATCTGCCTTCTGAGAGAGGCCGGCATTCACCCCAACGAGATGGGATGCTTCTGTGGCATGAGCTCTGTTTATTTTGCAATCAGATGGTAACTTCTACACTTTCGCTTTTGAAGGTCAACAATCTGTCTTTGTTTTGTGGAGGTATTTTTGTGCTCAGTAGAATGGCTTAAAGGGATGATAATTAACAGGAGGTGAGGACCAAGAACAAATGAATTGTGAGTTTCTGGACAAGCCCCAGCTGTATTCTAAAAGAAGATGTTTGAGGCAAATTGGCAGTATAAATCAAGGTCTTCTGAAGCTTGAAGTGGTGTGTTCGCATGCTGACCTATCAGGTTCCTTTGAATCTTCTGTCACTGTGGCCTTCGTCTTCCCTGGTCAACAAGAGAAGGACATTTGCATGGAAAGAAAAATGGAGCCCTAGGACATGTTAAGAGCAGAAGAATGGGTGCTCTTGATGGAAACTGAAAACCCATTGAATGTGCTATCTTTTTCCTGGAACGTTCTGCTCAGTCTTCAACTAGTGTCTCCCTCTTAACCATCCGGGTCTCCATCCAAATGTCACCTCCTCAGGGAAGCCCTCCCACCTAGCACACCACTATTCCCAAGCGACCACGTTTATATCTTTCCTAAAGTTTTCACAGTTTGTTCTTAGTTTGTTAATGTCCCCGTTTATCTGTTTAGTTTGTCTCTCCCACTAGTTTTCCAATGAACTGACAGCATGAACCATGCTCATTTATTATTTTAAAATATGCATTTGATCGTCTCCAGTTTCTTTCATCCCTGTCTTATAGTTTTCAGAGTCCAGGTCTTTTGCCTCCTTAGGTAGGTTTCTTGTTATAGGTATTTCATTCTTTTTGATGTGATGCTAAAGGGGATTGTTTTCTTAATTTCTCCTCTGATACCCTCTAAGGCTTAGATAGGCATCAGTTTACAGGCAAATTTTGTATCGGGTTTGATTCTAAGTGCGCCTAACTCCTAGACTGCCACAAACAATTTAAAATCTTACTGGGGCAGTGAACGCTTATACCTGAGTGAGAAGCAAGGGGTGGGAGGCATGGGAAATCATCGGGACTGGGGTGAACTGGGGGTCCTTATTCTCAGACCCAGCTGATTGTTGCCGCGTAGGAATTCCGGCCAGGATTAAGGAAATCTAACAGAAGGAGAGAGGGCTGAAATATGGTTGTTTATCTAAAAATCTCACTCTTAAAAAAAAATTGGGAACTAATTAAGATCAAGTTTAACCACAGTGCACCTAAACGGAGTTTTATAGAGCACCTATCGTTTATCTGAAAATTGCCAGTTTTCAATCTCTGACCTCCATATTTTCACTCTTTCAAAAAGCCAAAACTTCTTTTAGAGACTACGGTATCATTAGATTAAAGCTCCCCTTCCATCCCATGAAGCTGATATAATGATTCCAACGTACTTTGTACTCAACTTTTAAAAATGTTTATATGGCTAGACGTAGTTATATGGGGAAATTCGATTTCTATCAGAAACCACACTTTGTGTTAGAAAATTAAGTAAATCCGGTGTGAGAAATCAGAGCTACGATATGTACCATGTAGAAGAATTACACATATATTTAAATCTGTTCTGCTCCTTCAGCCAATAAAATTGTAAAATGCTATTTTGCACTCATGGTTACAGTCAGATGGGGGTTGAAGGGCTTTCTGGAAAACGGTGTATAAAATTACTTATTTGGAGTGTTTAATTTTAATATTGCAAATAGTGCGCTGCTTTTTAGAGTTTGTACCTACATGAAGCTGGCTTAAAGAATAAGAATTTGAAAATAGGCCTGCTTCCCCTAGACAGACGTTATTGCAATGCATATCTGTATCGAATGAATTTAATTGTACATAGACATCTTCAATGATTGTTAACTCACCGGCATTTTTATTACATTATCCGGAATTAAGGATGGCTGAATAATCTTTACTATCACAAACAGGCTTGTAAATCATGGTTTTAGAATTTTTTATTTTTCACAGTGGAGACTTGCTTGCGCTTCTGGTATAATTCCTAATTTTCTTAGAGTTGCATCATGAGTTGAAGTAACCAAGCAGGGACATAGTTCAGAGAGTGAATCCTTTCTGCTATAAAATACGGCGGAATAAAGTGCTTGGATGTTACATTTTCAGCTTATTATTTACTATTTACAAATCTTAATTTCCTTGTGTTGAATTTTATTTATTTAGTTATTTATTTTTGGCTGTGTTGGGTCTTCGTTGCTGCATGCGGGCTTTCTCTAGTTGTGGCGAGCAGCAGCTACTCTTCGTTGCAGTGAGCGGGCTTCTCATTGCGGTGGCTTCTCTCGTTGCGGAGCACGGGTTTTAGGTGCCTGGGCTTCTGTAGTTGTGGCACATGGGCTCAGTAGTTGTGGCTCGCGGGCTCTAGAGCGCAGGCTCAGTAGTTGTGGCGCAAGGGCCCAGTTGCTCTGTGGCATGTGGCCTCTTCCTGGACCAGGGCTCGAACCCGTGTCCCCTGCATCGGCAGGCGGATTCCCAACCACTGCACCACCAGGGAAGCCCTGGGTTGAATTTTAAAAGTTTTATTTTATATTTTCATAGGGATTGTCATTTCTATCTTCCCCCCCCCTTTTTTGGAGTGATTGATGAAACACTACTGAAATGTTCAGCAAGAATGTGGTGAACACTCGTCAGGGTGAAAGATAATGGCCTCATTGTGGTCCTGATGGCCACAGCGGTTTGACCTGTGTCCTCCCCTTTCTTATGGATTCAAGGAGAGTTGTTCATTTTTCAGTCTGTTCAGGTTTTTACTCGTTAGGAGGGAGGGGCACCTTCTTTACATGCAGAGCTCTTGAGTGTAATTGATGCACAAAAGTAGCTGTGCGTGAGTCAGGCATATGATTTGATGAGTTTGGACATATGTACGGTAAGTCCCCTATATACGAACCTTCAAGTTGCGAACTTTCAAACATGCGAACGTGCGCTCAGGCGTGAGTGCAATTGCAGCTCGCCCTCCATCCCCTATTGCTGACAATCCTTCAGCTCTACTATCTCCCACCTCCTCTCCCTCCTCCAGTCAGTAACTCTTCTTGCTTGTTCACTGGATGCCAGCCCCTGGATGCCAGCTGTTGTACTGTACTACTGTACTTTTCAAGGGACTGTGATGTAAGATTAAAAATGTTTTCTTTATTTTTGTGTGTTTGTTTTTATGTACAGTGTATTATTTGTGTGAAAAGTATTATAAACCTATTAGAGTACAGTACTCTGTAGCCAATTGTGTTAGTTGGGTACCTAGGCTAACTTTGTTGGACTTACGAACAAATGGGACCTCCACATGTGCTCTCGGAACAGAACTTGTTCGTATGTAGGAGACGTACTGTATATACCCATGATACTATCACTACCATCAAGGTATTAAACATGTCCATCACCTCCAAAAGTTTCCTCTTGTCTCTTTTATTTGGTTTGGTTTTGTTTTGTGTTAGCATGAGATCTACCCCCTTAAAATTATTTTAAGTACACAACATCGTATTGTTAACCATAGAACCTACATGACACAGCA